>NW_023601322.1:60981749-61581749 GCF_014898055.3 Talpa occidentalis | reverse complement strand
ATGGTTCTCTCAAAATCATCATTGTTACAATGTTTAGATTAATTCAGGGGTGTCAAGTCCATAAAGGACTGGCCTCATCTTCTCTCCTTAGCATGTTGCCCATTTTGCCCCATGCCCTGGGCAGAAGCCAAACCTCCCTCCCCTGAACTTCTGCTTTCCTTACCCAGCATTTCTGCTCTGGCTCTTGCCGTATGGCCTCTTTGTTCTTGTGTTTACTAGTCAGGATTATTTAAATGATAGAAATTCTCACTCAAAAAGACTTCAGGGGAGAGAAAGAATTATCAGCTTGTAAGACTTAACATTTCAAGTTATCAAACCTTCAGAAATGGTTTGATCCAAGGTTCACTGATGTCAACAAGGTAGGGTTTTGCTCTGTTTCTTGACCCCATCCTTACTATTGACTCCAATCTCAGTCCCACTACTCACAAAACAGCTGCACAGCTCCAGCCTTTTTTCTCATTCACTTCTAATGAGAAGACAGCACACCTCTTTCTCAGGATTCCCATGGCAATGTCATGGTCATCAGTTGAAGCTTACATCTATTACTGAATCTCACTGCCCAATGCAATGGGGAATACTGAACGGTGTAGATCCAGGTCACCTGTTCCATCCCAGGGCTAGGTGTGGAGTAAAAATTAAGTCTAAAACTGGGAAAGGGATCAGTCTCAAAGGCACATCCAATCTGGGATAGGCAGGAAGGCAAATGTACAGAGGAGCCATCAAAAAAATGTGACATCTGGCTCCCCCTTAGATAATGTATTTATTCATTCTCTTGGTCAAAATGCCTGGTGTCTTAAGTGACAGATGCTGACAGGGTGCTTAATAAACGTTTACTGGAGGGAGGGAGAAAGAAAAGCTGGATGAACCACTGATTAGACATTTCTAACATTTCACAGTATGTCCATAAATGCCTTCTTCCTTGGGAAATCCATCTTTGAAACAAGCTTGGAATTTGGGAATACAAAGTCATCAGTTTGATTAGTTTTAGCCTGTGCCAACTAAAAGTTTTCCTCAATTATTATCTGTTTACTTCCTTAGTCGAAATGTTTTTTGGTAAAAGCACCAGGGTAAAAATTTACTCATGTATTAATGAGGTTAAATTCTTACCTTTTGACCCCTGGGATGATAAATTGGGCCCTAGAGTCAGATGATGGAAGTACTATTTTGGAAAGAATTTTGAATTGCTCCTTATAGAAGCAGTTGGAAAGCTATTTAGTAGTGTCTTACCTTCTGAGCCCCACTGCACTTCTGGCCCAGTGAGGGTCCAATGCCAATAATGGTTTCTCAGCACAGGGGTTAATTGCATGATGGAAGTAGAGACTACACCAGCTTCAGTGTTGTACCTTGCAGGCAGACGCCATCTGTACAACATGGGGCTCATTCTCTCCTTCCTTCAAAAACCATCTAGCACCAACACAGGGGTTGGAAGTTACAGATTAAGAATTACTAATTTTCTTAAACCTCTGTCAAACCACCCAACCCTCACCTTCACCACAATGCTCCACTCCACCACTAGCCGCAAGGAAGTGATGGCTTTGGGGGTCCTCTGATGAGGATTAATAGATTAACACCTATAAATTCCTTCAAAGACTGAATTATCATGAACTCAGCTAATTTTTTTCTACAGAGAAAAAGTTCTCTGTAATATTTACTATAATATTTATTTAAAATGTTCTTGAAGTGAATTCTCTCTACCTCATATTGGAGCCAGGAGGAGTCACATTGTTAACAATTCAATAAAAATGTGGTTCAGAATTCAATATATTGTATTTGAGTGATAAAAATTCACAATCGAGTGGCCTCTCTGGTAGCCTAGGGGTTAAGTCCCATCACTAGCACCGCTATGGCCTGAGTCTGATCGCCAGGCAGGGAGCTGACCCACATCGTGCAGCAGTCCTCTCCTGTCTTGCCTGCTGCTTGCCTCAGCAGTGTATTTCAGTAGATCCCCCTGTTCTGTTTCCCATTCTGTCTCTGGTGAACCCTCTCATTCCCTCACACTTCTGGCCTATACCCTAGTTCTTCCATGTAAAAATAAAAAATAAATTAAATAAATAAAAACTAAACAAAAATTCACTGTAGAAACTTAGTCAAGAGCACATAAAAAATTTTATGAATTGTTATTTTAAGGTGTAGTGGCAGGAAGGAACAAAGCAGAATATCTATGATCCCAGCAGACTAGGATAAAGGAGAGTCCTAAAGCCCTCAATGGCTTTCTCAGGCAATTTTTTTTAAGATTTATTTATTTATTTATACAAGCACTGGGTACAGTCAGAAGTGTGGGAGGGTGAGAAAATTCACCAGAGCCAGAGCGGGGAGCAGAGCAGGCAGACTGACAAGTAAACTGCTGAGGGGAGTGGCGGGCAAGGCAGGAGAGGGCTGTGTGCCATGTGGGACCCTCGCCGGCACCCGGGGATTGAACCGGCACTGCAGAGGCTGCGGGGAGCTTCGGAGCCCAGCGCTCAACCACTGCACCACTGGGGAGGCCCTTTCTCAGGCTTTTATTGAGATTTTTACATGTAGTGCAGCAACCAGGTACATGGCAGGCAGGGATGTGGTGGGGGTGGGGTTGAGGTGGAGCATTTAGGAGGAGAGTAACGAATATTGTAAACTATGTATTGAAACAGAAGAAATGGTAATTAGTTTTGTATTAAAAAATGGACTTTAAGATGTCCTAAGAAATAAACATGCATTTTTCAAAGTATCGTATTCTAAAGTTGCTAAAGCAGATATAGTACTATGGAAAAAAATTAAAATTTGAATATAGTACACAAAAATAATCTCAACATTTTAAAAACAACTTATTATTCTAATTTTAAGAGTAATAAATGTTCATTAAATAAATTTTGGAAAAATCTTAACATTTTAAAAATTAAATTACTAGTTTCATTATTCAGAAAGAGTTACTTTAAATATTTCAGTATTTTTCCTTCCATTCTACCTGCATTTCTTTCTTGCTTTTAAAAACCTTGCATTTTAAGTCTAAAGAGATATTGTTAGGAAATCAGAAGATTCATAAATCTGTCAGCAAGCAGTTACCACTAAATCGACTAAGTATTAGATTACTACTGTTTAATCCTTTGGATGTAATTGTTTACAGGATCTTACTATACAGTTTTCACATAGAACTCTGCCATGTTTGCAGTTATACAACCCAACAAATTTACTCTTGGGCATTTTTCCTAGAAAAATGAAAATTTATATTCATACAAAACTCGCACATGAATGTTTTTAGAAGCTTTATTTGTAACAGCCCAAAGCAGAAAACAACCTAAATGCCCTCCAAGACTGAGTGGTTTGGCACACTGGAACATCCTTGTCACAGAATACTACTCAGGAGCACAATGGAGAAACTATTTATACATGCAAAAACTTGGATGAATCTCAAGAGAATCATGCTGAGTGAAAAAACCCAGTCTTGAAAGGTTACATATTGTAAGTATTTATATAACATACTTGAAATGATCAAATTATAGTGATGGAAAACACAGCGGTGGTTGCCAAAAAAGGTGGGGCAAGGAGTTGCCTGCGCCTTCCAAATGGTAGTACCAGGGATCCTTTTGATGGAACTGCTCTGAACCTGGACAATGGGTGGTTACATGAATATGCACATAACAAAGTTGCATAGAATGAAACGCACCTATGTGAATCTATAATACTAGCGAAATCTGAATAAGGTCAGTGGATTGTGTCAATATCCATCTTCAGTTGCCATATTGTCTTATCATTATGCAAGATATTGCCAGTGGGGGGAACTGAGTGAAGGGTGGGTGTAGAGGACTCTCTATATTATTTCTTACAACTGCAAGTGAACTTAATTATCTTACAGTGTTAAGACAAAACAAAATATAAACAGAAAAATGCAGCATAAGCAATTTACCACAATGCAGAGTACTAACCACTAGACGATCACGGCAGAAGCAATTTACCAAATAAACATAATTTCAGATAGGAAAACTGTGCATAATTTCAATGCTTATATAACATACTATTATAGAAACATTATCTAGTCATTTCTTCAATACTGGATATTTAACATAGAACTGTAAGCAACATTATCATATCACAAATAATAGCACAAAGAAGATCATTGCACTTATGCTTAACTTTATCTCACTTCAGAGTATTTCCTTGGAAGATTATTTCATAAAGTGAATGCTGTAGAGTAGTAAGAGTTGAAATGCAAAAATAAGTTTCTGTGGTTAAATATACTTGGGGAACAGCTTTGTTCATTCTGGGAATTCTCATAATCTTTAATAGACAAATATATGTTGTGAATCACCCAGAGGTAATAATAAAATCAAATTTTCCAAAACATGTATCTCCTGGGAAACCCCATGACACATTAAAGATGACTGCTAATTCTTTGACTCTATTTCCTTCACCCCTCCCATTCCTGCCCTGCTCCCTGAATCTGGATGGGCTCTCTGATGGCTTTAATCAGTGAAATACAGTAAAAATGATACTGTACTTGTTTCTGGGCATGAACTTTAAGAAACTGGCAGCTTCTACTTCCTATCTCTTGCAATGCTGCCTTTGGGGGAACCCAGCACCATATTAGAATCTGAACATCCTGTAAGTGTCCTGTTAGTTCAGGTTGGACACACAGCGAGGCTGCAACGCTCTCCCAGCCCCAGGTGTTCAGCAATCCCAGCTCAGGCATTCGACATATGACTAATGTCATATTGGACATTTTAGCCCTATCAGAAGCAAAAGGAATAAAATCAAGTGTCACCTCGCAGCAGCAGTGTTGGATGCGGCGTGGAATGAGGGACAGATCACCCAAAGTCCATGTGGAGCAATGAGAAGCCTAGAGGGGCTGCAGCGGAAGTGATGTGCAGTATCCTCTTTATTAGCACTGAGTACAATGGGGGGGCAAGTCCACAGGGAGTGTACATGCATGGGTGATGGGACTAGGGATGTAAACTAGGGAGGAGAGACCAGGGGCTATTGGGGGGCTCCATGGTTCCTGCCAATGGAAGCATATTATCTCTACTCTAATATCTGCCTGCTGTTTCCAGAAGATACTGGGTTCAATGACCTTACACCTGCCTGACAAGCAGGAACTTTGGACATCAAGACAAGATCCCCCAAGAACAAGAACAAGAACAAGGGGGGCCGGAGATTCTACAACCAAGGAATAAAGCCAGCAAATAAAACCAAGTCTCTATATAGATGATTCCAAATATCTCCAGTCATTTGGGATAACCTGGCCAACATGGTAGAGCAGAGATGAGCCATTCCCCAACTACAAGATCATAAGCACAATAAAATGATTGCTTATACCACTAGATACCACCACTGAGGTTGCTTCACAGCATAGTAACCATGGTACCACTTCTTTCTGTCACAGACAGTGCTGCATGTATTTAAAATCATTTGGCTTTGGAATCAGGGCAACAAAATACTCTGTAATTTACTAACAGTATGACCTTGGGCAATGAAACTCTTCAAAACTAAGTTTTCTCATTGATAAGGAAGTAACATTAGTACTTATTTTACTGAGTTGGGAGGTTAAAATGAGATTATGTCTGTAATGCATTTATTAGTGCCACACTCAGTATGCAGGAAGTACTCAGAAGTAATTGCATCTGCCCTTTTACTGGTCAACCGGGATTAGGCTGTACAGAAGAGAAGTTACTGCATTAGAGAGTGTGCACATTTTTATTTTCTTAATAAACAGTCAAATTGCTTCCCAGAAAATGCTTTATCCTTCTATCCTAGACTGCAACTTGACAAATATTTTTCTGTTGGACCAGGCTTGGGGGAGGGAGAGGACAATGTGATTTTAGTTACAACTACTCAACCTTGCTGTTTAAGCATGAAACATCCATGGGCAATTTGTAAACAAATCAACATGACTGCTTATGATAACGTTTTAACTACAGAAGTTGAGATGGGTAGGACTTAGTCTGCAGGGTTTGCCAACCTTTGTCCTAGTGGTTGGAACAAAAAAGTTTTCACCCTGGGGATGTACAATCAAGGGGTCCAGAAAATGAGAAACTGTCCAAAATTCACTACTCTTGATGCCCTTGTGGTCTATTTCAAGACAAACTGCCTAGTTTTCTAGGCATATATAGGAGCACTCAGATCAATGTAGCTTCGATGGTGCCATATTACTTCCTGCAAGATTAGCTACATCAGCTGCTTGTACAACTTTAATTGGTAATGGTCTATGCACCAGGCATATGTACTCTAGTACTTGGTTAAGCTTGCAATTAGGAACGTCAGCTTTTTTCTTGAAGCAAAAGTGATTTGGATTCTTTTTTAAGCACAAAGTAGATATTCAAAGTTAACTAAGGCAAGAAGCATAATCACTAAATATAGACAGTGGGCTTTGACAGAAAAAGGCCTTGGTTAGCAAAGAAAAGGCCCGAGTTCTATTTCCAATTTTAGCTGCTAACTAGCTGTGTGACTTTGGTGAAGTTAAGACTCCTAAGTCTCAGAGCGCTGTGAATTTATAAAATAGGACCAAGAATTGCTTCCTTGGCTGCCTTGTAACATTTGGAAAACGCATAAAAGGTCAAATGAAAATTATAAATCCCATATTTTATTATAGTTAACTGTGTCCTCTCCCCAATCAGAAAATGAAGTCCTTGGATACAGGGGTGATGTCTTATGCGTTTTTAAATCCCCAATTCTGGCTTAGCAGGCTGAGTGCTCAAAAAATTTTTGCAAAATGAATAATTATATAGATAAATAAAAGCAAGAGTCTGTAAACATCGCAATGATAAAGAGCAGAAATTAAAGTGAGGTTGATTATCAGGAACTAAATCATAAATTTTGAAAAAATTATTTGAAATAGAGTGGAGTATTATTTATACCAGGAATTTCTCGGGATTCTCTGAATCCCTGAGATTGGAAAAGACTCATGTCTGAGGAGACTCACCCTGATTCTAGCCATTGATCGACTTAAATTCTGAGAGTTCATATTAGAGACACATGTTGCTCCTATTTTTGAGCTAAAAATGGTGCTTTGTCCAAAATTCATACATAAGTATCATTTGAAGCATTTGAAATGAGAATTTTAAAAACGCTTTTTTTTATTCTCATGTTATGATTAAAAACAACACTATTTCTTTGAGAAACTGATGGAAAGATTAAATAAGCACCTATGAAGATAGCATGCTACAATTGATGCTTTAAGACATTGTCAGTTGGGCCTCCCCTGGTGGCGCAGCGGTTGAGCGCTGGACTGCAAAGCCACCCGCAGCCTCTGCAGCACCAGTTTGATCCCCGGCCACTGGTGAGGGTCCCACATGGCGTGACAGACCTCTCCTGTTTCACCCACTTCTCCCCTCAGCAGTGTATTTGGCCGGTCTGCCTGTTCTGTTCCCCGCTCTGGCTCTGGTGAATACTCTTACCCTCCTGCAATTCTGACTGTACCCAGTGCTTGTATAAATAAATAAATAAATAAATCTTTTTTTTTTTTAAAAAAAAAGACATAGTCACTTACAGGAAGAGAGTTGTTTAGGTCCTTAGTAGTGATACATTTATTCTCCCTTCATTGGTCCAGTTGGCCACTCTTGAATGAATCTTTGAAGAACCTTGGAAAGCTTTGGAATTTTCCATTTAGATAACCCACTCTATAACAGTGTAATTGCCATAAAAAGGGGAGGTTCCATGTTCCCTGCCCCACCTGGTGAATGGTGGAGAAGTCTTGGAGGGAAGACTTGGAGAAGGCACGAGGAATAGACCCATATGAAGAAGTCCTGTTTGCTCCTCGGCCTTTGCACCAGGGACTTAGGGACATGGAAGGTGATACTTGGAGTCAAGACATGTAGAGACACTTGGAAAAGACATGGGTGAGAGGCTTTGAAGAGGATGACAGTGGCAGGCTTTATCTTGAATTGTACTTCGACTTTTCTCCTTTCATCCCTGACTTTTCTGGCCCCTGCTGCCCCTTTCCAATGGTTGTCTGCCAGAAGGTGCCTTACACTTGGGGCCATCTTTTGGGCCTCAGAGGCCCCACTTTAGGCCAACCTTATTTGACTGGGCATTTACCCACGAAGGAGTGAGTAACTTTGGGTGTTTCTCTGGTAAAGTTTATTCTTTCTTCTCTTCCTATGCCAACTAATTCCATTAAAGTTTTTTTTCTATTAATGATCTTACACACTATGAAAATGTTTGTTTTTATGCAGTAGATGGCAGAACCCATTTAGAGTCTGCAGGTTTGGGGGTCCCAAGGTACCCCTCAGTCTGCCCTCTAACCATCAGAGTGAAATATCTACTGTTGTGATATTTTATATCCAATCTGAACTGATCAACAGCATGCAAATAAGTATTTCTCCCAAAAGATCTTTAACAAGGAAAAATCTTCATGGTTCTGGTGGTTGGCTAATGGATGTACTTAAAAGACTGAATGCTAATATTTATGTAAATTCTTTTCTTGGCAATAGTGTGAATTTTAGCGTCTTCATGTGGGAAGGAGGCTGTATCAGTCTCCTTTTAAGGCCTATCTGAGGCTGTACTGAACTCTACTTTGATGTAGTAGGTACTAACTTCTAACATTCTTTAGTTTGAGATCCTGGTATTCATCAGAGTGACAATTTGTCACCTGAACATGCAGGAGAAGAACCTTATTCCTTCTTCAACAACTCCTTACTGTGACATCTGCTACATAAAGTAGAGTGTTTACAAAGAAACTTGCTTTCCTGACCAGTATACTTTCACATAATTCTAACACTAGGTATCCTAATTCCTTTCCCCTTCTGGAGGAAATTAGTCATAAGATAGATTTGCAAGTGCCCTTTTAGTGTGGACATATTCATCAATGTCTCCAGAACAGAGAAGTAAACTTGGGTCTCTCCCATCACTTATTTATCTGAATTTACAAAATTCTGTCAACAGGCTGTACTTTACTTTTTATTTTACTCAGTGAAAGTCAAAATTTATTGTGTGGCTTAAGGAAATAAAATATAAGACACATTTACTGTGAGCCCATAGCAGATTCTTGAATGTCACATGGGGTCACTTCTTTATACTCCCGATATTTACTCATCAGATGGCCACCCTGCTGAATCCTGAGACAAGCCCTTCATCCTGCCCATCCACCCTATGAGAGGGGCCCCTGGGTGCCACCACCACTGGCTCAGCATTATTGGCTTGTAAGTTACTTATTTTGCATTATTTTTTAAGTGGTGCCTATAAGGAATATGATTTATAACCTGAAATTTTCATACTTAGTTGTACCACTTTGCAGGAAGTGTAGAAACATCATTACCATGTGGCTTCATTGCCAAGGCCCCCTTCATCCTCTCTGCCAAGGGCCCGCAAGTCACAGTGCATGGGCCACATCTGGCTTGCTGCCTATTAATGTATAAAGTTTTTTTTAAGATTTATTTTTTATCTATTTGTGCATACAAGAACTGGGGTACAGGCCAGAGGTGCGGGAGGGTGAGAGGATTCACCAGAGACAGAGTGGGGAGCAGAACATGCAGAGCTACGGAAATACACTGCTGAGTGCAGCAGCGGGCGAGACAGGAGAGGTCTGCTGCGCCATGTGCATCATCTCCCCAGCCAGGGATTAAACTCATGCTGCCGTGGCTGCCAATAGCTTGACAGCACTGAGACTTAACCCCTATGCCAACAGGGAGAACCTGTGTATAAAGTTTTATTGGAGTCAGGCTTATTCGTTTACACATTGTCTATGGTGTGTCCATGCCCCCATGGCAGAGCTGAATAGTCGTGAAGAGACCCTCTGATCTCAGTTCAAAATATTTGCCATCTACCCTTTTACAGGAAATGTTACTGACCTTTCTTTTATGCCACAGTTTTCATTAATATTGCATCTTATAACACTACATGCTGTATAATAAAAGCATTATAATTTTACTTTAAATAGTTATGGGACTTTTTGAATTAAGAGAAAAAATAGAATAGCTTCTATTTACACAGATATTTAGCATTTTGAGGTTCTTCATTCCTTCTTTTTTTTAAAGATTTATTTTTATTCATTTACACATATAAGAACTGGGGTGTAGACCAGAGGTGTGGGTAGGGTGGGTGGGTGAGAGGATTCACCAGAAACAGAGTAGGGAGCAGAACAGGTGGATCTACTGAAATATACTGCTGAGGGGAACAGAGGGCGAGATAGCAGAGGTCTGCTGTGCCATGTGGGGTTAGCTCCCTGGCTGGGGATCGAACTCACGCTGCAGTGACTGGAGATGGCTTGATAGCATTGGGACTTAATCCCTGTGCCACCAGGGAGACACCTTCATTCCTACTTGAGGATACAAATTCCATCTGGTTTCATTTTGCCTCAGCTTCAAGAACTTCCTGTGTGCCCATGTGTGTGAGTGTGTGGGTACAAGGTTGATATTCAAAAATACTCTCAACAGATTATCTACCCTAATTCAGAGGGTTTCTTCAGATACAAATTCAATAAAGGAAGGATATTTTGTTTATTTGACACCTAATAGGTGCAAAGTAAAAAATCTATAAATAGCTCTTTAAACTGGGTATTAAAATGCCTATTTTTATAGAGAGAAAAATGCAATCTTAAAGATAAATTTTTGTGCTCAAATTCACAGAGCTACTATTTCAGTTATCTATTGTGTGACAAATTACCCCTAAATGGAATAACTTAAGCTGTTAACTATTTTATTAACTCATGATCCTGTGAGTCAAGAATTCGATGGGGGATACAGCCTAATTGATTCAACTCTCCTCTCTGATGATATATGCCCAAACTGGGATGGCTTAAATAGCCGATGGTTAAGTGATTGGCTCAAGGCCTCCCTGGTGGTACAGCGGTTGAGCACTGGGTTGCGAAGCTGCCCGCAGCCTCTGCTACGCAGGTTAGATCCCCGGCCACTGGGCAAGGGTCCCACATGGTGCGCAGACCTCTCCTGCCGCCCGCTGCTCCCCTCAGCAGTGTATTTCGTCAGTCTGCCTGTTCTGTTCCCACTCTGGCTCTGGTGAATTCTCTCACCCTCCCTCGCTTCTGATTATACCCAGCATTTGTATAAATAAATAAATAAATTTTTTAAAAAAATAGGTTGGCTCAACTGAGCCATATATACAGAGCCTAAAGTCTTGGTGTTAGTAGGGTTTCTTGATACTTTTTCTGCAAGAACTCCATGTGGATGAGTTTCCTTACAAAATGGTGAGCTCAGTACAATCTTGCCACTACTTCCCCTAATCAAAAGCAGATTTCGGGCCCTTTAAGTCAAGAGCTGGCCATCCTATTTACCCAAAATTCTGTTACAACCAGACAGTCCTTATCATGATGAAGGAATAACAGATTCACATCATGATGGGTGGATGAAATTGAAGGCAGCTATTTTTTTGAGACTATCTGCCATATTTAGAATTATATGGTAGAACCAGACTCTAACTTTTGCCTACCTGTTTCCTGAAAGGGCCCTAGAATCTTTCTATTAAGCTCTCATGAAGAGAAACTGGAACTTTCTATATGAGCTATCACCAATAATAACTCTCTTTGGTACACTATTACCAGAAGGCATTGGTATCACACAATCACCATAGTTAGACCTTGGCCTTCCTCAGATATAAGGGAGATGTCTGGACCAAATTTGGGGCTTTGATTCAAAATGTTCAGTTAGCTTGCAATACAACAGATGAAGCCCTCATTTCAATAAATGTTTCCACTTGAGATACTAGGACTAAAACACTATGATCTTATTTATTGATTTGATTACTTGTATTAGACTGTCTCCTTTCTCCAGCATCTAAGCTTCTTAGGAAAAGGAAACTTGTTTCTTGTTCATCACAATAGCCCTGTACTTAGAATATAATTGGGCACGTGGTAGATATGCATTAAGCATTTATTAAGCACTTGATTCAATAAGCCAAAATGACTATAACATAAAACCACAGTAATCAGAGTAGTAAGGTTCTGGCACAAAAACAGATATATAGATCAATGGAACAGAATAGAGAACCCAGAAATAAACCCAGGGTTATGTGGTCACTTGATTACAATACAGGAACCTGGAAAATACAATGGGGAAAGGAGAGTCTTCTCAATCAATGAAAGGTAGAGCACTACTACAAAAGAATGAAACTAGACCATGTCTTACATCATACACAAAAATTAAGTCAAATGAACGAAAGACTTGAATCTGAAAAATGAAACCATAAAACTAGAAGGAAACATAGTGGAGAGATCCTTGATACTATGGAGATTACACCAAAAGCAAAGACAATAAAGCAAAAATAAACCAGTAGGACTTCATCCAAGTAAAAAACTCTGCATATCAAAGGAGGTTATCAACAAAATGAAAAGTCATTCTACTGAACAGGAGAAGATATTTGCAAATCATGTATTTATTAAGGGGTTAAGATCCAAAATATATGAAGAATTCATGCAAACCAATGCTATAAAACCAAACAATTCTATGTAAAAAATGGGTAGAAGGGCCTCCCTGGTGGTACACAGGATTAAGCACCGCACTATGAAGCAATCAGCAGCCTCTGCAGCATGAGTTCAATCCCCAGCTGGCCAGAGAGGAACCCACATGGCACAGCAGACCTCTCCTGACTCGCCCGCTGCTCCCCTCAGCAGTGTATTTCATTCAGTCTGCCTGTGCTGTTCCCCCCCTCTGTCTCTGGTGAATCTTCTCAGCCCTCGCATCTCTGGCCTGTATCCCAGCTCTTGTATGCATAAATAAATAAATCTTAAAAAAATGGGTAGAAGATCTGAATAGACATTTTTCCAAAGAAGACATACAGATAACCAACAGGTACATGGAAATATACTCAACATCACTAATTATCAGGGAAATATACATCAAAACACACTGAGATACCACCTCATACCTGTTAGAATGGTTACCTTCTCAAAAGTCAGGACATAACAAAGTGTTGGTGATATCTAACCCTAACCCTTGTGTACTTTTGATGAGAATATAAATTGATTCCGTTATTATGAAAAATGGTGTGGCAATTCCTAAGAAAATTAAAACTAGCACATGATTACTACTGTCATATAATCTAGCAGTTCCCCTCTTGGATATTTATCTGCAGAAAATTAAGACATGAACTCAAAAAGATTATGTGTACCCCCAGGTTCACTGCAGTATTATTTATAAAAACCAAGAGAGGAAGACAACCTAAGTGTCCACCAGAGGTTGAATGGTTAAAGATGATACCCCACCACCACCACACACACACAATATGTATACACACACAAGGGATATTATTCAGTCATAAAAAGTAAGGAAATCTTGCCATTTGAGACAACATAGATAGACCTTGAGGGCATTTGATCCTAAGTAAAGTCAGACAG
Organism: Talpa occidentalis; assembly: GCF_014898055.3. Classification (NCBI taxonomy): domain Eukaryota; kingdom Metazoa; phylum Chordata; class Mammalia; order Eulipotyphla; family Talpidae; genus Talpa; species Talpa occidentalis. The sequence goes on along the minus strand of NW_023601322.1, from coordinate 61,568,500 downwards.
AGAAAAACAAATGCAGTATAATCTCACTTTATTGGAATCCAAAAAAATAGAATAATCTGCACACCAGAGGGTGGGGGAGTGGGCGTGAAATGAACAAAGGGGATCAAAAGGTACAAACTTCCAGTTATAAGATAATAAAGTCCCAGGGATGTAAGGTGACTGTAGTTAACACTGCATGCAAATGTGAAATTCTCATCCTAAAAAAACAATTTTTCTGACTATATATGGGGCAGATGTTAATTGCACTTACTCTGGTGATCATCTCCCAAGACAGACAAGCATCAAATCGTTATGCTTTACAACTAAACTAACATGTTGATGATAACTCAAAAAGGTGTCACTCCCGGTTTGAAAATTCTCCACTGATCATCGCTTTGGGGGAAAGCCTCAGCATTTAATACGATCCACAAGGCCTTCCATGATCTCACTCCTGCCTACCTTACAGCTTCATCTATCTTGAATTCTCCCTCCCTTTATCACTAAGCTGACCTCTCCTTAGCTGTCTGCTGTGGATCAAGAGTGTTCAGCACATTAGCTCACTGTCACCCTTAAAAAATAATTAAGGTGGGTCTGATTGTTCCCATTATATAGAAGGGGAAATTAAGTTTATGAAGTCACTTTTCCGATACAGTTGGATTTGGCCACGTCCATTACCATCACTCCAACCACACTCAGCTAGGCACGTTTCCCTGAGCAGCACTGGGAACTATGCTCAACTCAGGACTTTCTTCCTGAAACACTTCCTCTGACTTTACTAATCCTGTTCCTATTGATCATTTAAGAGTCAGTCAAACACCTTCCCTACTTTTTCCTTCATGAGGCAGTATCAGGCCTCTCGGTGCCTTCTCTATAACTGTACTTTTCACATTTTCTCATCTGTCTCTTCCCCTGTTGATAACTTTAGGGTACAAACCATATTTATCACCCACCCTTTTTCATCGTTTCAGTTATCTGAGGTCAACAAAAGTCTGAAAATATTATGTACAGTAAGCTATTTTGAGACACAGGAGAGACCACATTCACATAATTTTTATTATAGTATATTGTTCTAGTTTATTATGTTACTATTGTTAATCTCTTAGTGTACCTAATTTATAAGTTAAACTTATCATAGGTGTGCATGAATGGAAAAAGACTTAGTATAGATATAGAATCGGGTACTATCTATGGTTTGTATTTTTTTTAAGATTTATTTATTTATGCATATAAGAGCTAAAATTCAGGCCAGAGGTGTGGGGGTGAGAGGATTCACCAGAGGCAATGGGGAGCAGAACAGGCGAATTGACTGAAATATACTGCTGAGGGGAGCAGCAGGCAAGATAGGAGAGGTCTGCTGTGCCATGTGGGTCACCCCCCTCCCCGGCTGGGGATCAAACTTGTGCTGCAGTGGCTGCGGATGGCTTCATAGTGCTGCGTCTTAACTCACTGTGCCACCAGGGAGGCCCAGTTTGGGTTTTTGGACTGTATCCCACGGAAAAGGGGGACTACCATACCATAAGAGCATCTTATTTTCTTTCTTTGGTCTTCTCTATGAATTTTGGATAGTCCATAGTAAAGACAGGCGATCTGACTTGGGTGTGTGTTTGCTTGTACTGCATTTGGGTTATCCACGGGCAGCTGACTGGGTCAGCGGAGAGATGTCCCACTAGCAGTGCTCCATAGATAGGGCCCTAACCTCTCTTGTGCCTCATTTTCTCAAATATCAAAGGAGAATGGAAATAAAATCTATCCGTGATCTTGGTGGCTGCTCTTGGTGGGGGGCCATCCTAGATATGAAACAGGAAGATGGTGGCCACAAAAAAATGAAAAAAAAATCACAGCAATCAATCAAGTCTAGAATCCACGGTATTATGAAAAATGGCAAGTACATGCTGGGGTACAAGCAGAAAATGATCAGACAAGGAAAGAAAAACTGGCCGCCAACAACAGTCAAGTCTTGAGGAAATCTGAAACAGAGTTCTCATGCCATGTTGGCTCAACTGGTGTTCATCACCACAGTGGCAGTGACACTGAACTGGGCACAGCGTGTGGAAAATATTAGAGCATGCACACTGGCTATCATGGATGCAGTTGCTTCTGATATCATTAGAAGATGCCAGAACAGACCAGTGAAAAATAAACCATGCAAAATTTTTATTTAATAGAACTGGCCAGAGCTTGCTTTAAAAAAAGAATCATACTTTGAATGGCTGTATGAAGTTAATTTCATGAGTCATTTCACAGACCCACACGCCAAACACTGCCAGACGTGGAATAAATGCTCAGCATGTTTTAGCATTTTATTCCCGCCATGGCGGTTGTGGTGAAATGCAGAGAACACCTTGTGCAATTCCTGCTGCCTTCTGTGAAGGGCCAGCAGAGAGAATTACTGTCTCTGTCCTTGGCAGTTAGAGGCTTCTCAGTGACAAGTTGTGGGGACAGTGGCAAGATCTCTGGAGGTCAGGCCATCCTGTGGCTGACAAAATACTGGTGGCTCTTTCTGTCATCTCTGGGGCCTTCACAATCAGACATCCCCCCTTCCTCAAGGCAGGGAGGGCTGAGCATCTGGAGACCAGCAAACTTAATTATTTTATGTGAGGGAAGTGCAGTGGAAGAAATAATGGTCATAAGCGCCAAATTTCCTAATTAAAATGCAGAAGGTTCTGAGGGTCACACATACAACTCAGCAACCTCCCCCTCACACGATGCCTTCCATTTGAGTTTCCACAATGAGTGGATGCAAAACTGATCCTTGACCCCAAAAGCAAGACAAAGGGGAGGGAGCCACACTTGGCTCCCTGTGCATTTAAAACATCTTCAAAACCACAAGGGAACTCCTTCTTTGATCTCATGGAACTTGGCCTGGGCTTGAAAATGAAATGCCTTTCCATTCAGATCTATAAGAAGCTTTTCAAAGATCAAATATGCCTGAAGATTTGCTAGTTCCAGGGGAGAGTGATGGGATTTTAATGCTTTTTTTCTGGCACTCGTTGCACTCCTGAAGGCAGTCCCCAGGCAGGTGAAAGAGTAGAAGAATTGGATATTTTTAGCCTTTCTGTATTTCTAGAGGTGACTCAGTTCTGAATGAAACTTGATGCAGAAAAGTCCTGGCTAACACTGTAGAAGGGCTGTGACTTCCCTGGAAACGAGATGGGTTGCCGAGTCAGACAGACCCAGTTTGGAAAGTCAGTCCTGGCACTGACCAGCTGTGTGGCCACAGAAGTCACTTCTCTCTGAGCCTTAGTTTTTTTTCACTCGCAAATGGATATAGTAACAACAACTTACAAAATCTGGTTGACAACAAAGCAAGAAGGCCCCAAGAGGGGCTCAGACAGTCATTATTTGCTCTTTGTTGCTAACAATGACTAGATAACCAGCAAGCCCCTTCTCCATCCAGTCCCTTCAAAGGATCACGGAATTTTTTAAACTCTGCCTAATGAGGGCCTAAGACACCATTACTGAATATTGAGATGAGTTCTTTTATTTGTTCAGTTATTCAGATTTTCTTTTAAAAGCTGCATTTTTCCATTTATCAAGTCTCTTTTGAATGCTGAAAATGTACCTGCCTGCAGACAAAGGGAAGCGAGAGGATGCTAGGCCTTTCCTTGTAGAACTTAAAATCCTGTTGCTGAGCAAATGATGTGCTCCCAATATTTCTTAAATATCCAGAGCTATTAAAGCTTTTATAGTTGAAACCTAAGTTCTCATGTTATTTGTTTAATTTTGAAACACAGAGAGTGAAATGTAAAAAAAAGTTCATCCCTCACTCTTTAAAATTGTCCCGTTATATAACTAATAAGGAAAATAGAGATGAAAGAATTTTCACATGTCATTTAATTCTATTCACAGTGGAAACAAATTTAGTCTGAGTGAAACTAAACATGAATACAGAAATGCTTTAGCCGACAAAGCTCTAGCTTCTGAAAAGAGAAAGTAGCATGATACATTTTAGGAGTTTGAAGCGGCTCAAACAATGGCATTTGCCTAATTTTAAAAGTTTTCATTTTTTCTCTTAGGTTATATCTATACAGACAAAGAGGGAGTGAGCATATGCACAATTCAATATTTTGATCAACTGTTCACACATTTTTTAATAATTACAATAATAGTAGCAGTTCCAACCTGAATATCCTTATGACCTAAACACTTCCTATAAGTTGTCTTTTTTAATCCCCACAATCCCGCCTTAATGAAAAAAATAACTGTCCAAACCAATTGGCTAAGAAGTAATAGAGGGAGATATGGTAGGATTTTATCCTGTTGCAAAAAAAAAAAAAAAAAAAAAAATACATGTGTTTCTTGAAAGTACCTATATGGGCATCAAAAAAGAGAGACAAATAAAAAATATTTTTCATTAGATTCCTATAAATGGTCTATGTGTTGACTCTTCTATAATTGGAAAAAAATGGCTCTGAGTCAGACACTGGAGCCATTTCTCTATCTCTTTGATGCTTTAGGCTTAAGCCAGGTGCTGGCAACATTCCCATGATCCCTGGCTGCTTCTCCTCTTGTAAATCCTGTGTATGAAGGCATCCCCACACACTGAAGAGAAGATGGAAGCTGAGCTCCCACACAGCATCACCGCAGCCCATCTTTCCCCTCGGAAAAGACAGAGATAAGCAGGCACAGCAGACACACTTGTCAATGTTCCGGCCGATGGAAGACCAGGAAACATCTTCTGATGTTGTGAGATGGAAGTAACAAGCTGCTATTGAATCTCACTAAAAATAAATCAGAGCAAAACTGTATCAAGGAATTGCCTCAACCTACCACAAAAGAGGGGTAAATTAGATGAAGACTAAATAGTTAATGAATTGTTTGTAGAGGAAGAGACTGAGAAGTATTTCTGAGGTAAGGAGAGACAGTGCTCAACAAGTTTCTTTAGTGCCTATCACATCACTTCACTTTTAACAGGTAAAAAAATACCCTACCCCTTCTTTAGCTTAAAATTTAAAGCCATGTCACGCTGGCAATACAAAAGTGTGATTTATTCCAAAAGACTGCAAAAGTCATAGTAGGGCAGATGATAATATAGTAGCACTGACATTTAACAGATTGGATTTGACTACTTATTGGCTGCACAACCTTTACTAAGTTACATAATCTTTCTATGTTTCAGCTTTCACATCAGTCAGAAAATAACATCTAATTGGTACGTTTATTGAGTTACTATAATTACAACTCATAATCTAATGTCTCCAACAGAGTAAAGGCTTAGTAAAAGCCAGTTGTTACAATGATTATCATATATTTTAGAGTAATTTGTTTCCTAGAATTATCGGTATATTTAGTCCAGAAATTGGGCTTCAGCAAAAGTTTTGATATATCTATTCTTGTTGTTATTCCAAGACATAGGCCTAGTGAATTTATGTAACAGTAATAATGTATAAGGTCGTATTATAATACTAATTACAACAAAGTTATTGCTATTATTAGGTATGAAGGATTATATCAAATATTGGGGATGACAGGATAAAGAATTCAATGTGTGGCATTAATTGAATACAAAAATGTGCATGCACCATGGACAGTACCAGGTGAACAATAGTATTAACAGTCAAGATTTAATGAGTGTCTACTCTTTGCAAGTTTAATACTAAGAATTCTAAAATATTTTCACAATATCTTATTGATATCTCAAATAACATCCAAAAGGGTATTATTATGCCCATTTTATAAATAGGAAGCGAAAACTTAGAGAAGTTAAGGAATTTTCTTAAGATACACATGGAATGTGGTCAAGTTGCAATTTGGATTCGCTTTCACTAACCTACAAAACATACATCCCTAAGTCCTAAATTACTGACTCAGTCTAGCCATGCTGAGCTCTAACATGTAAACTTCTGGGGGCTCTTAGGGTGGTTGAGGCAGATTACATATGCTTACGCACTTACTCTCAAAAACCTAGAAGGAATAGAGACATTTGAGCTATTATTCCTTTTATAATAGTCTCATATCTAGACTGTATTTCACTAATATAGCCTGGACTTCCCATGAAATAAGACTGAAGCTCCACTGTCACAGATATTCATGCTATTAAAACAGTGGAACTTCAGAAACAGGGCAGAAAAGGAACTCAGAGAATGAGTGGAATCACAGAGTACAAGCACCAGGAAGGGTATGGGCCATGATGGGCCATGCTACTTCCTCTGCCTCTAGTGACAATCTGTGGGTGGCAGTGCCATGTAGAGGTCAGGATCACAGGGTACAGAGTTGGGCAGATCTGAGTTCCAGTACCAGGCCTGACACTTACTGGGCATAAAATCTTGGACAAGGATTCAATTTCTCAGCAACCTCCATTGCCTTGTCTATAAAATGGAGCTAGTAGTGTTTGTCTCTTAGAGGGTTGAGCTAATTAAATGAATTAATTAATCCAGGTAAACCACTGGATCACATGCCTGGACCATAGGAAGCAGTCAGTGGTGATAGCTATTTACAAAGAGAAACATCTTCCATTTAAGAATGGTTTCAATTGAGATATCTAAACACAACTATCTGGTAAATAAACCCTTACAAGTATTAAAACTTAAGGATTAGAGTCTCCCTGGTGGCGCAGGGGTTGAAGACAGCACTATCAAGCTATCTCCAGCCACGGCAGCATGAGTTCCATCCCCGCCAGGGAGCTACCCACATGGCGCCGCGACCTCTCCTGTAGATCTGCCTGTTCTATTCCCCACTCTGTTTCTGGTGAATCCTCTCACCCCCTGCACCTCTGGCTTACACCCCAGTTCTTGTATGCATAAATAAATAAATCTTAAAAAGAAAACTTAAGGACTAAACTCTCCTGTGTGGGGTAATTTTTTCCATTAGTTCTATGTTTGGCTGAAGGTCTTGTGAGATCCCTAAGGTGGATGACAAGTAGGAGTTGGTTTCTACATTGAGAAATCTCATTTCCTTCAGCGGCGGAAGCCCATCCAAACCTAGAATGACCCCTTGCCCGGAAACCAGCACAGGAAGGCTCACAAAGCCCCTGAAGGTTGAGCCATTTTCTTGAGTGTGGCAATAAGCCAGAGAAAGGGATGCAACTGAACAGCAAAGGAGGAGACCCCACAAGTTGTGGGGTCACCCTGAGAGCTGAGCAAGTTTGCAGTAATTTTATCTGCTGTGTCCCCTGCATCTTTTCTCTTGTTAACAAGCTGCTTGGCAAAAATAGTGCTGTCAGCAAAATGTAAAGGAAGTAAGCCCAATGCAAAATAATGATTCTCCTCCGAAAGGCGTATGATCCTTAATATCACTACATGCCATCTTTGTTTGAGGCTGGGAGTTGACAGCTAACTTCAGAGGGAAGAAAAAGAGTAATTTGCTCAGTCTGTGAGGTTGTATTTGAGGGAAATAAGCCTGGGCCGGGGGTGTGAACTGGGCTGTGGATGCAGTTCTTCAGCAAATTGAAAACACAAGTTGTACACATAAGTCCTGTCCCCCTCTGAGCTGCTGACTTTAGTTTCTTCACTTGAGATGAAGGGGTTCTAAAGAGAAGCAGAGCCCCATGAGGGAACTATAGCACCCAGAGCATGGGTGCTGCATGGTAGGTGATAAGTCAGATGCTGTTGTTGTTAACTTAGAAGCAATAATAAGATCCTTTATTTTGCTAAAAAAAAAAAAAAAATTCCATTCTATGAACCCATCTAAAAGGCTATGTTTCCAGGGACTCTAAAGGGACTCTAGGCACAACCAAGGGACTCTAAAGGAAGAGATGCTTCCTTCTGGAGCCAGGGTAATCCTGCCTGCTGAGGCAGGCAGATATCAGCTCAGAGCCCAGACACTCCTCAGGATCACAGGGGGTCAAGGGCAGAGGAATGTGAAGGTCATTCTCAGAGTCACCCTCACAGCAACTGCACTGAATGAGGAAGCAGGAGTATTTGGAGGAAGCTTCACTCTGGGGGTAACATACCCCTTGCTTAGACCTTCATAGTTTAGAAAGCATTATCATCTGCTGTTTGATTGCTACTCACAGGAGCCCTCAGGGTGGGAAGGGAGCCCAATGCAGGGCGGTGAAACTGAAACTCACAGGAGGAACCTACTCCATCAGAGTTAATTCCTTGGCAAGTGGGACATCTAGGAACTCAACTTGGGATTTTCAATGCCAAGGTCCAAGCTATTAAATCATTCTGTTATAGGAGCCTGTTCAGTCCCCATCTGTTCTTAAACTGTGCCCAGATCTTCTGCCCTAAACAGAGTAGTCTTAGATATAACCATATTAACTGCTGCTCCACTCAACAACTTGCTCTATCCCAGGCCCTGTTCTCAGAACATCCTGTCTGTTCATTTATACATTTAATCATCACGACAATGCAACAAGGTAGGTTTTTTTTTTGTTTTTTTTTTTTTGTTTTGTTTTTTACTCATGGTTTAGAGGTGAGTGCTGCACACAGATTTTAAAGTAAGTTGCCCAAGTTCACAGAGTGGCTGAGAAAATCTGTAGGTGGGTATCGCCCTGTCCTCCCCAACCCAATGCCAAGAGATGGAAAGTTAGTGGTAGGGGGACATCATGGTGGTGCAAGGGGTTTAGTCTCTGCACTATCAAGCTATCTGCAGCCTGAGTTTGATCCCCAGCTGGCCGGGGAGCTGACCCACATGGTGGAGCAGACCTCGCCTGTCTCCCCGGCTTGCCTCAGCTGTGTATTTCAGCAGATCTGCCTGTTTTGCTCCCCACTCTGTCTCTGGTGAATCCTCTCACCCCCACAACTCTGGCCTACACCCCAGCTCTTGTATGCATTAATATTTTTTTTAAAGAAAGTCATTTACTTAAAAAAAAGAAAGTTGGTGGGAGATCGTGGTCTATAAGGGATCCCTGCCTGCAGCTCACCAGAATGTCCTGAGGGGTCCCCAGAGGGGAGTCTGTGATGGGGGCTGGGAATCTGCCAGCATCTGTCTTTCCTGTTTATGGCTGCCAACCCCCAAAGGACATTTTCCCTTTCCCCTATAGGGCCATGTGTCACTTACTCCTTCTCTATTTCCTGCAGCTCTGCCCTTTCATTTTGTCAAAAGGTTTCTTTCTGATTGAGGCAGGGCTGAGAGCAGGGACACCCTGGTCATTTCAGGAGCCTCTTTGGCTCTCTCTGCCCCTGAGGGAAGACTGGACAGCAAAGTGTGGGCAGGAGGAGGCAGGGTCATCAGAACCTCAGACTCAGAGCTGCCTGAGTTTTTCAAGAGCTAACCATGTGTGAAACACTAAACTAGCTCATTCTCACACTTGAATGCATTTACTAAGCACCTATTTTGTGCCGGTTACCAACCTGGCCAAAGTTAATTTTAAAAATACCTTTGATCATCTATAAATTAAGAGCCCCTATAACAGGCATGATGAACATGAATGGTGATAATCATGATGAAGGCAACATTCATTGAGACTTGATCACTGAAACACCCTCCATTTAGTGACTATTTTAATCACAACTCTGTAAGATCAATATTATAACCATTTCTGTTTTTCAGACCATAACAATGACACCAGGAGAGAGTCAGTAAATCAGCCAAAACCCCACAAATGGGAACTAGTAAAGCCAGGATTTGTGGGTGACTAAAATGCAGCCTCAGGCTCAGGGAAGGCTCATGCATCACCTCGTTACAATGATCTTGAGTGAGGTTAAGAGTATTTTGAACTCTAGAGTAGATAATTTCTACAGTTTCCATTCTAATTGCTTCATGGGGAAGCATATGAAACATTTTTCTTAGAGCATGACCTCTAAAGGTCAAACAATTATTCATCAGATATTAGGGGAAACCAGAACCTTTTCTGATGCTGAGATTTACATAAAACCAAACCCATTCCCCTGAGTTTGGAGCTGTAGCTCTGTGGGGATCCCAAAGGGAAGCTCTCGTGCTAGCTTCCCAGCCTGGGGAAGACTGTGAGCTTTGTCAACTCTACCTGGGACAGCCTTCAAAATGGAAGCTCACTGTCACCAGTTTTCAAGGCAATACCTTCTGGGATTCCTGTTTACCTTCTTTCCTCTTGTCTATGATATTGTGAAGCCCTACAGTCCACGTTTCACTTGCAGTTACTCCGGCAGAGAAAGAAATATGCTGTATATTTGTACATGTGTATGTGTTTCACTCACTCCTTTAGAATGGCTCCATTTCATTTTAAGAATCCTCATCTTGGGCTTCCCCTGGTGGCACAGGCGGTTGAGCACAGCGCTGTGAAGCTGTCTGCAGCCTCTGCAGTGTAGGTTCGAGAATCCCACATGGCGCAGCAGACCTCTCCTGTCTGGCTCACTGCTCCCCTCAACAGTGTGTTTCAGTCCTTCAGCCTGTTCTGCTCCCCACTCTGTCTCTGATGAATCCTCTCACCCTCCCACTCGTCTGGCCTGTACCCCGGTTCTTGTATGCATAAATAAATAAGTCTTTTAAAAAAGGGGGGAGGAGAAAAGGACATTCAAAAAAAAAAAAGAAGAATCCTCATGTTAAAACTATAACCCAGAACTGTCTCCCATAAACACAGTGATCATTTTTATCATAGTATATGAGGAGGAAGGCCATCCGAATTTATGATCTTGGACCAGCAGCATCAGAATCACCTGGCAGATGATAGGGCCCCAGGAGTCTGTGCTTCAACAAACTCTCCAGGGAAAAGGGGGAAGTCATGACAGGCAAGGAAAAAGACTGACCAAGGCTGAAGGAGGGAACGGTACGTGGGAACAGTAAGTCATTCAGTTTGGTAGGAACTAGCTTCTTTTTGGCAGAGCCAGAATCATTGAGCCAAGGTCATCAATATGTTTAGGATTCAATTATGTTTCTTTTCAATCTTTTCATGGTCTATAGTCTATAGGAAAGAAGAAAGTAATGGACATAAGACAAGCTTGGGGGCCTCCCCGGTGGCGCAGCGGTTGAGCGCTGGGCTGTGAAGCTGCCCGCAGCCTCTGCAGCGCCAGTTCAATCCCCTGCTGCCGGGCAAGGGTCCCACATGGCATACAGACCTCTCCTGCCACCCGCTGCTCCCCTAAGCAGTGTATTTTGTCAGTCTGCCTGTTCTGCTCCCTGCTCTGGCTCTGGCGAATTCTCTCACCCTCCCGCGCTTCTGACTGAACCCAGTGCTTGTATAAATAAATAAATAAATCTTTAAAAAAAAAAACAAAAGACAAGCTTGGGATAAAGCAATGAGTTTTTTCTTAAGACCCATGGATACAACAGAGAAAGTGCTTAGCAAACACTTTCACCATAAAAAGTGTTCAGCAAACACCATCATGATCAGCAAAGGAGTAAGTGGAATCCAGACAGGCTGATGCTAATGTGAGCCCATGACTGTGACTCCTTCTGATTCATTTTATAGCCCTACACTGGCAAGAGCATGTGGAAAGGTATTTTCACAATTCAAATCAGGCTTTGGGAGATGATTGCCAAGTACACAGATGCAGTGAATGTTAATTATTCTCATGGACAAAGCACCTGAGAACTTAGTGTGAATTATTAATATGCTGTGTTAACTTATTGCATCGGAACATCAATTGACTGGATTTCAGTGATAATAGATCTTACTTCAGGACTAAATGTCTACATATCCCCAGCACAGAGGTGCTAGTATTGCTGCCTTTGTTGAATTACATGCTGTGGGAACTGGAATGGTAATATGGCCATACAAATACAGAAAATGAGGACTTTTAGAGATAAGTGAGAAAACAAGGAAGCAGTAGAGTTTATGTGGATAACTTTATTTCTTGAGGAAATAACATCATCAGTTTTCCCAAGAAATGCTATCCCATTTGGCTTCTGCTGCCTAAAAACAATTCCAACTGGACCTCCCCTGGTGGCACAGAGGTTGAGTGCTGGGCTGTGAAGCTGCCAGCAGCCTCTGCAGCGCCGTTCAATCCCCAGCCACCGGGCGAGGGTCCCACATGGAGCGCAGACCTCTCCTGCCATGCCCGCTGCTCCCCTCAGCAGTGTATTTTGTCAGTCTGCCTGTTCTGTTCCCCGCTCTGGCTCTGGTGAATTCTGTCACCCTCCCGTGCTTCTGACTATACCCAGTGTGTGAATAAATAAATAATTCCAACTGATACAAGACAGAAGAGCTAGGAGCATCTTCAGCATCATCCATCCTAATTCTGCTAATTAACAGTTAAGGAGACTCAGGTCTAGAGTATGAAAGTTGGTTTGGTTTTTTGCTTTAGATCACAGTGAGAGGGCTGGGACTGAAGCCCTGCTGGACCAATGCTCTCATTGTACAACACCAAAGACAAGCACTTTTACAAGAGGACTTTTCTAGAATGAGGGCAATGGAAGCTTGATGTGTTCAGGCTTTGAGGAAATGACTTCATTAATTCCTTATACACAATGGCACAGAAATTAAACTCATTTGCTCCTCTGAAAAACGTGAACAATAAATGCCTAATTTGTGAAGATCAAAGAGAAATAGGCCTAGTGTATCCCAGAAAACTTCTAGTACATGAAGTTGCGCAGTAAGTGGGAGTTTTGGTATTTATGGATGAACCAAATTTGACCAACCAGGAGCCAGACACAGACCCTGCAGCCAATCAGCTGTAGCTCTGATCTGGCCAGTGCCTCTTCCTCCTCCTTCTCCTAATTACACATCAGTCTTAGTGGGTCCTTGTTCTTCCCCTGCTGAGAGGCATCACAGAGTCAGGCTGGGTTAGTCTGATGTTCAATACCTGAGGACAGTCCAGCTGCATGAGAGGACATTAGCTACTGTTCTCACATCTCAAGAGCAACTGTGACTTCTCACCCTTCCAACGCTTGACTCTTTGGTTTTCTCTCCCATTGTTTTTATTTTTATTTTTTTAAAGATTTATTTTATTTATTTATGCATTTAATAAGTGGGGTGTAGGCCAGAGGTACAGGTGGGTAAGAGGATTCACCAGAGACAGAGTGGAGAGCAGAACAGGCAGATCTACTGAAATACACTGCTGAGGGGAGCAGCGGGTGAGACAGGAGAGGTCTGCACCACGAGCGTCAGCTCCCTGGCCAGGGATCAAACTCAGGCCACAGTGCCAGGTGATAGCTTGATAGTGCTGAGACTTTAACCCCTGCACCACCAGGGAGGCCTCTCCCTCATTGTTAAACTTTCTATTGGCTTCTGTTGCCTAAAAACAATCCCAACTGATACATGACAGAAGAGCCAGTAACATCTTCAATATCATCCATGCTAACTCCACTAATTCTAGATCACAGGAAACGCGGGTCTAGAGCATGAAAGTTGGTTCTGGGTTTTTTACTTTAGATCATGGTGAGAGTGCTGGGACTGAAGCCCAGCTGGACCTTGCCAGGTGCTCTTTCAGTATTCAGCACCACTCCTAACTGATTAGGGTCCGGCTTCTCAGATAACCTGTGGATAGGAAATATGGCCTCTCACAAGTTTGCAAATTAATAGTGACTGCCAGCAGCTCGGTGCTGCTCTAGACGCAGACACGATGGGGCCTTGGTCAGGTGACCTGGCCACTTAACTGGTATGTCATGCTAGTCGTGGAGCAAAAAAGAGAGAGAGAGCATGAGGCAGGAGGGACGCGTCTCACTACTTTCCAGATATTGGAGACCAGGAGCTCTCGATTCGGCTTGCAAATTTTCCTGGACAACAGAGATTTTCATACAATTCATAGCCCTTCATAGGTTCTGCCCACCTCCCTTTCCTTTCCTCCCTCCTTCCTTTTCTTTCCCACTTTCTCTTCTTCCCTCCTTCCAAATACAACTATGATTTGTTTCCTCACACCATCTATAAAACTCTGAATATTTCACTACTGGGCCTCCCCTGGTGGCGCAGCGGTTGAGCGCTTGGCTGTGAGGCTGCCCGCAGCCTCTGCAGCGCCAGTTTGTTCCCCGGCCGCCGGCGAGGGTCCCACAAAAAAAAAACAAAAACAAAAACAAAAAACTCTGAATATATCACTGTTGTAAGGCTCATTGATGAAAAAAGGACAGGACAGAGAATATCAAGTATCAGATGAAGCAGTGATTTTGTTCTTAAAGATCTACCTTTAAAATGCAAATGGTGGGGCCTCCCTGGTGGCACAAAGGGTTAAGAAGCAGCCTGTGAAGCTTCCACAGCCACTGCAGCGCGAGTTCCATCCCCAGCCAGGGAGCTACCCACATGGCGCTGCAGACCTCTCCTGTCTCACCTGCTGCTCCCCTCAGCAGTGTATTTCAGTCAATCTGCCTGTTCTGCTCCCCACTCTGTCTCTGGTGAATCCTCTTACACACACACCCCCAGCACCTCTGGCCTGTACCCCAGTTCTTGTATGCATAAATAAATCTTTAAATAAAAAATAAATAAATAATAAAAGACAAATGGCTACATAACAAACTTATCTTAAGGTCATGACTAAAAACTTACATAATTAGTGTACTGAAGTAATCAACAGCTTAGACTGAGGCAGAATATGCCTGGGTTGAAAGACCAATTTCTGTATGTGATTTGAGATAAAGCATGTTCCAAGGACTCCATTTCTTCATCGGCAAAATGGGGACTATAAAAATAGTATTTGCCATGATGGACAAGTTTGTTGTCTAATATAACTTTTGTTTCAAATCTCTTTGTCCCTTGCTCCTATCTGTTTGAACCATACGAGTTAAAAGTTCCTCTTGGCTAGGTTTATAAAGCCTTGGGAGATAGTGTTACATTTCTGGATAGTAAGGTGAAGTAGAAATCTGCTGGAGAATTCTAGGTTAACCTCTACTCAAAAAAAAAAAAAATATTCCAACCCCCAACCTCTTTCTTCTTTTTTTTATAATAATACTATGCCGTTTTTTTTTTTTTTAGATTTATTTATGCAAGAACTGGGTATAGTCAGAGGCATGGGAGACTGAGAGAATTCACCAGAGATGGAGCGGGGAGCAGAACAGGCAGACGGACTGAAGACACTGCTGAGGGGTGCAGTGGGAGAGACAGGAAAGGGCTGCCTTGCCATGTGGGAATCTTCCTGGCTGCGGGAATTGAACCTGCGCTGCAGAGGCTGCGGACAGCTTCACAGCATGGCATTCAACCCGCTGTACCACTGGGGAGGCCCTGTCTTTCTTCTTGGTTGACATGAAGATGTGATGCCAGGAGCAGTAGCTGCCATCTTGCGACCATTAGGAAATTAGCATGAAAGACCAAGGTCATCATTGAGATGTTGGTCTTCATAATGAGTTCTACCTGACAGTGGTGGCTAGCCTCTATTTATTTTCTTGTTATGTGTAAAAATGAATTTTTTTTAAATGAGATTATTGTTAGGTAGAACCATATGAAATTGTCCAGTCAAACATGTATAACTTACAAAAAGAGCAGTTACATGTGACAGACACTACCTGTAGCTAAAACATTACAATCAAGTATTTGTCTGACAGTATTGTAAAAAGAATTGATATATATAAAGCACTAATGTATTGTCTAGCATGTGCTCAATATTAATGACTCTATTTTCTTCATATTAAGATGTACTTTTTTCTCATTTTCAATGTTTCTGAAAGTGAAATGAGGTCTAGAGTCAATGTAGACAATTTTTGTGATAGTGTTTCCTTTTTTTCTGAGTAAGGAGTATTTAAAAATTGATTTAATGTAGTGCCACTATTACAGTTACACATTAATAAGTGTTCAGTTATGTTAGTCAATTTACTGAATTAAACTTATAATGGCTATCTTCTTTCAAATGGCATTTTATCATTTTGTTTTTGCTTTTGCTTTTGTTTTTAGGTAATTAGAGCAAAAATTATCTTCTTTCAGTAAAAGATTTTTATGCAAGTAAATTTATACCATTATAGAGCCACTATTAAAGATAAAAGAAGAAATAAACTGTGGAATCCTTCAAGGCCTGTGAATTTAAGCCATTTATACAGGAACCAACTATTACTAATGTGGGGATTAATAAAAGAGCTCCTTTAATATGTCTGATAGTAAACAATCTGGATTCAAGTCACTTTTCCATTATATCTGTGCTCTCCTAAGAGACCTCTCTGTGCCAAACAGACTTGGATTTCCTGCTGTTCCCAAACCTGGCCACCCCCAGACATGCCTTTTCTCTTTTCATTGAAGAATGGATTCTCTACTGGGGATGAGTAGTGTCTAATCACTTGTTCCAAAATGTCAGCATTTATGGTTAGCATGCCTAATATATTCCAGGAATTGTTCCAGCTCTGTGGTCTGTCACCCATGAGAGGCCCAACACTTGGAAAACAAAAGTGGAATAAATAGAACAGAAAACAACACAGTGTATCACAGGGAGTAGGAGCATTGTTTCATGAAACTTTACACACACACACACACACAGAGTAACTCCTTGATTGCATGTTCAAGGTGTGGCTGTGGGATGTGGACAAAACTTTTAAATGGCTCTGTTCTGGGGAATAGGGATTCAGTAGTGAGAAAAAGGAATGCCTATTCACACAGGAATTTTCATTCATGAAGGGGAGGTAGACAAAATACAAGCCAACTAATAAGCAAATAATATATATCTGGAGAATACGAGTTGTGTAAAAATTACAGGGTGATATGTAGGGTGATGGGGCTTGGGGTTGCTGTCTCAGATGCTAGCCAAGGAAGCATCTCTGATAAGGTGACAGACATTTGAGCAGATCTATGAAAGAACTGGAAGAGTTGTGCAGATATGGAGAGAAAGGTGTCCCAGGAAAGGAGCAGCAAGTGCAAAGGTCCTGAGGAAGAGGCAATTTGGGACTACGTCTGAATCTTCTCTGAAAACAAAATAGGAATGGAGGGCAGGGTGGCTGCAGTAGAGGGAGTGGTAGAGCCAGGTAGGGACATAAGTAGGAGATGAAGTCATAAAGGCAACCAAGGGCCAGGTCACATAGACCTGTGTTCCACACAAAGCACCGTAACTATATGAGATGAGGATGACGACATAAGGAGTCTTCAGAAGGCTGCCCCAGAAGATTGAAGATAATAGTCAATAAAGGCCGCTCTCTCTTTAAGATATTCTAGATCTTAACATCTTTCATTTGATTCTCATTTCCCTCTCCCCTCCTCCCCCCCCACCTCTGCTGCATCTTTGATATATTAGTCTCTCTGTATCTAGGCTGTCGATTCTTTGAAGGCAAGTAGGGTTTATGCAGAAGAGTAGAATGTTAGAGAAAGATGTAGAAGCATTTGTTGATTTAGTGCCACTAATGTGCTTAACACGGTAAACTTGTGCACATGTGGTAAGGTTGAAGTATTTATCATTGTCTAAAACTGCAGAATTTCTGCAGTCACTGAACAGTTCTTGGTTGGGACCATATACTGACTATACAGTAACACTGGCTCACACTCCCTGAGGGCTGTGTGTAGCACACACACTGCAAATGACTACTGTATTCTGACTTCTTGCTCCTCACCCCTGCCTTGAGCCCAGCCCTAAAACATCACTGCTTCCCTTAATAGTATACATGCACATATTCAACTTCAAAAGCATTAGTAGTTAATGGGATTTTTACTTAAGGTTTCATTTGATTCTCATGTGGAACTGAGGTTTCATATAGAACACAGGAAATGCTATGCAACACAGAGCAAGTCCAAGAGAAAGCATTTTAGTCCACCTCCCAAATTTTCTCTACATACCTGCCCTGCTGTTGGGTCTCTCCTCTTGTATTTTTCCTGCATCCTCTAAAATGTCTATTTTTTTTTTTTTGCCCCAAAAACTCAGGTCTTACCCTCAGAATTCATTCTCCATTCACAAATCAAATATCCACTAGGATCGCTTCTCGGCCTTTTGGCTAAGATCAAGTGTAGTATCAAATATCCACTAGGAAATCTATGTGATTTTCCTAACAAATTGCAGTTGATCGTGGCTCATTTACATCTTCCTTGCAAGGCTGATCTTATACCCACCAGAAGTTCAGGGGTGCTGCCTGACGAGGCAAAGCCAGGACCCCAATGCACATCTTTCTCACTCTTACGTCCATGCTGTGTGTATCAGGTGTGCCTGTTTTGATGGCCTCTGTCTCAGGGTGGGCAAGGGGCTGGTTCATTTGCTGAGGTTATACTGCTTTTCACAGGTGGGAGGGCTCACTCTACACTATTCATTCTGAAACCACATTCTTCTATTCTGGAATCTGATCATTCACTGTCAGCAAGTGTATGTCATTTCTCCTTTGAATTTTCCATCTATAACAAGTGATTTTTGCAGAAGCATTTGAGATGAACTATTAAATGATTAAAAAGTGGGCTGAGCAAATCAACAAAAATCTAAATATGTATTCTTAAACCCCTTGGGGAATTAAGATTCAAAATCTGATCCCTTCATTGTAAAGCAGTTTTCCTCCCTTTTTGCCCTCTCCCTAATCCCACAGCTCTGCTCTCCCGCTGGGCATACTCTCTCTGAGGCTACTGGCTGCTCAGGCAGTTATCAGTGAGCTGCGGGAAGCATGAGAGCTGCCCCAGTGTGAAACCATCGGGTCACGCACAGCTGCTGTCACAGGTGACCCGCCGGCAGTAGCATGTCCACGTGGAATACGTGATCTGGCCAAAACTGAATCGCAGAAGAACCCACAGAGGGGAGCTAAGTCTGAATCTCCCATTCAATCTATGACTGCAAAATTTGGAAGTGACAGAGGACTCTGGAGGAGAAAAAAAACCCCACTTCTTCTAGCTTCAGTGGAGCAATACGAAGTTAAAGCAAAAATGGGGCTGGGGGGTGGCAGGAGCTGGCCTCTGGGGAGTATTTTATTGCTTCATGAACCTCTCTTTCAAGAACTTCGTTTATCATTAAACATTCATTTCCCTAGAAACTGGAGCTTTCACTTCTTGTAGCTGCAGCAATTAAGGGCAGTTTTGGCTGGGCAGCCCTGACTTCCCAGCATGCGGCTGGCCTTTCCTCAACAGAGAGCCTCACTCATTTACAAGCCTTGTTATTTTTCTGGGAAATAGAAAATAAATCCTGCCCCAATGTCATAACCCAGCTCAGACCTGCAAGCCAGAATTATGCTAGTTATAAGAACTGCACTTTTCAAGAGGAAGTTACCTTCAGTGATCTCCCACCCGCCTTTCATTCCTAAACAAGGCATGTTACCTCCAGGGCTTGCGTTTTTTAACCAGCTGAATTATTCCTGAAACTTGATGTAGTAACAACTGATACTTTCTTCTCTGTTGCATTAAGATGAGAAAGATCACATAATAGAAATAATAGAAATTGGGTGTTCTGCAGAGCGGCCATCTCTCTCCCTGGAAGGATGAGGTGTCCTCACTAAGTCACACTGAGCCGGGGTCACCCCAAGAAGAGGGATCTGGCCCCCAAGTTATTTCCTTGACTCACCCTGTGCGAGGCAATCCCAATTATCATCACCGATTCATATTTCATAATAAAAACACACCAAGTTTTTTTTTTTTTTAAATCTGTGTGTGCTTTGAGGTTCTGAAAGATTATGAACCTGCCATAGAACCTGGGAGGGTCTAAACCGTGCTTCTCAGAGAGAGATTGTCCTCGCCTCAGTTGGGGCTGCTGTTGATTTTCAATTACCGTGTCAGTTGAGGCAAACAAATGATTAAAAAAAAAACAAAACAAGATAATCAGAAAGTCATTAATAGCATACAAATAAGTGTCTCCAAGGATGTTCCCTGCAGCATTCTCGCAAGGAAAACCTTATCTTTTTTCTCTCAGGGGATTTCAAGATGAAAAAGAATGAAACGTTCTTGATGAAAGGCTGCTAGCCATCTTCTTTTCTTTAAGAAAAAAGAGTAAAGCTGCTAAATATTCCTCACTGCAAAAGAACCCCAGAAATAAAGAAAGATGGAAGCTGGCAAAAGATGACACTGTTGCAGTGTTCTCTCTGGGAAGGATGGGCAGGCGAGAACTGGCCGGCTGGGAGGCAAGACCAGGCTGGATGCCCAGGCTCGGGGATGCAGGGAGGGGACAGTGTGGCAAGGGTCAGCCTTCCAGACCTGAACGCTTGTCACAGGCAAGCAGACCTGGAAAACGGACAAGAAAAACAGCAAATTCACATAGACCCTACAAGGATAACACCTCATTATTGAGGATACTGAGACTGTCTTGTCAGAGGAAGCCAGACCCCCCAGATGAAAGCAAAGCGCTGAGCGGCTCACGGATGCACAGCGGGTAGCCGCGGGAGCCCTGCATTTCCAGCCACCCTGGCCGGGGAGGCCTGGGTTAGGTCATTTTTCTGAGACTCACTTTCCCCTTATGCCTGTCATGAGGAGGACACGATTCCATCGTTAAGAAGGGCTTAACAGAGCCGCCGGCGTGTGAGGAACCCTGATACATGTTCACAAATGTTGACATTACTGCCATCTTATCACAAAAGGTGTCTTTCCCATTGGCTTAAGAGTGGGCTGTCGTCTTTCCACAGCGAGCGGATGGAGAGGGGAATAGAGCAACCTGCCGATACAGAAGACAGCTGCAAACATGACCTCAGCCAGGAGGTCAAGGTCAACCCCCACAGTGACAGGTGATGCTGAGAACATGTGTCCTCTGCATGAGGCAACGGAAAGGCCCTCTCACTCTGTGGGGCTCCTCACACAATCTGTAATTCTAGCCTAACCAGGAGTAAAACACCAGACAAATCCCAGTAAGGACATTTTATAAAATACCTGACCACGACTGTCATGACTGTCAAGGTCACAAATCAAGGAAAGTCTGAGAAATAGTCACAGTCCAGAGGGGTCTGAGGAGACATGACAACTAAGAATAACACGGCATCTGGAATTGGGTCCTGCAGGGGCCAAACCATTGTTTCTCAGAGAGAGACTGACTTTGCCTCAGTTGAGGCTGCTGTTGATTCTCAATTACCTGTGTCAACTGAGGGAAATAGATAATAAAAAAAAAAAAAGATAATCAGAAAAAAGACATTTTCTGGAACAGAAAAAAGACATTAAGGAAGAGTGAAGCTTGATTATTGAAATCAAATAAAGTATGACCCATCATGAATAATAATGTACCAATAGCTGTCATAAGTTTGACCAAAGGATCAGACCAAAGTAAAATATAAATTGAGTATAAGGTGCACAGGAACTCTCTGTACAAGATGTGTAACTTTTCTGTGAATCTGAAATTATCCTTTAAAAACGTGTATTGGGGTAAATAAAAAGAGGCTACCATGGCACTTGGTACATGGGATGGGTCAAGTGGCCCTTCACACTTTATAAGGGAGAAGGGGCAGAGAGTAGACTTTCTGGCCTCTGAGATCCAACACTACACAGGTGTGGGATCACTGTCCCACGTGGGAAGCCCCCAGGCTCCCTCTCTGACATAAGTCTCCATTCTCAACAGTTGCCACCTCCCCCTGCTGTGGTGCCTCAGCCCCTTCAGCCCTGCCTGATGCCAGCTTACCTCTCCCTGCTTCTCTGAAGACACCTCCATGACTCACATCTTTTCATTTAAAATGTTTGGCAGGAAAGCAGAAAGCAGACACAATCGACATAGTCAATAGGGGATTCACACAGGCTTATACTAAAGTTCAATTTTCTTTCTGAAAAAGTAACTTTTAAAAATGACCTAATATTTGCTGAGCACATTTTCAGTGCAAGATTCCAGTTAAGTCTTTCACAAAGCAGTTTCAATGCATCCTCTCAGACAGACTATGAACGAGTCACTATTGACATCCCCATTTTATACAGGAGACAACTGAGGCACAGATTATGTAAGGGACTTCTCCAAGGTCACATACGGCAAACTTGAAGCCAAGTTCTAGATCCAGATCCCAGTAAGAATCATCTTTAGTAAATTTCTCCCTCTGCACAGATGGCTAGCTATACAATTCAGTGAGGACAGAATGATGGATCTCCAGGCAATTGTCTCCCTCCTTCCAAAGCGCAATTCTAAATTTAGAGCTTTCCAGACAAATAAGGATGCAGCTGCTTCAAAATGTAAAAATGCATTTTCACCAGTTGATCGTGTTTTTATCCATCAGTTTACCATAGACATTCCTGACCTCGATCCCACCTGTGAGTCTCACTCACCAGTTGTTCTATTTCTACCTCTTGCCTTCAGTCTGTGTTGGCTGAGGACTGAGTTAGGACCGGGGAGGGGTATAAGTCCCTGTCACCTGCCTTACTTTCTCATTCCAAACAAAGCAAATTTCATGAATTGATTTTCAGACTTTGTCAAACTATCCCTAGTTTCAAAACAGCCTTCTGGCAACATACAAAAACCTCCAGCCGAAGTAACGCCCATTGAAGCAGTCTGATTCCAGAGGGGAGTGTTTAGCCTGATTCACCAAAAAACAGCAAACGCCTTAACCAGGTTTACAGAGTGTCTCCTAAGGAAGTGAATTAGGTGGGTGTTTGGAAAAACATATTTGTACAAACAATAATTAAATGAGGCCTATTGTTCCATTTCAGAATTGAAAAAACAGATTCAGAGAGTTAAACAACTTGCACTAAGTCACACAGGGAATAGGTGGAGGAATGAATGCTTGATCATAAACTCACCTGATCCAAATCTTGAGCACTTTCCTTTATTCCACAAGACCTTCCCCCTTCCAGCCTTTCCCTGGGACCAGTGGGTATGAAGTCTTCCCAGACCTACACAAGGCAGGTTGTCTCCTTAAAGAGGCCCATTGTGTACAGATTTTCTCACATCTAGCCTGTCAACTTTCTCATCTAGTAAGAATCACCATGTGGGGCCTCCCTGGTGGCACAGAGGGTTGAGCGCAGCACTGTGAGGCTGTCCGCGTCCTTTGCGGCACAAGTTCTATCCCCACATGCCTGGGAAGCAACCCACATGGCCCACTGCTCCCCTCAGCAGTGTATTTTGGTACATCTGCCTGTTCTGCTCCCTGCTCTCTCTGGTGAATCTTCTCACCCCCTGCAACTCTGGCCTGTACCCCACTTCTTAAAAAAAATCACCATGTGAAGTGGCGAAGCCAGAGGGGGGCTGATGATGCTGCCACCCCCAGGCAACACCTGGTCTTCTAACCCCGGGCTCTCTGGAAAGAAACCCCCCACCGGGTGTCCCTTGATAGCTGAGCAATAGTAGCAAGCCAGTGCGAAACTCAGTAGTTCCTTCTTCAATGAACATAACGCTGCTGTCCTGTTACCTGACATCTATGAGACATGCCCAGACCACATGGGCAGAAGTCTTCCATCTGTAATTGCATTTTTAAATGAAAGCCTCTTACTGAGGAGGAGGAATCACTTAGGGTAAATAAGCATCAACTGTGCAGGTCCCGGGTAACAAGCACTAGACTAAACAATTTAACATTCAGAGCAATCTTAAGGTACAAAGTATTACTGGTGAGATCATGGAGTTTCAGAGATGGCAAAAGACTTAAAAAATATAACTGTAGGGTAAGGAAAAATGTCAGGCTTTCCTGCCCTCCCGCCATCAGGATAGATGATGGATCCTCGCGGTCCTGAATGCATGCCTGATGGCGGGCACCTGGAGTAGGGTGTGGGCATAGGTAGACGGGATTCACCTGGGCTAAGACTGTGCTTTTTAAGGGCGGTGTCACGGGGATGCCAGCAGAAGCCAAGAAGCTGAAAGAAAAGCCGAGGGAGAAGCAGAGAAGGCCGGAGAGCCCAGATAGAGTGAAGACTTGCTGGGGGCTGGGAGGCCTGACAGCCTCCCGGCCCCCCAGTACCCCTGCCTGCCATGTACCTGGTAATCCCAATAAAAGACCTGCAAAAAACCACTGAGGACTCTGACTCCTCCTTTACCCGGTCTGCATGGGATCAGAAAACCTGCTCAGTGTCCGTTCCTGCCCCTACAATAACTAAAAAGAAGCAGATACTTCGCAAATGTTTATAAAATATCAAAAAGACTAGATAAGTGTTGGTGAGGATGTAGAGAAAAAGGAGCCCTTGTACACTGCTGGTGGGAATGTTGACTGGTCCAGCCCCTGTGGAAACAGTATGAAGATTTCTTAAAAGATTAAAAATAGAGGGCCTCCCCTGGTAGTGCAGGCGGTTGAGTGCAGCGCTGCGAAGCTGTCCGCAACCTCTGCAGTGCTGGTTTGATCCCGGCTGGCCGGTGAGGGACCCACATGGCGCGCAGACCTTTCCTGTCCTGCCTGCTGCTCCCCTCAGCAGTGTATTCCTTCATTCTGCCTGTTCTGTAGAACAGGCAGGGGACGCTCTGTCTCTGGTAAATCCTCTCACCCTCCCGCACATCTGGCCTGTACCCCAGCTCTTGTATAAATAAAAAAAATAAATAAATCTTTAAAAAAAAAGATTAAAAATAGATCTACCATACAAGCCAGCAATTCTACTCCTAGGTATCTACCCAATGATTGCAAAAACACTAAATTGAAGGGATATATACACTCGTGTGTTCATTGCAGCAGTATTTACAGTAGCCAAATTTATAGTAACAACCTAAGCGGCCAATGACAGATGAGTGACTAAAGGAGATGTGGTATAAACACAACGGAATACTATTCAGCTATTAAAAAAGAAGAAATCTTGCCATATGCAACAATGTGGATGCAACTGGAGGGATTTTGTCCTAAATGAAATGTCAGAGGCAGAAAGGCAAAACTGAATCAGATCACTCATGTGGAATACAGAGAAACAAAATAAAGGAAGAGGAAAAACTAAAAACAAACCATAGCAATTTGACTACTGAACTGAGGCTAGCAGGGGGAGGGTGGGTTAGGGAGAAAATGCGGGAGGAGGCCTGATGGACTCTGTGACAGGTGGGTGCTTTGGGGGTGGGGTGGTGTGGTAACAGGCATCTGAAGAGTTGTGAACATGTATTTCTAAATCATATACAGCATTGTAAACCAAGGTTACTGCAATAAAAAGAATACTTTTTTTGTTTTTTTGCATAGAACTGGGGTGTAGGCCAAAGATGCAGGGGTAAGAGGATTCACTAAAGACAGAGCGGGGAACAGAACACATATACTGACTGAAATTCACTGCTGAGGGGACAGCGGGCTAGGCAGGAGAGGTCAAATGTGGGTCAGCTCCCTGGCCGGGGATTGAACTCAGGCCATATTGGTGATAGTGCTAAGACTTAAACCCTACACCACCAGGGAGGCCCAGAATTTTTAAAATATGTTAAAGCATTATTTAAATGGTGAAAAATGAGGCCAAAGATTTAAACTAAATGTGTGTGTAGTTTTTGTGAGTCCAGCAACTCACAGAACTTATACACAATCAGATCACCTTCAGATTCAGAAACTCTTCCAAAAAGTTAAGAACCAACCACTCTATGATTGATGTGTACCTAAAAATAGGGTTATTCCTCTGGGTTCCAAGAACAACTTCCAATGTAAGGTTAGAGCATATGATCATCTCTCTACTACTGAAAGGCCTAGGATCACACCGCCCTCTGAGACCCTGCGGGAGAGATGCACAGCTTGTTCTTTGTTATCTCCCTAGTGCATAATGTGCTATCTGAACTGATAGAAATGAATTGAATCAATGGAATCTTCTTGAATAAGGGGAAAGGTAATCTAATCATTGAAATTCAGCCATTGTATATCACAGACATAAGAAAAAATCCCCAATGTAGGGATCCATATGACTGACTCTGGGGAGGACATTACTGATATGAAGAATAGAGATGTAATGACAATGACATGATATTCTTGAACTCATGACTTGGAAGGGAGAAAAAAAGTGGGTAAATCAAGTAAAAGGGGTCAATTGTACAGTGAAGAATGGAAACTAGGCGTTTGGTGGAAACAATGGAGTCTATATAGATGTTGTTTTATATAGCGCTACGCTCTAGAAATCTACACAATGTTATAAACCAATGTTACTTCAATAAAAAAAATCAATAAAAAATAATAAAGATGAAGACACCAACTAGCTGACATTTAATAGCTGAAGAACTGTGCAAAGGCTATTTTATGCATTAAATATTTATTTTCTCCTTATGCTGGTACTAGGGGGTAATAATAACGAGCTAAGGGCAGCACTACTGGACAGGTCAGCTGAGGGTTATACTATCACCACCTATGATCACAGATGAGGAGAAAGAGCCTTGGATGTGAAACCATTGGTGTAAGTTTAACGAATTGCAGATCTGGAGTTTGTATTCATATCAAGTTCAAGTCTAAAGTGTGAACTTTAACAACCATGTCACTCAGCTTCCCGTTCAGGGGTGAAGTCCAGCTTAAGGTACAACAAGGTGGTCCCCAGGAAAAGGGGAGGTTCCAGGTTTCCTGTCCCACCCAAGGATTGTGGAGCTGAGCAGGGAAGAGGAGAAGCTGGAGAGGAGACTGGGGAAGGAAAGAGGCAGGATGGAGGGCCAGAAGGAGACTGGAGGAGGCACAAGGAGCAGAGAGACACGTGAAGAGACTATGCTTGCTTCTTGGTCCTGGACTGGTTGAAACATGCGGGTGAGAGACCCGTGGGGAGAATAACAATGGCAGCTTTTATCTTGATTTTCTCCTTTTGTCCCAGATGTGCGGGGCCCTTTCTGCCTCTTTCCTATGGGTCCCCACCGGAAGGTGCCTTAGACTTGAAGCAGGCTTTCAGGCCTCAGTGGCCCTGCTTTTGGCCAACCCTGTTTGGCTGGACATTTACCCAAGAGGAGATGGGGAACTTTGGATGCTGGATTTGGAAACTATATTCTTTGTCTTTTCTTTGTCTTATACTATTAAAATTCTTTTCCATTAAAGGTTTTAGGAACTAGACTGTTTTCACTTGACGTGGCCGACGGCAGAATATATTTAGTAGGGGCAGGATTGGGGGTTCTGGGGTGCCCCTCTCCTTGCCCTCTAACAAAGGCAGCCGGGCCTGAACTCCTCTCCTGTGGTGAAGAAGAAAAGCGTGACTAGCTGCAGCCTCACTCAGCTTGCCGCCTGGCTTTCCCTGATGCCCTTTCCATAATGTTCAAAACCTTCTCTTTCTATCTGCCTTTAAAGCACATTGGTCCATTAACTTTCCTTTCAACTTTCTCA
The DNA here is from genome assembly GCF_014898055.3 of Talpa occidentalis. Taxonomy (NCBI): domain Eukaryota; kingdom Metazoa; phylum Chordata; class Mammalia; order Eulipotyphla; family Talpidae; genus Talpa; species Talpa occidentalis. The sequence goes on along the minus strand of NW_023601322.1, from coordinate 61,541,806 downwards.
GCCTGATAAGTTCTTTACACCCACCCAATCAGCCCCTCACTGCTCGCCTTTCTTCTTCACTGTACATGTTGAAAAGTCACACTGTTTGGCCTTTAACACAAATCAACAGTCCATCTTGGGGAACAGATTTCCTCTCCCTTCAAACTCCTGTGCCTGTTATCAGCTCGAGGAGTTGGAATGCAGAAGGCTGGAGCCAGAAGCATCTGTCCCATTCAGGAACACTGATAAGCCAGCCCACGGGAGTCTGAGTCAGACCAGGGACCCGCAGCACAGGTTTTGTTAGGTAGCAAGACAGACCCTGCAAGGAACCCAAAGTAAACCATTCATGAAATCACCTTCCTCGTGATGTGCTGAAAAATAAGCAGCCCTGTTACTTTGTCTATTTCCTAGGAATGGGCATTGGTGCCCTGAATGCTAGGAGTGGGTGACAGTCTTGAAGCCTGAAGCCCTGGCTGACACTACCTCTACCAGACATTCAACCACGGGCAGGCCATTGACCTTGGACAGGAAATGCAGGTGCTGTTCCTGCTACACCATCCGGCCGGTACTTATTTCTTCTCTCTCCCTTACCCCAACACACTATCTGTGTCCGAATTCTGTTGATTGCATGTCTGAAATGGAGTTCCATCTCTGTCAAATCTCTATTGCACCACTGCCACCAGATACCTTAGTTCAGGCATCATATGTCCTTGCCAGACAAGCCCAATTCCCTGTTCCTCAGCAAGCTCCATGTTTGGAGCTTTCTTCTCACTGCACCTCCATATGTCATATCTCATCAGCCTGATCCTGACTAGGCCATTACATGATTCTCCAGCATTTACAGAATAAAGTACAAATGTGCCAGCCTAGGGTACCAAGTCTTCCGTGACCTTGACGTTGCTTATCTATAGAAGTTAGGAATAGGGCCTCCCTGGTGGCACAAGGGGTTAAGCATCGCACTATGAAGCTGTCCACAGCCTCTGCAGCATGAGTTCGATCCCAGGCCGGTCAGAGAGGTGACCCACATGGCAAGGCAGACCTCTCCTCTCTCGCCTGCTGCTCCCCTCAGCAGTGCATTTCAGTGCATCTGCCTGTTCTGCTCCCGACTCTGTCTCTGGTGAATCCTCTCACCCTCTACCCCCGCACCTCTGGCCTATACCCCAGTTCTTGTATGCATAAATAAATCCTTTTTTTAAAAAAAATTTAGGAATATTTCTCATGTAAGCTGCAGAAGCATTCCTCTAATATGCTTAATCAAAAAGGAAAACTTATTGGCTTCTGAGACTCACAAGCCTGGGGCAGACCAGGTACCACTGGGTCCAAAAGTTCAAACAGTTTTTCTTCATTCCTTGCCCTGCTTTCCTCCATAGTGATTTCATTCTTGATGAGGTTCTTCCCACTCAATATCAAATTTGCCCCTAGCAGTTTCAGACCTCCTTAATACTTATTTAGCATCCCCCTGGGAAGAGAATCACTTTTTCTCACTAATTTCAAAAAAGTCTAAAGGCAAAATCTCACTGGTCTGCCTTGAACCTTTTGCCCAAATCTTTACTGAACTCTGCAGCTACAAGGTTGGCCCAGTGGGGTGCCCCCAGGAGGCAGGAGGGGTGGCCAGCCCATCTGAATGACATGGTTTAAGAATAGCACAATAAAATATATTTTTTTAAAAAATAGGGTTACCAAAAGTTCAGACTGCCATCACCTAAAATAAGGGGAAATGAATTCCAGGCTGGCAAAACAGCCCCTACCCACAAGAAATTTTCTATTCCAGGCTCCTAAGGTTAGTGACTTCAAACTGCCATTATTTGCATGATTTTTTTGCAGGTCAGGAATTCAGGAAGGGCTCAGCTGGGCAGCTCTTGCTTTGGGTTTCTCATAATGGTGGCTTAAGATGCTGGCTGGGCCTGTAGACATCTGAAGGCTCAACTGGTCTGGGTGCCTGAGGTGACATGCTCACAAGACGACGGTTGTCGGCAGCTGTCAGATGGAAGCTTATCTGGGGTGGTAACTGAAAGCCTACACAGGCTTCCTTAGCACAGGTCTCCCAATAGGGGCTACTCCTCCCTGGTCCTTGGGGCTCCATGCACTAGTGTACAGAAACCATGGGGAGTCTGGATCTCCAAAGTCACATAGGATCACTTTTCTACAATCTAGACAGGCAGGTTTGCCAAAATTAAGGGTCCAGGACAGAGACTGAACTCTGGGTAAGAAATATCTAGTGATTTGCAGCCACAGTCCTTTTCTATTGTCCTGTGAACACATTTCCACCATTTCAACAAATTATGTCTTTAGGAATGGATTTCTCTCTGTGTAGAATAATGCTTTTCCCTTCCTCATCTATTTACCAAATTCTAGTCTCCTAACAAATTACACCTCCACAAGGATGCTTATCCTGGCCTCGCTACATGGCGTTGTTTGTCACCCTTTGGATCACCACACACAGTCTCCTCGGGAATGCCTTCTCCTGATGTAACTCTGCCTCCAGCTCTATTGTGAAGCCATAAGCTACTTGAAGGCAGGGACAAAGTCTTCTCTCTGTACTTCACATATTGTCTGTCACAGGCCCTCAGCACACATTTGCCAAATGACAGATTATATAGCCAAAGAGCTTTTCAAATGTTCAAGTGCTATTCAAACCAAGGCTGTCATTATTTACAAGATAAGTGAGACTTTTACTAAGGAAAATGTAATAGGTTCTGGTGATAGCTTTCTGCCTGACAAATTCTAAATGGATAATCCATTTGACTGTCAAAAAAAAATCATTATTTAAAATTTCTTTCTTTCCTTCTTTCTCAGGCTTAAATACCCATGACACCTAGTTGCTTGTCCTTTATACTTTATTGTTATTTGGGTCACTGTTCTCCAAATTTATATGTGAACCTGTTTTATCAGGCCAGTCCTCTACATCCTCTATAGCTTTGTACCTAATTAATTTTTATCATCTAATTTTCCTGGACTATTATTTATTATCTTTAGTCTTTATTTATTAAATATAAATTTTCTGAGGATCAGATTATCTACTATGTGCGAGGTTTTACAATGGGTCCTGGAGATTAGTTTAAACAATTTACAGTCCTCCTTAGCAAGAACTCAGAGACCTTCAGAGAAAGAAAATGCTAACTGAACATGGTAGATGCTAAACCAGGTATTTGCAGAGGAATATGGGGGTTGATTGAAAGGACAAGAAAGGGGACAGCAACCCACCTACAAAAATGATGAGCAGGGCCTCCCTGGTGGCGCAGCAGTTGAGCGCCGGGTTGCGATGCTGCCCGCAGCCTCTGCAGTGCCGGTTCGATCCCTGGCTGCTCCCTGGCCACCGGAGGAGGGTCCCACATGGCACACAGACCTCTCCTGCCGCCCGCTGCTCCCCTGAGCAGTGTACTTCAGTCCTTCTGCCTGCTCTGCTCCCTGCTCTGGCTCTGGTGAATTCTCTCACCCTCCTGCGCTTCTGACTGCACCCAGTGCATGTATAAACAAAAAACAAACAAACAAACAAATAAATAAAACATGCCTCTATTAAAAAATTATTAAAAAAAAATGATGAGCAGTTGGACTCCAATGAGAGATAATATCCTGGGCAAAGGTAGTGAGAGAGGAGAGAGTCAAGTGTAGAAGAGCGAAGGCAGTTTTATGTTGTTGGTATGTCAAGCAGGAAACTGGAAATGGCAGATTTCTGGAGCTTCCGGCTTTGTTTTCAATTCTCTGGCTAGCTGGAAAGCTAGTTACTTGACAAAACAGTTCAGGAAACAATAGTGTAAAAATCAGGCTCAAGTGCACTTATTAATAAAAAATATCTAATGCAGACATCTATCCTAACCAAGAGGAATTAGCTGCTAAAAAAAACTAGACAATCTATTAAATAAAAATACATGATATTTTTGCCTAACTCAGAGAGTGGCTGGAGGCTTACAGATGACAGCATAAGCAAAACTTTCTTTTGCAGACAGTGGTTACTTTTGTCTATGGAGCTTCTTTGCAATTTCTACTAGTAAGAGAACACTCCTGTTTCCTTCTTTCCTGGGGACCACACCTCCTACCTCATTCCAAATATGAGCATGAGACCAGTCAGAACACTATTTGTACCTGTCCATATTCCACAATGCAGGATTAAGCACATGTCCCAATTTGGCTCATGGATGACCAAGTTGTACCAAGTGATTAAATCAGAATAAATGCTACGATTTACAGAAAATGGGGGGAAAAAAAAGATTTTTTTTTTTTCATTGAACCTGCTAAGCTATTATAGTTCAAACCAAAAGTCACTAAAGGGCCATCAACAAGTAAAGAATACCTAAGAAAAACTACAGAGGAAAACAGCAGAGAGAAGAGATGGGTAACAGATAGTAAGACATGGCTTATAACTGGCTACAGTTATAATCTGAATATATCTCTTGTTAATCTGAATACATCTCTTGTTTTTATTTAACATTCTTAGGCTTCCATATTTTTATTAAAGATTTATTTATTTTATGCACATAAAAACTGGGGTACAGGCCAGAGGGGTGTGTGTGGGAGGTGAGAAGATTCACCAGAGACAGAGAGGGGAACAGAACCGGAGGATCTACTGAAATACACTGCTGAGGGGAGCAGCGGGTAAGTCAGGAGAGGTCTGCTGAGCCATGTGGGCAGCTTCCTGGTGAGGGATCAAACTCATTCTGCAGTGGCTGCAGATAGCTTCACAGGTTGTGTCCTAACCCCTTGCAACCACCAGGGAGGCCCCTTAGACTTCCATTTTAAAGCAACTTCTGAAAACTTAATTCTAGGAAACTTTCCTGGAAACAAATTAAACAAAGTACATATCTGGGAATAATGACCTAGAATAACTACTACTGAGGCATATTCTTTTTTTAAACAGCATTACTGAGCTGTTATTCATATACCATCAGTTCATCCATTTAAAGCGTACAATTTTGGTGTCATAACCAAAAATTCATTACCAAACTCACCATCATGAAGATTTTCTCCCATATTTTCTTCAAAGAGTTTTATATTTTTAGTGCTTACATTTATAGCTATGATCCATTTAGAATTAATTTTGGTGTATAGTATGTGATAAGGTTCTAATTTTACCCTTTTGCATGTGGAGATCTAGCATCATCTGTTCAGTAGACTATTTTTTCCCCTTTGAATTATCTTCTCATTATTGTTGAAAAATCACTTAAACATAAATGTAAGGGTTTATTTCTGTATCCTCATTTCCATTCCATTGGGCTATAGTTATCCTTAATCTAGGGCCACACAGCTTTAATTATAATAGCTTTGTAATAACTTTTGAAATTGAAAATGTGAGTCCTCCAACTTTGTAAATTTTTTTCAAAATTATTTTAGTTCTTCTGGATCCCTTCCATTTCTGTATGAATTTTTAGATTGTCTCATCAATCTCCATCTTAAAAACAGCTGGGATTTTGATAGGGATTGCATTTAATCTGTAGATCAGTTTGGAATTAATATCACAGCAATACATCTTCTGATCCATGAACATAGAATGTCTTTCTCTTTAGATTTTCAATTTCTTTCAACAGTCTTTTGTAGCTTGCAATGTACAACACTTGTAATAATTTTATTGAATTTATACTTAAGTATTTTATTCTTTTTTATGCTTTTGTAAATAATATTGTTTTCTGAATTCCATTTTGGGAATATTCATTGATAGTGTTTAGAAATACAACTGATTTTTGTATACTGACCCTGCGGCCCTCCACCTTGCTAGATTTGTTGATTACTTCTAACAACTTTTTAGCAGATTATTTAGAATTTTCTTCATATAAGATCATGTCACCTGCAAGAAAAACAGTTTTACTTCTTTTCAATCTAGCTGTTCTTATTTCTTCTTCTTTTCTAATTGTTTTCGGTAGCACCTCCAATACAATGTTGAATAGAAATTGTGAAAATACTCACTTTTCTAGTTCTTTTTTTTAAATAATAAATTTTATTTTTATATTCCCCATACAATTGCAACCCCCCATTCTGACCCAATCCCTCCCCTCCCACCACCCACTCCCCAAAAAGTGTCTCTGGTTCATAGTTTTTTGTTGATTTTGATTTTCACTTTCTTACAGTTATTCATTTTCCTGGTCCCTTATTTAAATTTTCTAGATTCCTGCTATGAGTGAGACCATCCGGTATTTTTCTTTTTCTTTCTGGTTTATTTCGCTGAGCATGATCCCTTCCAGCGCCATCCATGTTGCTGCAAATTGCATGTGTTTATCTTTTTTTGAATGCTGAGTAATATTCTATGGTGTATATGTACCACATCTTCTTGATCCAGTCATCTATTTTTGGGCATTTGGGTTGTTTCCAAAGCTTAGCTATTGTAAATAGTGCTGCTATAAACATAGGGGTGCAGGTGTTCTTTGGAATTGATGTTTCTGTGTCCTTTGGGTAAATACCTAGGAGTGGAATTGCTGGATCATATGGGAGCTCTATGTTTAGTAGGTCCGGAAATCTCCACACAGCTCTCCATAGTGGTTGGACCAGTTTGCACTCCCACCAACAGTACAGAAGAGTTCCTTTTTCTCCACACCCTCGCCAACATTTGTTGTTGCTAGTTTTTTTAATATGTGCCATTCTCACTGGTGTAAGATGGTATCTCATGGTAGTTTTGATTTGCATTTCCCTGATGACAAGTGATGTTGAACATTTTTTCATATGTCTGTTGGCCATTTGCATTTCCTCTTCAGAGAAGTTTCTTTTTAGCTCTTCTGCCCATTTTTTGACTGGATTCTTTTCTTTGTTGTTGTTGAGTCTCATCAGCTCTTTGCAGATTTTTGTGATCAGTCCTTTATCATTAGTGTTGTGTGCAAAAATGTTCTCCCAGTTGGTGGGGTTTCTCTTTGTTATTGTTATTGTCTCTTTTGCTGTGCAGAAGCTCTTTAATTTGATGTAGTCCCAGCTGTTTATCTTTGCCTTCACTATCACTGCTTTGGGTGATGTGTCTGTAAAGATGTCTTTGATGTGCATATCACGTAGTGCTTCGCCTATATTTCCTTCTATGTATTTTATGGTTTCAGGTCTTATGTCTAGTTCTTTAATCCATTTTGAGTTGATTTTTGTGTATGGTGTGAGGTAGTGGCCAAGCTTCTTTCTTTTGCATGTAGCGACCCATTTTTCCTAGCACCTTTTATTGAACAAACTTTCTTTGCTAATCTTTGACAAAGGAGCAAAGACTATGCTTTGGAGCAAAGAAAGTTTGTTTACTTTTCTAGTTCTTGATCTTAGGAGGAAAGAATTAAGTCTTTCACCATTAAGAATGATGCTAGCTATGTTTGTTTTAAATTGTCTTTTATCACAGTGAGAAAGTTTTATTTTATTTCTTGTTTATAGAACTTTTTATCATGAAAGAGTATTAGATTTGTCTTTTTCTGGGTTTATTGAGTAAAACATATTCTGGCCATAATTTTGGGCTTCAAAGAAAAAGGAAAAATTATTTGAGCATAGAGGCAAAAAGACAAAATCACTATATAGAAGTCAAGTCACCATTAAAAGTTTCAACATTAATACTTTATGCCTGAAAAAAATGGAGTACTATGCTCAAGATACTCAGGAAAAGTAATGGTAAGTCAAAGATTTTAAATCCAGTCAAGCTGACTTTCAAACATAAAGGCAGAAGATGATCAAAATATTAGAATTCAGAGAAAAATGTTACCACAAACTCACATAACCATGACTTGTTACTCAAACATGGAGTATAAAAATCACAACTCCTCAGCTTTGAAAGAAAATAAAATCATGCCATTAGCAATAACATGGATGGACCTAGAAGCATTATGCTAAGTGAAGTAAGTCAGACAGAGAAAGACAAACACTGTATGAATTCACTCAAATGCGATAAAGAAACAAAACAAATGAATAAAAACAGAAGCAACTCTTAAAACTACAAGTGTCAGAAGAGAAGGGGAAGGAAGGTTGGTATATTGGGCAAAAGGGGTCAGCTGTGAGGTGATGGACAGGATTAGGCTTTTGGTGACAAGAATAATGTAATATACACATATGTTGATACATACATCTGTATATCTGAATCCCAAATTATGTTATAAACCAATATTACTCTGACTTAAAAAAAATATCACAACAAATCAGTTTTAAATTTTCAAAGTACATGTTTTTAGAACAATAGTAGCTTACCAAAACTCTAGTAGCTTACCGGAACACAGAAAAAGACCTTTACTTATTAAAGAAATTAAACCAGTAATTAAAAAGTTATTCCAACAATCACAGAATATACCAGATTTCTGGAGAACAGAAAAAGAAAAAAATGCTTCCCAACTCATTTCAAGAAACTAGGATAACCTTGAGATGAGGACAGTGAGAACAAGGAAAATTAACAACCAGCTGAGCTTTTGAACATAAATGTAAATAGCCTAAGATAATATTAGCACTACATAAAAATATTGCCCTATTGTAAGTTACTTTTTATTCCAGTAATGTCAGAATAGTTCAGTATTAGAAAAAAAATCAATGTATTTCCTAGTATAAAAGGATTAAAAGAATAATAAGCTCACCTCAATAGATGCAGCAATACTAGGCATTAATAAAACTTGATTCAACAAGCATTCCTCATAAAGCAATTAGCACAGAAAGAAGATAGGCTTCTAAGGACATCCCCCTAAAGCTACCTTCATTTTACTCAATGTTAAAGGGAAGAACAAAACTCATTATTTACATATGATATCAGTCTCTACATTGAAAACTAAAGATACTATACACATTTTTTAAAGTTTTTTTTATTAAACCTTTTTTTTTTTTATAGAGGCATGTTTTATTTATTTATTTATTTTGTTTTGTTTGTTCGTACATGCACTGGGTACAGTCAGAAGCGTGGGAGGGTGAGAGAATTCACCAGAGCCAGAGCAGGGAGCAGAGCAGGCAGAAGGACCGAAGTACACTGCTGAGGGGAGCAGCGGGCGGCAGGAAAGGTCTGCGCGCCATGTGGGACCCTCCTCCGGTGGCCGGGGAGCAGCCGGGGATCAAACCGGCACTGCAGAGGCCGCGGGCAGCTTCACAACCCAGCGCTCAACCGCTGCGCCACCGGGGAGGCCCCACATTTTGTTAATAAGCACTTAATTGTATTTCTATTGTTGCTATTATTTTATTCCAATTATTTAACTAGAAATAGCGAGCAAATAGAATTTTAAAAACATAACAATGTACATTTTAAGAAATGATTTAACAAGATATGCCTGTTTCTAAAGAAAATCATGAAAGATTACATAAGATTTAAATAAATGAAGAGATAATTAAGAATCAACACAGTGCTGTCAAGATGTAGATTCTACCAAAATTAATTTCTAAATTCAATTCCATTCAAAATACGAACTGTTTTTCATGTTTGGCAAGTCAGTTCTGAAATTAATGTGAATCGCAAAGGTCTGGGAAGAGCTCTGAAAATTTTAAAGAAAATCAGGTTTGGAGATATTTACCACCAGAAATGAAATTTTGTTATGAAGTTGTAATAACTAAGGTAACACAGCTACATATAGATAATTATCAAAATAGACAAATCGGCACCAGACCCACATATACAGGCAAAAGTTTGATCCTAGTCAAGAAGGGTGTTGAAGATCAGTGGGGAAATGACTGGATCTACAAATGGTTCTAGGACATGTATGAGGGAATAAATCTGGATCCTGACTCTACATGGAAGCAAAAATTAATTCTTCACATGATGGGAACCTAAATTGGAAAAGTGAAAACCTCAAAACAACTTTATGACAGTGGAGTAAGTGCCCATTCAATAAAGCACAAAAAAGCAAAAAATATTCAATATAAAGAAAAAGAAATGTAACTATTTTATTTTATTTTTTTTTTTTTTTTTAAAGATTTTATTTATTGATTGATTTATACATACAAGCACTGGGTACAGTCAGAAGCGCGGGAGGGTGAGAGAATTCACCAGAGCCAGAGCGGGGAGCAGAGCAGGCAGAAGGACCGAAGTACACTGCTGAGGGGAGCAGCGGGCGGCAGGAGAGGTCTGCGCGCCATGTGGGACCCTCCTCCGGTGGCCGGGGAGCGGCCGGGGATCGAACCGGTGCTGCAGAGGCCGTGGGCAGCTTCGCAACCCAGCGCTCAACCGCTGCGCCACCGGGGAGGCCCGAAATGTAACTATTTTAAAACAGAAAGTTTCTATCCCTCAAAGGACACCAAAACGTACATAACACACATCAGAAACCAACAATTTTGTTCAATATACAACAACAAAAGATAAGCATATACATGTGCATATGTGTGTCTGTCTCCCACACAACCCACACAGATTATGTATTTTCTACTTAACTATAAAATAAGTAATAATGACTTTGAAACATTGATAAAGTATAAAAAGCCAATGCAACAGAGAAACTCAAATAGATAAAAAGACAAATGAATTGTAATCCCATAAAAGCAATCACTAAAACCGCAATGGAAAACCATTTCTCACAAGACTTTAAAGATTTGTGGGGGGTGGGGGAACCTAAAGAAATAGATTATTGTACAGCCTGATGGGTATGAATTGATACAATCCCGTCAGGAACAACATGACTTGTAAGTAATTGACTGTATTGAGGCCATACAATCCTTCAGCTCCACCTTAAGGAGATGGTTGCTTTCACACATATGAACAAGAACTGTGCAGTCATGTCCATCACCTGAGGAGTGGGCAGAACGTCTGTGGCATATTTATAAAACAGAATGTCATACAACAGTAAAAATGACCCAAGCCCAACTAGCAACTTGCATGCATCTTGGAAAAAACGCCTTGAAAATAAAAGGAACTTCAAAAACTTGACACCACTTACACAAACTATAGGGAAACTATGCTAAAAATATTAAAGCTACGTAATTGTGTAAAAAAATTATAGAGAGCTGATGAAGATGATAAATTAGCTCCATCATTCCCTTTGGAGGCACAAAAAGAGATTCCACTGGATGGCTCAAGACATTTTTTTAAAGTGGTGGAGAATACTTAGCGTTTGTGTTCCTGTTCCTCGTACCTTTTTTGCATGGCCAAAATACTTCCAATAATTAACAATTTTAAAGAGAGAAAAATCTCATACTGTCCTTGACACATGTTTAAAAAATAAGCAAAGTGAGCGATATAGAAACAGCCAGGCAGATGCACGCCTCATGAAGAAAAACTCGACGCTCAAGAACAGCTTTCCCGGCCACGCCGCTCCAGACCACGTTTTATTTGACCCAGTTGAGAAAATAACCTTAGAGCAGAATGATACCCAGTGCGTCCTGAGCCTACCAATTAAAAACATGGCAAGAAATGGAAAGAGGTCTGCAGCACAAGAGACCAGCGTTTTCTTTTCAGCACTCTTGGACGCTTTAGACCTGGGGGCGGCCTCCACATCCTTTTTCATTCTGGAAAGTAGCTGATGCCTTTCAGGGGGGCGTGAAATAGCCATCAAACAAGTCGGGTTTGCCACTGCCTTTTTCACACCAAATGTTCCACTTTCTTTTTCAGGCAAGGAAAAGAGAGCCCCGCAGCCCTCCCCCGACTATTGGGCATGGATATAACTGCATTTTCATGTGTGTCCGGGTTTTGTTCTTAACTCACCTCCTTAGCGAAGATGCCTCCTTCTCCAAGCAGCCAGCTCGGCGTGGGCGTGCGGTGCTCCCACGACTCGCTACCCAGCTTGTGACAAAACAGAAATAATGAAAATGTTGCACGTTCCCCTGCAGGATTTGAGTCCTATCCAAAAAGAGGTTTTGGGGTATCCCAGGTTACAGAAAGGAGTGTTATGGAAATGCAGAGCCCGTTCTGGGTTGGGCTGGAGGCAGGGACTCATATTCTCACCCCTCCTATCTGGAGGGCGCCGGAAGACGCATCAAAATACAGCACCTCATTGTGCTGGGTGCCCACCTGTGCTCACGGTCACGTGAAATGCTTTGCATTCTCATCTCAACTAACCACTAAGACTATTCTTTATGAGCTGCATGTTAGAGATGAGCCATAACTCAGGAGTAAAGGGCTTGGCAGGGCCACAGAACCGGGCCAGGAGGGGCTGGGTGTGGCCCTCAGGCAGCCTGTCGGCTGCGTGACCTCTTAAGCTCTGTGCTCCTAGCTCATCTTCATTCACAAGTGCTTTCACCTGCATCATCCCTTCGACTTCTCCTCCAGCCCTTGATGGTGGATATTTTAATCTGTATTTCCTGATGATGTGACTAAGCCCCAGAGAGATCAAATAACTCGTTCAAACACCCAGATCTTTCTAATTTGAAAGTCTATGCCTTTAGCACTAGGTCACATTCTTATTCAAGATCCACAACTAAGGTACAAGGTATGGTCCCTTCCAAGTCCCTTTCCTTCATTTCTCCATATACAAGGGAAACAAACCTGTTTAGTTTGAGATTCCAACGAGCTTCTGTAGCGGCAGGAAGGCACAGAGTAGAATCTCTACGCTGGGGCAGATGGGTAAAGGAGAGTCCTGGAGCCCTCGGTGGCTTTTGCAGGCTTTTATTGGGATTTACCAGGTGCACAGCAGACAGGGGTACTGGGGGGCCGGGAGGTTGTCAGGCCTCCCAGCCCCCAGCAAGTCTCTCTCTCTGGGCTCTCCGGCCTTCTCTCATGGCCTTTGCTCCTCTGCTCCTTTGGCCTTGCTGGCGTCCCCATGACGCCGCCCTTCTAAGCCCAGTCTCAGCCCAGGTGTACCCACTTACGCATGCCCACACCCTACTCCAGGTGCCCGCCATCAGGCATTCATTTAGGACCACAGGATCCATCACTAATCCTAATGGTGGGAGGGGAAAAACCTGATACTTCACTTATCCTACAGATTCTTTGTAAAAGAATTTTAAACATCAAGTCCTAAGGAATTTATATTTGTACCCAGATTTCAGCTCAGCATCATATATTAGAAATGCATCAGTTATTAGAAAGTGAACATCTCCCGCATGTGTTTATAATACTTGCGTAATAATACAGTCCTTATTCCTGCATTATTCAACCTTTTCCCAGATAGCTCTGTGCTTTGAAGCTAAGCTGACCTTACCTCCAGGTTCAAGGTTGGACTCTGAAGGGTCTAAATCACTGAAAGGGATCTCAGGCCCCCAGATAGATATTCCTTCAGTTGCCTTGAACTTAGGATAAGCAGCATGTGCATTGCCCAGCCTGGGGAGTGAGCTAAATTTGGGCTGACAATGCAACCTGCAGATGTGACCTGGAAGCTGCGGGTTCCCTGTCACCAAAAGGGAGGTTGGTCACTGCACAATCTGGCACCATCGAAAGTAACAAGAACTGGGGCCTCCCTGGTGGTGCTAGGGGTTAAGACACAGCAGCACTATGAAGCTATCCGTAGCCACTGCAGCGTGAGTTCGAGCCATTGCAGTACGAGTTCAATCCCCAGCCAGGGAGGTGACCCACATGGCACAGCAGACCTCTCTTGTTTTGTCTGCTGCTCCCTTCAGGAATGTGTTTCAGTCAGTCTGCCTGTCTTGCTCCCCACTCTGCCTCTGGTGAATCCTCTCACCGCCCGCATCTCTGGCCTGCACTCCAGCTCTTGTATGCATAAATAAATAAATCTTTAAAAAAAAAAAAAAGCTACAAGAACTTCTAAATGCTGTTTAAGTTCTAATGCTTAACTGTTTAACAGTTTCTGCCCAAAGTCTGATGGGCCTGTAGCTTTCTCACAGGGAATTAAGGACATCTTCCTGCAGACTTGTACATTCAGTCTCCAATGCATTCCTGCTACAGAACTCACATGTTTCTTTCAACTGGCTACTTTAGTATGAAAGGCAATCTCTTTACCATGTTACTGTATCACTTGCTAAAGTACTAAAGTTTTATGCCTGTTGAGGTCAGTAGGGAGATAGGCATTTTCCAGCACAGTTATTAGCAACTTGTTTGGTTTCCTCTCAGAAAAGTTACCCCTGCTGCAGGTACATACCAAACACGCATTTCACAAATTAACATTTGTTGGGCATCTACATGCTACATCGTGAATTTGAAACATCTTTTCATTCATTGATCAGAGTCACTGACTGTTAAGTCTCCATTATTCCATGGGAAATATGAAATCTCATCCAAATCAGATAAATTATCTGCCTTTTAGTATTAAAATGCCATTATCAAAGAACTGTGCACCGATAGCCACAAAAGAAAGACATTTCTTACATCTCCTTCAAAAAGGAATTTTGAGATGGAGAAAGCTGCCTGACAATAACTTGCTGACCACAGGACTGGCCCTGGTATTTGGTCCTGCAGCTTCTCCATTTGTGGGGCTCCCACCTAATTTTGCATTTCCAGATGGCCATTTTCTAGCCAGGATAGGGCTAACTAGCATTAACTAGTTACCTGGATATTTTGTCCCGAAATACTCTCAAATTGTGGGTCAGGCTTGGAGTTTCTGAACCCGGAACAATATCTAAGTTTCCAGAGCGAGCAACCCAGGAGATGGAGAGGCGCATGGAGGGGTAGCGCAGGGGACTGGTGGAAAGACCGTCTTGGAAGAGCATCTGTCCTGGGGCTTCTATAGAGACCCAGGACCAGGGAGAGGCCCAGAGGACTGGACAGATGGCAGAGGCACAAAGCTGAAGGTTCCCAACAAAGAGGGGGAGAATTCCCAAGACTTTCCAGCTTGCCTGCCGGGCTCCATGGAAGTGTCTGCAGCCTGTCCCAGGTTTGGGGGTATTAAGGAAGCTCAGTCATTTTCAAGCAATCAGCGAATTCCTTGAAGGTAGACCCGGAATGTAGACGCTCCATGTTAAAGAAGGAAGATTTGATGTTCTCCAGCCTGGGCGGGGTGGTGGGGGGCAAGGTGGAGGGGTGAAGGGTGTGGGGAGCAGTGGGTGGAGCCAGGGCTCATGGTCACACCTAGACCATGGCTTAAATACTGGTCATTTTGTTTCCAAAACTAATCCTTCCTGGTTTCCCTTTTAGCTCTCAGACTGAAAAAGGAAATTTACACCCCTGCCCCCCACACACACCATTTGTTGAATGACTTCTTCCATGTGGAAAATCAATCTAGCCAGCGACACTGACCCCCTCCATTCAAGGATCTGTTTCTCTGGAGGGAGGGACTCTATGTATTAATTGTTTTGATTTAGGGTTTCCTCCCTTTGGTGAGGACAGCCAGGTCCTTCACAGATTCTCTTCCTGGGCCTCTCCAGGGGCATAAAGTAGAGGTCACCATCTCCCCCTTCCTCACCACTTCCCCTTCCTCCTCTTCCGTGAGTGAGAATTTGAGGTCCTCAGAACTATGATGATGGGAGAAAGGAGCACGGCCAGCACCTGTATCCAAGCCAGAGACAGGCTTTCATCTCCCCATCTTCCCTTTGTTGGTCAAAACTTCCTGCTTCTGACCCTACCCAGAGAAGTGGGGTGCTGGGTCGTCCACTTAGTCAAGGGCCCTCCAAGCAAAAAAAACAAGCAGCAGTGCTTGCCCTCAAGACCAGGGTGGGCAGAGGCCCTAGAGCAGGCACCTCCTTGATCCTTGACCCTCCACAAGGCCCCTGGGACTAGGAGGGCACTGAAGTGCTCAGAGTTTAGGGGGATCCCCAGGAATGACAGATTGCATTTCTCATCAGTCTGGGCAGGTGGGGACCTAATCATATTTAATTCTATTTATTAGCAACAATAACAAAGCACATGGGACATTGCCTACATTTGCTTGATAAGACTCAAACCTCATTGTATATTAGAATTTGCAGAATGTGAGAGCAGGAATGATCCTTAAAAACTCAACCTCATCATCCCATTATATAAATGAGTCTGATCCAGGAAGCTGATTTCCAAAGGTCCAGGAGTCACAAACACAGCCCCAAGAGAAAACAAACACCTGGGTATTTCATCCAGCACTGTTCCACAGGGTCAGACTGCGTCCTCTAAAACTGGGGACATCTCTAAGCATTTTAAAGTAAAATAACAACAACAAATCAGCAAGTGTAGAAATGAGGGTGGAGAGCCCAGCACAAGAGTCCCCGCCTCCTCTCAGCCCTGCCTTCAGAAGCAAACTCTGCCTCATACTGCCCTCTGGTGGATCAGACTGGAAATGTCTGCTCCATGTTGAAGTTGTTAAAGACATGGGGAAATAAAACCTGTTCAAACTCCAGTCTTCTCCAGGTAGCTTTATCCATATAGAACTTTTGATTATTTTGGTTACTGTCAGAGGAGAATAACAAAGTGTTGACATCAATAACATGGGCGTGTGACAGACTGTGGAACTCTGGAGAAGTTACCCAGCCTCTCTGAAACCTGCTTTGCTCATGTATGAAATGGACACAACAGGGGAGGTTGTTGTGAGTGTAAAGAAGAAAACCCACAGGAGGATCCTCTGGGAAGTGCTGCATATATAATTGCTTGAGAGGGAAGCTAATCTTATTTTTCTTATTGTCAACTATATTATTACCTTCTTGAGAACTTTGCAAAAAAAAAATGCACTTCTGCGCACTAAATTCTTGATAATTAGGGAAATGATCAAGGGATTACCCTCAATGCACTTTGTCATTTGTTCTATGACTTCTGTGAGCTGATTAGATCACCTGGACCTGGATTTTCTGTATATTCACCTTAATGTTCACTAACTAGTTTTAAAAACAACTGAAATATCCTCTCACTATTGATTTCCCCTCCTGTCCTTTCTCAGTCAGAGAGAGATGATTAAAAACAAAAGCAGGGAAGTCACTTGTTTTAGGACTTATTTGTGGGGACAGAATGACTAATATAAGGCCCCTTGGGAAGAATCTGTGACGTGTGGGATGTCCTAAGCCTTTACCTCCTTATTTGGTAGCTATTGCTGTATTAAAAACTGATGGGGCTGCGAGTGGAATATTTAGGATGGAGGGTTCACCAGACCAGAAGCTGGAGGTGGACGTAGACATGATGAACATAGTTGTTAAACCAGAGCTAGAAATGAAAAATCTTTAGGGACAGACCAGAGGTGGGGATGTGGAGATGGAGGCCACTGGAGAATCACCAGTCCTTACAAATCAACCTGGTCACACCCTAGAAGTGATTAATTTAACAACAGTTAACAATTCACAAAGGAATGAACCCCCTCCAAAGGAGGGGTTATATTGCACCACATCAGTGCATTTTCTGCCCTGGTAAAATGCAGCTCCCCTATCAGCCTGTGACTCTGCAGGCGTTTCTTTTCACCAGTATTTTCCCTTTCCCTTTGCAAAACAGAAGTAGTGGCACTTGTCCCAAGACTGGCCACCTGTGACCATGCAGGCCTCTCTTTTAGCAAACCTGTCCCTTTCGGGGGCAGCTCTTTCTGCCCGCTAATGTCTGCGCAAGCATCCTTTTCTTTCCTGTCCTTTTTGAATAATAAACCTGCCCTTTTGAATATAATTAAATGTCTCTGCCTCACAGGGAAACTCGCCATCAGTGGAAAGGGGAGCACTGTTGAAACTTTCCTCAGAAGTACCCCAAGGGCCCCGCCCTCTGAACCCAGCAGCTTTCCAAACTGACAACAAAAATCAAGCCATAATTTAGTGACTGAAAACAATAACAGCTTCTTACTGCTCCTGAAGTTTCTGCTTTTGGCCCATTAGCCACAGCAGGTCATGTGGCCAAGCCCACAATCTTCAAGGGGTTGCCTCCTCTTGTCTGGAGCCAACCTGCACAAGGTGCACCTGCAGGTAGAGGGGTCTGCAGCCATTTCCTGCCCTCCCCTACCTTCCACACTCCTGAGTTGTAGATTACCCTGAGACTGGGCCTCTAAGTCAGTCACCAACCACCCAACAGCTGCAGTAATTGGAGCTGCTCCAGGGCTCACACGCCCACACCTACGAGAACCCAGCTGCTGTGGGAGGCAAGAGAAGATTATAGGGTGGGGGAATAGTGACATGTCACTCAGGGGCCCAGTTTTTGGTCATGGGGGAGCAGGCACAGTGCCTTAGGTGTTCAGTTTGTCAGGAGATGGACAAAACCTGCTTTGGTGTAACCAGTCTATTGTGTAAATGTTGACAACTAATTTAATTTTTCAAACATTGTACAGGCAGGAGCCAATATTTCTGGGGCAGTGGGAGGCTGGTTTGAGTCTTCTGGCCTACAGGCACTGGCGTTGGCCCACTTTAATACGGGTTTGGAGCTGACTTCCTTTTCAAATGCAGGATGTAGCAAGTGAGAGGAATCTTAAGGCAACAGCACCATTTTCCCACACAAGAGGTGGAAAGGAACTAAGAGACACCAAGACACCACAGAGGCTCAGGCCGCAGCACTTCAGCACGTGGATCTGAGAAGGACCCATTCTGCTCATCACCAATGCTCCTCTCTTTGTTGATATTTAAATCTTCTTCAAGAACTCCAGAGAATGATCCAGACCCATCATGTCAGAATGCCGAGTATGGAAGCCCAGGTTTGTACTTACCAGCTTGTGAACTTGCTACTGTCACTGCCCCGCCCATGCCCAAAAGGCATTTCATGTATAAAGATCAAAATAATTTTTCCCCTGGGTCATATTAGTGATATGCAAATCTGTTTTTCTCAGTACACCATGATCACCTATTATTGACAATATTTATAGAGCTTTTTAAATAATAAATATTTATAGAACTTTTCTCTTTTGCCTTATGAGTTGAGTAATTGACATGCATCCTATCCATTAACATTCACCAATAATTCTAGATCTTTCCTTTTGCCTCATTTTATAGATGGAGAAAACTGACTCCAGAAAATGAAGTAACTGGTATTGAGTTACATAGTTGTTAAATTGGTATCGTCATAATTTGAACTCAAATCGACTTCAGTACCCAAACTGGAATTTGAAGATCCTTTCAGATGCCCAGGAACATACATTTGATGTCATCAAATTCTCTAAAACATTAGTAAATTTTGCATTCATTTAAATATCCCCAAATGCTCACCATCGGCTCTTGTTGAATGTTTGCTGGACCACTTCACTGGTGCATGATTCCATGTCTGTACTCACACTGGCACATGGGGCACTGGGTTGTCACAGGCTGATGAGAAAGGAACAGAGGAAGAGTCAATATGCCCAGTGTCAGAATCAAACCAACGGGAGGTCAAATGGTCTTCACAGATAGAAGTGTTGTTGTATCTTTTATGGAGAAAGTACGGCTAGAACATTTTGCTCTTGATGACAATGAGTCATCATGGTCCATCTTAGTAGAGGTTAAATAAAAAAGAATCCCCACCCAGCATCACTACCATCTCCCTGCTTTGAGTGGCTGTTTAGTTATATTAAAGCAAGATTCATTTCCCCCATTAAATTGTATTAATTTGAATTTTGTTAGTTTGTTTCTACTTATAATATGCAGCATTGTAATAAAAGATAAGCTATAAAACTAGCTGACTATAAAATTTTTTTCCTCATGTAAATAGAGCACTTTCCTCCACTGTGAGAACATGTCATGATTCTACTTGGGTCATTTAGGAAAGGGAGTAGAATGAAATGGTTGAGGCCTACAGTTAGACCATTTGGGACTGGATCGCCACTCTAATACCTCTTATATGTGTGATCTTAGATTAGTCACTGCTCCTCCCTAATCCTCAGAACTCTGGACAGAGTACTTGGACTTCACAGATAGAAGTTTTGCTAAGTGTTGTATCTTTGATAGAGAAAGCATTGCTAGAACATTTTGTTCTTGATGACAAGAACAAAAATAATTTTCATAATTATTCTAATATTCATAATTTTATGAATTTTCTAATTCATAATTAGAATAATTATGAATTTTCTAAGTAGGGGAAATAGGGTTGCTGTGAGAACAGAGTGAGATAATAAAAGAAGAGCTGGCAATATAGTTGGATCAGTAGAACTGCCTAGAGCTGATGATGTGAACAATAGAACACATTATGCGGATAGTGTGCAACAGGTAAATGCTCCTTTTTGTAGTCTTGGCTGCCCAACGTGCCTGGCTGTGACTCTAAGTTGAGATGGGGAGAGAGAAAACTCACCTCTTACACAACAGACTCCAGAAGACTGTCATTCCTGAGATGAGAGGTAAAATTCTGTGGTCTACACGTAGCCATTTAATTTCTTAGAGCATCTCTCTTCTATTTGAAAGCATAACTTTTAAAAATCTGGGATAGCTTCCAATCAGGCAATTAGATTGGCTTCCCAGAATTCATTTCTTACTTCCAACCAAATGCATTTTTTAACCATCATCTCTTCCTATTTCTTTGTGGTCCAGAATATAGGAAATTTACTGCAGATGTTGCTTTCTTCCCGTAGGGAGTACACATCCAGCTGACCCATGATTTGGCAAGTCACTTAGAATAATTTCAGTGGGAGGAAGGTAATATTTATAAGAAATTATGTGGTTCTCAAGCATCATGAATCTTTGATTGAGGCTTGATGATATTTTAAATAATTTTGTAATGATGTTAACCACTAAGCCATTAGATAACATCTTAAGCTAAGGAAACCTGGCCACATCTGACCAATATTCTACAGTACAGAGACCTTGCATTTTACAATCAGATCGTCTCAAATTTTAAACCTAGCTTGACTGCTAGGAGAGGGGATCTGTGAACAATTTTTTAAAGATTATTTATGCATATAAGAACTGGGGTACAGGCCAGAGGTGTGGGGGTGACAGGATTCACCAGAGACAGAGTGGGGACCAGAACAGGCAGATTGACTGAAGTACACTGCTGAGGGGAGCAGTGGGTGAGACAGGAGAGGTCTGACTTGCCATATGGGCAGCTCCCTGGCCAGGGATTGAACTTGTGCTCCAGAGGCTGTGGATAGCATCATAGATTGCATCTTAATCACTTGCACCACCAGGGAGGCCCAGTGAGAACAATGTTTTAACTTCCTTTACTTTTAATAGCCTCTACATTCAACTAACAAAGAATTATCACTTTGATAGTGCATTTTTACAATATCTACTCCTACCTTCCCAAAAGGGTCTTCTGACCCTGACACTTGTTATCACCCTTGCAGAGCACTTAGTGTGGCACATTTCATTCATTTGCTATCCCCTAGTTCAGCAAATACTCATGGAGGGAACACTGTTTACTGAGTACTCTGCTGGGGATTCAATGGTGGAAAAAGGTAACAAGTTGTCTGCTCTCAAGGAGTTTATGTTTCATTAAAGAAGGGAGAAAATAGATGCAGAAACAAAAATAAATAAGATAAGTTTCACATTTGAATGAGTGCTAAACATGGAGATACAATGCCAGAAAAGTAAGGGCATGGGCAGGCCATTCTGGAAGAGATCTTAATCAGGATCACTATGGAAGTTCTTTCTAATGAGGAGACTTGAAAACTGAAGAATGAGAAGCAGTTGACTGTGTGAGGACCTCAGGAATGAGATCACAGAGACAGGAAACCACACATACAAAAGCTCTAATGTTAGAAGAGCTGGGCAGACTCAAGGATCAGCAAGTAGACCCGAGTGGCTGAAGCACAGTGGGAGCAGATGATCAGGCAGCAGCTGATGGCAGTGGGGCAGGTCACATCAAATCTGGTAAACCCCAGTGAAGAGTGGATTTCATTCTAAATGAGAAAGGATATCATTGAAGTAATTAGGGGAGTGATAGGATCCGGTTGCTACATGGGGAATACACTGTAAGGAATGTTATAGTTTTCAGGCTATTATGCAGTTCAGGTGGCTGATGGATGATGAAGGCTTAGATTGAGGTTATACAGAAGAGAATATGAGGGATCAGAATTCAAGGAAAGTGGATGGATTTGGCACACATTTTAGAAGTAGACTGGCAGAACCATTATGATATTTTGCCTCCTCCGTGTTTTTGGTACCCCTGTTTTGTAAGTGAAACCAGAGTTATATTACCCTGTTGACCTTTTCTCACTTTATTGAGACCCAAAATTATAGTAAATGGTCTAACTCTCTTGGGGCAGTGCTAAAATGTATATTATCCAAAAAGCAAGTACTCTGTCCAGAGTTCTGAAACTTGCTCCGGCTCTCTAACATCTTCTTACATGTTATGAAAGGAAAAATCCAGTGAACATGTTGGCCACACAAAATTTTTCATTACTAGAAAAAGGGGCGGGCATTTAGCTAAAGGAGTAGTTCGACTAATTCAAGTTTGGTGTGTGGAATTTCGGAACCATGATTTGGGGGGTAATTATATTGGTAGAAATTGCCTTATGTTTTTTAGCTCTCAAAGACACTAGTTTCCTTGGCATTTTGAATAAAGGGTATGTGGTATGTGGGGTGTGTGTGTGTGTGTGTGAAATCAGTTGGCAAATATTGATGAAGTGTCTGGAGTCTAAACTGGTCTGTCTTTGAAGTGAAGTGATTGTGTTAAAAGTATCACAAGAAGCTTAAACATGATACTTGTACGAAAAATACAATTCACAAAGTATATTATTTACAAAGCATATTCTCAGAAGAGCTTCAAAGACACACTCTCAAGTAGTGCTCTCTCTTATGCACATCTGAATAATTATCAATGCTAGTGTGCTTGAGAAATTTATTGTACCTTATCTTGATAAAAATAAAGTGCAAAATAGTAGAAATCATTCTAAAAATAAATAGCTTGACAGATTTCTGATCAAGAATTTTTGAATGATGAGCTCTTCCTACTCAAGTCATTTTTCCATGAAATATTTAAGTAGTGAAGACACAATTCTCCACATTCAAATATTTGTAAAATTTGACTTTGACAAATTTGTAAAAATTGCACTATCTTTTATTGAGAAGCATGATGACATGAAAAGATATTTTTTAACCTTATCCTTTTGTCACATTCATATATATAAGGGCAGAGTGAAGGAACTGTCATTTGTAGAACCCACATGCTTGGGTAGAGAAATTCTAAAGCCAGTCTGGAGAACACTAACGGGGTGTGTGAATCCATATCCCTTATGTAAGAAGATACCTTAATTGCAGCTACATTTTTAAGGTCCCCTATCCAAGCTTCTGATGCCCCATTTCCACTGGCCACATCTTGGACTCTGTAACATGGTCTCTGGACAACTGGAACACAAACTCCTCTGGCAGCTCCATCTGTTCTTGTACTTAATGAAATGTTTTGCCCAGGCAAGGCAGCTGGCAGCCAGAGGCAAAAAATCATGAGGTCTCCCCACCCCAGAGCTGATTCAGCTGCCTTGAGGAGGCATGGGGGTGGGTGGGGGGAACATTTTAATGTGTCCCAAAGTCTTCATGGCTATGTTCAAGAGTGTCCTGGTGCACAGGTGGGGCATGGACTGGGAAGTACAGGAGGGAGATCTTGATGCAGAGATAGAAGCAGATGCCCTCAGAATGATGACATGCCTGGCTGACCTGACCGCAGCAAGTAGCAGGTCAGAGGCACATCCACTCTTAGAATTGCACATTCTTTCCACCCCATCTCATTCCTGCTGTTAATGGGAGGAGAATTAGAAATTCCAGCAGCACAGCTCATAAACGGTCTTTGGGGAGTCCATTTGTAAGGTTGTGTTTTTAGCTTTTACATGATGAATGAGAACCTGTAAGGTTATGTAATGCAAAATGATTATGCAAAACAATTTGCCTTTTCCCTTTTCAAAAGCAGTGATGGAATGGAACTAAATCATTTTCTTAGCTATTTGTTTTGTCAACAGAGGCAAAAGATAAAAGTTCCTCATTTTTCAGAAACCAGATGTCTATAACCTTTCCATAGCAGGCACGGGGTTGGTTAATAAAAATAAACTTTTCTCCTTCAGCTGACAGACACGGAAAGCCAGTCTGTCCTGACAGCAACCTGCTAGCAGCCTCCACACTTTGCTCCCAGGCAGTAAGTGGGTGCAAGTTCCCGTGGTGCCCGGTCCAGGGGACAGCAGAGGGAGCAGAGCTGCAGAGTGGACGCCAGGTGGCGCTAGTGGCAGCCGTGGGCCTCTACACCTGATTCTCTGAACCTGCAGGAAGATTGTCTCTGAGTGGCACGTGAGGGCCTCCTCACCCTAAACAATACTAGTACCCAAAATTATATCCCTCATCTGTTACCAACCTCTCCGCAGCCCACCTCTCACCTAACTTTCCCTTCATAGAATTATCCATGGGACATGCCATGGGACATGACAGGATGCAGAAACCTGCAGATGGGAAGTGGGATCAGGAAAGTAACAGAAGAATTCGCCGCTTAGGGAAAGTTCCGGTGGACGGCATGCTTATATTCAGCCGGTACACACCAGTATGGCCATCAAGGTTGTGAATGACTAGTGACGACTACGTTTGCTCAACATTTTCAACATTGCGCCTGACAATACCTACTCAGATGACGCAGGTCCTGTGAGGCACAAGCAAGGGATTTCCCTTGCCCAAACAGTACTTTTATACCAGACGCTATCAATAAAATGCCTCATTTGGGGTGTTCATACCTACTTGTCAAGGATTATCACCTGTAATTCTCACAATAACCCCATCAGGCAGGTATTAGAATTGTGGTCATTTTAATAGGTATAGAAAGAACAGAACAGAGGTTCAGCAACTTGCCAAAGTCACACAGAGAACTGGTAAAGATATCAGGGCTCACCCAAGTGGGGAAGGCGGGCAATGAACTATGGGTACTTTGGTGGAGGGTGTACTAAGGTAACTCACACCTAAAGGGACAGAACTTACAGGACTCCAAAATGCCAACAACAATGTAAGCCAATGATACCTCAAGTGAAAAAAAAGATGTCAGGGCTCACACACAAGCAGTTTAACTCCAGAGCAAGATATAAAGCATGTGTGTGCATTTGTTCATGTAAGGCAAGCAGGGAAATGTAGAACAATGATACGTTTCATAAAGCAGAGAAGAAAGTACAGAAGATCTTGAAACTCCCGACCCACCCATGGTAACCCTAGTCAAGGGGTAGAGAATAAGTTGAACATTTTGGGGGATACATAGGCTAATGCTATGGTCTGAAAGTTTTTGCATCACCAACACCCCTCTATTCAGATATTGAAATTTTAACATCCACTATGATGGTGTTAGGAGGCGGTACCTTTGGGGGGTGTTTAAGTCATGAGGGTGGAGTCCCCATGAATAGATTATCTGTGGGATCCCCAGATTTCCAGATCCCCTTGTTCTCAGGGCTATTGTCCTGGTGCCCAGAGTTCCTGCTTGTCAGCTAGGTGTATGAGTCATGCAGGGGCCTCTCACACCAAGGGCAAAAGTCCTGGTCTGAGGAGCACACCGGGAAACCAGTATCTGCTGAAAACAGCAGGCGGATATTGGATAGAGATAATATGCTACACTGGCAGGAAAAGTGGAGCCCCCCAGGCAATAGCCTCTGGTCCACCCTAGCTTACATCCCCGATAAGGCATCCCCCAAGCATGTACACTCCTCCCCACGGGCTCCCCCCCCCATATCTGTCCATCCTCTCTGAACCTGGTTCTAAATAAATATGAGACTGCCCAGAGATCAGGGCGGCACTTTTTAGGTGTAATCCCCTCTAAGACTCTCTCACTTGAACATGTTAAGGTGACAATTAGTGCTTATAGAAGAAGCTTCCCAATCCCAGGCCCCCACCCACCTCCCCACCATCACATGGTGGCACTGGCTACTAGCTTGTGGCACTGGCTATGAGTCAGGAAGGGGACCCTCACTGAAGATGACCATGCCAGCACCCTGATCTTGTGACTCCCAGACTCCAGAATCAGAAATAACACAAGTTACAGCCTGCAGCATTTTATTACAGCAGCCCAAAAGGACTAAGGCAGTTAATATTCAGAGTGTTTGCCTAAAGGCAAAGTAAGTTCACTGTAAATGGGTTCAGACTCCCTGCTCTGCTCAGAATAACAACCAGAGTATATTCACGGATTGATTAATTCAATGAGTATTAAGTTCAAAATATTGCATAACACTAGGGATATAAGATTTGAACTGTGTTCTTAAGGAAAGGTCTAGAGGAAAAATTAAATTATTGGAGATTGTAATACCCAGAAGGAGAATGGAGAAGTGAATTCTCCTCTTACCTATCCCCAGATGGACTATTCTGAGGAATATTCTACAGGCTCATCAGCAGGTTCCTTATAAGACTCAACCTCAACCACAGTCAGTCCAACTCAGTAATCTTCCTGTGTGTTACTGTCCTCTTTCCCTGCTTCAGTTTTCTGTTTTCCTCTCCCCTACTCTTATTCCCTGGGATTGAAGTAATGGCCTGCAAGCCAGGCCGGGTCCTACTGTCAGCTTTTGGGAGTCTGGGATAGGCAGTTGTATAAGAAATGTGCCTAGAAATCAGACTTTCAAGATGGTTTTTAGACCTGGAATATCACATGTCTGACAGTGGCCAGAATCCTTCTGCTGGTGGTGAATGGTGAAGAGAACCCTGAGCAATGATCTTTTACCAATTTTTAGGACTCCCCAATGGTGGGTGAACAGGAGAGCATGGAGGTGGCCGGCGAAGCATGGGCTCCTGTGCTAGTGGACCAGGGGATGATACAGGGCCAGTGGTTACTCTGTAAGCATGGCATGGAGCTAGCAACTTTTTACTGAAGACTTTAGGAGCTTTGAAAAAAATTAACAGGGCCTCCTTGGTGGCACTAGGGGTCAAGATGCAGCACTGTGAAGCTATCCACAGCCACTGTAGCACAAGTTCAATCCCCTGCCATGGAGCTACCCATATGACTCAGCAGACCTCTCCTGACTTACCTGTTGTTCCCCTCAGCAGTGTATTTCAGCCAATCCATCTGTTCTGCTCCCCACTCCATCTCTGGTGAATCCTCTCACTGCCCCCCCCCCAACACACACACCTCTGGCCTGTACCCCAGGTTAGTTCTGGTATGCATAAATAAATAAATCTTTGAAAAGAGAAAAAAGAAAAAATGAATTATCTCAAGCTAACCAACAATGAACTCAAATAACACTATGAAAATAAAAGCACCTAAATATATAAAGCAAAGTTTAGTGACCCAAAGATTATTCTCAGCAGACATTGCTGAAAAGACAGCAATATTATAATAATGCCCCACTTTTAAGACCCCATTCTCATTTATGCAGCTGTCCAAAGGGAGATCCTGTCAGATGCTGCAACATGGGTGAGCTTCGAGGACATAATGTTAAGTGAAATAATCCAAGTCACAGAGAGACAACTGCTGCATGATTCCACCTGCATAAGACACTTAAAGTGGGACATTCATAGAAGCAGGGAGGGCGATGGCTGTGGCCGCGTGCTGAGGGCAGACGGTGAGGGCTGCTGCTTGGTGGGTCTGGAGAGTCAGGCATGCTTAAGGAAACATTCTGGGGATCTGTCAT
The DNA here is from genome assembly GCF_014898055.3 of Talpa occidentalis. Taxonomy (NCBI): domain Eukaryota; kingdom Metazoa; phylum Chordata; class Mammalia; order Eulipotyphla; family Talpidae; genus Talpa; species Talpa occidentalis. Next base: position 61,514,768 of record NW_023601322.1, on the reverse strand, counting down.
ACCCACAGAGCTTACAGCCCTCAACACTGTATAGTCCTACACTAGACATTAAAACTGTGTTCAGGATAGAGCTCATGTTATGTGTTTCTTACCAAAAAAAAAAAAAAAAAAAAAAAACCTAAATGAAAATTAAGATTTTTAGAAAGACATTTACCTTGCCCTAAATAAAGCATTCACTTCCTGAGAAGATTTAATTAGGAATTATTCAATTTTTCATTTTGTAAAAGGGAGATGTCTTGTCTCTTTATTACCAGAAAATAAAAAGCGCCACATGTTAGCAAGCCTCTGTGGGAAATTATTGGGCTGCACAATTAGGCAGTGTCAGTGGAAGTCACGGAAGGGAAGAAAGAAAAAGAACAGTGGCAGTACTGTGTTCTCTCCAGAAAACAGAAAGAATGCTTCTCTTCTTCTATAACATTATTCTCTTTGATTTTCTAGCAACATCTGGGATGAAAGGGAACTATTTATAGCACAAAGATTATTTGTGCCTTATTATCAAGTTAATACACAGTAAGTGCAATGGATAGTTTGTTCTTACCCAACCAATAATTGAGAAGAGAGAGTGCATTTAGCAGTTACAGGCTGTAAGAAGCAAAGGGTATAAGCTAGTAAATAGGAACTAATTGGAGAAATAAGCCTATCTGTCATAACCACGAATAATAATCATGATTATGCAATGATGTTTATTTTTGTAAATTTAAAGCATCACTGCCATTAACTAATGAATTATATTGGAGCACAATATATCTTTTTGTTGTTGTTGTTGCTCTCTTATGCCAAAAGAGACAAATACAAGACTCTCTTTTATGTCATTGATAAGGGAGAGCTGTCAGCTGTAACTACCACCCAGGGCAGAGCCTGCACAGAGACCAGGGATCTTTAATCTCTGTTCTTACTTGGAACCTGCTTTGGTTTTGCTTTTCAGAGGCATTACAGAAATATTTTAAATTGGGAACAGAAGGGGAGTGATATTTAGAATTATTGCCTGCTTAGAATTATTACCTCTGCTAAACAACTTCCCTATGATAGAAGCAGAGCTGAGCATGGAAAAAAACCACAGTTGTTTTAGTTCATAGTCATAAATGCTAGATTTCCCCCCAAAATATTCCAATGCATGTGACCTTGGCATGTGGAATTAAAGACAATTGAGGTTGTGTGGACTTCAAGAGAAACTGTTCCCATTACCTTAAGTATTGAACATTACTCAAATTTAGGTCATCTCCAGAAATAAGCCTTTTATGGGAGAAACCTATCTATGATAGGGAAAACATCTACAGTGTCTGATTTTGTCATATTAAAGTCATCCCCTCCTCTTTATGTGAGACCCTCTCTTTTCCCCATCCATCCATCTTTTTTTTTTTTTAATGAAGTTCCAGGCCCCTATCCCTTCCTTAGCTCAGGGCATAAATCCTCAGTCTGTCTCATTTACTCTTGATGATGGCCATATGAATTCTCCATACATATGTAAGCGTTCCTTTTTTTCCTCCTGCTAATCTGCCTCTTAGTAATTTGTTTGTTTTTTTTAAGATTTATTATTTTATTTATTTATGCATACAAGAACTGGGGTACAGGCCAGAGGTGCAGGGGGTTGAGAGCATTCACCAGAGACAGAGTGGGGAGCAGAATAGGAGCACTGACTGAAACACTGCTGAGGGGAGCAGCAGGCGAGACAGGAGAGGTCTGCTGGCCCATGTGGGTCAACTCCCTGGCTGGGGATCGAACTTGTGCTGCAGTGGCTACTGATAGCTCCATAGTGCTAAGACTTAACCCCCTGTACCACCACCAGGGAGGCCCCCTCTTGTTAATTTGCTTGTTTGATCAGCCTGAGAAGAACCCAGAGGGTGGAGACTGATGTCCCCTTCACCCCTACAATTACATAAATTGTGGTCATAGGCTGACAAGCTGGCATAGACTGAAGTTAACTCTGGATAGGAGCCTTCACTTATGTTTCTGGAGTTCAGAATCATTGGTTGAACTCCTGTTTGTCTGATCCCATTTCTTCTTTAGTGTGAATGCAAGGGTGAGCACTTAGTACAGACTTTTGGATGATCAATGTAAATTAATGGTTTGATCATCCAATAAAGTTGTCAGAAAGGTAAAGAATACTGACTGGCCCTGGTAACTATTTCTTTACTCCAGATATCAAAGCTTGAGAAGAATAAAGAATGAGCAAATACACCATTCTAGAAAGTCATTCTAGGACTTCAAAGGAGTAGGGCAAAGTGACACAGTTTCTTACAAATATGACAATTCAGCATCCTTCCTTAAGCACTTGACATAGTGATAGTTTTCAATCAGTAGTAACATATAGGAAAAAAGTAAAGTTGAATTTGAGTTTTTAATGTCTCATGTTACCTTGGGTTTGTTAGAGAAATGTCACATTCGTGACACACCTTTCAAGGGGTATGAGTTGCAAACACATCACATGAGGTAAAAATCCCTCAAGTCAAAGATGCCCTTAGAGAAGCTCCATATGGGAAGCCAATATAACATTCAAAACACCCAATACAATCAATGTTCCCCTCTCGTTGAAATGTGACTTTTTTCTTCTTCTGACTGCACACTAGGTAAGTAGGTGACTTGCATTTGAGATCTGTGGCAATTTAAAAACAAACAAAAACCAACTACCTTAAAGTCTAGAATCTCTCTCTGTATGAAATAATATTCCTGACTGAAGGAAAATAAATTCCTATCCAGTTCACACACACTAAAGAACGTACACATTTAATGACAGGCAATCACAAGAGCCACAGTATTTCAGGTATTGGGTGTATTAATTTTTCTCCTCAGTTGCAAACTATCATTCTCACAACCTTGATTTCTCTTAGACCCTCCCTCTCCTGCTCCCGCTCTGTTAGCAGAGCACAAACAGGCGACTTTGCAAACATTCAATGTCCCTTCACTTTGCTTCCATGTTGGCACTCACGTCAGGGAGACTTCCTTAATCAATCACCGCAGGAGTCCTCCATGGCTCCCAGACTGGGCCTTTCCAACACACATTTCAGGCAGCCATAGCCAGCTGACCAGATTACACTCACCGATGTTCCATATGATTTTTAAACCTTTTTTCTGTATATATTTTAGTTTCATTTCTGAATATAATTGTTTAAAATAAAGATTTGGTGGCATGCTTCCAGGACCTTACCCTAAAATTCTATGATTTTATGATCTTTTAGATTACAGCAAGGGTCAGGAAGCTAAGGTCCATTAATCTAATCTACATCATACCTGTTTTTCTATGGCTCATTTGCTAAAAATGGATTTTACATTTTGAAATCATTGGATATAGTCAAAGGACTATGGAGTAATAATATTTTGTGAGATATAAAATAATAAGAAATTGAAATGTCAGTGTCTGCAGTAAAGTTCAATTGTAAATTTTCTTGTAGGTAGGTTGACTATGAATACTTTCACAGTGCAAAGACAGAGTTGAGTAGCTGTGCCTGAGACTGCATTGCCCACAAAGCCTAACTTATTGACTAATTGATCTTTTATAGAAAGGGTGTGGACCAGAGCCTCCCTTGTGGCACAGGAGTTAAAGCCTCAGTGCTATCAAGCTAACACCCGCCACTGCAGCACCAGTTCCATCCCTGGCCAGGGAGCTGACTCATATAGCGCAGCAGACCTCTCCTGTCTCGCCCACTGCTCCCCTCAGCAATATATTTCAGTCAATCTGCCTGTTCTGCTCCCCACTCTGTCTTTGGTGAATCCTCTCACCACCACCCCACACACACCTCTGGCCCACACCCCAGTACTTGTATGCATAAATAAGTAAAAATAAATCTTTTTAAAAAGAAGAAGAAGAAAAGGAAAAGGTATGGACCAAATAAGGAGGATGAAAAGATTGTGGCTTGAATATCAGGTCAAGAGACATGGCATAAAAGGTCAACAGCAGAGGGAAGAAGGATAAGAGCAAGTAAAATAATATGACTATATATATTTGTCAAGAACTCATCCAGTGGTACATTTTTAAAAGGTGAATTTTATTATACAGTTGACATTACTTTTATTATTTTGTTATAAAAGTGTACCATGAGAAAGCAGTGCCAAACAGGAAAATAAAAAGGAACCAGGAATTTATGGGGTACTATACAGAGGAATTTGACTGAAATGTAGGGTCTCTATGACAGAATCTACTCTGAATATAAATTGAACTTGAAGTTTGTCAGTATTTCACAATTTAGCTAAAAAGTTAGCTCAACAAATACTCTGCCTAAGGAAGATACAGATTATTTTAAATTTTTTTCAATATTTTCTAACTAATAATTTTACATTTACAAAAAAAGTATATTAACCTTTCTAATTTTCTATATCAGGAGTGAAATAAGTCACTCTTTCCCTCACTGAATGGTGGAAGGAATTGTTAAGAAAAATACTCAAATCAATGTTTGATTATTGATATTTATACTTAATGTTAGAATGACAATCCTTTTTAGTTGGTTAATGGTATGATTATACATGCTTCTACAAGTCTTTCAGCCTGTTCTAAATTATGCAAATTAAACTATGATATGTTTCTGATTAAATTTTGAGTTATTCAAAATGAAAATTATTTGTTTAATATTAACTATTGATATAAGTCCACATGTGACTAGTTCATTCTATAATCTTTACAAACTACGTTAACCAGATCTGAGAATCTGGTAAATTTACCTCAACCATTTGAGTCTCTATTTTCTGTTCTGAAAGAAGAAGATAGCAGCACTGCAGAATTAAAGATCTTGTCATGCAGATTAGATAAAGCGATGTGACTACCTGTCCCTTGTGTCACACCCAGGATATTGTCCTAGCTGTTTGCTTTGTACATCATGATAGCAAATCTACACCTCACTTTTGATCCTCTAAAACTTGACTACTTATAACCTGCTGCTGACTGGGAGCTTTGCTGATGATACTGTTAGAAGCATTATATGCTGTATTCTTATAATAACTAAAGAAAGGGAAATGTTATTAAGAAAATCATAACAAAGAGATGATACATGTATGGCACTATATTGTATTTATCAAAACCATAAATTTATGTCATCATTTCACAAGAAGATCCATGTATAAATGGAGCCTGCCAGTTACAATCTGTGTTGTTCAAGGGTCAACTATATATAGTGCTTTCCTCCTCTACAAACAAGTAGGCCACACTAAAGCTCTTTGCCTTCCTTGAACACACCTGCTTGCCTACATAGCTTCCAGCCTGTTCCCTCAGGCTGGAACTTCTTCCCTTTCTCTTTGCACAACTCTCTTGTCCTCCACCTCCAGGACTGAGCTTGGATACTAGTCTTCTGACACTTTTGCTGACAGCCCTGGACTAGCCTGTGCTCATCATGATGTGCTCACAGAACACCCTAGTTGCTATTATATGGTCCCATCATCCTGTATTAAAATTGTCGGTTCACCTGCCTGAATTATTAGATGATGAGCTCCTTATAATACCAACCTCTCTGGCTCTGCATTGTAGACATGATTCCTAGCAATGATCTTTCAAATGAGTCTGTGCTGATGAAGGTCCAGTGAGATGGACACATCTTCACACTTTTTCTACACAAGAGAGACATTGGGTGTAATAAAAATGATGCAATTTTTAGATATCCAAGTACTTTCTTGTCTTATCTCACTTAATCATTATCAGACTCCTTGGAAGTAGGCATTGCTCCTAACATCCGTATTGTACAGGCGAAGAAACAAAAACTCTCAGGGTCTAAGTAACTGGCACAAAGGCATGAAGCCATGGGAGGGGGAATCAAGACCTGAACCCAGCTTGGTCTGAGATTAACAGTAATTTTTCTCAACAACAAAACTCTACTGTGCATTTTCTAGAGAACAACTGAATTATTCACAACTCAGTGAATCTTGTGGAATAAATGAGCGGGTGGAGGGAGACAGACAGTAGGCAGCGTGACTTCATTTCTTCAGTGCATTAACTTATACACATTTTTCCTCTTTCTCTTTTTTAGTTAATTATTTGCCAGTAATCATATCCAACTTTTATTTAGATGCTGGAAATATTCTATTATACCCTATTATCTCTATTGCTTCCACACTCTCCATTAAACCATGTGACACTCAGCCTGAGTGGTAAAAGCAGCCTGAGAGTTGCTGTGTCCACCATAGGATACCTGTTCCTCAAGAGAAAAGATTGAGTTATTTATCCTTCTTTGAGTCTTTCACGCCTGGCTTGGCATGACACCATCTCTGCCACAGACAAATGATAAGCACTGCAGAAATGGGTGACTAAAGAAGTTGTGAACTTGTAGTTTCAAACTTTGTAAAAGCAGTTTAGAAAATGTAGACATCAATCTTTCAATGGGGTTGAAAGACAAAATTGCAGGTCTTTGCAATGATACTATCTCAGAGAAAACTTGAAGGGGTTATGGTGTGGTGTTTCTAGAATTTATTGCTCTGGAAGAAGTGGACAAACCCAGGAAAAATTAACACTAAATTGAAGTCAACAAATATGTGGGAACTTATTGTAAGACATTGTGTGAGGCTCTAATTATTTGTTTTATAACTAAGGAGAATTTTGTTATTTTTATATGGGAACTCATCTTTTTAGTAACTGGGAATCATTTGCATATCAGACCAAAAGAAAACATACAGAGACTGGAACAATCTTAATATAAAACTCAACTCATGGGGCCTCCCCGGTGGCACAGCGGTTGAGCACTGGGCTGCAAAGCTGCCTGCAGCCTCTGTAGCAACAGTTTGATCCCCAGCCAACTGACAAGGGTCCCACATGGCTCACAGACCTCTCTCCTGCTGTGCCCACTGCTCCCCTCAGCAGTGTACTTCATCAGTCTGCCTGTTCTGCTCCCTGCTCTGGCTCTGGTGAATTCTCTCACCCTCCCGCGCTTCTGACTATACCCAGTGCTTGTATAAATAAATAAATAAATCTTTTTTTTTAAAAAAAAAGTATCCTTAATTGGAATTAAAAAAAAAAACTCAACTCAAATGAAATCCATTTTTCTACTTGTCATGCCTAAGCCTTCCCCTTGCTTGTTTTCAACTTCAGGCTGTTTCATATAATGTCTGGTTTTTCAGATCTTTTCCCATCTTTCCTACTCCCACTGTATTGCTGATACTCCAGTCATGTTACATTTTTAAAGAATTTGCTCCAAATATAATGCTTTTTGGACCTGCATTCTTCTACCCTGGAATGCCTGGCTCTGTCTAGTGACCCTCAATTCATCCCCCCAAACACGGACCACATATTACCAAAGCATCTGTTTCCTTCAGGCCAGTGGTCTGTTGGGGGGGGCGGGCGGTCCATTTGTATATCTGTCAATCAAGCCTGTGGTTACTTCTCCCACCCAAACCACAAAATCCACACATACACGGATTATTTCTTACTTGTCTCTGTATACTTTAGACATAGTCAAATAAAGGTTTATTTATGTCCTGGGAATGGTTACTCTTTGAGGTATAATTGTCTTTTATGTATTTTTTTCCTGGACTAGAAATATAGGAAAGACATATTTATTTACTTAAACAATCTCTATATACCAGTCTCTCAGGTTCAGCATTGGATATATATAATGTTGAAAAAGACAGCTGTCATCCCTGCCTTCAAGGAGCCTGCATTCTGGAGGGAAACATGACAAAGAAGTTATAAGATGGAAGAAACAGAAGTGTATAGTGGAAAATGAAGGAGATGGGGAAATAACTTCAAGAAAGTGAGGGAAGTTCTCTTTAAGTTAGAGAAATATATGTTGACTGCTAAATGCTAAGGAGTCCAGAACCACAGTCAGACATAAAGAAAATTCATTCAAGCTCAAGGGATGAGTTCAACATGATCTGCAAACTGCACAAGACCAGTATGACTGGCATGGACTTTAGATGAAGTGGAAAAAAATGACAGGAAATGAACCTTTGGTAAGGCCTGTCTGCTGGAGTGCAAGATAACACTTTACTCTAGTTGCAATGGAACCTACTAGAAAGTTGCAAGCCAAAAATGGGCATGATTGGATTGGGGTGCTAATAATATTTGTATTTTAAATTTTGTATGTCTATGTATACAAGACCTGCTTGCTGGTTTATTGGCCACTTCTTTCTCCTCCCCACTGGGGGGCTCCAGAGATTGTCTTAAGCATTTAGCCTGGTTAGTACTTTCTTTGTGGGAGTCTCCTGTCAGTTTCTCCAACAGATATCTTTAAGATAAAAATATCAACAAAGTTGTATGAACAACTGAATAAATAGAAGATTGCAATACAATAAGCACCTTGAAAGAGATCAGCATTCAACAGACTGCATATGATACAGTAATAAGAATTACCATTTTTCTATAAAATCTCTGTTATGTGGAGTCTTTACATGACGAAATATATTAGGACTAATTTGTAGTTTTGTATTAAGCCAAAGTGACTGCAGCAAGAGATGTAAGAGTCATAGAACAGATCTGGGGGACCCTTGGGCAGAACATAGTGCCCACTTATTAAATGACACCCTTAACAATAGCCAGTTGCTGAGTGCTTTCTCTGCTGCCTTGCTGCGTTGTTGAATATATTATCTTATTCATTCTCCATTCAGTGCTGATAGGAAGTTCTTACTGAAGTTAGAAAACTGAGGCTCGGGGCCTTGTTCTTTGCTAACATCTCAAAGCCATCAAATGGTAGGTGTGCATAATTTCAGTTTTCTCAACAATAAGATGCGTGTCTTGTCTCCTGGGGGAGCGGGAAGAGGGGAGATGATGATACGGGTCTACCAAATTTGTAGTGCATCTCCAACGTCACGAAGATAAAGCATATTACTTTACCAAAAAATAAAGATGTCTTTTTTAGCCAGGGGCCTAATTTTTTCCTAAACACACACACACACACACACACACACACACACACACACCCCTCCCCAAAAACAAAATTCCTTAAAAATTCTAATTTTTCTCCTGAATTTGGTTGTCCTCTTTTGAAACTTGACCCAAATTCCACCCAAATTTGCAGCACGTGTTCCTCTGAGGGTCTTCAAAGGAGTTAGCAACATGAGGTAAGTTTCTGCTGAGCTCTTTCTACTACTCACTGAGTGGCGTGGACAACTGCCTTCCTCAGTGAGAGAGTAGGTTAGTCGAAGTTCAAGGTTGTTCAGAATTTCCCAGCACTAGGGCAGAATGTTATCTCATTGCTGAGCTAAGAGGAAGAAGAGGAAAGGAACTAGGACCTGGTATGACAGAATTACCCTGGACTGTTTGGTTAATGAGTAAATTAGGGGGCTCTCCCTCAAAAGGGGACCACTGCCATCTTCAGTAATTTCAGCAGAAGTCGCATCAGACGCCTTTCTACCAGCTGCTACTGCAAATGGTGAACAAAGATAATCGGGAACTAGAGAATCCAACAAGTGGGGGTCTGAGAAAGACATCTCAGCCACAGACACATTTTGTTCGACCATATAGTTTCTAACATTTTTTAAACTTGTCAATGTTTAAAAATAATGGGAGATTTCACAGAGAACTCATTGCTTTTGGCTTGTTTCTGCAAAGCTGAATATTTGGCAAGGCTGAGTTGGCATTTCCACTTTTGCAGGGAAAATGCTGGCGTTGAAGAGAAGCTTTCCTCAAACGCACCCACAGGCTAGGTTAGACCTGCACACTGCACTTCTGGCCGCCCCCCACAGCCTGGCCAAGCCGGGCGCAGCCTAAGAGCCAATTCACCAGTGACTTCAATGTGTAGGACTCTGGGGTCAGAGGGGAAACAATAACCAGTTATTCCAATTGTGATCATTTTCCAGCCAGTTACCATGGAAGAGAACTCAGAATCTTCCAATGGGATTGCTTTCGTCTGTGTGCCTCGGTTTCCTGTCCACACTTATGCTGAGAGGTTGGCGGTGACAAAATGTGTGGGGAAATGGAGGTGGGGGTGAGGGACCCCGGGTCTAGAAAATGTTCTCTCTGTACATTATTCTATTACACCGGGCAAATATTTTTCTTCTCTGTACCTCATTTTCCCCCAGCAGTGAAACGAAGAGATCTGCTAAACCATAAAGATCCTTCTTGTCGGGATCTAGAAAATGCTCATCCTCCCCCGGGATTTCCCCCCAATAGCCAAGGACAATCTGAGAGGAAATCCTGCCTCTCTCCCATCTCAGATCTACAGGTTTGTCTTTCCATGCCCACCTTCCTTTGGACACTGCTGTGTATTTAGGGGGAAGAGGTCATTTCAGGGGAGGCGGGCTTTGGTCCGGGGAAGTTGGGGCGCACTGCCCTTCCCGGAGGCTCCAGACGGTGCCCAGGCGCCGCGGGATCCGTGTCTCTGGCTGCAAGCCGCGCCCGCAGCCCTCTCCTCCCGCCTGGCTCCCCGGGCGACGCACCGACCTCGGGCGACAGCCGGGCAGTGTCTGGAGAGGGCGCCGATCGGGCACGCCAGCCGGCCAGCTGCTTCCCCCCAGGCCCGGGAGCCGCCCCTCCCGCAGGAGCTGCGCGCTCGGGCGGCGCTCAGACCCCACGGCAGCCGCAGGTGCTCGCCCGCCCGCCCAGCCGGCCCAGCCGCGTGCGGCGCTGCGCTGGCAGCCCCGTGCGCCAGGCAGGTGGGAGCGTGGCACTGCTCCCTCCCGGTTCTCTGAGTCGCTTTATCAGCCCCTGCTCCCCGGGATGGAAGCACCGATCTGAGCTTCTTGAAAGGCGCAAAGGTGAGTGATGGTCCCGTTTTGTTTTTTTCTTTTTCATTTCCAGAAAGCGCATACTAAGGGCACTGTTGGGAAGCTAGAAAGTTACAAGGGCAGAGAAATAAGACAAAGACGGACAAACCAGATTACCCAGCACAACCAAACAGCCTGGGACTAATTCAGTTTCCTGTGGTTGTTGGAGCCCCACTCAACCCCCAGCCTCTCCCTGACTCGGGTCCTGAAGAAGACAGGGTTCAATAAATATTTGCAGAATAGAGGAGGTTGTGAGCTGTTTTCACTTGTTTCTCTTATCTAGCTTTTAAACACGCAAAACTGCCTTTGATAGTTGACTTCATCTCCCCAAGATATGAAGAGTTGAAGAAATTGAATATTTTTGTACAGGTAAATAAAATGCGTATTCACACAAGGACTGCTATGCAGCTCTTAAAAAGCACAAGTTGGAGCTGTGGAGACTCGCATGCCTGACTGCAGAGGGTAATGGCAGATGATTACCATAACATATAAAATATACCTACTCTACGATGCCATTTAGAGGACTTATTTGAAAACACACAGTGTGTTGTAATATCATAGCAAAGTAGACTGTAAAACAGATGCCACGGTCTTGATCGTGGCTCTCCTGGGGAAGAATAGAAGGGGAATTAATTTGGGATGAGGATTAAGTTGGAAATAATGCTTACCTGTAAGTTTCAGTATATAGAAATGATGGAGCAAAGTTGATGAACTAGAAAGAATTGTTATTAAGTGGTGTTAACTTGAATTTTTTTATATTTTCCTTCTTCCCTGTTTCTAATATTTCTTAAGAAATTATGATTTTCAAAGGCAAACAACCAAATTAGTTGTGTCTACACATTTACATGCAATGAACCTGATACAGTTCTAGGAAAAGTTGCAACTTTCTTGCCTCACTCTCTGTGTGCTCCAGTTCCTGCCGATGACACCCTTTGCCCAAGGAAACTTAGCATCTTGGAGAAAGTCACCTGTTGATAGTCCCAGAAAAGTATAGGACAAAGGCAAAATCCAGTTATCAGAGTAGAGTCTGCGGTTACAAATGTGATCATTGGCCAGGCCAGGAGAGACTGTGAAAACATACTGTTACTGTAATACAGATTGCTCTCTCTGGTATTTTCTGTGTTAAGGAGTTTCATTGCCATGGGTGCTGGCTGTCCTATTGACATCTGGGTAGGATGATTATGTAACACTGCAGGCTTAGTGCTGGAGGTCAGGAAGGGTGTGGAGTCATGGGGTCAGGTCCAAGAGGGTCCTATTGTTAGGGGAAAAAGGCTGTCCCAAAGCTAATTCCATACAGGCTTTGTGGACTCCACCCCCACCCCAGTGTTAGGGGGAAAAGGCTGCCCCAAAGCAAATTCCATACAGGCTTTGTGGACTCCACCCCCACCCCAGGTCAAAGCCAAAGACACTGGGAACTCCAAATCCCATCACCACTAAAGGGAAGGTGGCTGGGACCTGAGGGTGGGGTTAAGCAGCCAGGTGGATACAAAAGGCAGACATGTGGGCTTTGGGGCTCTCTCCATTTTGGGGCCCTCGGCCAGCTCGCGGCATCCGTCTAGCTCTGAGAGTGACTTTGGGTTTCCAGGTCGTCGGATCGGGTAGGACGCATTAAAGACTTTATTTCCCTATTTTCTCCCTGAGTTGTACATTTTCCTTATTTCTTTTTCTCTTGTAAATAAACCTTTTATTAACCCTTTTTGCGTGTGTCTGTAGTAGAGTATTCATAAGTCCCTTTAAAGCGCGCGGGTGAGGACCCACAGCCAGGAACCCGTTTAATATCGGGGTTGCTCTATAACACTATAGGTCTTCCCAGCCCTATTCAGTGAAATGAAAAAGATGTATTTCCATTCTCCTGCCAGAGAAAGGTTGATTTCTTTCTGGATATGAGGAAGGTTATCTAACTCGGTTTTCCACGTGGGGAGGAAGACAATTCTAAACTGGATTGGGTGTGTTAGGTGCAATGGAGAACTCACAAGGCAGAAGTTCCTTCCACCTGCTTCTTTCCTGTTTGCATATTTTATCCCCCCACCCCCCACAATCACTTGATCTTTAGTGAACAAAATTGTCTGGCATCAGAATGGAATTCTAAAACGTGGCAAATTGTGATAATAGTCCTCTCTCTCTGATTTGACAACTTGCCAGGTCAGTGTTTGGTACATCTGATGTTGCAAGAAGACAATGGGCTACTTGAGACAAAACTGAGGTGCGAAGAACCATATAAGAATGACAGGATCAGGGTGTGGTGCTGGAACTCAGTGTACTGAGCTTTTCACACAACATAGAAGAGGATGTAGCCACCACGATCCTTCCTTGGTCTCAGTGTTCTCTTGCAAACAAGTCTCTAATGTCACCTGTGCTGCATATGCCTCGTTATTCTGGACTCAAAATTCAATAGTCCCCATTTGCTTTCTCCCCAACCCACAGTGAAGTTCTCAGACACCCCACTTGCTGCTTCCAAGCCCCCTTTTCTGCTGGAATTAAAAGCCCTTTGTTTTTTAGCCTGGAGAGAGACAGTTGAGTTCTTTCTGGCTCCTGGGTCTCAGTAATGCCCCTGAGCTTCCCCCAGCCACCTGTCACCCCTGCCCCTCCTATTGCCCCTGCCCCTCCCCTACCATTTATGGTTGCTTCCTAACTGCTGACTCCAGGGCTCTCCATTTAATGATTCTTTTAAAAGTCCAGGAGGCACTTTGCCAGCAGTTGGCTTTTAGTATGAAAAGTAGCATTTCCTTAATGAGTCTGCCTTCCAAATGAAGGCTTTACTTACATCACCCTAATAGGAAAATGAGCTTTTCTTCTAGACTTGCTTACGAACTTCTCAACTTCTTTTGCAATAACTCATCCTTAGCTCAGGTTAGCTGGGGACACTTTTTTTTTTTTTTTTAATTCTGCTCTAATCTGTACTTCCTTCAATGTGTAAAAAGTCCAAGAGGAAATCTAATCAGCTGGTTTTCAATTTAAAAAAAAAAGAATACATGAAAATGATATACTTCTATGTGAACAATAACAATAGTTAACTCATTCTTTGTGAATGATGTACTGGCATAACAGTGTGCCATGCATTATCTTATTAACTATATCCCACAAGCCATATTTGTATGATACATGAAATTTTCTCAGGTCATAGGGTTACAGATCCTATGGTTATATCGATTTGTAACCATAGGTTAGAAGCAGAAGTTTGGTGTTCTGTTATTTCTGAAATTCACTGACCGATCCAGAATTGTATAAAATCTGGATTATAACCCTTTTAGGTCAGTCTGCAGATCTGTCCTCAGCACCCACTGGGGCCCTGGCAACAAGTGTTCAGACGTAGAAGCTGTAACGTTTGGTGGCAGCAGTGACCTTTGGTGGAAGTGCAACAGGGTGGTCCCCAGGAAAGGGGGAGGTTCCCTGCCCCACCCAAGGGAGGGTGGAGCTGAGCAGGAAGAAGCAGTGACCTTAGGATGGAAGCTGGCTTCCACAAGTCACCAGTGTCCTCATAAGCATGGATATCTCCTGCCTGGTCTAGCTCACTTCTTTGCATTTCTACCTGGCTCTCTTAGGCTTTTTTTTTTTTTTAAAGATTTATTTATTTATTTATTTGTTTGTTTGTTTATTTATTTATTTATACAAGCACTGAGTACAGTCAGAAGCGTGGGAGGGTGAGAGAATTCACCAGAGCCAGAGCAGGGAACAGACTAGGCAGACTGATGAAATACACCGCTGAGGGGAGCAGCGGGCAGCAGGAGAGGTCTGTCACACCATGTGGGACCCTCGCCGGCGCTGGGGATCGAACTGGAGCTGCAGAGGCTGCGGGCAGCTTCGCAGCCCAGCGCTCAACCGCTGCGCCACCAGGAGAGGCCCTCTCTTAGGTTTTTGAGCTATGATTCCTGAAAGAGCACTCATATTTCCCCTATTTTAAGTGTAAGAGGTTAAGTAGCTGGCCAAAGCCATTATTATCAGTTTTACAACCAGAAGCTAGCTCTCCTTGCCAGTTTCAGGGAAAAGTAAAATTCTTTAGGATTATGTTTTAAAATAAAGCTATCCATATACATCTTCTCAGAGTAATGTTACTCTCACATGCAACTATTAATTTGAACTTCTGAGTGGCTAACAATTAATGGGGACTTATTATATCGCATTTAATTTGCCTTTGAAAAATACTACTTATATATTTTTAATTCACTTTTGAGGAAAGGATCATTTTCAATTTCAGGTTCAGAAGAAAGGAAATATCTTCAGTGAAATTCAGCAGCTTGCTGATAAGATAAAGGTCATACACAGACCTCATTCCTTGTAGTGCGTTCTAGGATAGGAGGAAGAGCTAGGGTGTGCATCTTTATAGCTAAAAAAAGTTAAAGCTGTTCATATCATATTAAAAATGTAAAATTAACATATTTTCTCAAAAATTTAGTGATAATAAAATTTTATTTGATTGTTCTTAAAATAAGGTCCCATTTAAACTTGTCTTTATACTTAGAAAGGAGTTGCTTTCCTTCTTTATAAGTCCAGATCTACTATTGATGAGGCCAGGTAATAGATTCTTCCAGAGGTTTGGTGTTCTGTTTTTTCTGAAATTGTCATTTTTAAGCACAAAAATTCTTCGTTTCAATCCAGTTTATGTTACTATTTTGGCTACTGTCTATATTCTGGGTGCCGAGAATATACCATGTTATTAGGATACCATTTCTTTTTCTTTCCAGGTATCCAGCTGAGGTTTGGGGGCCTTTTTTTTAAAGAGAAGATGAATTTCCCTGCCCAGATAATGTGACTTACAGACCCAGGTGTGAGCAGACTCGACCATGGGAGCCAACGCCTCAAGCAAACCACCAGTGTTTGATGAAAATGAGGATGGTAAGGAAGTGTGATATTTGTGTACACAATACAGGATTATGCACAATTCAAATATAAACTCCTAGTTTCTTAAGTAAATTGCAATGTAGGGCCTTTAAAAAAAAATAGAATTGCAAGGGTAAGCCCCAGGAGTTTGTATGCAAATAGCATCCACTTTCGGTCACCTGGGGCTCTTGCTCCATCACAGCTGTGCCAGTGCACTTTGTGCAAAGGGAGCTGAGGTTGGGCTCCTGGTGGACAGAGATTGCTGAGATTAAATGATTGATTTGTTGCCTGTGCAGTTCCCTTGACAGCTGAAGTTACACTTATTGCTACTTGTTATAGAAAATGTTTTACATTATCAAATTGCTTGTGACTGATAATCAATACTCAGAATTACAGTGTGAAGTCATGCAAATAGGGGCCTTTTGGGTTTCTAAGTGCCATGCTTCAGACAAATGTCAGGTCAGAGGAAACAGAATCAGGCTTATTAGGGAAAATTTCATGGTCAGAAAAGAGAACATGGACCTCCTGATTCCCCCATCACCCCACAGAGAGGCAGGCCAGAATGGGACCTATGTCTCCCTATGTCACCTCCTTCCCACAGTGGATCTAGGAGCAGCCTCGTCAGTAAACGAGGGTGACAGCTGTTTACAGGTTGTCTGGGGAAAAGGCCCCAGGTCCTTGCTTATAAATTGGCCAGGGAGCCTGCGGAGTCATTTCCAGGGAGTTCTGCTCATTGCACCACAAGGGAAAAGAACAATGAACTGAAATTCAGGGGACCCGAACCCTAGTCATACTACCAGCTCCCACTGAGTATCCAGAGTCTACTTCTTCACTCTGTCTTCAATATTCTCCTCCATAAAGTGAGGGACTAGGGGGACCTGAAGGTCTTTTTCAATGCCAAATTTTATTGTTTGCCATTCTAAAGCCACTTTGAAAAAACCATGAAGCAGCATCTAAATCTTCAAAGAAAAGAAATTGTGTTCAAATGTTGAAACAGAAATTCTGAAAAACAGTGGATTAAACAAAACAGGCCTGTTTGCTTTCTCAGGCAACAATTTAGGCATAAGTGATCTAGTGATCCATGGATCCGAAGGTAGGGACGCTGTCTCTTACAACTTGCTTCTGTCCTTCTCTTCTCACGCCCAGTGTTACTCAGCCTCAGGCCTCTGGATGGCTCACCCCCGCTTCCAAATCCCAGCTCAGGGAAAGAAGAAGGGAGGAGAAGCTGTGCCCACTGCACTGGCTGTTGCTTGTCATTGGCATTTACATGCACAAACCTAGTTAGGAGACTGGCCAATGTCGTTAGTGATCTTGTGTGGCCAAGACCCTTCTTAAAGAGTTCTGTTTTACTCAAGAAGGGGAGAAGGAGATGTCTGCCAGCTGGAAGCCTGCTGTAGTCAGTTTTTTAATCTTTGTATGGATCCTTTTTTTTTTTTTTTTTTAAGATTTACTTTTATTTGTTTATACAAGCACTGGGTATAGTCAGAAACGCGGGAGGGTGAGAGAATTCACCAGAGCCAGAGCGAGGAGCAGAGCAGGCAGACTGAAGTACACTGCTCAGGGGAGCAGCAGGCGGCAGGAGAGGTCTGCGTGCCATGTGGGACCCTCCTCCGGTGGCCAGGGAGCAGCCGGGGATTGAATGGGCGCTGCAGATGCTGCGGGCAGCTTCGCAACCCAGTGCTCAACCACTGCACCACCAGGGAGGCCCTGTACGGATCCTTTTAAAAACAAAATATCTGACTGATCAGGATGTTCTTTTTCAGATATTCACTATTAATTTATATTTTTTAAGATTTTATTTATTTTGTATAGAACTAGGGTGTAGGTCAGAGGTATGAGAGGATGAGAGGATTCACCAGAGACAGAGTGGAGAGCAGAACGGGGGGATTGACTGAAATACACTGCTGAGGGGAGCAGTGGGCAAGACAGGAAGGGTCTGCTACACTATATGTGGGTTAGGTCCCTGACTGGGGATTGAATTAAGCCCTTAGCGGTAATAACTGCTGAGACTTAACCCCTAGGCCACGAGGGGGGCCCTCGCTATTAATTTAGAGGTGCATGCCTACTATGTCTACTAAATATTATATAGGAACCCTGAAATTATCTAGTTAGAAAATGGTCTTAAGAAATTTTTTTCCATGGCTGTGGTTTGCCTTTTTAGCTTTATCAAGTGTTAATAACAAGGATCAAGAGACCAGTGATGTTACTTGATTTTTCCATTTCCAAAAGGAAAGACAAACAAGTAGGCTTGAATTTCATTTGCGTGGTTCACTGTGCTCCCTATGGATTCAGAGCTAATGCCGTGCATGAGGCTGATTACCAGAGGACAAAGTAGGAGAGAGAGGCCAACTTCATGCTTATAAGTTGCAAAGCTATGTGCCATTTTAAAGTACTAGGGTAGCATCAGGATGAGAAAACACAGAAATAGCTATGTCTTCTTTGATTCAATCAGTCCTTCTGCTCATGTTGTGCCCAAGAAAGCAACATGCCCAAGTGGGAAATAAGGCACCACTTATCAACCTCCTTCAAGGGACTCTGGTGGAACTAGGATGGGTTAGAGTTAGGCTTAAGGACCAAATGGGTCTTTCAAAACATCTTCTAGGCTGCTACCTCTTTGTTATCTAACCTTCTACCCTCATCCAATAAGTAAGCAGCACCCATAAAAGGCAGAGCAGAGCAAAGCAGGATGTCTACGCTTCCCTGGGGCGAGGCTCTGATCTGCTTGCTCATGGAATTGCAAGGCAGAGATCAGTAGAAGGCAAGCCTGCCTACTGGGAGCTTGTCAGCCTGCTGGAAGGAGAAAATGCAGCAGAAATCAGATGGCTCCAGGCTGGTGGAGGCAAAGAGTAGCAAGTCAACACACACACCAAGTAACTTCAGAGAGTGTTAAAGTGTCACCGGAAATGGCTGAGTGACCTTATAGAGAGGGGCAGATGGGGAGATGATGGAGCCTGTTAGCCAGGGGTTTGGGGAAAGTCAGGCTGGCCTATGTGAACAGGTGACATTTGAGCAAAATCTGAAAGATGAGAATAGTTCAAGCACAGGGAAAAGCTAGTTCAAAGTCCAATGATGACAAAATTGGGAGTGAACTGTTGCCTATAACATTTGATGAGAATGAGTTTGAGTTTTATTAAGAGATTATTTAATTTCCCTATTGACTTTTTTGTTTATAAGATCCTTGAGCCTGGGGGAGAGGATACCATCCTGGGAAATTCCCTTTTTATAAATAAATCCTATAAAGTTGATTTGATTTGATTTGATTGCTGTGAAGCTTCTCACCAAGAAAATACCAAAAAACACTGACTAATCAAAGAACGTTGGTGCCTATATCATTTCTGAGCTTCATCTTTTCATATAACCAAACTGGCCCAGAATCTAGGGCACTGTAAAAAGCCAACTTAATTATTTTTAAAATATTGCTGAAAAAGATCCCAATATGAGATGAAGAAATGTTTAATATTTCCTTCAAAAGGCTCACTGGTCCCTATTTGTAAATTTAAGAAGACAATTTGAACCCATTTTCCAATAAATATTTTAAGATTTTTTTCTGGTGGAAAGTGCTTTGGTTTATTTTGAAGATAATTAAGGAGTAAGATAAAATATTATTGGATGTCCCTTGAGATAAGCTGTTCTTGCTATGATGCACCCTGACATTTTATGCTGTTCCATCCGATAGGTGATCTTGACAGAATCATTGAATTAGTTACTTATGTTGATCTTTAGTGAAAACAAAGAGTAAGATTTACAATGCTATTGAACACGATAAGGTTTATTTGATTGCTGTTAAGTCATCCTGCTAAGATAGATCTCAAACTATTGTTTTGTAGCTTTTTTTTTTTTTTGTGGGACCCTTGCTGGCGGCCGGGGAACGAACCAGCGCTGCAGAGGCTGCGGGCAGCCTTGCAGCCCAGCGCTCAACCGCTGCGCCACCGGGGAGGCCCAGCTTTTTTTTTTTTTTTTTAAGATTTATTTATTCATGCATACAAAAACCAGGGTACAGGCCAGATGTGTGGGTGAAAGGATTCACCAGAGACAAAGCGGGGAACAGAACAGTCAGACAGAAAATACTGTTGAGGGGAGCAGTGGGTGAGACAGGAGAGGTCTGCCATGCCATGTGGGTTTCTCCCTGGCCAGCCAGGATCGAGTCTGCACTGCAGAGGCTGCAGACAGCTTCACAGCATTGCACTCAACCGCTTGCGCCACCAAGGAGGCCCTATTGTTTTGCAGCTTTAACTTTTTTTACAAGATATATTTCTTCGTTGAAGAACAGGGATGTGGGCCAGAGATGTGGGGGGTGAGAGGATTCACCAGAGACAGAGTGGGGAGCAGAACAAGCAGATCTATTGAAATACACTGCTGAGGGGAGAAGTGGGTGAGACAGGAGAGGTCTGCTGCACAATGTGGGTCAGCTCCCTTGCCAGGGGATCAAACTCATGCTGCAGTGGCTGCCCATAGCTAGATAGTGCTGAGACTTCAACCCCTCCACCACCAGGGAGGCCCTGTAGCTTTTTTTTTTTTTTTTATTTTATTTATTTATTTATTTGTTTGTTTTGTTTATACATGCACTGGGTACAGTCAGAAGCGCGGGAGGGTGAGAGAATTCACCAGAGCCAGAGCGGGGAGTAGAGCAGGCAGAAGGACCGAAGTACACTGCTGAGGGGAGCAGCGGGCACGGCAGGAGAGGTCTGCCGCCATGTGGGACCCTCCTCCGGTGGCCGGGGAGCAGCCGGGGATCGAACCGGCGCTGCAGAGGCTGCGGGCAGCTTCGCAACCCAGCGTTCAACCACTGCGCCACCGGGGAGGCCCGAGGCCCTGTAGCTTTAACTTTTATATTTCAGTGCAAAACCAAGTCCTAATTACTTTTTTGTATTTTGATAAAATATATATAACAAAATGCACCGCTTTAACAATTCTTTTTGTTTGTTTGTTTTTAGGGTTTTTTAAATGTAATTCATTTATATATATTTTACATCATTGTTCACTTTTGTACAGTTTGCTTTCTCCTCTCAAGTGTAGTCCCCATCGAATTCCCACCACCAATTCACCTGTGTACCATCACCATAGTCCCTTGTGCTCTCCCTCCCCTGTTTTGATCCCTTTCCCTCCTCCTCCTCCCCTGCAGAATGTCTCTGATTTATAGTTGCCTGTTGACTTTGGGGGTTTTTTGTTACTATTTTTCCCCCGATCCCTTACTTGGTTCCCCTTTATTCCTCCTATAAGTGAAACCAGTAATATTTTTCTTTTTCCTTCTGGCTATTTCACTGAGCATAATACCTTCTAGCTCCATCCATGTTGCTGCAAATGGCATGAGTTAGTTTTTATTACTGAATAGTATTCCATTATATATATATATATATATACAACATCTTCTTGATCCATGATCCAGGCATGCATTTTTGAGCATTTGGGTTGTTTCTGTATCTTACCTATTATAAATAGTGCTGCAATAAACATAGGGGTGCAGGTATCCTTTTCAATTATGTTTTTGTGTCCTTTGGGTAGATGCCTAGAAGTGTAATTTCTGGGTATTTTGGTAGCTCCATTTTTAGTAGTTTGAGGAATCTCCATAGTGGTTGGACCCGTTTGCATTCCCACCAGCAGTGCAGGAGAGTTCCTTTTTCTCCACATCCTCGCCAACAGGTGTTGTCACTAGCTTTTTTAATATGTGCCATTTTCACTGGTGTAAGGTGGTATCTCATTATGGTTTTGATTTGCATTTCTCTGATTATAAGGGATGTTGAACATTTTCAAATGTTGGCCATTTGTATTTCCTCTTTGGATAAATGTCTTTTTAGCTCTTTTGCTCATTTTTTGATGGATTGCTTACTTTGTTTTTGTTGAGTTTGTGAGTTCTTTGTAGGTCTCTGTGATCAGTCCCTTATCAGTTGCATAGAGTGCAAAAATGTTCTCCCAATCAGTGGGGTGTCACTGTTTTGGCTAATGTTTCTTTTGCTGTACAGAAGCTTTTCATTTTGATGTAATCCCAGCT
This sequence comes from Talpa occidentalis, assembly GCF_014898055.3. NCBI lineage: Eukaryota > Metazoa > Chordata > Mammalia > Eulipotyphla > Talpidae > Talpa > Talpa occidentalis. The sequence goes on along the minus strand of NW_023601322.1, from coordinate 61,493,347 downwards.
GTTCATTTTTTCCTTCACTTTCTTTGCTTTGGGGGATGAATCTTTCTAAAGATATTCCTGAGATATATGTCATATAGTGTTTTACCTATATTTTCTTCTATATATTTTATGGTTTCAGGTCTTATATTCTTTTATACATTTTGAGTTGATTTTTGTGAATGGTGTGAGGTAGTAGTCCAGTTTCATTTTTTTGCATGTGGTGGTCCAGTTTTCCACCATTTATTGAATAAACTGTCCTTGTTCCATTGCATAGTCTTTGCTCCTTTGTCAAATATTAGTTGTCCATATATGTGGCTTTATTTCTGGTCTTTATATTCAAGTCCATTGGTCTGTGTGTCTGTTTTTGTTCCAGTACCATACTGTTTTAATTATTATGGCTTTGTAGTATAGTTTGAAGTATGGGCATTTTAACAATTCCTAAGTGTACAGTCCAGTGGCATTTTGGAGTAACCATCATTCAGCACCTTCCATCTCCAGAACTTTTCCATCTCCCAAAACTGAAACTCTGTGTCCATTAAATAATGACCCCCTAGTTCCTCCCTATCCCACCTCACCCCTGAGCCCTGACAACTACCATTTTACTTTTTTTCTGTATGGAACTGACTATTCCAGTTACTGTCTATAAATAGAATGTTATGATATTTGTCCTTTGGTGTCTGGTTTATTTCACTTAGCATGTTTTCAAGGTTTACCCATATAATAGTATGTACCAGGATTCCATTCCTTTTCAAAGCTGCCTAATATTTCATTGTACATATAGACCCATTTTTTGTTCTTTCATCTGTCAATAGATTCTTGGTTGTTTCTACCTTTTGACTATCATAGATAATGCTGCTGTGAATATGGGTATACAAATATCTGTTCAGGTCCCTGTTTGTAGTTCTTTTATTTATATATTTAGAAGTAGAATTGCTAAATCATTTGCTAACTTTCTAAATTTTTGACAAATCACTACACTATCTTCTACCTTATTATATGTGGTGTTTTAGTAATGGGGGACCATCTAGAATAATGTCTGAAAGCATGGACTCTGATATTAGAAAGTCATACACAGGTTCAAACCTGAGAATAACAATCTATGTGTTTCTATGAGAAAAATCAAAGGGGGCACTGCCTGACTAACCATCATCAAATGCTAGAATCAATTTGCCTAATTATGAAGTATTCTGGAGGGACAGAATGAAATAGCATGAAAGGAACCTCAAACCTAAGTAATTACTTAGGGGGGAATTAATTGGGGAAATGGGAGGGAATCTTCCATTATGCTAGTTATTAAACTTTTTTGTCCCTTATTTTCTTCATATGTAAAGGCAATAATTGAGCATACTTCATTGGGTCATTGTGAAGATTAAATAAAATAATGCAGACAAACTGCTTAGCAGTTAACTCACATAATGCAACCATCCAATTAATACAATTATAGTGTTACTAGCATCAGTCCATTAGATTGAATTCTTTGGAGTATTTCAACTTTTGAAAGAAAATTGATTAAATTCAACTCTGTAGATGGTATATAGTTAATATGACCTATTCACAATTCTATCGATGAAATTAGATTGACCGAATGACAGATTTTATGGATTCTGTAAAAATCTGTATAAAAGCCTTTAAAAATAAGCCAAATTTAATGACTGCATCAATACAAAATCTCATCTGCTTTCTCCTTGTACCCCTAATTCATACTTTCACTTAAAGCAAAATCAAGAACTCATTGGGCTAAAAAAATCAAATAACTACCTTTTTTCTGACTTGTGTACCAAAGTGACTAAGTAATATCAGTCAGGGAACATGCTGACAATTGTGGCCCACACTCAATTACCATATGGCTCCCCTGAGAAATAATTAATGACATGGAAAGATATTTTACATTTTTTGGAAGAAAAGGAGTAGAAGTGATGCTTTTTTTTTTTTTAATATTTTCACCCTTTCCCTTTTGTTGCTTTATTTCCACTATCTAGTGCCATACTTTTTTTTCATTTCTGATGTTTGTTTTATTTTTAAAAAATCAATATTTTAAAAGTCCAATTATTGAAGTTCTCATGCTGATCTGGGGGAAAAATCCTTTAATAACTAGAGAAAAAGAACTTGTTTACAGTTTAGGGTCTAGGCAACAGTTTGCAATTATTTTTAACTGTATGTGTTTCCAAGCATATACAAAGACTGTTGAGGTGAAAAAGTTGGTTCTGTTAAACCAAGAGACAACTTTCTTCTGGAGCATAACAGGAAAGAAAAGTTGACCTTAGGTTTAAAAGCTGCTACCAAGGGTTTATCAATGCTGTGAGTTTGCAGAGAGCTCAATTATTGCATTCTTCTTTTGACTTGCAGAAAACTCAATGTTCCACTTTTATTGGGCAACACTGGTCTCCTAGGATATGTGGCTGATTCCAGTTTTCCTGCATCTTCCTCTGTGACAGAGGCACTGGGGTACTTCAAAACATTGGTCCAAGAAAATTGGTCACAGATTTGCAATCTAAAAGAAATGGAAGGTTACTGAATTGATTCCAGCTATGAAGGACTTGGAGAATCTCCTTTGTTATTTTAATGTCTATGCATTGCATATTTCTTCCTAATTAGGTAGGCAGATGAATTTCAGACTCTCCCCACTCAACCTGGGCTAAAGTTGTCTGATTTTATACTTAACTAATTTGCATGAAAATGATTGGGAAAGAAAGAGGAAAATTTCCCTGGCGAGAATTTGTTTCTTACAAAATTAAATCATCTGTGACAATCTAATATTTAGTAAAGACATGTGTCATAAATAACCTCAGATCCAACTGTCTATTAGTAACAAACATCCTTTTAACTTGTGACTACTTTATTTCCCCACTCCAAGGGAGTGGAAGAGTCAAACTACACAGCCAAGAAAACACACCTTAAAGATCAAACAAGGATTCCAATTTGCATGTTCCCTAAGCAATAGTTATGAATACATGCTTAAGAGAATCTACGCAAAGAAATTTAGGAAAGTTACCTCCTGCCTTTGGAGATCCACAATGCTCATTAGTCTACTGAAGGCTCTGAAATGGTCTGCAATATTGAAATCTCAGAAGTTTATTATTTTTCAAACTTATTTCAAAAGGAAACCATTTCTGTGGACAACCTTTCAATACCTTGTGGCATAATATTCTGTGATGTGCAATTTGGGAAGCAAACGTCTTGACCATAGTTACTCTTTTTCCATTGAAACACCATTTCTTCACAATGAGCCTCCCTCCGGTTTAATGGGAATATATTATGAAGTGGGACATCTCTCCAGTGGAAGGGTGAATGTGTTCCTCTGTGAAATCCTTACCAGTTCCTCACATAGCACAGTCCACATCTGTCTGGGTGATGAGTAAAACATAAGGTAGCTCCATTGAATTCTGAGATGTTGGCGGTCTCTAGTCCACTAGGAATTGGATTTGGTGATAATTTGTTGCTTATTTTTTTAAATGTTCATTCAGAGTATCTTATGAACAAATTGTGGTAAAGTCATTGTTGAAAGATAAATAACGCTTGTGGTAAACTAGCATTTTATCCTGTCAAAAGCTTTATTTATTTCATTTTCATCTTCAAACACCATGTTTGAAAAAAAAAATGTGTAAGCTGGTTTCAGTGTTCACATCATGCAATTGTCTTCAATGAGAACTGCACTGTAGGCCTTCAGGGGATCCAGTTCTTGAGTGCTGCCAGTGCAAATTTAATTACCGTGGCCAGTGTTAGCCATTAAGTCACCAATTCAGGGCCTATGAGTCACATGGGGACTTACAGTTCTCATTGCTGTAGGACAATTTGTGGCTATTTCATTTGGATATACACACATTTAAAAAAACAGTGATGGAATAATATTCTTGGGAAAGTAGGACATTGACCATAGTTTATATGATGAAAGGCCTGGATATTTTACGACTCTACATTTTGAATTCAGTAGAGTAGCACACACTTTGTTTTTCCCTCCTGGACAATTTCTTCTTTCCTATCTGGAGACATATTTACAGTAAAGCAAGTAACTTTAACTTTTTTCTTTTACTTCAGGAACTTGTATTTTTTGTGATTTCTGAGAATGCTATAAAGCAGGGGTTGGCATTTTTCTGTGATAGGCCAGAGGGTAAATATTTTATGCTTTGCAGTTCTTTTGGGTTCCTGAACCCAATTTCTCATGTGTCGGCATTGGGAGAAGGGGGTCCCCTCACATGAAGCAATGTTCCACATATCAGCTGGGCATCCTGCCATTCTACTTAATTCTGACACATCCACGCAGAGGTAACATCAGATTCTAGAGGTTAAGGGCTTGCTCTTACGAGACTGTTCTCCTTAGGGACCAGTCTCTAGCCCACGCAGTCACCTGTGCTTCTGATGTCTGGCTGTAAATCAGAGGTTGCCAAGCTCCCACTTCAGGATCAATTAATTTGCCAGAGTACCTCACAGAACCCAGAGAAACATTTCACTCCATTACTGGTTTATTCTAAGAAGGTCTAACTCAGGAACAAATAGATGGAAGAGATGCACAGAGCAAGATATGGGGAAGAGCTTGGAACCTCCATGCCCTCCCCTGGCTCACTATTCTCCCAGCACCTCTCTCTGTTCACCAGCCTGGCAGTTCCACCCTTTTTGGGGTTTTCGTGGAGACCAGACAGAGGCAGAATTGACAAACTCATTGGCCTTTGTGATTGAACTCCATCTCCAGGGTGAGAGGCTGGAAGTTCCAACCCATTTTGGTTGCCTGCACTGACAACCAGCTCCATCCTTGCATGCTTTGCAAAAGTCACCTTAATACCATAACCAATGACACATTTATCACTCGCAACCCGTACAAAATTGTAAAGGTATTTTGAGCTATATGTCAGAAGCCTAGGTGAGAAACCAAATATGTAGGTGAAATGTATATTCAGTCATCGGAATGATCAAAATATATTTTTCTTGTGAAACACAGTATCTCACAATATTGCAGCTGTTCACACAGTCTCCACTGTCACAACCACTAGCTCAGCCACTGTGGCATGAAAGCAGCCCTAAATAATGAAGAAACAAATGAAAGTGTCTCTGTTCCAATAAAATTTTACTTAAGCACTTGGAGATTCACATTTCCCCTTATCACAAAATATTCATTTTTCCCCAAGCATTAATAAATATAAAAGCCATCCTTAGCTTACAAACCATACAAAAATCAATGGTGAGTTGGATTTGGCCTGTGGGTCATTCTGTGCTAACCCCTGCTCTAAATCATCCTCAGAAATGTACTTGCATGTGCTGGGTGGAGGGGGTGTCTCTCTGATATCCATCTATAACTTTCTAGCTTTAAACTGAGAGGCTGGGCAAGGAGCTAGTTCTCTGTAGATGCTGAGCAAATTCACTCTTTATTGACTCTTTTAGCTGATCAGCATGAGTCAGTAGAAGTACTTGGACCAAGAAATTTAGTGCACTCTTAATGTTCATAGCAGCACTATTTAAAATAGGCTAGGTATGGAAACAACCTAAAAGACCCAGAACAGATGATTGGATCAAGGTGTGAAATACATATGCGTGTGCATGCACGTGCGCACGCGCACATGCACGCGCGCGCACGCGCGCGCGCGCGCACACACACACACACACACACACACTGGAATACTACTGGCAATGAAAAAGATAAGTTCATGCCATTTGTGGCAACATGGATGGAGCTGGAAAGATATCCTAAGTGAGTGAAGTGATGTGAGCCAGGAGGACAAAGATAAATACCAAATGGTTTCACTTATATGTGAAATATAGAGAAACCAAAGATCAAACAAAGACAAACTTTAAAACCAACCCTTGAAAGCCAACCATAGGCCTGAGGCATCTGGGGGGTGGGGAAGGGGAGGAGGAGGGGGGAGTAAGGAAGAGAGGAAATAGGTGTGGAGGGAGAGCACAGTGGACTGTGGTGGAGGACTGTGGGTGCTTTGATAGTGGGAAAACTATGATGCCCACACCTGAGGGGAGAAATCCTATATTGTAAAAAAGTTGAAAAGGCTATAAAATAATGGTGTCATTAAAAAGTGAAATTTAGTGTTTTAGAGGCTATGATGTATTATTTCGTAACATTTATTATTTGATAGATGTACCAACCAGGTTCAATTAAATGGTCACAACCTATAATTCATTTGAAATATTATTAGGTAGAATTTATTTCCTACTGGGGCATTTATTCAACTGAGGGGCATCCAAAAATGGGTACATTGATCCCCATCCTTCCCACTGTTCTACCTCATGACTTGTTGTAAAGAAATGGCCAGTGTATTTCTGACTTCTGAGCAGATTCATGAATTGGGGTCCCGGCAGCAGAAAAAGAAGCTATTGGTGCCCATTGTTCGGTCTTGGCACCAGTAAGGGGCGTCAGTAAATCCCAGACTCCCTGGGGCACCATGTTTCATAAAAGGAAGTGCTGACTATTCAAGCAGATGCCATCAATTGGCCTTGGAGGCTGCATTTCTGGAGAAGTTCCAGACATATTCTGAAAGGACCTGCCAGCTTCCTCGTGTCTTAGTGGCAACCGTTTGCTGCCAACCATTTGGGATGGTAAAGGGCTGAGACAGCTGAGTAAATCTGAACCCAGTGGGTTACAAGTAATACACTCTAGTGCTGATATTCAACCTTAACTATTACCCTGGGGTCAGAGTTACCAGCTGCGTAAATGGTTCCCAGACATTCTCTGTGGACACATGCCAAGCTACGGTGACTTTTTTTTTTCACTTTGCAATGAAAAGAGAGAAATGAGAGGACTGTAATAAGCTTCTCCTAGTGCTAAAACTATTACAAATTTTAGTAATATTATTATACCCCTTCCTGTGTGTATTTAGCACTTAAGGATTATAGAAATCGAATTTTTTCTATTTTTAGAAAAAGTTTTTCTATTTTTTAGAAAAAGTTTTAGACAGCTATTTGCCTGTCTAATTCCCATTTTTGTCATCTCCGAGGGGAGGGAAGAATAGTACAGTTTGTGGAACTAGAAAGAAAGCATCCAGGAAACGTTTAGTAATTGTTCAATAAATGCTAGCTCTAGGGACCAGGAAAATGAATAACTATAAGAAAGTGAAAATCAAAATCAACAAAAAACTATGAACCAGAGACACTTTTAGGGGGGCAGGGGCGGGAGGGGAGGGATTGGGGTCAGAATGGGGGCGCTGCAATTGTATGGGGAATATAACAATACCTAATAAAATAAATAAATAAAATCTGGACATAAGAAAAAAAAAAATAAATGCTAGCTGTTAGTACTACTATTATCATAACCATAATATTAGTGCTCTTACTTGGTAAATAAAAAAGTAAGAACTCCCAAACTTCTCCTCTACTTTCTTGGGGGTTGGGGTGGGTGGGATTTTCTGATTTGTGAAATCCAAATGTATAGTTATAATTTTCAGTCAGTTCAATGTAGATAACAAATGATAAGATTTAAAAAAAAAGAGGTGACCTATTTTCATTAGGATAATCATGCATTTAAGAGAAAGGTAATGGAGCCTGTGCTGAGTGGTAATGAAGATGGCAAACAGTTTATGCATCATTTATTTTCAATATAAAATAATTGGGAGTTATTGGTTTCATGTGGGTAAGAGGGAAAGAATAAAATCAAGAGTCTGAGGTTTTTCCTTGAGTAATTAGGTAGATGGCAGTGATATTTTAGTAACCTGGTGAAGAGGGCTCCGACTGGTTAGGGACACATGTAGGCATTTGTTCGAGTTGAGACTCAGCTGGGTTAAGAAACCTGTCCAAGGGCCTCCCTGATGGCGCAGGGGTTAAAGACAGCGCTATCAAGCTATCACCAGCCTCTGTGGCATGAGTTTGATCCCCAACCAGGGAGCAACCCACATGGCTCAGACCTCTCCTGCCTCTCCCGTTGCTCCCCTCAGGAGTGTATTTCAGTAGATCTGCCTGTTCTGCTCCCCACTCTGTCTCTAGTGGATCCTCCCACCCCACCCCGCCCACACACCCACACCTCTGGCTTATACCCAGTTCTTACATGCATAAATAAATAAATCTTTTTTTAAAAAAAGAAACCTGTCCAAGTTCACACAACTGGGAAGAGGCCAACGGGGGTCATCACCCACTGCTGCCTGCCTCTAGTGCCCAGGCAGAGTGCTTTACATTTGCATAGTATTTGCTTGATTTCTATTTGATGCTGAAAATAATACTGAGTTATCAGTAACAAAGCAATTATCACACCCTTCTTTCAATGAGAATATAAATCTAAAAATGACTTTTGGAAAACACTGGCTAAGGTCACAAATAAATGGTAAAAAGACGGATCTCTGACTCATACCTAAATGAGTTTTCCACCAAAAAAATCCCAAATATCTCATTTATTGAGTGTCTACTATACTCTGTATATATTCCCAACATCATCCTCTCATTTCTTCTCCACCAGTGACCTTTGAAATAGGTAACATTTTACCTATTTTATAAGATGAGAATAAATGGAAGCAAGACTTCCAGGGAAAGCTGATGAATGAAAGACATTCCTCCACCTCTGTTCTGCAGGAATTGACTGTATCTAGAAGTCATGTGTGCCCCCAGAAGTACCCAGGCGAAGGAGAAAATCTAAAATAAGAATTGTTGGGCCTCCCGGTGGCGCAGCAGTTGGGCGCTGGGTTGCGAAGCTGCCCGCAGCCTCCGCGGCGCCAGTTCGATCCCCGGCTGCTCCTGGCCACCGGAGGAGGGTCCCGCATGGCGCGCAGACCTCTCCAGCCGCCCGCTGCTCCCCTCAGCAGTGTACTTCGGTCCTTCTGCCTGCTCTGCTCCCTGCTCTGGCTCTGGTGAATTCTCTCACCCTCCCGCGCTTCTGACTGTACCCAGTGCATGTATAAATAAATAAATAAATAAATCTTTAAAATAAAATAAGAATTGTTAGGATAATTGCTTATAAACTGGTCATATCCCTTCCACTTTGTAGAAAATGAAAAAAATACTAGTCATCTCCACCCACACTAGTCATCTCCACTGTGGTTCATCCTCTGGAGAAGACTCCTTTAATCAGAAAGAGCTGGCGCCCCAAAAGTGGAAGTGCCTTTTGGAAAGTGGAGGGAGCAGGGATGTGCATCCTGAGCACCCAGGCCCCCAGCCTTCTTTCCCATTTGACTCTCACAGCACTGCATAGAAGTTAGAAACCAAGAAGAGCAGTGCCTTCAAATTTGAAGGAAAACAATTTCCAACCTAGAATTCACCACTCAGCCGAACTCTCAAGAGTGTGTGAGTAGAATAAAAATATTTTTCATATGTGAAAGGAATCAAAAATGTACTTGCCATGCAATCTTTCTTACAAAGCTGTTGTAGGATGTACTCTACAAAAACAAGGGAGTAAAGCAAGAAAGAGAGAGCATGCTTACAAGCAGGGAATACACCATTAAAGAACAGGGAAGCTGGGGCCTCCCTGGTGATGTAGGGATTAAAGACACAGCACTATCAAGCTGTCGCCAGCCACTGCAGCAGGACTGCTGGCCAGGGAGCTACCCATATGGTGCAGCAGACCTCTCCTGTCTTGCCCGCTGCTATCCTCAGCAGTGTAGTTCAGTACATCTGCCTGTTCTGCTACCCATTCTGTCTCTCGTGAATCCTCTCACCCCCCCGTACCTCTGGCCTGCACCCCAGTTCTTGTACGCATAATAAATAAATCTTTAAAAAAAACTAAAATTTAAAAAAAAGAAAGAAAGAAAAGGAAAAGAACAGTGAAGCCATCCCCAGGAGCCAGTGGGTCAGGAGATCCCTGCTATGACAATGGTGAAGGAAGAAAAAGCATCAGCTCAGTCATGTCTCTGGTAGAGACATTTCCAGGGAGATGGCAATGTGGCTGTTGCACTTGAACTTTTGAAAGGGAATGTAGATAGTGAGAGTGGAGTTTGAGATTGAATTAGGCAAAAGGATATAGAAAAGTAAGCTTAACCAACATAGTTACTGACTGAAAGGAAAACTAATCACAGTTTACCACATGGTTCAGATGCCTGTACCATTTACATAGTCATAATAATGGAATGCTGTGTATTGATCTTACTGAAATTAGTATATTCAATACAGCTCATTGGAAATATGGGAGCAGGCTGGAGTAAAGCCAGAAGATCAAGAAAGTGAGTTAAATCCTGCCTGCCATCTTGGAAGTGCCACCTACCATCTTGGAAACACAATAATTAGTACCTAAAATTGAAAAAAAAAAACCAGAAAATTGAAAAAAAAAATTATGCTATTTATGAGATGTGGTTAAAAACTGACAAAGCAGAAAGAGGTAGCAGGGCTAGCTTCTTGGCTGGGAGAGACTGAAGAGTAAGACAAATGGATCACTCACAAATATCAGTGTTTTATAGTAAACCTTTCAGTTCAATTGTGTATAATATATACTTAGAATAAAAGAAAAACATTACAGAAAAAAATTAATCAAAGTGTTTAGATGACTTTGTTTTTCTTCTTCCTGCTTTTCTGCACTTTTAACATTGAGAGCATATTAGTCTTATATTAAAAAATAATCTTCGTGGTGAACAAGAACTCAAAGCTCAGAAAGGTCAAGTACACTTGCTGGTTTCATTTATCTTATTCTATCTGACTCAAATCATCATTGTTATCTTTTATCAAAGTACTCAGTGTTCACTGAAAACCAAAAAGCAAAACTGCCATGTCACAATGGTCTCTCTCCCCTCCCCAAAGGTTACAGGACCATGCTACCCCAAATGTTGACATTTTGTCACTTTCATTTATCTACTTATTTACTTATGTATTTATTACAGCCATCTAACTCTAGAAAAATGAAAGACTGGAATCCAAAGACACATACAATGTAACAAAATAAAATAAAAATCAGACAAGGGGTGTTTGGTGTCCAGGTTGTGTGTCTTTAGGAATACGAGTCTCAGTTTCCTGAGGCTTTGTTTTAGTACCAAGTTCCTTTTGCTCATCCATAGTGACTAGCAGAGTCCTGCACACACAGATGCTTAATGAATATTTGTTGGTTTGACTTACTAGCAAAGCCATAGCTTCTTGAGAGGTTAGTTTAGCTTCTCTCCCAACTTGCACTGCTGTCTTAAAAGGAATATAAGTGAACTGTTGACAAAATAACCCACAATTCTGACTTCAAATATCATTTTGTCTCAATTTATGAGACTTGGCTGCCTTTCCAGTCTGTCTTCCTCCTAAGGAGTGATGCCGTTGTTGGACATTTAAGAAATGGATAGAATAAGTGCTTCCCCTTCTTGTCACTTTCAATGTGTCACTGGCTTTCTCCCCAGGTTTTATATTATAGATGAAAGTTGCTTGAGACAGTGTGATATTGGATTGGAGACTGTTCTTCCTTCGATTGAATAGAAATAAAGGCATGAATAAGATTCATTCTCTCTAAAACTTTCGACTTGCAATTTTTCTGAGACCTCACCTGACCTTAATTAAGCCAGTTCTGCTAGTAGAAATTTATCAGCAACCTGGCTGATAATCCTTTATCATTTTTATTAAAACTCAAAAGGCCTTTAAAGAGATTGGGTTCATGAAGTGGATTAATAGCACAATGGAACATCATGCTTTCCAGGTCCTGCTATAGGCTTGGAGATTCAAATGTCATCACAACATCTTAGGTTAGGCTGCTGCTGGAGATATCACAGTGAGTTATTGGATCTACTCAAGATAGATAAAATCTTGGACTTGCAAATAAGTCCTGGTCAGTATATTTGAACACTTTCATGGACATAATGTGTAACTCAGCCTCATGTAATAAGTGTGAGGAATTCATTGACTAGGTTATGTCACATTGAAACTCAAGAGAAAACTCATAGAAGGGTTTTCTTTCCAGTTTTCATCACAACCCACAGTAAATAATATACCAAAAATAACTATATCATGATCTAGTACATATCTATTTATATACATATAAAAAAATTGAAACAAAAGCAGCTTCAGAGGCAATCCTACTCCTAAACTACACTTGAGATGTTTCTGGTATTTTCTAATGTATTCTATCCCATTGAAAATTTAAATGGTTCTTATTACTAAATTTGTAAATGTGTTCCATAGTTCATTAGTGACCTTTGACTCAGTTTGAAAAATACTTTGTTAGATGAGCCCAATGTTCACACTGTTCATATTCATGAGAAGTGTTTATTTGGGGGTTCTTGTGTACCTTTATAGCATTGTGTGATTTCCTAAGGACCAACTTCATATACATCACTGTGCAAGGTTCTGTAGGTGTGCAGAGCTACACCTTCATTCACCTCAAGCAAGGTGCTTTTTGAGCTGCCAGGGAAACCAGGGTAAACACAATACTATATGATCCCTGCCTTCCTAGTGCTTATGATCTAGGGGATGAAAGAAATTCAACTCAAGGAATTGTGGAAGATAAGTCATTCACTTGACTATGTTAAGTAAACTGTTTTGTTAGCATTTTCTGTTAAATGTTTTCTTATCTAGGAGGGTCTGTCCCATTTTTTAAAGATGAGGAAATGGTTCAGAGAGTCTGTCATTTATCACAAGCCACATTGTTATTTTGAGTCTAAATCTAGGGCTGTTTGTAATATACACTGCCTTATATGATCAAGTAGGTTTCATGGCAGAAATGAAGAGATATGGAGGTCACAAAGCAATGAGTAAGTAACATTATAGAAATTTCTGATCCTCAGAAAGCTTAAAAAGACCTTAAGAATTCCCCTTACTCATCTTTTTCCTTCAAAAGAAGCTAATCAAATTATTCAAAAAGATAAAATAGATCTTTAAAGAGTGGTGCCTTCCAGTGTTTCACCCTCTTTCCTAAAGAAAGCTTACAATTCCTCGATTGGGATTTTTCTCATCTAAATCTGTATTTCAAAATCCAGGAAACAAAGTAGAACATCTTCTCAAAACAAGACTCCAAAGGTGGTCCCGTTTGAAATAATCTCTTCCTTGTCCACCCATCACCAGGCATTCCCTGAGCTCTGACCCAAGAGACCACGCCACCTATAGACCACAATCAGCTACTGCTGCTGATGCCCCGGAGCTGCATTGGTTTTTCTTGGAGGGGGGGGGGGTAGGAGGGGTCTAATTTCAAATTTATTTATTTATTTTCTTACAGCATTGTTAATTTTTGTACAGTATTTGATTTCTCCCCTCAGGAGTCCCCTTAGTTTTCCCACCACCACAGCACTCGTGACCCATCACCATGGTACCTTATAGGAGCTTTAAGTTTTAAGTGGCTGATATGAAAGACCATGTCACCTTCAAAGCACCTGTCAGTGACCTTCAACACACATGCTCTTTCTGGCATGTCAGATATCTGTGCCCCAGGGATCTGCTCATACTGTAATCTCACGAGTGTGATCATTTCCTAGTTGGGAAAATTGAAATTGTTTAGATATAAAAGAAAAGGGAAGTGGTAGTGAGAAGTGAGGCAAGGAGAAGCTTATACATGCCAGTCCTCGGGAACGCCATGTATGTGGAGGACCAGGTCTCCCCATCATTGGCTGTGTTCGGAGATACCCCTCCTGACCTGTCACCGAGGGGCCATCCATGCTCTTCCAGCTTCCAACTTCTTTCCTTCATGATATTTAGGCATTTTAATTATTCATGTTGTGATTTTATCCCATGTTTACCGCATGTTTATATGTTTATATGTTGTGTTTATCCCATGAATCCCTCTTCATATGGAGTCCTCCCTAGACTAGGTTACATATCAGTAGAGAATCCATTTCTACTCTGTTATTACTAGGGGCCAACCCTAGGCACTATGATTGATGCATCCATGTTCAAGGACTACTTACAGGTTGAGCAAATGGGCCTGGGACAAAGGGGGCAGGTAGTCTGGAATGTTGTTCTCAACTAGGTCCTTGGGTGTAGCCCAAGTATTACTATTTCTTAGAATAAGGGATAATATCACTTACCATGTTCTTTTTGTTTGCTTTACAGTCAACTTTGACCACTTTGAGATCTTGCGAGCCATTGGGAAAGGCAGTTTTGGAAAGGTGAGAACCAAAATGATTAACAACCAGTAGAATTATAGAGCTCAAAAACATGTTCAGATTGTTTAGTTATTGGGATCACAGAAATGATCATTCAGAGATGTTTCTATAATGGATTTATGTGCTAGGCAACTGCATATAAATATACACTGTTCTCAGAATTATCTCCAAGTCAAATGCATTTACTCACATTGGCGCTTAAGATTTTCTCTCTAAAGGAAAGAGTAAGATTCCAGGATCAACTTCAACCTATACCAGATGTACCTTCAGTAAGAGTTGACATTAGAAGTGAAATCCTTTCACATGGAAAAGAAGCCACCTGATTTCTGTTTATTTCCCAGATGTACCATGTTTTTAATTTTCAGACACCATGAAAAATATACATCGCAAATCTAACTTTTTGGGGAAGAAACTTCTAGATGAACATCCCAATTATTAGTTTCTTGGTGGAGATCTATTTTGAGAATAATATTTCACATTGAAATTTCATTGTAAAATCATCTGATATCTGCTTTATCATATATTACATGAAGCTTTGAAAGAATTTCAAACATATGGACATCGTGTGTAGTGTTTTCCCAAGGCTTACAGTCATTTTTGTTTATATCACCTATAGTTGCAAACAGAAATTGTTTGCACAATATTGTTCAACTTGATCAGTTTAGTCATACCCATTTTAGTCACCAAAGCAGAATAAGGGTGTCATTTGCTGTTGGAAGATTCCTGACAAGGAGACAGCCATTTTCTCCAAAATGCTGTCCAAAAAAAGTGAAAATAGGCAAACTTATTTGAGAAACAGAGATTCAGGAATCGACCTGGTACAGGGGGAAAATGAACTTCCCTCTGAAATAAAAGTGGCCACGATGAACGTTAGAGAATGTGCAAGCCATAGGCATGCAAGTCATTCCAAGAGCAAGTCTCTCGTTGCCCTGATCCATTATTTCCTTAATCATCTTCTCATTCTGGCTTGCACCCCTAGGTCTGCATTGTACAGAAGAACGATACCAAGAAGATGTACGCCATGAAGTATATGAACAAGCAAAAGTGTGTGGAACGCAACGAAGTAAGGAATGTCTTCAAGGAACTCCAGATCATGCAGGGTCTGGAGCATCCTTTCCTGGTTAATTTGTGGTAAGTGGCTCTCCTGGACCTCTAAATGGAGATACCCCCATCTTACCCCAAATACTACTACATAAATGCATATTGGTTTCTAGATGAGTATTTACAAAATACTCGTTAATTTTTTCCTTATGGGCCTTTGTCTTCAAAATGAAAAAAAATTCTGGTTTTCTTGTCACCAATAAATACTGCTTTGTTCATTTGTCACAGTACCCCTTGTCCTTGAGGTCAATTATAAGTAATTAAATAGGATGACAAGAAATGAGTTCAGATGTCATCTCACTCATTAGAGACTTTAACTGTGGAGCGGAGGATTTCGGTGCAAACTATGGCATCACCGGCTTAGATGATATTGACCTTTAGAAATGGTACAAAAACCTTTCTCCTTGAAATGACTGGCAATTAAACTGGTTCTTTGCAGCATGCATCTTAAGCAGCCACATCTATACCTTTGAGTTGGAATAAGATCAGTGCTACCTTTCTCACGAAATAGGTTTTCACAGAGTTAGAGCAGCTAGACATTAAATGACTGTGATTTGCTCTCAAGGCCATTATCATAATCCAAGGCTTAGAAAATGGCAAAGAAGCTGCATTATCTATTCCTCCTGCTTTTTTCTTGTGCGTGGAGGTTTTCTGTGGCTTGCTCATTTTGCTCTACATTTTAATGCATCCATTATATTAAGAGCCAGTTCTTAAAGCTAATTCAGTATGACTGTTATTTAAATATGCATACTAAGCGGTTCTCACTAGAAAAGGCAAAAAAAAAGTCTTTATTCAGAGAATACTAATGGAGAAATAATTGAAATGTCACTGTGTGTTTCAGGGCATTCCTCCAGAGGAATCAGTGCGTAAACTCTGCCTCCCTCCACCTTTAATTAATCCAGCTCACTTAGTATACAATTTGTTCAAAGATTCCAGGCCATGGTTAGAAAGAAGACAGTTCTGTGCAACTTGGAAATAGGTCTATTATCATTTATGTGCTACTCAGACATGGTAGAGTCTAATTTTGGCTCAGAGTCAGTATGTTTAATCAGAATCTTAAAGTGGCTATTCAGAAGTCTGCCACTTAAAGAGTTAAAAGAATGCAGTTCTTTCTTTCCTATCCTTAGCAATCATCAAATTGCCTTTTTTCCGCCTCACTCCACCCTGAGCTGACAGGTGCTCTCCCTTCGTAATCTCCCTTTGTTCAAAGTCACATTTTCCTTCTTCAAAAGTTCAACCAACTAATTTTCTACTTTTAAGATCAGGCACCCTTCCTAAGGACATATTTAACATTTTGCCTTTTCTTGCTTGTCTCTCACCACTCCGTAGGCAAAGCGGAGTCCGTCTTTCTATTCCTGTTTTTTCAATAACATGGATGTTATGAGAAGTTTAGTTGTCCAGAGCTTACAGATTATGCTATTTGCTATTTTGGTGTCATTCTAGATAAAATTCTGTCTTCCAAGCACACTGACCTGGTGTGGCAGAGGAGAGATTCCCCACCCCCCTGGGTTGCTCTCAGGCTGCTTAAGCAAACAAATTAACATCACAAATCAGTAGGAGAAAAGAACAAATTTAGTTACATACATGGAGAATCCACATGGATATAGATTCTAGAGTAAATGGGGCAAAATGACGGTATCCCTTTGTTATCAGGCAGTGTGAGGGGCACCCCAGGACCCCCAAACCTACCTGCTCTATATACATTCTGCAACCCCTGCAGCAAGACAATAAAGACAAGGGAAAGAATATAGTTTCCAAATATCCCCTTCTGGGTAAATGCCCAGCAAAACAGGGTTGTCCTAAAGCAGGACCACTGAGGCCCAAAACTCTGTCACAAGTCTAAGGCACCTCCTGCTGGGGACACATGGGAAAGGGGCAGAAAGGGTCCAGCACTTGTTGGATAGAAGAAGGAAAATCAAAAGCAAATCAAAGCTGCCACTGTTAAGCTCCCACGGGTCTCTCCCCCACATCTGTTTCAACCAGTCCAAGACTGAGAAGCAGATGCAGCTTCTTCACATGTCTCTCTGCTCTGTGTGCCTCCACTGGGTGTCCTTCTGACCTCTATTCTTTCTTCCTTCTCCCAGTCTCCTCTCCAGTGTCTCCTCCTCACTGCTCGGCTGCACCTTTCCTTAGGTGGGGCAGGGAACCTGGAACCTCCCCTTTTCCTGGGGACCACCCTGTTATGCCTTGAGCTAAGGAATGGGATAAGGGGCTGGACTTCAAGGACAGAGAATGGGACCCACATGGCAAGGAAAACGTGACTCGTATGACAAGAGTCATATCCTCTGTCACCACACATTTGCCCCGCCACACAGATTTCTTTGATAGAAAGGTTATTTCCTGCTAAAAATCCTAACACCCCCAATTTTCATTCCCATAGACAGTTAAGGCCGTAGTATAAGATTCCTCTGAGGTGCAGAGCCACGATTGCCCTCAGCTGGAAATAACTGATATGCCAGGGTGACATGTCTTGGAAGGCCAGTCCTGGACATCTGGGGAGGACCATCCTTCAGTGCTGACCTGGTGATAACAGACACATGTCCTAAACCACTTCCTAGGATGACTCCCACTGGGGGACAGTGGGGACCATGAATGCTGACAGATGACAAAGAAGAGACTCCCCCACATTCACGAGTAGAAGCTGGGAGGGTGGCATTCCTAAAATCATACCAGAAAATTCTTGTCTTTCAAACATTGAAACTAATATCTTCAGAAAATATGCTGATTCCTTCAAAAAATCTACTTAATAAGTGTAACATTGGAAATGTAAATACATTATCTTTTGGGACATATCTTTTCTCTTCAACTACTAAGCAGTCCTTTTTGGAGGAAGACTGAGTCATTCATCATTTTTAACACAATGAGTATAAGATAGGGTTCATTGTTTTAGGACCGAATTGAGCATATGCAATGCCCAGTGCCAGCTCACAGTCATTCTTTCCTTCCATGTTCCATTAAGGTGGCACATTCTGGAGGTGCCCCTTCATGCACAGGCCAGGGGCCATCCTGAAGACAAATGTGATTGGGGCTTGGCCCCAAGACCACATGAGAAATTGTGTGGGTGTCATCACATCATTACATCATCACATCCCCAAACTTAAGGAGTGGTGTGATGAGCAAAACAACAAAACATGAACTCCTGCTCCCTTCTCCTCCACTTTCCTGGTAGGCTGTGTAGGCCTCAGTACTGCTTTCAATAATTTTTCAAGGATGCTCAAATGCTCCTAACCTCTGGGAGTGCTAATCTTAAATGTATGTGTGTGTGTGTGTGTGTGTGTGTGGGCATAACTATACACATGTGTAAGAAGTGTGAACACTTTTCTCCTCCTTACATTCAATTTGAAAAACAGAAAATCAGGGCCTCCCTGGTGGTGCAAGGGGTTAAGTCTCAGCACTATGAAGCTATCCGCAGCCACTGCAGCATGAGTTTGATCCCCGGCCAGGGAGCTACCCACATGGCACAGCAGACCTCTCCTGACTTGCTTGCTGCTCCCCACAGCAGTGTATTTCAGTCAATCCATCTGTTCTGCTCCCCACTCCATCTCTGGTGAATCCTCTCCTTCTTCCCACAACTCTGGCCTACACCCTAGTTCTTGTATGCATAAATAAATAAATCTTTTTTAAAAAAAGAAAAATAGAAAATCACATAGAAAAATGAAAATTTGCTTTTGTTTTGGTCATAAATTCACCCACTCATTCATGTGTCTATTTACTAAACATCACTAACAACTTATAATTTGGGTTGTTGGATATAATATAGGCTACGGTTAGATTTGAATTTCAGATAAACCACTAATAGTCTTTAGAGTATGTCCCAAATATTACACAGGATGCCTTTACAGAAAATGACCCATTATCCAAATTTCAAATGGGCAGGGCAACCTGTGTTTGTATTTGCTAAAGCTGGACGCCTGATTGTAGCGGAGACCCCTACCACTGGGATGCAGTAGTGAGCAGTGTGGACAGAACCCATGGCTTGTCCGACATTACTGTGAACAGTGAAAGACTGACAGTAATCCCATAATATAGTATCCTATATATTCTATATAATCAATAGATCATAACCCCATGAATCTATAAACCATGAGACACACATGAAGGGTTCACAGAGAGGGAGGCGAGTGTGTGTTGGAAGGTCTCAGAGAAGGGATTTCACTCTCCTGGGGGCCAGGAGTGTTATGGGTAGAGGAACATTCTGAATTAAAATTCAACCTTCCCAGCCTCCAAGGCATGGCCCCACTCAGGAACACCACTGTCAGATGTAGGCCAGCTTTTCAAGTGAAGGCTGCCAGACAGGGCAGGCTTCCAGAAAAAGCAAATCTAATCTTCCTGCAAGTATCTCCCTGAGGGCCGCTAACAAAGCCCTGGCAACCCAGTGCCTGCAAACAAATAGACCCTGGTCCTGCCTGGAGCAGTGGCTCCCCAGGAGGCCTTCGTTAATTGAGATTAAGCCTGCAGCTGCACAGGCTCCTGGGCCCTGCACCCTCCTCACCGGGAGTCTCTCCTTCCCAGGAACAGAAAAGGTCCGCAAGTGGCTTCGGGGAAATTAAGAGCCAAGATTGTCTGTTTTAAGTGGAAAGGAGCACCTGGACAGGGAGTGTGGGAAGTGGATGCCTCAGATGGCTGAGCACAGCCAAATAAATGGTTCCCAGAAGCCACTGCACCCTCCATCAGTTTTGAGAAAGAGCCATTGTTTCTTTGTGGAATCATAGACTATGAGAGCTCAGGGTAGCAATTCAGAACCACATGAGTGACAGCTTCCCTGGTTGTTACTACTTTGGGTTTCATACATGTTATCTCATTCATTCATCCTATAAACCTAGTTTGATCAGACGTATTATTTCCTTCCATTTTACACCTGAAAAAATGGAGGCTCAGAGAGGTTAAGTCATTTTCCTGTAGTCACACAGCCAGAAACCAGCAGAGCCAGGACTCAAACCCTGGAATCCTGACTTCAAGATCCCTGATCTTCCTGCTCCATGGTCTCATACATTTCATGAGACTCCCTTAAAAAAACAGGGAGTCTATTGTGTTTGTCTTTCATACCCCACAAGAATACAACCTACATAAGGCAGGTATATTTGTACGTTTTGTTCACTGTCGATTCCACATATACGCTAGTGCCTAGCAGACAGTAGGTTCTCATTAAATACCTGCTGAATGAATAAAGTAAATTAATGGTGGAACCAGGCCTTTGGCTCCTGTTTATTGCTCTTTTCCCATTATACCAATGCCACCTCTTGCACACTCACAAACACCTCTCATAGAATCACGCCCAGTCCTGGCACTTTGCAGGCTCTGAGGGACCTGAATTTGAATCCCTGCCCCACCACTTGTAACTGCAGATCAAACAAGTTACATTATATATCTTGCTGGGTTTCCTCGCCCATAATTGGAAATAATAGCACATCCATGTCAGACAGTACTGCTGCATATATCAGCAGTCTGTGTATCAGACAGGATATATGGATAAAGCATCTCACACAAAGTAGATGCTTAATGATGACTTTAAATAAGCCACTCAGGGGGACCTCTCCCAGAAATTGACCGTCCTCTCTGCCCTGGTAGCCAAAGATTCTGAAAAGGATAAGTGCACCCAAACTTGAGCTGGCCTGGATGTTAGAAAGTCTTTTGTTTTTGTTTCAAGTACTTAAATAATTAAAAAAATTTAAAATGTGAAATTTCATACCCATTATAGAAATACAGAACCTTTTAATAAAAATGATAAATGTCAATATTTCACCACTCAGAAATAATTTTTATGTTGGCTTCATATTGCTGCTGTGACAAATTACCACAAATTCAGTGATTTCAAACAATTGGAATTTATGACATAAAGTTTTTTTGAATGAAGACATTATTTTCCTTTTGCCCTGCATTACTATTTGCACCAAAAGCTCATAGGCAAAACAACTCAGCACAAAGATTACTTGTGGGGCTAAAGACTAACTATACAGGAGCAGATGTAAATTTTTGGAGTCATGGAGATATTCTATTATCTTTAATGTGGTGTGTCTTCCATGACGGCATATATTATAATGTTCAGGGGCCTCCCTGGTGGTGCAAGGGGTTGAGCACAGTGCTGTGAAGCTATCCACAGCCTCTGCAGCATGGACTCAATCCCAGCCAGCCACGGAGCAACCCACATGGCATAGCAGACCTCTCCTGTCTCGCCCACTGCTGCCCTCAGCAGTGTATTTCAGTCTGCCTGCTCTGCTCCCCACTCTGTCTTTGATGAATCCTCTCCCCCCACCCCCGCAACTCTGGCCTGTACCCCAGTTCTTGTATGCAAGAATAAATAAATAAATGTTTTAAAAAAAAGTTCATAAATTTATACACTTAATACTTATGTACCTCATCATACATGAATTGCAGTTCATTCAAAGAATGTGGAAAATAAAAACCCCACGAAACTACTCTTTCACAATTCTGGGAGTAAAAAGTGCAAAAGGAGACTCATTGGGCAAAATCAAGTGCCTGGCAGAGCCTTCTGTAGGCTCTCGGGGAGAACTCCTCAGGTCTCCCAGCTCCTGGAGGCCACCTGCGGACCTCCATTTCTGGCACCTTCCTGCATCATCAAAGCCAACAGCCAGGCATAGTCCACTCTCTCCCTGACTGACTTCCTGCCTCCTCTTGTCTTGTGATTACATTGGGTCCACCTGGTGGCAATAATTTTCTCATAAGACTGTGAGGCTTTTCTCTCCTAGGCCTCAAACTTGACCTAGCGAGACTTGAACAAAACACTAACATTATTTCTAATAAGGTTGCATCTGGAAGAGGATCCTAGCCCCTTAAAAGTGCCTGCCTGAGAAAATTCCAGGCTGCCAAAAGAATTTACCATTCTAGCCCCCTCTGAAGATGGGGGGAGCCTAACTTTGCTTCGTACCAGTTAACAAACCCTTGTGAGTTTCTCAAGGACCAGTCCCCTTCCTACTTACTATAAATTTTCCTCTCCCTGACTCTAAGGGTCCCCATTCATTCGCTCCTTATTTTCTCTTCCCTCTTTTTAAATGCCCTCACCTGTACAAATCAGAGCTGAGGTCAGTTTTCACTGGACTCCTCTCATTGCAAACTGGTATCCCTGACAAATATCTGCCCTCACTACTTTCACTAGTGTCCAGCTACATTATTTTAGGAAGACATGTGATTAAATTAAGGATCTAGAGGAGGAAAGTTTATCCGGAATAATTCAGTGTTGTCATATGAAGAAATCACCCGGGTCCAGCCCAGATGAGCTTAGATAGGTGGAGGAGGAAGAGGCAGCAGTCCCTGAAGGAAAACTTAGCAGAGAACAGTGTTACTGTGTGACTGGTATGCAGTGATTTTTCCATAATAGTTGTAGAGCAACTGATTGATGCATTAGCAGACAGGAAACTGAGTGCTGATAATGCAGACATCCATTTATTCATTTACTCATCAATGTTAGAAAGGGTTCCTTTACTGCAAACGACACAAGAAGCTATTAGAATATTTAAGCTGAAAATTTCCTTGGAGAATAGGTTATAGCGTATAGCCTCAGAAGTAAAACTAGAGGAGCAGGTCTCAGAAAGGCGTGGCACAGAGCAGTTCTGAGAATGCAGGTAGCAGGCACTCTTTGAAGGCTCTTTTTTTTTCTTTTTAATTAATTAATTAATTTCTACAAGCACTGGGTACAGTCAGAAGCATGGGAGGGTGAGAGAATTCACCAGAGCCAGAGCAGAGAGCAGAACAGGCAGACTGATGAAGTACACTGCTGAGGGGAGCAGCAGGTGCAGCAAGAGAGGTCTGTTGTGCCATGTGGGACCCTCGCCAGTGGTCGGGGATCGAACTTGCGCTGCAGAGGCTGCAGGCAGCTTCGCAGCCCAGCGCTCAACTGCTGCACCACCAGGGGAGGCCCTCGTTGAAGGGCTCTTAAGCCTATGTCAGAGGGGATGAATCAGCATCAACCAATTTCCCTGCCTTGTGTTACCCACTCAGAGTCCCAGGAGAGATTCCAATTGACTTTGCTCAGAAAACATGGTGCCGTTGGCTAGAAGAAAGAATTAAATAAATGACACCTAGTTTGTTGGTCTGAGTGACTTGGTGAATGACTATGGAGATCTGAGAGAAGCAGATTCATGGTGAAAATCAAAACCTCTTTGCTGTGTGAATTTTGAGCTGCATCATAGTCAAATAGAGCTGTTGAAAGGTGGTGAATTATGAGCATAGAGTGAGAGTCCAGGGTCCAAAGAGAAGTCCAATAAAACACAAATGTGGGATTCATTGGCCTATAAAAGCTATTTAAGGGCCTCTCCTGGTGGCGCAGGCAGTTGAGCGCAGAGCTGTGAAGCTGTCCGCAGCCTCTGCAGCGCGGGTTCGATCCCGGCCAACCGACGAGGGTCCCACATGGCGCGGCAGACCTCTCCTGTTGCGCCCGCTGCTCCCTTCAGCAGTGTACTTCGTCAGTTTCCCGCTCTGTCTCTTGTGAATCCTCTCACCCTCCCGTGAATCTGGCCTGTACCCTGGTTCTTGTATGCATGGGTAAAATAAATAAATCTTTTAAAAAACAAAGCTATTTAAGACAAGGACTTCAAAGGAGCAACTTTGGAGAGAGATTGGCTACATATAGAAGAAAGGAGTTGAGCAATAAATGCCTGGGGTATTCTTGTAGTTCTGATAGAGAGGGGAGGCTTAGGATCCAGACTAGGATGAAATAGGCAGGAAGTGAGCCAACAAGCTAGAGGTAAGTCAGGAAGATGTGGCATCCTGAAAGAAATGTGGCATCTAGAAAGAAAAGTGTTGCCGAAAGGAAAGAGTGCAAACTACTTTGAGATGGCAACAAGGAGACAATTAACTGATCACTGGCTTGGGAGGATATAGATATTGAGACTTTACAAGAATTGACTCCAAATGGGGACAAGAGATCGAAAGAGTGGCTTGATAAGAAAATGGAAAGTAATTTTATTCTCTCGGTGGGGATCATGGTGCAAAATTATTGTTCTGTGTTTTGAGATTCCTTCACATTATCACAGTGGCATTCACGTATTGCCATTTAGTATACTCTATTGTGTGAAAATGCCATGGTTTATTTATACATTTTACTATTCGTGGACATTTGGGTTGTTTCCAGGTTGAGACATTTACAAATAGTGTGACTGTTATCATTCTAGTTTGTATTAAAGAAGTTATGCTTGGGAGTATAGGAACAAAGTCACTGGATCCTAGGATTTATCCAGGTTTAGTTGGCAAACAGTTTTCCAGAGAGGTTGTATCAATTTATACTCATGTCAGCAATGTATGAGAATTCAAGTAGCTCTCCAGCCTCGCCAACACTGGCCATCGTCAGTAAATGCATGCTGTGGATCTCATTGTGATTTTATCTTTGATTTCCCCAGTCACTGACAAGTCTGTGCACATCTTTGTATGCTTACTGGCCATTTGGAATTCTCTTTTGAAAAGTGCTTGGATTTTTGTCCATCCTTTTATTGGTTGCTACTTTTTTGCATTGATCTGTTAATGAGAAAATCTTTTATATCCAAAACCTTTGTGGGATAGAAATTATTTTCTCTTACCTTTTCACTCTGGTTACGGTATTGGTTTTGTTTCTTTGTTTGTTTTTACAGTTAAAAACCTCGAATTTAAATGTGGTGTAATTTATCAATTTCTTCCTTCATGGGTGGTGCGTTCTGTGTCCGGTTTAGGAATTCTTTGCTGATGCCAGGTGAAAATGTTCTGTTCTGTCTTCTAGAAGCTTTGCTGTTTCAGCTTTTGCATTTACATCTATACTGCAGCATCAAGAGTCATTTTTTTCCACATGGCTATCTATTAACCCAACATCATCTGTTGAAGAGTTTTTCCCTACTGGACCCCAGTAACCCCTCTGTTAGTTAAATCATCTAATCTTTGTTCTGTTGATCTGCTGAGGGGAGAAACAGGCAAGACAGGGGAGGTCTACTGTGCCATATATGGGTCACCTCCCTGGTCAGGTATGGAATTCAGGCGATAGCACTGATAGTGCTGAGACTTAACCATTAGGCCACCAGGGAGGCCAAAATCAACATAGTTTTGTGGTTTTCTCCTTAGGTTGTACTTAACAGATGCTAGTTCGTTTTTGTTTCTATTTTAAAGCTTTTAGGGGTATCTTATCAGGATTGGAGTTTAACTAGGAGCAGTATCCTCACTGTAACAAAGTTTGAGAAATTGAAAAGCATACTTTTAAAATGTTATATACATAATGTTCAAACTCTAGTGCCTATAATATAGGAATTAGCATTTTTCCTTTATAGACATGAGTAAGCCAAAGATGCGAAGTTCAATTCAATTTCTTGCCCAAACCTGAAAGTTATTGCAGGTCTGGATTTCAATTCCCATGCCCCCCCCAAATCCTCTAAGATCCTCAGTGTTAACATATAATTTCAGTGTCACTTATATATGTAAATTACTTATAAAACTCTAAAACCAAAATTGAAAAAATTACATATAACTGCAAAATCAAGAAAAGTAAAGACACACATAACAAGATCAATAATAACATTTTATCAAAACAAAATCCCCACTTGTGACTACTAGACTCCAGTTTAAGAACAACGTTATATGCCGAGACCTGCTTCCGTGGTAGAGTTGTAAATATCAGAGGGTTCTGGATGTCCAGAGTGCTGGATAGCAGAGTTAGGAGGAGTAGAAGAGCCCTATGAGATGAGACCAGGGGCAGGAAAGGTCAAAACATTTCTAAACGGGCCTAGTGGTACAAGGGGTCGAGCAGTGCGCTATGAAGCTGTCCTCAGCCTCTGCAGCGCAAGTTTGATCCTGGCCGGCTGGCAAGAATCCCACATGGTGCAGCAGACCTCTCCTGTCTCGCCCGCTGCTCCCCTCAGCAGTGTATTTCATCAGTCTGCCTATTCTGTTCCCCACTCTGTCTCTGATGAATCCTCTCATCCTTCAACACATCTGGCCTGTACCCTGGTTCTTGTATAAATAATCTTTAAAAAAAAATTCTAAAAATACAATTGGTTTAATTTGCCTGTAGATACTAGTCAGGTGAAGGGACATGGGGTGCATTTGGGGATGAGCATGTGAAGGGCAATGTTAGAATCTCTGTATTTGGTAACAGTGCTGGGAAATTCTCTCCCCTCCCCAAATTCCACCACTGATACAGCATGGTCAGTTAGGAAATAAATTGCCTTTCTGGCGGGAGAGGCAAAGGGCAGATGACATCCTGTGCCAGATGAGTTTTCTGTGTTTCAACTTCACCCACTCAGGAGACAGGAACAATCAAAATGTATGAATCATCCAGTCCTGGCACCTCCTGCACCAGACCTGAGGACTTGGTGCTGGATGACTGCAGCCACCTTATTCCACCTCGCCAAACCCTGGTGTCCTCATTGAAAGTCTCCTGTGTGCCATGCACACCTTAGTGTCTGCAATGCACCGTGCACATTTTAGGTTGGGGGCTGCATAATGAAGAGAACAGACAAAACTCGTGCTCTCTTAAGCACACATTCTAAGAGATGCTAATGGCCATATTTTTACCTCTTAGGTTATTGTGGAATTAAATAGCATAATAATAAGGGTTAAGACGCAACCTATAAAACTACCCACAGGCACTGCAGCACAAGTTGGATCCCCAGCCAGGGAGCTATCCACACGGTGCAGCAGACCTCTCCTGTCTCGGCCACTACTCCCTTCAGCAGTATAGTTCAGTCAATCTGACTGTTCTGTTCCCCACTCTGTCTCTGGTGAATCTTCTCACCCCCTCACACTTCTGGCCTGTCCCCCAGTTCTTATATTCATCAATAAATAAATCTTAAAAAAATAAAAAAAGAATAGTGAATGCAAACATCATGATTATTCTGTGCCAGCAATGATTGTAAGTACTTGGCAGATGTTTCAACTCAGTGATTCGGTACTTTTTCTGAGCCCCAGTGCCCTTTGGCAGTTTAGTGGTGCCTCTCAAGCCCTTTCAGATTAAGATTTAATTGCATAAAATAGAATACATAGGATAACTAGGGAAACAGAATGTACTGAGGCACTTGCCGAAACAATAAAAAATTATATGATAATAAAAGTGCCTTTTTTGCCCCTTGATGCATTAAGTAAGATCTCATAAGAGGATCAAGAACACCTTAACTTTGAAAAAAGGATGTGTTTGGATGTTATTAATATCCCTGTTCAAATTCACAAGCCTCCAGAATTCCATCTACTGGTTTGTGCGCTCTAGGATTAATCTTTCACTATAACCCTATTAAGTAGGAATTACTGTTAACGTATCACTCTTTTGCAGATGAGGAAACTGAGGCACAGAGAGGTTAAGTGACTTGCCCAAGGCTAATCAGCGATAGAGCTGAGATCTAACCTCATAGCTAGTTCCAGAGTCTGTGTTCTTAGTGACCATGCTGTTGCTTGGCCGAGGGACTCTTGGTCAGGGTCAATAACAGAAGATGACAGTGGAGAGTGGAAAAAAGAAATGTGTGACTCAGCACATCCAGGATCTCTCCCCCATCACCCCTGCCCAGTTACTTTCTGAATCCAAGTGGCCACTCACAATTCCATCAATGACCCAAACTCATCTGACTTCAATTATTTTTCTACAGTTGTTCTGTGATTCTCATGAAGCACAAAAACTGTTAACATCTTATTTTCTCTTTTCTGGATCCCCGATAAACTGTTGAGGTACTACCCTGACTTAATGGTTCTTCCTTATCATCAGAACTTGTGTCTTGCCTTTTCTTTGAAATGGGTAGTAAGATATTGTTATTCCCCTTTGCCTGTTTACCAGCTGTTTTATTCTCTAGGGTAGTTACCTCAGGAGATTCTGTAGAAATAATAATAGCCAAATTTTCCGCGAGAAACTTCATAAATAACATCTCCAGAGTGAGTACCGATGAATTGACAGATTTACAAAATAGCATTCAGAGTTTTATTCAGAGAAAGATGAGGCCTGAGGAAAGTCATCAGAACACCAGGAAAATAATCTATGACCTGTTATGTATAATTTTAAAAGCTCATCCACAATCTTTCTCATTGTGTAGATTGTGGGGTTTTATTCATTTTACTTAGAGTTTACAGTTGAATTAAGCCAGGATGTGCATTACTTTCCCTGACACTTATATGTGTCAGGGAAATTTTAATTTAATTTTTAATTTTCCCTCCAATGAAAATTAGGTCCTTCAGTTAATCTATATTACAGTCCCTTGCACTTTCCTTTCACAGCTCTTGCCATATTGCATAATGACATATTTGTTTCAAATATTTTAGCACAATTTAGAAGATTTTAAGATATTACTGAGGAATGGAAGAATCAGAGAAGACAGAGGGGGAGATAAAATACACCTTGTTTTGTAGATTTGACTTTGAAAGTATTTTAATAACTATAAAATGAAATTTAAATACAATCCCCCAAAATGGGGTGTAAAAGGAAACAAATGAATTCAAGTATTTGTCCAGTTTATGATGTAACCACAGGAAATGAACTGTTACAAGTGATTTTCAGATAGTAACATTACTTACATGCCTAGTGGGATGTCCCCCATGGCAAAAAAAAAAAAAAAAAAAACCCACCAGCAAACATATCTTTTTAAAAAAAAAAAAGATTTATTTTTATTTATTTATGCATACAAGAACTAGAGTGTAGGCCAGAGGTGCAGGTGGTGAGAGGATTCATCAGCGACAGAGTGGGGAGCAGAACAGGCAGATCTACTGAAATACACTGCTGAGAGGAGCAGCTGGTGAGACAGGAGAGGT
Source organism: Talpa occidentalis (assembly GCF_014898055.3). Classification (NCBI taxonomy): domain Eukaryota; kingdom Metazoa; phylum Chordata; class Mammalia; order Eulipotyphla; family Talpidae; genus Talpa; species Talpa occidentalis. Next base: position 61,464,656 of record NW_023601322.1, on the reverse strand, counting down.
CTGCTACACCATATAGGTCAACAACCTGGCTGGGGGATGGAACTCCTGCCACAGTGGCTGCTGATAGGGCTGAGACTTTAACCCCTGCACCACCAGGGAGGCCCTGCAAAAATATCTTAAGGTGTTTTCAGAAATGGTATTGTTAGAGATCATGCTAACATTGCTATTCTAAGACTGTGGTAGGATCAAGCAAATAAGTATTTTTGTTGTTGCCATTGAGGATTTTTCAGTGAAGGAAAAGGAGTTACACATATAATTTGACAAGATTAAGAATTTCTGTAGTCTTAAATACAAGTTGAAAGTACCATTATGAACTTAGGATGTATGCGTCTTAAATTACACTTGTGCATATATATATAGACATTATATCTAAGTCAAATATCTCTCTCTAGTCCTCTCCACTAGAAATATCTAGTAATAATGACAACCTGAATGCAACAAATCCTTCTATCACACAGACACCCCAAGGGGGGGATGTACAAGATTGTCAGGAGCAACTTTTCACAATCAGAAAGTCATAAAATGTATGAAAACTTACCAAGTACTTGTCAGAATAACACCTAATTCAACTTCATGTTCCCACTGTCCAAAGTAAGGACATCATGAATTAAGCATGAGTAAGGATGATAACATCAAACCAAGGAGTTCATTATAATTTTTAAAAATATATTGACTGCTTTTGGCAGATTCTCAGAAACCAGCAAGTCATTTTGAAAAGTGTTAAGGAAAGTCTTACACTACCTTTCCTATAGGAACTAAAAAAGTAACTAAAAATGTATGGAAGTCAGCTACTTATACTAATACTCATACTAAAAATGCATGGAAGTCAGCTACTCATCATAAAGGCTCTCTTATTAAAAGAAACATAAAGGACCAATGACAGAATTTAAATGTTAAAAACATTAAGGAATGTTTGGATCCGGGCATTCACATGATTGTCCATGTCTTCACCTGGACAAGATAGACTTATTAATTATATACTTCCTCATCAAAGTACACAGCACTTTGAGATAGTTTTGCCTCCTCCCCTCAACAATACAACTTGAATTTGAGCCAGCCTTGAGATATACCCCTCTCCCATTGTCATGAAATGTAGAGAACTGTAGATCACGAAGAAAGATGTGACATGAATACAGTCAGCAAAATTCAGACTGTGGAAATGTGATAGTAAAAATAATTTGGTTCCTTCAACAAAGTATTACTAAGAATAAAAGAAGAGAAGGTCAAGGATCATAGAATTAAAAAAAATTCAAAGGCATATAAAGCAAGGACAATGTGTAGATCTTGTCATAATACATTTACAGCCTCCAAACAGTGCATAAAAGTTCTTTTCAAAATAGGAAAACTTACAGAACAACCAAGGAAATGTGAACATCATGTATTTGATGCCAACTACTAGTCTAGATCATTTTTAGATTAAAAATGGACTCATCTATGTTCCTTTCCTGATGAGATAAGATATGGTAGTTCTATCAGACTAGAAGGGAATATCTCTGTCATGCGAGGCTTTTGAAATATAAATACACAAATAAAATTATTTCTAATCTTAGCATTTAGATAACTGGTTCTCTTATTTTCAGAAAAATGTTATGCATGTAGCAGCTTACATGTCTAATATGTTTGTTTTCCTTTTGTGGTTAAAGATTGTTTTCTTGTTAAATATTTTATTATTTTTACATAGAAGAACTGGGTGTAGGCCAGAGGCATGGAGGGGAAAGGGAGGTGCTATGAGAAGATTTACCAGCGACAGAGTGGGGAGCTGAACAGGCAGATCTACTGAAATACACTGCTGAGGGGAGCAGCGGGCGAGACAGGAGAGGTCTGCTGCACCACATACGTGGCTCCCTGGCTCAGGATCGAACTCAGGCAGTCGCTGTGGCAGAGCTGAGACTTAACCCTTAGGCCTCCACAGAGGCCCTGTGTATGTCCTTTTCTAACATTATTTCAGGTACATTAAGCTTCCACATAAACATTGTTTCTTCCTCATTTTTCATTATAGAACAGCTCAGAAATTCTTTTTATCTTAGAATTTAGATGTCTCAATTTTTTTAAATCTTTTAAAAAAATTTTTATATATATTTTACAATGTTCTTCATTTTTATACAATGTGTGCTTTATCATCTCTGGTATAGTCCCTGTGGAATTCCCACCACCAATTCACCCGTGTACCATCACCATAGTCCCTTGTGCTCGTCCCACTCCTGTTTTGATCCAACTCCCTCCTACCCCACCCCCACCCCCTACAGAATGTCTCTGGTTTATAGTTGCCTGTTGAATTTGATTTTTACTTTATTATAATTGCTTTTTTTTCCCCGATCCCTTATTTGGATCCCCTACATTCCTGCTATAAGTGAAACCATTCAGTATTTTTCTTTTTCTTTCTGGCTTATTTCACTGAGCATGATCCCATTTTTCAAAATAGCTGATAATCCATAGCATGAATTACAGTAATTTACTTGGATGCTTCCTTATAGACAGACATGCAGATTGTTTGGATTTTATATGATGTAATGAATATACTTATGAGTACATGTTGGTATAATTTTTCAAGTGAATCCATAATGAATTTCCTAGCAGTGAAATTATAGGCTTATAAACCACATATATCTTTTTTTAAAAATTTATTTATGTATAAAAGAACTGGGGTATACAGGTCAGAGGTGCAGGGGGGTGAGAGGATTTAGCAGAGACAAAGTGGGGAGCAGAACAGGCAGACTGACTAAATACACTGCTGAGGGGAGCAGCAGGCAAGTCAGGAGAGGTCTGCTATGCCATGTGGGTAGCTCCCTGGCTGGGGATCAAACTGGTGCTGCAGTGGCTGCAGAGAGCTTCATAGATTGTGTTTTAACCCCTTGTGCCACCAGGGAGGCCCATAAACCACATATATCTTAAAGAGATATTTGGAAGTTGTACTCAAAGGAACTTTCCCATCCTGCCCTTCCTCCACAAATTACAGGAGAGCTCATTATAGTAGCCTCCAGCTTTGATGGAAATGTTCTCACTCTGGTACATGAATGAGTGGAAGTCATATCCGCTTGTTAAGATAGCAAATTCTTTCTCTCACCATTTACAGCAGAGAGAGTTTGGACTGGGTTTCCACTTGGCTCCATTTTATCCAAGCCAGTAACCTCGTAACCATAGGAGACAATTTTTATAAACTGTTGAAGTAGGATTTTTGCAAACATTTGGATTTTCTATGTTGTCCTAGAAAATGAATAAGGAAAATGAATACTTTTTTTTTTTTTTGTGCGAAGTTCACACTGGAGACACTTTAGAGAAGCACTTCAGAATCGCAGAAGACAAAATATGATAGGCCATTGTTCCAGAGAAAGTTTGTAAAATTCAGATTTGTGCTCAACTAATTGGACAACCTACCTGACCTGCTCTCTGCCCTTTCATCAAGGATCTTTTCTCAAAGCTAAGACCTTACCTAAACTGTGAAAAGGCTGTTCTGATCACTCCCTGTTCAGCATTTGAAAACAGATTAATTTGTTCTATCACTTTAGTGCACAGGACAACCCTGGCTCTTAAAAATGCTGAAAGCTTAAAAGTTCTCTCAGGGAGACCCTGGCTCAGGATCAGAAATGTCCCACCATTGCTCTGAGACCACCTAGGAGGCATGCAAATGAATCTTGAGGACTGGATTGAAGGGTATTTAAATAATTACCTCACTCAGGCCTCCCCTGGTGGCACAGGCGCTTTAGCACAGTGCTGTGAAGCTGTCAGCAGCCTCTGCAGCATCGGTTCCATCCCAGCCAGCCCTCGAGGGTCCCACATGGCGAGTCAGAGTTCTCCTGTCTCGCCCACTGCTCCCCTCAGAAGTTTATTTCATTGGTCTGCCTGTTCTGTTCCCTGCTCTGTCTCTGGTGAATCCTCTCAACCTCCTGCACATCTGGACTGTACCCTGGTTCTTGTATAAATAAATAAATATTTTTAAAAATAATAATAATTATCTCATTCCCTGGCAGACATTTATTATAAACTGTTTTTTGTCTTGTGAACTTTACTGGTCATTGTGTACACAACCTGGGTGTTGTGTGTGATTTGAGGTGCAGTTCTGGTCCCACAACTTCCTAACAGGTGATTCTTAAGCAAACATCTCACCTCCTATACCACAATCATCTTTCCTATCTTCAATGTCATCTTTATTGTGATTTTGTCATGATGCAGTATATTTTACACATAAAATTTACCTGTTTCAAGTATGTGGTATAATGGTCTTTATGAGTGGAACAATCATCAGCATAATTCAGTTTTAGGACCTCACATTTAGGGCTTTGACCTGTTGAGTTTTGTGCCGTGTATTGGGTGGAAATTCACCCTTTCAGAGATGGATATCTAATTGCCCAAGCACTCATTAAGCCAATTATCCTTTCCTGGCACATTGTCTGAAATGAATTAAGCATAAAAATTTATTTCTAGGCTCTTAATTCCCTTCCTTTTACCTATCCTTCTGCCCACACCACACAGTCCTCATGAGTGTATAGCATTATAGTGCATTTCAAAATTGGGCAATGAAAGTCCTCTGGTTTTTTCTACTTCAAAATTATTTTGATTATTCTAAATGTTTTACATTTCCTTAAACTTTTAGGAATTGCTTGTTAATTTAGGTCAAAACAAAAAGTCTGTTGGAAATTTGAGAGGGATTACATTGATTTATCAATCAATGTGGACAGGATTGAGACCTTAACAATATCTGAGTCTTCCAACCCACTGCAGGTGGACTGTTCCTCCAAATATTTAGATCTTGCCTCATTTTGTTTGGCAAAATTTTATAATTTTGTGTACCAGTCTTGTACTTCTTTGCTACATTTATTCCCATGTTATTATTTGTGATACTTTTGTGAATGTAAATGTGTTCTTACTTGCATTTTCAAATTGCTCATTGCATGCATAGAAAAATAGAATTTATTTTTGTATACTGATCTTGTATCCTGCAACCTTGCTGTTGTTTTTAGTTCAGATTGTTTTTGTGGTTCTCTTATGATTTTCTGTATGCACAATCATATTGTCTGTAATTACGTTTCCCTTTCCAATGTGATTTTGTTTTTGTTTTTGTTAGTTATGCAGGTTAGAGTCTCTACTGAACAGAAGTGAGAGCAGGTGTTCTTGCCTTGTTTGTGATCTCAGAGGGAAAGCCTTCAATTCCTTCTTTCCCCCACTGTCTCTGATACTTACTGTAGGATTTATCATTGAGGCCCTTAATCAGATTGAGAAAGCTCCCTTCTATCCCAAGTTTTAGAGGTTTTATCATGCATAATCTTCTATTTTGTTAAATGCCTTAGCTGTATCTACTGAGATGATCGTGTTTCATCTTGTATTCCATTAGTATGTTAATTGATTTTCAGGGTATTAATCCTATATGGTCACAGTATATATATTTTTCATATACTGATGGATTTGGTTTGCTCATTTTCCTGAGGATTAATCTTGATGTCTTTATTGGTAAAAATGGGGATAATGACATTATTTATCCCATAGCTTTGTAGCAACATTAAATGCACTGATACGTATAAAGTACTCAGCATGGTTCTGACACATAGGAAGAGCTCATTAATAGGAAGCATGTTGATTATGATAATAAATAAATATCTTCATGCAATTATCTCATGTAAAGGAATAACTGAATACAACAAATATTTCTTTTTTTTCTAAAGATTTATCTGTCGATGCACACAAGAACTGGGGACACACCAGAGGTGCAGGGGGTGAGAGGATTCACCAGAGACAGAGTGGGGAACAGAACAGGCAGACTGACTGAAATACACTGCTGAGGGGAGCAGTGGGCGAGCCAGGAGAGGTCTGCCGTGCCATGTGGGCTGCTCCCTGCCTAGTCGGGGATCGAACTCGTGCTGCAGAATCTGCATATAGCTCCACGGTGCTGTGCCTAACCCCTTGCGCCACCAGTGAGGCTGCATGCAACAAGTATTTCTGCCAATAGCAGAGCAGTATTATATTCATGGTTGTAAGGAGAAAATAGTTATTATGATAGTTAATACTTGCCTTTATATACTATCTTCCAGCACTATTTTTAAGCACTTTATGTGTGCAAAGTCACTTGGTCATCCCAAAAGTCCTCTGCAGTGTGTACCATTATGTGGGGAATGCTGAAGATTTTGAGAACTTACTCCAGTTACAAAGAGGTTAAGGGACAGAGCAGGGAATAGAAGCAGCCTGACTCCAGGACCAGTTTCTTTACTGCTACATTGTGTGTCGTGCTTTGTGCTAATTACTTTACAAAAATTATATCTGATTTATGCTTTGCCACATGATACATAAAATTATTCCCAATGTACATATGTCCTCTGAGACCCAGTTTCCTGTAAGGGAAAAAATTCTTTCTCCAAATTCACAGATGACACTAAATCCAGTTCTATCTGAAGCCTATGTCTTCTTCATGTACATTATCTTTAGGTGTGTTTCTCTTTGATGAATCTGCCAATGTTTTTTCCTCCAAAACCAGCAGCCTTTAGATGCCATACTTATTCATTCATTTCCCTTGCTCTGCTCAGTGGGGATATCAGAACTGACAGTGCTCAGGAAGAATCTGAAGGAGGATTTGATGCAATAGCTCTGCGATAGGCAGCTTCCCCTACTGTCATGTTATTTATTTATTTTTTTTACTGCCACCCACAGAAGAAATATATATTTCCTCCTAACACAGTAGCTACATTCAGAGGCCGAGATTACATTCACAGAAACAAAAGTTTGCAAACAATGTTTAGCTTTACAGGTTAATCTCACATTTTCTATATTATTCAATCTGTTTCTTTAGAAAAAGTGCTTGTCCCAACTAACCAAACTGATTTCAATCCCCATTACTAGTAGTTAGGAGCCCCAATTTGAAAACCACTGCATCTGAAAGTATTTTAGATCTTTTCTGACATTCAGATTCAGATCTGTCTCAAGCCCTCCATGGGGCAGCTCCCCCCTGAGACTTCTTTCAATGTACTTGGTAGCCATGCTAGGTTCTAAAAATAGAACCTAGGGAATTTATTTCAGACCTACCCCAAACTTGTGTTTTAGCCTTGCTTCTCTCCTCCATTTGTTCATTTATTAATTTACATTAATTATAGAAAAGTATTAATTTTCTATAGTTTATTTGTAGGGGTAGTGCTTTTTATTTTTTTATTTTTACTGAGGAGTCGGGGTGAGTAAATGGCCTGCATCCTGATGGTGTAGTAGAAATGAAAGCAGTTCATCAAAAGTACATGATTTCAAATTGTAATTGCACTATTTTCAAATGATGATAGATTCTTGGAGTAAGATTACGGGCTTGTAGGTAGCAGAGAGACCTGACTTAACATAGGGTATTAAAAACCTCTCTAGGAAAGATAACACTTTGGCTGAGACTGAAAGATAAATAGCATGTGGGTGCAGGCTCAGGTGACGCCATGTCAGTTTCCTAAAGCTGGCGAGACATAGCTGGCCATTGACAAGATGAGTTTGGAAAAGCAAAGGGCAGACTGTGGAAGGTCCCACAGACTGTGGAAAGAGATGAAGGGTTTGCCAAGGCTAGAGACCATAACTCACATTTTGAAATTACTACTTCTGGATATAGAATGGAGAGGTCCAAGATTATACAGAAAAAGCTGTGGAAACGCAATTGAATGGTATCAGCCAAACTCTAAAGGACAGGCCTCCTCAAGACGTGTCACTTTGGCAGGTGAATTATTTCGAGCCAAGGTTAACTGAGGTCCTCTAGACTCATGAGAATCTTTGACTGCCACTTTAACTATTTAAAAGTTAAAAATTGGGTTTGTTAGCCAGAATCAGGAATTTTAGCAGAGATGACATTTCTATCAAAGAAATCTATCTATATAGCAGGGCAGACATCTAATTACAGAGCTTGTGGTCCTCCACACCAGTCATCCTCTCATCATGATAGGAGCCCCTTCCTCTCTCCTTGAAACCCAGGGCCCCTATTCCATTCTTTAGCTCAGGACATATACCTTCATTTGCCCCACTGGCTTTAGAATCTGTATCTGCCTAGATTCTCCGTACATCTGTAATGAAATTTGTTCTTTTTTTCCTACTAATTGGTCTGATATTAACTTCACTGTTCCACCAGCCCAAAAACCTTAGAGAGGTGGAGAAAATAGCCCCCTTCTCTACCGCTACAACATGATGGGGTACACTCAGGTGGTGGTCTTCTGTTATTTTCCTGCTCTCTTACTGAGCACAGTTTGCAATGTATTTCACGTACAGTGGGATCAGACATACTAATTTTGGAGCTGTCAACTAAGACCTAAATAAGCCATGATATGGCATATTACAGATGCAATATGAGTCTATGTGATAAATAAGTGAGGTGAAAGGAGGCGCTTCCTCTTTGATTTTTGAAGAAAATCAGATGATGATATGAATTTGCATCTTCCAGTTATCACCAAACTCTATTGGGCACCAAACGATATCTTGCAGGATATATAGTTCTAAAAAACAAAATTTTCATCTTCCCTCCTCTGATGCTTTAATATATGCAATAGGGGGACTTCAGATCTGATGTTCTGAAGCAAAAAGATGATTTTTAGCAGCCAAACTTGATTCCTCAATTAAATGTACACTTGTACTAGGCAAGGAAAGCGTGTTGCCTCTTGTCTGCCTCTTCTTTCTTTGATTATTAATCCCTGCATGGCCGAACACTGTTGTTAACTTGCTGTGACTGGCACCTTAATCTGTCTGTTCTCTGAATAAAAATAGCTTCATCCAAGTTTCAAAAAAAAATTGTGTTCATTCATTCAGGGTGAATTTAATAAAACTACTGGTCCCCCTTTGAGTTAAATGTGGCCACAGGAGAGTAGTCCTGTGCCCTGTACCCAGGTTCTGAGCCCCATCCTCCCCCAGTGGGGAGCTGGTTTGGGCCAAAGCTTCTCTGTGCTAACACAGTATGTGAGGCTGTTGCCACTGGCATCTGGATAGCGTTTATAGTCAGAGATCTCTTCTTCCTTTTAGGTACCCATACATATCCCATTTGCCAATGATCCCAAACGACCTTGCTCAGTCTCCTGAGCTGTCATTGCTTCTGTGATTTTATCTTTTTTAATTTATTTTTTTAATTCATATCTTTTTTAAAAGATTTATTTATTTATGCATACATGAGCTGAGGTGCAGGCCAGAGATACAGGGGGTGGGGATGGGTACGAGGATTCACCAGAGACAGAGTGGGGAATAGAACAGGCAGACTGACAAAATACACTGCTGAGGGAAGGATCGGACGAGACAGGAGAGGTCTGCTGTGCCATGTGGGTTGCTCCCTGGCTGGGGATTGAACTTGTGCTACTGTGGCTAAGGACTGCTTCATAGTGCTGCGACTTAACTGCTTGTGCCACTGGGGAGACCCCTTTATTTATATCTTTTACATCATTGTGTAGTCACCATAAAATACACACCACCAGTTCACCCGTACACTGTCACCATCTCCCCTCTTTTGATCCCTTTTCCTTCCCCTAACTCGCGGAATGTCTCTGATTTATGGTTGCCTGTTAATTATTATTATTATTATTGTTATTGTTATTGTTATTTTTTTCCTGGTCCCTTATTTGGTTCCCCTATAAAAGGGACTTGCTCAGGTCCCCTGAGCTGTGATTAATTCTGCTTCTGTGATTTTAGCTGAGCACAGGGAGCCGCAGGTCCAGGCATGATTACACAGGAATTTATTGCTTACTGAAAGACATGCAAAGCACGAGGAATGAAAGTTGTAGTGGTGCCACTGGGGGAATTTGTGAACCAAGCAATTCAGGTGCAGGCACCTTTCCTGCTGTTCAGGAAGCCCATAGGGTGAGCACGTCAGTCATGGCGTGACAGAGATGAGTCCCTTCTCCAGGAGATAACAGCAGGATGTGTTCTCACAGTGTTACAATGCACACCCCATGTTTCTGTCTAAGTCACCTCCCCAAGGGCTTAATTTCTGATACCTTCTGTGTGCATCAGTCTTCAGCAGTAAACAAAATTGCATTTATTGAACAACTAAACAGGACCGTTCGTCTTCATTAGAATGTCAGTATCTCAGATTAATGCTTCAGTGAATTTCTCTTTCTTTGGCTTGCAGGTCCCTCTTTCTCCTTCAGCACAATGATCATTATGAAAAGAAAAAAAACTGTGCTAAGTACAGTTCTCCCATCATTGATTTCCGGCAATTATTTCCTAAGCAAAGAATTTGTCACTAGAAATTGGTTTGCATTCCTGGGCACTGCACATAATTCTTTGATTCAAATAAAGCTTTAAAATGTGATCTCACTGACATTATGTCAAAAGAAACATGTCAAAACAGTGTTGATAGGAAGAGCTGTGCTTTGAGGGAAACAAAACAAATGCTAGTTGCAGGAACACACTTTCTGCTACAGGAGGCTCTTTGCAAACAGCAGAGGCCAGTTCTACTCTCTGCCTCATTTCCTCTTCCGTTCCCTCCTTGCTGTACTCCTACTGCGAAGCTTATGTCACATTGTACATCCTGCTTAAAACCCTTCAAAGTCTCTCCATGTCTACTTTCTTAGACCAAGCACCTACCATGGGACTGGCCCTCTGCCTTCTGCAGCTCAAGCTTCCTCATCGTGCAGTTGTGACTGCAACTTCTTTTTTTAAAAGATTTATTTATGCATATAAGAACTGGGGTACAGGCCAGAGGTGTGGGGGGTGAGAGGATACACCAGAGACAGAGTGGGGAACAGAACAGGCAGACTGACTGCAATATACTGCTGAGGGGAGCAGAGGGTGAGCCAGGAGAGGTCTGCTGTGCCATGTGGGTAGCTCCCTGGCAGGCCACGGATCAAACTCATGCTGCAGAGGCTGCAGACAGCTTCACAGTGCTGTGCTTAACCCTTTGCACCACCAGGGAGATCCCTGTGACTGCAAATTTTAATGATTTTCCTTTCCCACCCACATAGTGTTCTTCCCCAGGACTGAGTTTAGTGCATGCTATTTTTTCTCTCTGAAATCTTTCTTTTGAATCAGGAGAATTCTTTAGTACTACCATTTATTTGGTGCATGAGCTTGTGGCAATTACTTAAACTTTGTTGGACTTCACTTTCCTCCTTTCTGAAAAAGAATAATCATAGTGGTATGCTGGGTGCTAATGGACGTAGTAGTGTCATGCAGACTAACAGAGCCTGCCCGGGGAATCACTCAGAGATATCATCCTTTAAAATTAACCAGGGTTTTACCTCTGTGACAGCTTTTCCTTACCTCTCCATCCCAAGGATGGGGGGAATTATCCTTGCACTGTGCGCTTGCTTCTGTTACCTCTAAGTGTGGTTATGAGGTGATCATTAATGACACATGAGCAGGTGTAGTGATTCCCTGGGCTATAGGACTTTTCTTAGACAGTAGCAGATGCATGTGCTTACTGTGAGCCAGGCATGACATCAAATAGACTTGTCTCATTTATTCATTTCTATGATCAAATATGGTAGATATTCTTAGTCTTTCTATTTTACATGTGCGCAAAGTGAGGCCCTCAGGTCCTAGAGCTAGTGACAGACTCTCTATCTATTCCCCAAGCCTGAACTCTTAGCTCCAGAAGCTGCTCTGATCTGCAAGTCTCATGGGCTGGGGCACTCTTTTGTGTGTCAATGCATAGGACACATTTCTTCCACTGATTCTGCTCCAGGTACTCCTTCCAAGACGAGGAAGACATGTTCATGGTGGTAGACCTCCTGCTGGGCGGAGATCTGCGTTATCACCTGCAGCAGAACGTGCGCTTCCAGGAAGGCACGGTGAAGCTCTTCATCTGCGAGCTGGCCCTGGCCCTGGACTACCTGCAGAGCCAGCGTATCGTCCACAGGTGAGTCAAGTGCAACGGGATGGCCATGGGCTGGGCGCACAGGAGACAATTCTCAGCCTGCTATGTTGAATGGGTCTTTGTTTCCTTGTTGAAAAGGACACTTAATGCTCATTTAATTCCTGCTACAGTCCCTTGACTTACATTTTCTATTTCCATTTTGCAGATTAAGAAAAAAAAAAAATCACCCTGAGCTCTGTAAGCTTAATTTATCCATGGATCCATTTCCTAAACAGCAAGACAAGAATCAGTGAATATTGGTGCTCTTATAACCAAGGGTAGACAAAGAGGGGAAAGGTGACATATAGGAACTTAGCTAAATGTTGGGTAATGGAAACAGAAATGGAGGAAGCACACAGTAGAAAGAAATACAATGGGAAAGAAGAAAAGCCTTTGGGGAGAAAATGTGAGTCTTAGTATCTGTCTGTCATCCACTGTAGCATGAGCCCCTGGTGTGTGCTGCAAACCCAAGGCCGCGAAGCAACGCCCCTTCACTTGGGGCCCTTGTGCCAAATAAAAGCAGACAATAGAGACAAAAGAACAATACTCAACATTGGTAAGGGGAGAGGGAGTTTTAAGGATGTTTTCCTATGTAGACTTCTACTTGATCTCCACCAGCAAAATTCATGCTGGATTTGATTGAGCCTAAGATAACAAAACATCCTTCCATTCCTTAGTAGATTGGATTGCAATACACAACCTGTGATAAGTGAGCAGGACAGGTATGGTTAGACCATCATCAACTACAAGAAAACTGTTATTTGGGGGCGTTAAATAATCATTCAGATTATTTATAAGAATTTTGAATCTAATCACTAATCAAAGCGGTTACTGTTTTCTTAAGTCTTACTAAAAGCCAAGCACTTTCATGTGTTATTAAACTCTGAGCCTCAAAAGGATGCCACATTTCACTCCAGTTTCCTCCCATTATACAGATAAGGAAACTGTGGCTTGAAGACTTGCCAAGGAAAACCCGGTAATAAATGGCATCAACAGGACCCAAACCTAGATCAGTCTGATCCCAAAGTCAAACCCCTATTATACCAACTTGTACTAATGACACACATGACATACATGCATTCGTTGATTACACATCATTAAATGAATAGTGAACACATGTGATGGCTGCTACTGCCTCTAATCCTTGAGGTATTTTCTCTGATTTTAACAATTATGTCTCCTTTAATAAATAAAATATTTGACTACCACTAATTGATATTTTTCTGGAATAGGTAAGTGCAGATCCTGTGGATACATATATAACACTACAATTTGTAGATTGTAATGGACCGACACCTTTTTTATGGGGGAAGGAGGTGGGCAGAGGGTTGCTTGACCTCATGCGCTTAGACTGTTATTTAATTTCCTGTCTTTGGAAGGGCCTGTTTGTGTTGGAAATGTGCTCTTTAGGCAACAGATAAATGGAAAGCAAACCATGTCTGTGATTCACACACCTAGTGTTTTGTTTGAAAATGGAAATCCTGTTCACAAGCAATACTCTCACTTACTGGCTTTCTGGACCCTTCAGTTTGAGGAGAAACTTGTCCATGTGTGGTCCAAGGTGTCCCTCTGAGCTTCATGCTCACCCACCTCCCCAGCTTGTTTTAGCTGCTGACATCTCAGAAAGGAGACAGTGCTATAGACGCCACATGCCAATACCATCACCTTTCAAATATTTCTTTTTTCCCTGTTGGAAGTTGGGTACTGTCACTTCTTTCTCTGAACCACATTTTCTCCTCATCATGAGTCAAGAAGTCCTAACCATTTTTGCCATGCACTTAGAAGTGTTTCAAGAGGAAATCATGACGAAAACTAATGTGATGTAGTTTGCACTCTCCAGGAGCTTCCTCAGCCCAAATCTAATTTCCCTGTGCTGTCTCCCTCACTGTGGCTCCCAACATTGCATGGCCACCTACTTAGAAACTAAAGAATAACTTTCTGCTTCTTACCTTATGCACTCATTGTTAGAACTTTGTGCCCATTTTCAGAAGGGCCTTTTGCACTGAAATGTCTCAGCAGGCAAATGGATGGAAGGTAAATTTAGTGACATGCTGAGTCTGTGTTAAGATCATGTTAAAAACCAACTCAGACATTTCTGTTGCCTCCTGCCCTGCCCACCTCCCATGTGTGACAGCATCTTGTACCCTCCAGAATGGTGGTGACATTGTTGGCGTGTCACCATTTAATATCCATTCCAAGAAGGTTGCAAACTCCATGTCCTCAGGCCATGTTGTTTTGCTCTTTCTTGCACAAGCAATGTGCAGCAAAAACAGAAAGGGCTGAGCACTGCCTCCACCACAGGGATGGCTGGGACTAGCATCCAGACTTAATAATAGCAAAAACAAAACTTAAATATAGAGCATGAGAGCCAAAAATTACAGAACTACACTGGTCTTCATATTGAGTAACCACATAATTTATCAGCCACACCAGGGTACTCCTGAGCATTAAAGGAGTCACTATTAAAAATTATGCCATTTAAAAACACTATTACAAAAACAGGCAAAACTCTATGTTCTAGAAAAATCAGAACATATATCAGTATCACTAAGACTTTCAAAAAATAATGACCAAATGCAGACATTCTTTAAAGATATTGTAGGTTCAGCTCCGAGCATCACAATTAAGTTAATGTTGACATAAAATGAGTCATGTGAATTTTTGCTTTCCCAAGATATGTAAGAGCTACGTTTGTTCTATACGGTCATCTACTAAATGTGCAATAACATTATGATGAATAAAACAAAGCACATAACTTGCTTTAAAAATAATTCATTGCAAAAAATTGCTCACCATCATCTGAGCCTTCAGCAAGTCATCATCTTCTTGCTGGTGGAGCCTTTTGTGAAAAATGCAACATCTGCAAAATCAATAAAACAAGGTGTACCTGTAGATATCTTAATTGTGAGAACCCTCTAACCACCACGACTTTCTGCCTTCAGAGTACCTAAAATCAATTTGAAATGATATCAAATGACTTGATAATCATGTAGGTGGTAAAAAAAGAAAAAAAGCAGTGTCCCTTGGTCTAAAGCACTTAAGAAATAATAATGGCACTAAGACAGTGGCTCACAGGCAGAGTTAAAGCGTGAAGAATGATACAAAAGTACACGGGCTTCTGAGAACTGTCGTTCTTTTTAAAAAACCTCTTTCTTCAAAAGAACCAGCAAAATTCATACTGAATTTGATTGAGCCTAAGACAACATAACAAAACAGTTCAGTTCCTTAGAAGATTGGATTGCAAGACACATCCGAGTTCCAAGATATTCAAGTGTGAATGGAAAAAAGCATTCCATTCCAGATCCCCTAGAAAAGGAAAGCCCATCTGCATAAAGCTGTAGCTATAAGATATGTGACATCCTAATTTAGAGTGAAAACTACATGTCACCCAGCCATGGTAGCAAATTCAGAATCATTCAGACCGAGTGAGTGTGGAGCAATGACAGTGGCAGAGGCTATTTTGAGGGCTCTCTGGGCACCAGGCACTCAGCTGAGTACTTCCAGGGAATCATTTCACTTCTCATCTTCCCACAACCCTGGGAGACTGATGGCATTATTGTCCCCATTTTATGAAATTGGTTCAGAAAGATTAAGTTGCCCCAGGTTGTGTGACTAATAAGGAGCGAAGAATCTCTTGGAGGAAATGCAGTGCTCTCAGCCATCCCCCCACCAATGGTCACAGAGCCCTAGCTCCTGAGGAAGTCATGGCCAATGTAAGGGAGGGCCACCTGCCTTCAGGCACCCAGAGGCTGGCTACCAGTGAGAGGGTGATACACGTGCAACCAGCAGACAAGAGAAAACTTGAAACTATAGGCTAAATTGTGAGAAGGACTGAGTACCTCAGAGGAGATGATTTTGGGTAATAAAACCAAGTTTTGAGAGCTCAGAGGGCTTTTTGAAAAAAGAATTATTTTATTTATGCATCCAAGAACTGGGGTATAGGCCAGAAGTATGGGGTGGGAAGTGAGAGGATTCACCAGAGAGAGAGTGGGGAGCATAACAGGTGGATGTACTGAAATACACTGCTGAAGGGAGGCACTGGCAAGACAAGAGAGGTCTGCTGCACCATGTGGGTAGCTCCTTGGCCCGGGATGTGCTGCAGTGGCTGGTGATAGCTTGGATAGCTTCATTGTGCTGAGACTTAACCCCTCATGCTACCAGGGAGGCCCTCAGAGGGTTTTAAAAGGACTTTAATAGTCAAAGAAGAAAAGAGCTTCCAGTCCATGGTGGGGAGGGTGCTAAATGAGTGGTTGTGCATAGAATGGGCTCCATTTTTAATTTTTGTTTTCCCTGACTTTGTTGTCAACGATGTCTAGTTTAATTATATATTTTTTGACCATTACAACTCAAAGTGAGAAATAAATGGGGTAGTGCTTTTTTGTTTGTGATTTTTTTTTTTATCCATGGACTTAAATTTTATTTTTGCATTTTTCTAAATGTGTGGACTAGGCAGCTAATTTTCCTTGCTTTCAGAATCTTTCTGTTCTAGAGTTGTGAAAAATACAGAGCTGCATAATAACCCTTAGTTTTTAATTATACTATTAGATAACTTTCTTGTTAGTCAAGAGGTCAAATGTTCTGTGTGTACAACTTGAAAATCAGCTTTTGTTTCCAAATAATAGCCAGTTCCTAGATCAAGACTGTTTTACTTACTTTAAATCAGTGGATGATGATTTGTTTGTAAATATGGACAAAGTGCTTATTTGAAATTATTAAAAATACAAGGAACACAAAATTTGGTACAAGTCTTTCTATGGAGCTAATACTCGCCAGTGAATAATGATGGAAAGTAATTATTACACTCCAAAGCAAATTTGTATTCACTCCCTTGTCACATGTTAAGAAGACTCTATTTAATGAGGTGAATTGTATGCGACAGTTAACTAATAAGTCATCTTAGATCAAAATACCATTGAAGTGGTTGTTTGCTTTCCCTTCTTTCTAAGAATTCTATCACTCTAATCAAGTTATAGTCCAGTGCTTTGTAAATCCCTATAGAAATGAGATTAAAAATCTAATGAGGCAATTAGTGTAAATAATTACAGTACAACAGAGAGTTTAAAATTTTCATCTCCAGTTGAATACAGAAATGTCGAAAGAATAAAAGAAAATTTATGGTTGTCAAGAAAGGATATTTTTATTCATCATCTTTGCCTTCTTTGCTCAAACTTAGAACCAACAAGTGACTAAATGACCTAGTATTTAGTCTTCACACATTCACTCATGTACTGAAGTAGCAAGACATTTCTATATTCTTCTCGAAATCAGAATCTTGATGGTAAAGAAAAAAAAACAAAGAACAATAGAGCCATCATAAATATTCAAAAACTATTTCTTGAACACCTGTGTTTTCAGTGCCAGTTTCCAGTGGTGAAAGGACAATTTCCTTGTCATTCAGAGTTGATAATATCACAGCATAGAGGTGGTCCAGTAGGCAATTCAACCCTCATATCAGAAACATGTTTAAATCGTGGGGCATGTATTACAACAAAATTCAGCAGCTATGTGTGTATCTTGAGCTGCTGTCTGCACACACTTGAAGATTCATGCACACACACACATCACTCACACTCAAGTGCATCTTCACAATGGTCACAGTCTCTAATTGTGGTCATTGGATCATAATATTCTTTTTTTTTTATTTATTTTTTAAATTTTCTTACATGGTTACAGTCCCCATATCACCCATGAACCATCACCATATTCCCTTGCTTTATATCTCAAATCTATGGTCAGCTTGCCACTATTGTCTTTTTCTTGACCCTTTGTTTGGTTTCTCTATATATTCCGTATATGAGTGAGACCATCCAGTATTTCTTTTTCCTTCTGACTTATTTCAGCTAGCATAATCCCTTCCAGCTCTACCCATGTTGCCACAAATGGCATGAGTTTGTCTTTTTTGATTACTGAGTAATATTCCAGTGTATATATATATATATATATATATATATATATACCACAACTTTTGATCCATTTGTCTATTTGGGGGCATTTGTGTTGTTTCCATATCTTGGCTATTGTAAACAGTGCTGCAATAAACATAGGAGTGGATCACAATATTCTTTATTAAAGATTGTCTTTCCCTCCTCAACTAAAGCCTGAATGGGTGGAGACCACATCTCACTCATATTCTGATCCCTAGAGCATGAATCTAATCCAGGGTGGTTGCTGAATAAATTAATAACAGAACAAATGAATGAGGACAATAAATACATAGGATTCATGGCAGCTTTTTTCTTCAAATTAAGCAAGGAAAGCAAGACTCTAGAGTGAATCTACCCCCAAGTCAAAACATATATCATTGAATAACAACCTAACACATTGTTAAACATGACACAGTCACAGGAGAGACATCCAGCACTTTGCCATATAATGTTTTTTGGAAGCAAGCCATACAACCAGCCCACCCTCAGGGGCTGAGGATTAAACACCAGGAGTCACCGTAATGTCTGTCCCTCACATTTCCTCCAAGAGGTTACAGTATGGTATACTCTGACTCCAATTTCCGTTCTGACTTGAAACATAACCCCAACTTTCCAATCAAGAAAGAAGGGAGGTGGCCTTAACAAACGATCAGGGATGTCTCCTTCATACTCAAGAGTCTAGGGTGATTTCCTTTACCTTGGTGGAATGCTCTTCAAAGTAAGATCTAGCTCTTTCTCCATTCTCTTCCCAAGAAAGTGGCATCACGCAGTGAACTGTTTAAAGGGCACATGCCAGTGAAATCTGATCAGCACATTTACTAATCAAGATCTTGTTTAAAATTCAGTTGTGAAGGAAAAATATTTTTATTTTAATGAAGGTGCTTAGTTCATTGCAGGCAGAGATCTTTGGGGATGAGTTGGCCTTCTTGCTCTGATTCACTAACACAGTAGGCTCTTGGAAGTCTTGTTATATTTGCCTGAGATGATAATTCATAAGAAAAATAAGACCTTTCTGCAGCTTATCATTTGAGTCTATGGAGTCCATGATCCTTAAGTGACAGGTCAGCTCCTAATGAGTGAACTTCCCGACAGTCACAGCCAAGTTTTCTGAAGCCTGAGGAGTGAGTCATCTGGGGAGATGCCCCCCTAGTTCCTGAAGGTGTTTACTCCTACTGCTCATCAGCATATTTTAACTATTTAATTTAGGGCATGACATACATCCACCATTTTCTTAAAGATTAAGAACTATCATTTATTATGCACTTTTCAGACACAGGTACTGTGCTCATAGCATTTTGCATGTTTTGGCTAGCATAGAGTCAACTCCACAACGACAGGGCTAAGTCACTAGCCCCACCTCAGATATAGGCCTATTTGATTCAAAGACTCTGCTCTAAATGTAGGTTTGTTTAGTTTCACTCTTATGAAAATAGACATCCTTAAGATCAGATGAGATACCTGGTTGTGTCAACTCAATAGAAACACCAGTAGTTTAAATGTACAATTTACTTGGTATGATATGGGTTGTGTCTCCCACAAAGAGATATACTGGAATTCTAACCCCCAGTGTCTCAGAATGGAGCTTGTTTAAAAATCAGGTTTTAACAGAGGACATCAAGTGAAACTAAGTCATTTGAATGGGGACCAAACCCAGTATGACTGATGTCCTTATCAAAGGTGGCCAAAGATGGCCTGTGGCCCAGCAGAAGCCAGGAAGGGCCACAGAAGCATCCTCATCTGCCCCCTCAGCAAGCCTGGGCCTGCTGACACCCTGATGTTGAACTTCTAGCCTCCAGAATTGTCAGCCAATACTCCTCTGGGTTTCTTTGTGGTACTTTGCTATGGAAGCCCCAGCATATTCACCCAATAGGCTTTTACAGTTTTGTTATCTGCTGTGACCTCAATCCCACTTATTTAGCAGATACTACTTAGAGCAGCTTCTGTTTTCACTCCTGGTCAGCTACTTCCAATATATTATGGGATGGAAGAGCAGATAATGAAACTTCTTAGAATTGTTCAGAAAATAATAGCAACCCAAGAGAACATGCAATAAGGGAAGTCCATTGACTTTAGGATATGGTAATCTACTTTATGTCATCCAGAGACTATCTTTGCTGACCTTCGTATTTCAGATTTAGTGAGATATATCACCTACCGGTGGCTTTGTTATAGTGGGTGTTGCATCCAAGGTATTTTTTTTTTTTTTTGCTTATAAATATTTGTAGGGAAATTCAATCTTTTCCAGTTTATCAGACCAGCACATCCAGTATGAGAAATTAAAGTATAAAATATATATATTTTATATATATTTTAATATTATGTCATGTGTGTTCTACTTGAGGCTGACTTGCCCCCTCAGTGTATTGATAATAGTTTCTCTTTATTGCAGTAAGATAAATGATTTTGGCTTCAGGCTTCCCTTTTCTCTGGCATGGTTATGAACACACCTCCCACTCCTTTTTGTTTTGGTAAATCCTCTCTTCAGTAGATCACAAGCCCTAACAAGCATTCTCTTTCCCTAACTCCCATGGCGGAAGGGCCACCTGAACCTCAAAAACAAAACAACAGTGCAGTAATGAAGGTATTAGGTTGACATGATCTATTCAGCATCTGCTTGCCAGCTACCGAATAATGAATGAGCATGAATTACACATTGTGAAAACAGGAGAATCTGCCTTCTTTGCATTATGCATCAGGAGTTTTGGAAGGAGCTTTGAAACTGCATCTTACACAAGGACACCCACTGGTGAACATCCATGTGAAAAAGGCAAAGAGCTGCCTGTTTACAGGTTAACATTCAACTAGCTGAGCTTTTCATAATTTCCTTAAGATTAAGAGTTTCGTTAATATGTGATCTGGGACTTGGTCCAAATTAAATTTGACTTCACCTAGCTTATATTTTAGTACAAAGTTTAAGCTTAATTCTGTTAGGTTTAGTACTTAACCAATGGGCTGACCACTTATTGATGTGCCAAGCATATCTCTTGCATAGAGCTTTGAAGAATAAAAACATGGTTTCTGTCCTCTCAGAGCTTACAGATCAGTTGAAGAGACAGACAGTGGACAAGAAAGCAAGTGCATGAATGATGTTAGCCACAGATTCTGTTTAGTGCTTTGTGGAAAATAACCATTTTGCTAAGAAGAGAGTACAGGTTTGGAAGTGAAGGCCACTGAGCACAGTGCTCAAAGGCCAACTCCGTAGGTAGCATTTGCACTGTGACTTGCAGGTGAAGAAGCTCTAAGTTTGCAAGTGTGTTATTCCTGGAGCAGCCTTTGTGGTTGGACATATGAGAAAGGGGGGAGGTGATTCCAGAAACCATAAGAGAGAAACTGAGGCCGGATGAGCTTACAATGTTGAAACCAACACTCCAGCCAAACTTATTTCTTATCTGTGCTTTAGTGACAATACAGAGCCTATGAAGAAGGACTATCTATATCTTTGAAGCTATCAATTAGGGGAATAGGGTACAGCATTCACAATTGATTTTAAGAAAATAAAGATAAAAATAGTAGGGAGTGGGCTCCATTAACTGTTCAGATTTTAGGGTGAGGATGGGCATGTGAGATTGTTAGTCCATCTTTCTCATTCTGTAGTTAAGGGATCAGCACACTTTTTTTGGTAAGAGTCTAGATAGCAAATGCTTTTTTTTTTTTTTTTTTTTTTTTTTTTTTTTTTTTAAAGATTTATTTATTTATTTATACAAGCACTGGGTACAGTCAGAAGCGCGGGAGGGTGAGAGAATCCACCAGAGCCAGAGCGGGGAGCAGAGCAGGCAGAACGACCGAGGTACACTGCTGAGGGGAGCAGCGGGTGGCAGGAGAGGTCTGCGCGCCATGTGGGACCCTCCTCCGGTGGCCGGGGAGCAGCCGGGGATCGAACCGGCGCTGCAAGGCTGCGGGCAGCTTGGCAACCCCGCGCTCAACCGCTGCGCCACCAGGGAGGCCCCGATAGCAAATGCTTTTTGACTCTGAAGATCATATAGCCTCTGCAACAAGTTAGCCAGTCTGCCATTGTAGCATGAAATCCACCATAGACAATATTAAGCAAGTGAGCACAAGTGTTCCAATAAAACTACATGGACACTGAAATTTGAATTTCACAACATTTTTGTGTGCCCCCAAATAGCATTCTTTTGATTCATTTTTTCAACCATTTAAAAATATAAAAACCACCAGGCTTCAAACTACACCACAAAGTTAACGATAATCAACAATATAGTTCTGGAACAAAGGCAGGCACATAGACCAATGGAATAGAATTGAGAGCCCAGGGATAAGCCTGCTCCTGCACAGCAGTAATATATGACAAAGGAGCCAAGAATACACACCAGAGCAAGGAAAGCCTCTTCTGTAAGTGGTGCTGGGAAAAACTGGACAACCAAGTGCAAAAGAATGAAACTAGATCATTATTTTATAAGACACACAAAAATTAACTCAAACTGAATGAAAGACTTGGATGTAAGACCTGAAACCATAAAATACATCGAAGAAAACATAGGCAAAACACTCCACGACACAGGCTGCAGAGATGTCCTTGTGGACCCATCTCCAGCAACAAGGCAAACAAAAAGATTATAAATAATTGGGACTAAAAAGCTTCTGCACAGTGAAAGAAACCATCACTAAAACAAAGACACCCTACTAAATGGGAGAAATTATTTGCACACCATAACTCTTACAAGGGGCTGATATCAAAGATCAATGAAAAAAGTTCATACATCCCACCAGGAAAAAAAAATTATAGTAAATTAGAAAACAAAATTAACAGGCAGCTATTAATCAGAGACACTTTGCAGGGGATAGGGAGAGAGAGGGATCAGAACAGGGGAGAGAATGTGTTCTTACACAAGGGACTATGGTGATGGTGCATGAGTGAATTGATGGTGGGAATTTTGCAGGGACTACACCTGAGAGAAGAAAGCATGCATTGTACAAAAAGAATAATGTAAAATATATATAATATATATAATTAAAAAATAGTAACGCCCCCCCAAACCCCTCATACATCACAACAAAACAAATAACCTAATAAAAAAATGATCAGAACAGCTAGATAAGCACTTCTCCAGCACAAACATATAGAGAGCCAACAGGTACATGAAAAAGTATTCAACATTACTTATTATCAGGGAAATCAAATCAAAACCACAATAAGTTACTATCTCATACCTGTGGGAATGGTCCATATAAAGAAGACCAGAAACAACAAGTGCTGAAGACAAAGGGGAGCTCCAACATTGCTGGTAGGAATGTAGACTGGGTCAGCCCCTGTGGAAAACAGTGTGGAGGTTTTTCAAAAGATAAAAAACAGAAAATCCACTCCTAGGTATCTGCCTGAAGATTACGAAACCAACAATTTTAAGGGAAACCTGCACTCCCATGTTTGTTTGATTTTTTTTGTCTTTTTTTTTATTTATACAAGCACTGGGTATAGTCAGAAGCGCGGGAGGGTGAGAGAATTCACCAGAGCCAGAGCGGGGAGCAGAACAGGCAGAAGGACCGAAGTACACTGCTGAGGGGAGCAGCGGGCGGCAGGAGAGGTCTGCACATGTGGGACCCTCCTCCGGTGGCTGGGGAGCAGCCGGGGATCGAAATGGCGCTGCAGAGGCTGCGGGCAGCTTCGCAACCCAGCGCTCAACCGCTGCGCCACCAGGGAGGCCCTGCAATCCCATGTTTTTTGCAATACTATTTACAATAGCCAAGTTACAGAAACAACCTAAGTGCCCCCAACAGAAAAGGAGATCAAGAAGCTGTGGTATAGACACACAGTGGAATACTCCACAGTGATCCAAAAAGACAATCTCTTGTCATTTTCGACAAAATGGATGGGGCTGGAGGGGATTATGCTTAGTGAAATAGGTCAGAAGGAGAGGGCCTCCCTGGTGGCATAAGGGGTTAAGTCGCAGCGCCATGAAGCTATCTGCAGCCACTGCAGCACGGAGTTCGCTCCCTGGCTCAGCAGAGGACCCACATGGCACAGCAGACCTCTCCTGTCTTGCCCACTGCTCCCCTCAGCAGTGTATTTTAGTCAGTCTTCCTGTTCAGCTCCAATCTGTCTCTGGTGAATCCTCTCACCCCCTATACCTCTGGCCTGTACCCCAGTTCCTGTATGCATAAATAAATCTTTAAAAAAAAAAGTCAGAAGAAGAGACAAATACTGGATGGTGTCACTTATATTTGGAATATAGAGAGACCAATATAGCTCCAGATAAAGCCAGACTAAGAACTAAACTGTAGAAAGCTGGCTATAGAACTGAGGCCACCAGACAGAGAGTGGTGGGGGTGGGTGGGGGGTGAGCAAGAGCAAAATGGGGGTGTAGCACAGAGGATTATGGTTGTGGGCTTTGGTGTCTTGGTGGTGGGTGTGGTGCGGTAACTACACCTGAGGGGGGAGATCCTATACTTCTAATATACAAACCAAGGCATAAACCAAAGCTATAGAAATGAAAGTCAACAATAGAATAGAAACGTCAAAACCACTCTTAGCTCATGGCCATGAAAAAAAAAAAAAAAAAAAAAAAACACCAGAAAAATGAACTGAATTTGGCCATTGAAGGAAGCAAACATGGCCAAGTTCACAGAGTGATTCGGGACAAGGTCAGGTCAAGAAACCATGAATTCCAGCTATTAGGCCAATACTTTTTTAAAAATAATGTCTTCATTGATAATCAGAGTAACATATAATGAGATATTTATATCACTAGTTCAACTAAATAAAATGACACACATGTATTTCAGAAAATTGGGGGGAAATATAGAAAAGTACTACAGAAAATAAAAACCCAGTGGTAACCCTTTTCATTTCTTCCTAGTCTTATTTGTTTGGTGATTAAATGTGCACTGATATTCTTGTCTAGAATCATCATTGTATATAGGAATAGACAGTACATCACTTCTTGGCCTTTTGGCTAAAATCAAGTGTAGGAATACACACATATATCAAGTCTTATATCCTCCAAGAGCATAGTATTGAATCAGGGTTTTGGGGAGCAGGCCTGGAGGACCTTGAGCTGGCTCTTTCTCGGTTCCTGTCTTCAGTGAGCAAAGAATTCAATGTTAAGATCAAAGTTATCAGAAAAAGACTAATTGAAGGCAGGAAGGACAGGAAGGCTCTGAGCAGAGCTCTGAGCAGAGTCTGGTCCCAAATGGGTAGCAGATTGATAGACAAAAGGACAGGAAAGCTCTCCCAGTGGAGAGGGGTCCCGAGTGGGTAGCCACTAAGGGGGCGAGAAGTAGGTGCTTTATGGGTACAGTGGGCAAGGAGTGGGGGTTCAGTTGGTGGGTGTCTCTGTGTTATGTCTCTTGCTGATTGGCTGGGCCCGAGGGATCTCCTAGTCTACCGAGGCCCACTGAGTTTGCCTACCTGGCCTACCTTTCCAAAACTAGCTTTGGCTTGTTGCTTTAGCATTGTGTTGGTTGGTGCTCTGGAACTTCCACTCTTTTCTGAGTTAGGAGGGGGGGACCCTTCTGTCTCCAACTGATTGTTTCTCAATCAGCCTGATAAATGGATTTGGGGCTGGGGGCACCCTGTTCCTAACGGACTGCCTATACCCATTTCCTAGCTTCCTCCTTCAGTATAATATACTCACCATGTGGTTACACACCGATGTCCTCTCGCCCACAGGAGGGCTGTTCCAGTGTCCATCATCAGCAGTGAGTGGTGGCATTAGGGTGGCTCTGCCTATCACAACCACGGCAAGTTACTTAGCATCTGTGAGCCTCGTTTGCTGTATCAGTACAGGGCTGAGGTGAGGATACATTTCAGGGTGCACACAGGCCTAGATCACAGTTGATATGACACATGATGTCCACTGCCTTTAGTTATCTTCTTTGCACTAACTTATGAGGAAGCTTACTGTTCTTTCTCATACTCTAGAATATATCTTCACTAAAATGACATGTATCATGTAATGTAACTATTAAGAAAAACTCTACTCACTTGGAAACAACCCAAATGTCCAAAAATAGATGACTGGATCAAGAAGATGTGGTATATATACACAATGGAATACTATTCAGCAATCAAAAAAGATAATCTAATGCCATTTGCAGCAACATGGATGGAGCTGGAAGGGATTATGCTCAGTGAAATAAGTCAGAAGGAAAAAGAAAAATATTGGATGGTTTCATTTATAGGAAGAACATAGGGGAACCAAAAAAGGCATCAGTGCAAAAAATAACAATAAAAAATTCAACAGGGCCTCCCTGGTGGTGCAAGGGGTTAAGCGCAAGCAACACTGTGAAGCTATCCACAGCCTCTGCAACACAAGTTCGATCCCCGGCCAGGGAGCAACCCACATGGCACAGCAGACCACTCCTGTCTCGCCCGCTACTCCCCTCAGCAGTGTATTTCAGGCAGTCTGCCTGTTCTGCTCCCCACTCTGTCTCTGGTGAATCCTCTCCCCCCCACACCTCTGGCCTGTACCCCAGTTCTTGTGTGAATAAATAAATCTTTAAAAAATAAAAAGAACAAAACAAAACAAAAATAAATAGACAGCTATGAATTGGAGATGTTCTGCAGGGAGGAGGGGAGGAGGAGTAGGAGGGTCAGGGGAGTGAGGAGCACTGTGGACTGTGGTGATGGCACACAGGTGAAATGGTGGTGGGAATTCTATGTGGACTACACCTGAGAAAAGAAATCAAACAATGTAAAAAAAATGAACAACTACGTAAATATATATAAATAAATAATTTTTAAAAAAAGAAAAAGTCTTCTCATCAGAGGCAAAGTGTGGCACAGCAGGGAGTTGGGGTCTCTGGGCTGGTCAGATCAGGGCTCAGCCTGGGGCTTTGTCCCCTAACTCACTGTGGGACTACAGGCAAATTAATTCTGAGATTTTTCTAATTTGTGATTTAATAATATGCATAATAAAGCAGAAAAATGCAAAGGCTTGGAAAATTAGGATTGCCTTCTAAAGAGCAATCAGGCTACTATTCTCCAGACAACTATAAAACATTAGATACTGGAGGTGAAGGTCAGCTTAGAGGTCAACAAGCCTTACTATCTCCAACCAAAGGCAGAATTTATTTTCGTCGAATTTTTTTCATTTGTGACTTATGTAAACAAGTAAGTAAGATCAGGAGGACAACTTCACACCCCAACATGGGCACATAATTCACTCACCCCCCACCAAAGCTCCAGACTCGTGCCCTGTTACTTGCCTTTTCCCTTCTAGGCCCTCCCCTCTGGTAACCGCTATAGTTTTCAGAGCCTAAGAGTTATTTCTGTTGTTTTGCCAGTTTGGTTTTTTTGGTTGTTTATACTTCACAAATGACTGAAACATCTGGTAACTGTCTTTCACTTTCTGAATTATTTTTCTTAACATCATTACCTGAAGATACATTCATAATGTCCCAAAAGTACTATCTCAGCTTTTAAAGTATTCCATTGACACATGCCACAATTTCTTTACCTAGGCATCAGTTGATGAGCACTTATGTTGATTCCATGTCTTGGTTATTGGGACTTATGCTACTCTTGACATAAAAATGCATAAATATTTTTGTATTCATGTTTTCATATTCCTTGGACAATTACCCAGTAGTAGTACTGTTGTGTCAAATGATACTTCCATTTTTAATCTTTTATGGTATTATTTCCCATTCCTGCCAAGCATGAAAGATGGTTCTTTTTTCTCCACACACTCGTCACTTGTTTCCAGTCATTTTGATAAGGAACATTGGCAGAGTTCACCAGAGACAGAGCGGGAAGCAGAACAGGCAGACTGACTGAAATACACTGCTGAGGGGAGTAGCGGGCGAGACAGGAGAGGTCTGCTGCACCATGTGGGTTGCTCCCTGGCCAGGGATCGAACTTTTGCTGCAGAGGCCACCAAGGAGGCCCTGTTGTGTTTTTTATTGTTATTATTTTTTGCACTGATGCCTTTTTTGGTTCCCCTATGTTCTTCCTATAAATGAAACCATCTGATATTTTTCTTTTTCCTTCTGACTTATTTCAGTGTGGATTTGACTTGCATTTCCCTGACATTTTGTTTGACATTTTATCACATGGCTATAGGCCCACTGTATGCTCTTGGAGAAGCATCTGTTGAGGTCTTTTGACCATGTATTGATGAGGTTCTTTTTCTTTATTGTTGAATTGAGCAAACTCTACATAGTTTGGAAATTAGCCTCTTTTTGAACTTGTGATGGGCAGATATTTTTTCCCAGTCTGTAGGTTGCTAAAGGCAGAAATTCTTCTGCAACTTCACCAATTACAAAGTGGTTTCCTAACCTTTAAGTACTTGAGAGGTGGGATATTTACTATATCAATTAGTTCATTTCATTTTTGGACTGAAATAATTCAGAAGTTCTTCCTTCTAGTTTATTCCTGTCCAGCCTTATGGTTCTGCTAGTGAGTGCCACTGGACACTGCTGAGTGAGGACTCCACTCACAGTTTTTGGGGTTTTTTTTTTAAAGATTTATTTTTATTTATTCATGCATACAAGAATTGGGGTCTTAGGCCAGAGGTGTGGGTGTGGGGGGTGAGAGGATTTACCAGAGACAGAGTGGGGAGCAGAACAGGCAGACTGACTGAAATACACTGTTGGGGGCTGCAGCAGGTGAGACAGGAGAGACCTGCTGCACCATGTGGGTTAGCTCCCTGGCCGGGGATTGAACTCTAGCCACAGTGGCTGGAGAAAACTTGATAGCACTGATTTTAACCCCTGTGCCACCAGGGAGGCCCTTCTGACAGGTTTTATTTAGCCATCACT
The DNA here is from genome assembly GCF_014898055.3 of Talpa occidentalis. NCBI lineage: Eukaryota > Metazoa > Chordata > Mammalia > Eulipotyphla > Talpidae > Talpa > Talpa occidentalis. Next base: position 61,436,240 of record NW_023601322.1, on the reverse strand, counting down.
GATTGGCACTCACTGGTTATTTTTGGAGGCCTCCATGCTTACTGGTCAGTACCTGTTCTGATCAATGTTTCCATTTTTAATCTTTTATGGTAATATATCCCATAAAGACTGCGCCAATTTACATTCCTACCAAGCGTGAATGAGTATTTCTAAGTTTTCTTCATATCACTCCTGGTGTCAGCTATACATGGAGTCCTGACTTCTCACGGTAGGGTGACAATGACATAGTTACATAACTCTCTGTGGCCACATCTAAGAATTAAGGATAATAACTGTACCTACTTGATAAGATTGCTTGAGGATCATGAATAGAGCATTCAAAGGGTTTCTGCTTCCGTACATGTTGCAACAAGTAAGAACTGACTTTGTGACTACATGCAATGGTCAGCACGTATCTGATGACAACTGTTCACCATTCATCACCCTCAGTTTCTCACCATCCAGCTCTTCCTACAGTGGACACTTCCTAATATTTGTTCCATGTCTTCTGAAAGCTATTTGCACAATTCCTATGTGTCAGATACTAGCCTAAAAATTTTTGTATGCATCATTTCACTAAATCTTCATAAGTCCATAAAGTAGATATTCTTACTGTGCTTGATTTACAGATGCAAGGAGCTGAGTCTCAGAAGTCTATTACTGAACATAACCTTGCTCTTAGCAGAAAACCTAATTCACATGAGATGAACAATAAAGGGAATTTATCATTTTATGACAATGGAAAATTCCAATTTTGCCGAACTGGTTAGTGATCTTGATCCAGCATCTCAGCATCATCACCAGCTATATAGTTCCTTCTTTCTGTTCTCTACTGTCCACGTGGTCAGTTCATCCTCAGCTTGGTCTTCCAAGTAGTTATGAGCAAGCCCACAACTCCCACACTGCCCACAACTCCATGCTAATGCCTTTTAATTCAGGGAATCACCTTCATTCTAGAAACTTTCCCCAGGAGAGCAAGGAAGCTTCTTCCTCCGAAGTTCACAGTGTAATTCTTTTTCCTACTCAGCAGTTTAAATGGGGTCAAAAACCACCCCCAAACCAATAACCAACTTTGTGGTGCTGTGTGGTGGGACAGCTCTCGCTAGCTTAGGTCTGCGTGGACTGCAGAGCGAGAGAGAGAGAGAGAGAGAGAGAGAGAGAGAGAGAGAGAGAGAGAGAGAGAGATACCCACATGCAAAGTGAAATAATTAAGAGAAGGAACAATGCATGTTTAGAAGGCAATCACAGTGTACATCATAAAAGGTTGTATCTTGGGGCCTCCCTGGTGGCGCAAGGGGTTAAGCACAGCACTATGAAGCTACCTGCAGCCACTGCAGCATGAGTTCAATCCCCTGCCAGGGAGGTGACCCACATGGCACAGCAGACCTCTCCTGTCTTGCCTGCTGCTCCCCTCAGCAGTGCATTTCAGTAGATCTGCCTGTTCTGCTCCCCACTCTGTTCTGGCCTGCACCCCAGCTCTTGTATGCATAAAATAAATCTTAAAAAAAAAAGGTTGTCTCTTGCCCCTAGTCACAGAACTAGCTGAGATTGAACGTGGGCCATCTGACTCCAAAATTCCACTGCTTCCCAAATGAACCTTCTGTGTCCTTCTGTGTCCTTCTGTGTGAATGTGTGTGTATGTGTGTGTGACACTGCTTAAGCCAATGCACATCAGGCTTTCTGTCACTTGTGGCAAGACCCCTTCCTAACCAGCACACAAATTAGTACCTGCCACCAAGCCACAATTATGCCCATTTAAGCAATCCCGACTAGCACATCCCTCCAGTCCTCTTTCGCTGCACTTGCCCAAATCGCTTAAACCTCCCAGCGTTCATTTCTTTGCACTGCCCACGTCCAGCTTCATTTTTACCCTATAGTGTTGTTGCCCCTGCCATCAGGTCACCCTGTCCAGCCCCTGCCTCAGTTTACTTTTAGACTTTATAGACACATGCCTTCGCAACCTGAAGTCCTATCACTGTGTCCTCTGCCAGTTTTAGAGAAAGTTCCGCATTTACACAGCCTGTGCTCAAATCCTGGACCCACCCTTCAGTAGCTGTGGGACTTAGAAAGTTGTCCATTCTCTGGAAAGCTCAGCCTTATCATTTTTATTATCTCATGATAGGAACAGGGCTTACCTCCAGGACTGGGTAGAGGGGATTAGGTGAAATCATACATGCAAAGCATTTTGCTCAGGATAGTTTCCAGCACATGATACGTAATCAGTGTTGGCCATTGCTATAAGATAGTAAAGCACCACATTCTAGGGAGTGCACTAGTTGTTTAAATTCTGAGTTTTTTGGCATCTCTGGGGACTTTCCAAAAACTGCCTGGCCACGGAAGCTGTCCTTTCAACCTCCTATCAACACAGGCAGACACCACCAGTTTAAGAAGAAGCAACCAGGTTCACAGTTGCCTCTGGAAAAGTCCAGATATTCTTTCAGCTTCATTTGCTAAAATTCTCTTGGTGCTTGGGAGAGTTAATTCATTTCCTTTTCTAAGTGGTGAGTATATTTTACCTATTGCTAAAGAGAATACTTTCAGGGCTGGGGCAGAAATGGAGCAAATTACTTGTCACTTCTAGTTGAAAGCTCCTGCCCTTTGTTAAAGAAAAAACGCTTGTGACAGTTCATCGTTCATCTGCTACCATCAACTGCTCACAACTGCTGCGTTTCTCTTGGTTCCTCCTGCTTTGTAGGGTAAATTCCCTTTCTCTCATGTCTCCATTTCTTTATATAAAGTCTTCTGGGTTTGAGTTAAAGACCTGCCAGGGGACAGCTGAGTTCAGACTGGTCTCTGTGGCTGAGTGATTCAGGGTGTCCTTGCTCCCCTGGCTGCAGAAGGCAGACGTGTGACCTCACTTTCTGTCTCTGAGAATGTGAGAGGAAATCATGGTAAGCAGTGAGCCCTGATGAGCGCTAAGCTGTAGGATGGGGAGCCTTATCATCTAAACATTCTGCCAGGTGGTTAAAAGTCTCCATCTCAGGCTACTGGGATGTGGTATATGCAGTCATGCCTCTCACCCTGGAGCATCTATGCAGTCAGGGATCTGCGTGCTCGGGATAACTGGAGCTCACCTTCCTAGAACAGCAGAAAGTAAGTTTGGACTTTCCTAAAATCCTATCTTCAAATATGCAGTAGAAACTCTGAGAAAAACAAAACTTGCTGCAGGCCAATCTGAAGACACCCCAGCTCCCTTGCTGTGTAAGGATCTTCTCTCTCATTAGAGGAAGTAAGTTCTCAACATGTGAGATACAAACTCAGATTGTGCCTCCTAATCTTCAGTCATAATCTCAGCTGTCAGTCACTTGTCATGTCATCTTGGACAAGACATCTCTCTGATACCCCTTCTTCATCTAAGTGGTTAAGAGCTATGGAGCTATTTGAGGAAAAAGATTGGTCCATCAGGTGCTGTCACAGCATGGACAGAAATGGGGGCACAGCCATCCTTGCCCCTCTTGGGGAATGCAGCATTTTGAAAAATGAGGCTTCTACTTTCCATAAACGCCTCTTCCTGTGTCCATGGCAGGAGCTGCGGGCCAGTCTCGACACACCATTTCCTGTGAACACAGAGGCTCTCCTTATCAGCACAGGCAGCCACTACCAATTAAAAAGATGTGGCTGGTGTTAAGAACCTCGTTGTCATCCTACTTAAAATAACCAAGTGCGGGCCTCCGTGGTGGTGCAAGGGGTTAAGCACTGCATTGTGAAGCAATACGCAACCACAGCAGCATGAGTTTGATCCCCAGCCAGGGAGCTACCCACATGGTGCAGCAGACCTCTCCTCTCCTGACTCGCCCACTGTTCCCCTCAGCAATGTATTTCAGTAGATCTGCCTGTCTGCTCCCTACATTGTCTTTGGTGAATCCTCTCAGCCCTCTGCACCTCTGGCCTGTACCCCAGTTCTTGTATACATAAATAAATCAATTTAAAAAAAAAAAACAAGTGCATACATGTTGTGCTTGAAATTGAAATTCCACCTTTACCAAATATGAGCTGTGTGACTGTGGGCAGGGCAATGTCCCAAGTCTCTTTCTTTATGGGGGAAATGTGGACTCTGCTGCTTTCCTCGGGTCCCCACATCAATGAAGAGAACTGGCTTTCAGGGAGTCTCTACTAGGAGGAGGCCTGGGGGACTGGCTGGTCCTTGAGCCACTGTGCTAAAAGCACTAAGTCAGACCAGACAAATTCTGGGTCATATCATTTGCATGTGAAATCTAAAGAAGTAAAACCTGTGAAGAAAAGCAGAGACTAAAATGGTGCCTCCCAGGATATGGGAGGTGGGAAGAATTCCATTAACAGTGTTTTAAGGGCACATAATTGTAGAGTAGTAAATAGGTCCTAGAGATTCAGCATATAACATAATGATTGTATTGCACTATTATGATGTACCTGATGAATATTGCTTCAGTGGCAATCACATGATAACACAAATGTATCAAAATGACAGAGTATCAAAGTACACCCTAAATTTTACAATCTTTAACATGTTAAGTTTATCAAACTAGAAAAGTACAGGCAGCATGGGTGAATGGCAGATGGTCAGGCCTCAAAGGTGTTTTAAGAGTTGTGATCAGGCAGGGGTGTGTGCTCTCTCTTCATGCCCACAGGCTGCTGTCAAATGCTTTTCCACTGTCTGACATGTTCATGTCACATTCTAAGATCTGGAGTTAGCTCTACAGTCTATGACTGTTAAGGAGTTCTTTCTCAGATCTTGACTTAAATGTTTCTTTGTAACATCCTCAGCTGATCTCTACTGAGGAATCTTAATCTCTTTTCATCAGCTGGACCCTTACCATCTACTCACAGTACCAAAGACATGGTAAATATCCCCATCAGTTGCTTAGGTTGTGGGGACTGGAGAAGAATGAGATCCTAGGATCTAGCTTTGGTTTTGCTGAGTGGGCATGTAAGCTGAAGGGTTACAGACAACTGAGGACAGAGGCTAGGGCAGAAGACACCTGACAGCTTGAAATCACTTTGGGAAAAGTACAAACTCATAATGGGGTACTGTATAGAATTTTCATGGAGGGTAAAATTATTATTCCCATCACATTTTTTTTTACTATATAATGGAATTGGATCTGTATAAGGGGATGACAGATAAAAAGCCAAGCTATCCATGTAAAGCCAGTTATACTGAAAATGCATATGCAAATGTGTTGTATATGAATATGCAAACACACACATATGTGTTTGGCAATGTATTATTGCAGTTCCGGAAAGCCATAAGTTCCTCTTATTGATTTCCTCCTCAGAATGTCTTCTGTAACTCATATTTCCTTGAGCAAACTGGGAAATACTGGAATTGAACCAAGAAAAAAATAAAGCAATAGCCAGAAGTTGCTGAGTACATTTTAAAAGTTCTCACCACAAGATTAAAGACTGTAACCGTGTGTGGTGATGGAGGTCCAGTAGACTTACTGTGCTGGTCACTCAGCACTATATACCAACATCCCATCATTGTGCTGTATACTTGAAACTAATATAATGTTTATGACAATTATATTTCAGTTTAAAAAATAAAATGAAAAGCAGCCAACTGGTGAGAGAGGTGGAGGATGAAGCCTGGTGCACAATATCCCAGTCCTGACAGATATTCCCCACTCCCTCCTGTTCCAAACTAGGTATTTTTGCTCACAATTCCCCCTCACACCTTTCCACATGTTTTGGGTGCTTTTTTTTTTTTTTTTTTTTTTTTTTGGCAATCATCTATTTATGTGGTGTGACACCCTAAACAGTGCATTTTAGAATTATACATTAATATCCTTCCCTCTCAAGAAGTTGGAGAGGACCTAATCTTAGAGAACATCATGGAATGGAGAAAAACTTATACCCAGGTTCGCAAGTTGTGGACCCGTCAGAAGCAGGGGCACCACGCAGGAGCTGGCTCTGGTTTGCATACACTGTTGATTTCTGCTCCCTTGGCTCACAATACTGGTATCAGGTTGTAGTGGGAGTCACTTAATTCCAGGCTAGGTGCATGAAGGGATGTAATTAGCCTATTAAGTTCTCCCAGTGTCTTGTAAAGTCATTCAAGTGAGAAGAACAGATACACCAAGTCAGCCAGGGACCTGGCCCCTGGGAGTGGGGGGTTTCCACATGGCTATTTCTAGTCCCCAGGGCAGTAGTCAGCTGCTTGGATAGGACGTGGCCATTTCTGTGTCCTCAAGTCAAGATGCAACAACGAACAGCTCCGGGAGGTGTGTGGTTTTAGAATTGCACTTTACCACCCCCAAGAATCTGTGGCCCCCTCTGAAACCCTAAGTCAAGCTGTGCACAAATCACTCCAATATTAATCTTATTTATAGACACACTTAGTAGAAATGATCAATTTTCTAGTTAGCCAACAGTAAATGCAGGCATCTGGCATAGACAGAGATTCTCTATTTTTGGTTGTTGCTCCATGATTTTACTTTTGCTTATCTTTTTAGGGGAAAAAAGAAAAACATTGCTTAACATTCTAGAAGTTTGAGAAGCCACTTATTTTGATGACAAGTATTTACTTCAGTACTGACTATGTTTGGGACACTTTTATAAGCCTGGCTGCTAGTACGGAACAATCCAGAAAAGAGGTCTTCTCTCTGGAACATCCATTGTAGTGGGGGGAAGAAAAATAATAAATAAATAAGAAAATACCAGGTGGCACATTGGAGGTGAAGAGGGAAGGATGGCGTGGGATGCCCCTCTAGAGTGGGAAGTCAGGAAAGAACTCTGAGGGGGAGCAGTCAGCCGTGGGGAAGCCCAGGGCACAAGTGTGTAGGCAGAGGGTCATCTGCCAGAGCAGATAAAGGAGAGCGTGTCACGGAAGTGCTGTATCTGACGGTGCGGGTGTGCGGCCCAGGGCTGACAGGACCAGAGCACGCAGGGCCTTTAAGGCCAGGATACGATGGTGTTTTCCCTGGGGGTTGGTAGCTACTGGAGGATATTAGCCAGGGAGATGTGTCTAAGGGGAAGCGCTGGGCACCTTGTGGAAAATGATTGTCACAGGACAAGAGCAGACACAAGAACAAGGACTAGTATATTTCAACTGAGAGATGATGGTGGCAGCAGTGCAGATTGTAATTACAGTATGTATTTATTTATTGTAGTAAAGCATACACAGCATAAAATTTACTACTGTAGCCATCTTCAAATGACTAAGTCCATTCACACTGTTACCACCATCTGTCTCTAGAATGTTTTCATCATCGCAAACTGAACCCTGTACCTGTTAGACCATGAGTGATTATTCTACCTTCTCTTCCCACCCCCATGCCTTGGCAGCCAATATTCTAGTTTCTGTGTCTGTGAAAATGACTTCTCTAAGTCTCCCACCTAAGTGGAATCACATAATTCATGTCTGGGTTATTTCACTTAGTTCATCCATGTTGTAACATGTATGAGAATTTCATTTCTCCTTAAAGCTGGCTAATGTCCTACTGCATGCAGATGCCATACTTGGCTGATCCTTTTACCTACTGATGGGTACTTCTGGGCTGCTGTGCACTGAGCGGCTACGAACATGAGTTTACAAATAGTCATTCCGTGCCTATTTCCAATTCTGTGACATATACACACAGCAGAACTGCTGCAACAGGTGTGAGTTCCATTTTCAGTTCTTTGAGGAACCACTATATTGTTTTCAATAATTATATTTTAAACATTTTAAGATTTATTTTTATGTATTTGTGCATATACCTCTGATGTAGGCCAGAGGTGCGAGGGGGAGGGGAGTGAGAGGATTCACCAGAGACAGAGTGGGGAGCAGAACAGGCAGATTTTTCTGAAATACACTGCTGAGGGGAGCAGTGGGAGACACAGGAGAGGGTCTGCTGTGCCATATGTGGGTTAGCTCCCTGGCTGGGGATCGAACTCAGACCCTTGCGGTAAGACTTAACCCTTAGGCCACAAGGAAGGCCCTCAATGATTATATTTTAAAGGTAGAGTTATTGAGAGCTGGTAGGCGAGTGGTGTATTGATTGAGAGAGATGAGAATTAAGAATTATCTCATGATTTTCAGTGTTTTGATGGAAAAATTATGGGGCCAGGTACTAGGTAAAGAATTTGGAATAAGGGGGTTTTGGTGTATGTATGGGATGTGGGTAAATAGCCAGTGTTCTCCTTAGAACACTGACTATTTATCATGACTGTCAGACACACAGGTAGAACACCAAGCAGGAAGTTTTCTAGATTAATCTAGAACTTCAGGGTAAGAGTTGAGGAATATTTATATACTGAACATATATTATGTATGGATATATATGTGGATGTATAATGTATATAAAACTGAGTCCTGGAGAATCTCTACATATAAAGGTTGAACCAAGAAGATGCCAGCAATAAAGAATAGGGAAAACGGGTCTTCATAGCAGCACTATGAAGCTATCCACAGCCACTGCAGCATGAGTTCGATCCCCAGCCAGGGAGGTGACCCACATGGTGTAGCAGACCTGCTTCTCCCCTCAGCATTGTATTTCAGTGGATCTGTCTGTTCTGCTACCCACTCTGTCTCTGGTGAATCCTCTTCCCCCCACCCCACATCTCTGACATGTACGCCAGCTCTTGTATGCATAAATATTTTTTTTTTAAAAAAGAATGAGGAAAGATCTCTGTGGTATAAGGATAATCAAGCTTTTTGCAAACCGCATGAGTAAAGCATGTCAGGATAGATGAGTGACTAATCCACTAGAAGTTTAGCATGATAAATAAAAGTGTGACAATGGCTTTGGCAAGCTGGAGGTCATAAGTAGGCTTGGAGTGACACCAAGAGCAATTTCAGAGTCGAGGGGATGGAAGCCGGGCAGGAATGAGTGAGAAGAGAATGGCACTTGTTGTTTGTAATTCCTCGCCCATTACAGGTCAGTCCGCAGAGGTTATGAAGGAAAACCATGAAATGAGAGAGCAAGTGGAGGTGGCTATGAGTCAAGGAAGTCCTTGTTTCCAGGAGACTTGATCATAATCAGGAAAGCAGAAGGGGATGGCATAGAAGGCAGACATGCTGATCCGTGGAAGGAGACTCATGAGCAGTGAGAGATGGATCCAGAGGCCCCCACAGAAGAGCAATCTGAGCACAGACCCTGGAGGGAGGCAATGAGTGGGCCCGCAGAACTCGGGGGTGGTGGACTCGGTGGTCAAGTGTTCCCAAATGATTGTTCTCTTCATTATATAAGAGGGTACAGTCCCCAACTGAAAGCAGGAAGGAGAGTGTGGAGGTGTGAGGAGCAGTACAAAAGTGTAAACTGCTCATCGGGGAGAAGATGAGTTTCCCATAATTGCCCAGCACAGAGATGCTCAATTGAACTAGGAAGCCATGGATGTAAAGGGGAACAGTCAATATTACTGTGTCTTGTCTTATAGCGAAGCACAGATGCTTGGCTGCAATCAAGGAGAATTTGGCTTTAGCCAATGCTGGGTTTCATGTGGTGAGTACAACTGAAGGAGCAAGAGAATTAAGGATTTTTTTTTTAATTTATCCATGCATACAAGAGCTGGGGTACAGGCCAGAGATGTGGGGGGCAAGAGGATTCACCAGAGACAGAGTAGGGAGCAGAACAGGCAGGGTGATTGATATACATTGCTGAAGGGAGCAGCAGGTGAGACAGGAGAGGCCCACCTCGCCATGTGCATTGCTCTCTGGCCATCCGGGGATCGAACTCGTGCTGCAGAGGCTGCAGACTGCTTCATAGTGCAGTGCTGTGCTTAACCCCTTGTGCCATCAGGGAGGCCCAGAATTAAGGATTTTTATAAGAAATATTAATAATGGATATAAAAGGAGTTGATGGTGTGAGAGTTATGTTGTGTAAACAATAACTGCCAGCACTGAGACTGCTGGAGTTCTCAGTGTGTTAGAGAAGACAATGGGGATTGTGTTGAACAGAAGGTCATGCTGGTCAGGAACTTGGCTATAGGAATGACAAGGGAATTAATAAGAAAATTTGGAAACGATCGGGGTGGGGAAAGAGAAAAATATTACAGGGGGTAAGGCAGGGAAGTGAGAGGCCAAAGCCCCCAATGGAGCATCCACATAGACACTGAAACCCCCAAGGATACATAACAAGTGAGAAGGTACCCACTAGCTACCTGCTAGTGACATGTGGGTTGTAAGAGTCCTCCACACATACTTTAACCAAAGGATTTGTTGAGAGTAGTGGTAAAGGCTTTCCAACACCCTTACTTTCACAGAGAAGCCTGTAAGAGGGTCACCCTTAAAAGTCAGGTTGACATTTTTGGATTTGGGCAATGCTTGGGTGGTATTTATGAATATGATTGTACATCAGAGTGTCCTAGAGGATTCTGGGTTCAGAAGATGTGTACGCCTATCCACAGGCAATCTGATGCCTGAGGACTGAGCTAAGTCAGAAAATCCATGAGGCTCAAAGCTTCTCAGGGATTCTGAACATATCTGGATTTGATGACCACCTAGGTAAACCATATTATAGGTCACTTTAAATTAAAGAAACATTTAGAATAAGTTATTTCATATTTAGGATTTTTTAAGATGATCAAAAGGAGGGAAGCAGTGTGAAATTTCAGAATTAGAAAATCTCAGCACATTCCAGCAGGAATTCTCACATAGTACACTGGCTTGATTTTTGTTTTCTTCCTCCTGGTACAGGAATAAACAACCTTATCATATTGCAGTTTACCCTGCAGTGACTTACAAGCTACCTCATCATATTTTGGAGAAAGCATCCACTTTTTTTTTTTTTCTTAGATGTTCCTTGTATTCTTTGAATGTAACAATAACGAAATAGCAAAACAAGCTCCTCTGACACTTGCAACCCTTTTTGGCACGAACTTTTCTCCCTTCCCCACCCCTGAGGAAAGTGCATATCATGTCTCTCTCTATTTCCTTTATCCCAGCACAGTGACTTATCAAAATAGATATTCTGGGGCCTCCCCAGTGGCACAACGGTTGAGCGCTGGGTTGTGAAGCTGCCCGCAGCCTCTGCAGCGCCGGTTCAATCCCCGGCTGCTCCCCGGCCACCTGAGGAGGGTCCCACATGGCGCGCAGACCTCTCCTGCCACCCGCTGCTCCCCTCAGCAGTGTACTTCGGTCCTTCTGCCTGCTCTGCTCCCCCCTCTGACTCTGGTGAATTCTCTCACCCTCCTGCGCTTCTGACTGTACCCAGTGCTTGTATAAATAAAAAAAGAAATCTTTAAGAAAAAATAGATATTCTGTGGGTAAGATTGAAATAAGAAGTATCACCTTAAACTATCACCTCTCTGAATTCTATATAATTCATTAAACTTCAAGGTAGGTTCTAGGAAATGTGGTGAATGTAATGATGTGTGGTTTTAATAAATAAGAAAAACGGTGCCTAGGGATTGAGTAGAAAACTCAAAGTTCGTATGCACAGTAATTCATTTCTCCCAGGAAGCGTTTATACATCTGGCCAAGAAATATTGCTTTGGCCTCACCACACCATCTCTTCCTTCCTGGCGGGGAGCCTTGGGGCCCCCTTCTTTCCTGATAGCACCACCTGAGGTTCCTGGATGCAGATCTGAAAGAGCTGGGAAGAGCCCAATGCCTGGCTCACCTTGAGCTTTAAACTACAGTGCTGGAGGCTACCCCTCAGAGACTGGACTGACTGTCTTGAGTATACTAGAAAGTCTCCAGGTGTCATTTAGTCACTCATGAGCTGCCCAACAGGCCTGTGAACTATACAGTGAAATATGATATTGGCCTAGGAACCACCCTTGACATCATGGCATTCATGACCTGGTTGGAGAAAAAATATATACCTATGGTAACTGTTATGATGAAACAAGTACACCATGCCGAGCATCTAGGAAGGTCCACTGACTCAGAATTGGAAAACCAAGGAGAGCTCCCTGTAGGAGATGGCACCTTAGCTATGGGGTGAGAGTGGCTATGTGGATGTCCTCTGATCCAAGCAAAGGAACAGAAGGTGAAGGGATGCAGGGGAACCCCATGTCCCTTCTCTGTGGCTGGAGTCCAGTGGCCAGATTATAAAAGGACCTTTATTCCTTATGAGTAAGTTTGGACTTGGTCATTCTTAAAATAATGGGGTCTTTCCAAGGGTTGGCACAGGGTGTGTGTATGAGAGGCGGGGGGAACTGCAACAAGAGTTTAGCCACAAAAACATGCAATTTGAAACCCTCTTACAGTCTATCGCTTTAGCAAATTGTACCCTGCAACAGAGAAAAATGTGTCACAGAATCAGCTGATCTATGAACCCAGAATTGATGTTGACAACCTAATAAATGAAACGAGAGGCTCAAAGTCCACAAGACTCTTCATGCCCCTGCATGCTGGGTGTGGCATTTACATGCTGTTTGTAGGGAAGGGGCTACTCATTTATGCTTCCAAAGGAAGAGGACCTTGTCAAAGACCAAGGTCACCTTATTCTAGCAACTTGAAAGCCACTTGACTAGGCTGAAAATGTGTTCCCAAAACCTATTTCAGGGCCTCCCCAGTGGCGCAGCGGTTGAGCGCTGGGTTCGCGGCCTCTGCAGCGCCGGTTCGATTCCCGGCTGCTCCCCGGCCACCGGAGGAGGATCCCACATGGCGCGCAGACCTCTCCTGCCGCCCGCTGCTCCCCTCAGCAGTGTACTTCAGTCCTTCTGCCTGCTCTGCTCCCCACTCTGGCTCTGGTGAATTCTCTCACCCTCCCGCGCTTCTGACTGTACCCAGTGCATGTATAAACAAAACAAACAAACAAATAAAATAAATAAATAAATAAATAAAAACATGCCTCTACAAAACCTATTTCAGAATTTCTTCCCTAATGGCTTCTGTGAATTCAGGTTGAAGAGCTTTAATGGCACATTAGGGAAGGGTGGCGAAAACCCGCCAGTGGCGAAGCAGGGCCCGCTAGCAGCAGCGGCGCTCTTTTCTGATTAAGGTGCATGGCTACAATAATATCCGTTTCGTGGAGACTGAAACTCTATTTGCCATCCCCCTAAGTATTTACCATCAAACTGCTCCCTTCATTGCAAAAGGGTGGGTTTTGTTCCCGGCCTATGGATTTGAGGGTCCACTTATGCAGGGAAGACTGGTCTAAATCCTTTCATGAACAGCCAAGGAATAACACTGAGTAATTAGCCAAAGACACTATAGCATCGGCCCCCCAAAAGATTAATATCTCTGCAAGTTTAAGATATAACCCCATTGTAGAGCATATTTTTCTTATTTTATAGTCTTTATTTTTTGCATAGAAGAACTGGGGTATAAGTCAGAGGTGAGAGGATCCACCAGAGACAGAGTGGGGAACAGAACAGGCAGACTGACTGAAATACACTGCTGAGGGTAGCAGCGGGCAGGACAGGAGAGGTCTGCCACGCCTTGTGGGTCAGCTCCCTGGCTGGGGATCGGACTCAGGCTGCAGAGGTGATAGTGCTGAGATTTAACCCCTAGGCCACCCTACTTTATCGTCTTTAAATTACTTCCTCTGTGTAACTCCAAAAATGATAATTAACACTGCCACCTTATGACAATTTAAATTCCCCCCACGTGACCCCAGGGAACAAATCTTACGTGCTTTGATATCATATACTACTGACATTAAGAGTCTGAGCTTGTGAGTGAGAGAGACTTGGGTTCAGAGCCATTTTACTAGCTCACAACCCTGCGTTAACTTATTTTAACCTTTTTTAAGCCCCAGTTTTCTAATCTAGAAATTGGGGGTGTTCATGTAACTGTCTGATTCACCAAGAATTGAGATGGTGAATGATAAGGGGCTATTATATTATTTAACCCTAGTTAGAATTCTCCAACATTTTTGTCTTTACCCTTAAGCTCTCTTTGTTTGCTTATTTTATTATAAGCAACTTTCTGTTTTCTTTTTCCTCCCCTAGGGATATGAAGCCTGACAACATTCTGCTTGATGAACATGGTAAGGAAATGATTATTTGCCGTCAACTCACTGACATGCATACAAGCCCACTATCCCTGGGACACAGCAGGACAGAGAGGTGGTCTCGCTGAACCCCAATGAGTTCATGGACCCACTCCATGTTAGGGGAACTTTATTATTTACAACAATAGCATAGTACACCTGTATACCTTAATTAACATGGAACATACATAACAAGAGTCACTCTTTCGTATTTCTTCCACTTTTACTGATTTCAGGAAAACCTTCAGGGTTTATTTGGTGCTCATTGCCCTGATATCTTTATAGCACTTAATTGTCTCCCTCCTTTCATAAAGACAGTACTGGTCTCTAGCCCCAAGCATTTGGCAGGCAATACTATCTACCTAGACATTAATAATATTATTTTGTTCTCACTGCCTGCTTCAATGCTTTCCTTCTTAGGTGTGCAAATTGGTTTTACACTTGCAGAAGAAATGGCAAGTTTTCTGTTCAAAGATTTTTTTTCAGTTCAAAAAATCAGTTTAAAGAAAAGTATAAAGTTGATAACAGTACATGTTGTACCCAGACAGGAAAGTGTTATAAGGCCTTTGAAATCATGGAGGTGATAAATGAATGCCTCAAGTCCAAGTAATACTAATTAAAGATATCTTGTAAAACAAGCCTTTGTAATGGTGATTAAATTATGTAATCTCTTCCTAATATTTATTTTAATGTACAATTAGATTATTGGTACATCAGAGAAGACCTGTCAGACACGCAGCCTGCAAATTATAAATGTTACAAGTGGCTATAAGATACTTGTTCTGCTTTTAAGAAGTTGCTGGATGAAGGATTCCCAAATCTGCAAAGCTCTTTCTTCATTCAGTTTTTACAAAAGGGATTTGCAAGTGAAACTGAAAGTCCAAGTACCATCTATTGCTCATTATTTATTTACCTAGTTTAATTTTAAACCTGATTTGCCAGATCCCACCTGTGCCAGAGGGCTAAGAAACACTTTTGTGTATGACCTCCAATTTCAAAGGGTAGGATCGTTACTTATTTATAGACTGTCTAAAATGATTTTTCCCACTTTGTTCCAGTGCCTTATTCCTCCCTTGACTTTACTTCTTCTGACATTTGGGAACAGATTCTCTGAATCTCAGTAATGTGAGCAATGGGGAGACTAAGCATGAAGGTGACTTTCATGGAAACACAAACTATACTGGCCTTAAACAGGAAGCTCCTGGGCACAGATCCTCTCCACAGAGTGTCCCAATTCTGGAGGATTCCCCCCCCTCTCTAGAGGCCACCTTTGTGCAACTTAGGGAAAGGTGCTCTCTCTGCTACTACCACCCTATAAAGGTGCTGGCAGGTCAAGCAGGGGCCAGGTTGGGGTTCTGTCCCCACCTGCTTCCTCAGTCAATTGCCTTAATGCACAATACCTGTTGTTCTGCCACTTGTTGAGGTGCTGTGTGGAGACATACAGGTCCTGTCAGATCCAAACCTTTCCAAGATTTACTGTCATTTGAGATGGGTGTTTTAATCTTAGGTCTCAACTATGGTTTCAGCTGATTTTATTGAACTATTTTCTCCTGATTTTCTCAGCAACTTAATGGTTGTAAATTAGGAGAAAGGTCAAGAAATAAGTTAATCTTCAAGTTTAACCACCCCTAGGGACCATCCTTATGAACGGTTAGTCGTGTAATGTAATTAAGAGCTTGGATTCTGGAGCCAGATTACCTGAGTTCAAAACCCAGCTCACCTCTCACCAGCTCTGAGAGTTTCCAGCAAATTATCTAGACTTTCTCTGCACCTTCATTTCGTCAGGGATCGAATGACTGCCTACTTCTTAGGTCACTGTAAAAACTAATGGGCAATATTTGAAAGTGCTTGATTGCAAATGTTTGCCATGAATGTACTCAGTAAAAGTTAACTACTGGTATAGTTCTGATTGGTTTTCTTCCCACAGAAAGTAGCCCAGATGAGTTTGTGTTGTTTTATCTGGCTTTGTCTACATCAGATAGTGTCCGGGTACTTAGTAAAGAAATATTTTCATTCTATTTGGGATTTACCAAAGATTCTGTGTGTCTACTTGTTCCATGACTTATGGTTAAGCAATTCTGTTTAGTCCTGAAATCTCGGGTAACTACACCTTTAGGCCCATTCTGGTTTTACCCGCATATGCACAAGGGGCTATGCCCATTTTTCAGGACATTTTCTTCTTGGTGGGGCCACGAGCGGTCAGCTGGAGGGGCCAGATCGAGTCCACATCTGCTAATGGTTGTATTATATACAAGTACACCTTTCACACTCAAATTTTTAGATTTGGACAAAAATCAAATTAAGCGCAGGCTTTTCTGTACCATGTTCCCATTCCCATTCTGAACCCTCCTTGAGAATGGCTACAGTTTATAAGAGAAAGTTGTTTGGGGAAGATAGCATATGTGAAGGGGACAGGAGCACACGGACAAAAGAGATGGATGGACAATCATTCTCTAAATATGGTCCCGGAGAAAGTAAAGTTTGAGGTTATTTCCTTTCTGTTTATGCAGATTCTGAAAAACTAAGACTTCCAGGCATTGCCCAAGTACCATCATTAACCAGTTTTAAATGTACAAATTCCTGAAAACCCTTCACCCCTGAATTCATCTTACAGCGCTGCTCTTGTGAGACTCAGCTCAACCACAAATGAATGCTTGCCTGTGGAGTGTCTCCTGGGAGACTTTTCATGCTTCATATTTGGAACATTCATTTGTCTGCTTTTTCCTTTATGATAGCTTACTGCCTGTGGGCCAACATGTCCACCCCTAGCATAGGGACTTCAGCAACTGGGGAGGGTGACACCCCCTGTGACAACCTAGGCAGGCTCCCCAAGTGAGTTGTGCGTGGCTCACACAGCTAACATCTCCAGTCTGCACCATTCAATAATAGGCAGAAGCTTGGTTCTCTTCTTATTGGTTCTTTTTGATTCAAACTGGTTTCTTGCATTAGAAAAGACTGATATTTAAAGGTGCCAAATCCTTTTATAAAATGGAGAATCCATACTGTGAAGGTCTATTCCCTCTACATAATCTGACTTAAAAGATGTTTTCAATTTAGAGCACGCCTGTTACTGGTTTCTCCAAATGTCTTGTTTGCCAGTTCCAAGCCCAAGACAGTACTGGATCTTGACAGGCTCATCACCCACTGCCTAACATATATTTTCACATCCTCCCAATCCAAAGGCTGCATGCAATTCTATCAATCCCATAGCATCTAAAATTCATGTGGTTCCCTTAAATTATTTAGGAAATAAATGCAGCATGCCAAGGAACAATCCTGTCTGCCTGGGATATCGGAGAAATGACAATTATGGCACCATCTCTAATTTAGTTTTCTTAATATCACCCCTTGTCACATGGCACAGAGAAAGGCAAAAACTCAATGGGGGTGTGAACAGCTAAGTCAGCTACCTTCACGGCTTCTCCTCAGAGTCCCCCCACACTCCTGACAGCAGTGGCCGGCTGCTTTTTAATCTATAGAAATGTAAAATAATGTACCCCATCCCCAGATAATCAGATTAAGATCCAGCCAGCATCTCAAAATAGGCATTTTTAACAGAATCCCAGAGAAACATGGTAAATCCACACTAAACATTTATAGGTAGGGGTACATTTTGAAAGCCGGGCACAGTGTCCACTGATTGATTTCGGGGCCCTGGAGGGCTGTGCTGGGAAGAGCCCCAGGCTGAACACAGGCACAGCATCAGGAAGAGCAGAAGGAGTGGCAACAGTGGCGGCTGGACTCAATGACCCAATACTGTGAATGTGGGCTTTGAAGGTGACCCTGTCTCTTAAGGTGCAAAGGAGGAAAAGAGGAAAAAAACTCCTAGGGTCTAAATCAGGAAGTTCTGAGTCTTGTACCTGAAACACTTCACACTAGGACAGTGGCTCTAATTGGGGACATTCTTGATCTTCTTCATCTCACAGGGGATGCCACTCAATGTCTGAAGAGTGTTGATTGCCAGGATTCCAGCCAGGGGTAGGGAGCACATGAGCATCTGGGGGGCAGTGTCCAGGAATGCTACTAGTTCCCTCTAAGGCACAGGACAGGCCTCCATGCCAGAGGACTATAGGTCAAGATGTCAATACTGCCGTGGGTGAGAAACGCCGTCTCAGGCTCCGTAAGGGCCTAGGCGTAGGGGAAAAGCCGGCTGTTCCTCATTCACAAGTGTAGGGTAAGGTAAAAAAAAGTATCAGGCTTTTCTGCCCTCCCTCCATTAGGACTAATGATGGATCCCTGCGGTCCTGAATACATGCCTGATGGCAGACACCTGGAGTACAGTGTGGACATGCATAGGTGGGTACACCTGGGCTGAGACTGGGCTTTTAAGGGCAGCGTCACAGGGACGCTAGCAGAGCCACCAGCAGAGCAGACCAACAGAACAGCGAAAGAGAGTGAAAAGAGCAGAGAATCAAAGGCCACAAGAGAATGTCGGAAAGCCCAAAGAGAGAGAGAGAGAAGACTTGCTGGGGGCTGGGAGGCCTACCATCCTCCAGGCCCCCCAGTATCCCTGCCTGCCATGCACCTGGTAAATCCCAATAAAAGCCTGCAAAAGCCATTGAGGGCTCCTAGGACTCGCCTCCTTTACCCGGTCTGCTACAGTCATAGAGATCCTGCTCTGTGCCCCTCCTGCCGCTACAAGGCAATTCCTGTGTCCCTCAATCTGAAAGAGGAAGGATCTCCCCCTCTGAGCCAGCCCCCAGATATATTTTACAGCACAGGAGGGAGCCTGGAAAAAGGCCCCCAGGTGAGCAAATGGGAGTAGGACAGCTGAGGCTGGGGCGGGCATCCCTGGCTCTGTGGAGCTCTCATTTTCTCAGCCCGGGTTCCTGCAGATGCTGGTCCTTCCAGCCTAGGCCGCTGTGTCCTGAGGCAACCAAAGCAGTTGCTTCAGTTTAGTCATCTCCTTAGTCTGTGGCACATGAAGTTTTGGGGCAATTCAAAACCCGCCAGAGAGATCGTGGACCAGATTCTGGCTCACATCCTCGCTCTGCCACTTGTAGCCCCACAGCTCTTGTAAAACAGGGACTACTTCCCTGGGTGAAAGTATGCTTTACTTTTTGAAAACTGCAAAATTCAACGTTCACCCACATTCAAAAGTTATTTAAAAAGTACTTACCAAGGCCGGGATCTGCTGCTGAACCAGGTTTTCATTTACAGCAGTGATCTCAAATTGTATTGGGTACCAGAATCACCTGGGAGGGAGGGAAGGGGCTTGTTTAAACACTGGGGCTCCACCCTCAGTTTCTGATACAATAGGCTGGGGGCAGGGACCAAGAAATTGTATTTCTAACAAGTCCTATAGTCCTCTGGCGTGGAGGCCTGTCCTGTGCCTTAGAGGGAACTAGTAGCATTCCTGGACACTGCCCCCCAGATGCTCATGTGCTCCTGACCCCTGGCTGGAATCCTGGCAATCAACACTGTCTCCAGGCAAGGCTGAGGGTGCTGGCCTGGGGAGCACAGTTTAACTCCCCACCATCCTCTACCTTCTACACCAGCACAGAGTTGCTGAGGGCTGAGTCCCCCAGGAACATGGACGCCACTTAAAGTGGAGGCACTGCCTGCTCCTCATTTGAATCAGCTGTGGAACATCTAGTGTTTTTCCCATGGCTCCTCCCAGCCCTGCTGCTCCGAGTCTGAGGACATGGAAATCGAGGTGTGTATTTTGCAAGTCACACTGGAGTTTTTGATAGTGACAAACTGAGCAACTGTTGAACACGTGCTTCCTGCCCAATGCTGCACTAAGTCTTCCACAGTTATTATTTCACTTGCTCCTCTCAACAACCTCATGAGAGTGTAACAAGGTGGTCCCCAGGAAAGGGGGAGGTTCCAGGTTCCCTGCCCCACCCAAATGGAGGGTGGAGCTGAGCAGGGACAAAAGAAGCTTCAGAGGAGACTGAGGAAGGAAGGAAGTGGGATGGAGCCAGAAGGAGACCTGGAGGAGGCGCATGGAGCCTAGAGACACGTGAAGAAACTGCGCTTGTCTTTTGGTTGTGGACTGGGTGATACAGATGTGGGTGAGAGACCCGAGGGGAGGTGACAATGGCAGCTTTTATCTTGATTTTGATTTTGCTCTTTTCCTTCCGGGCTTGTCTGGTTGTTTCTGACCCTTTTCTGTGGGTCCCCACTGGAAGATGCTTTAGACTTGTGGCAGGCTTTGGGGCCTTGCTCTGGGCCGATCCCATGTGGATGGACTTTTACCCACGAGGGGACGGGTAACTTTGGGTGCTTGATTTAGAAACTAGATTGTTTGCCTTTCCTGTATTGTTTCCTAGTTTTATTAAAGTTCCTTCCCATTAAAGTCTCATATGTTTTGTGTTGATGTGGCAGATGGCAGAACCCATTTAAAATAGGCAGGTTTGTGGGGTCTGGGCTGCCCCTCTCCCTGCCCTGTAACAACAAGACTACTATAATCACCCCAATGTTGCCGGGAGACTAAATCCCTTTTTTCAGGTAACACAACTAGTTAGTGCTAGAATCCAGTCAAGCAGTCTGATGGCAGAAAACAAACTTTAACCACCATAAATCTCCAGGCTCACCTTGTTTGCACTAAGCCTTTGAATACTGATCTGATGTTTTGAAAAGGACCCTGAGGACAAAAGAGAAAAAGAAAAATCTGAGACAATCTGCATTGTTGATACAGCAGTATCTCTCCTGCCTTGGAGAAAGACACTCCCTGCTTCCTCTAATTGTATGTAGCAAACCTCTATTTATATGTTGAACATTTTGCTATTGCCTTGCATTCTGAGGACAAAGGGCCTTCTGCAAAGAAACTTCAAAACTAAGCCAGGGACAGAACCTTCCAAAGACAGCATCAGAATTGCTAACCACCAGATGGTGCCAACTACGTCCCCAGGCTACTATGTTTTGGAATGGGTGTGGTGACCCTCACCCACAACCCCCTTTCAGGCCCTTAGGCCCTTGTAAATCCAGCTAAATATCCCCAACCTCTGCTTGTCAACAGGACAGAACTCTTCCAGACTCTAGCCATTTGTTGATACTCTCCTCATTTGTTGATAAATAAATGAAAATACTTTCATTCTCCTCAAAATTCTGTTCTTATTGGTGAAGGGGAATTGACACCAGCAATTCCATTATCACCATGACAGAATGCAGTATTTAAAGCATCTGCAAGTAATGCCCTCCACAAAAATACCTTCATTTTAATTAGATGGGTGTTACTTTATTAAAATGTCATCATATAAAGCCAAACATCATTTGCACAACATAAAAGCGCAGAAATCAAGGCAGTGACATTCCTCTTTAGCAGCAGGCTGCGTGCTCTAGAGTGATAGTGAAGTGGGGCAGGGAGTGTGGACTGTGGGACATGGGAGAATCAGATGACATCCCCTCCAATTACAGCCAGATCGCATCAGAACCCCAGAAGCACGCAAATGGAAACGCCAACACTTCAAGCGCCTCGGAAAGCACATGACTTCCCTGCCAACAGCTAACATAACAACGGGCTTATATGCCTGAGCGGCTGGGGCTGCCCCTCCCCTCCTTTTGTTATAGGACAGGGAGAGGGTCAGCCCAAACCCTGCAAACCTGCCTATTCTACATGGGTTCTGCCATCCGCCGCATCAACACAAAACATAGGAGACTTTAATGGGAAGGAACTTTAATTAAACTAGGAAACAATACAGGTAAGGCAAAGAGTCTAGTTTCTAAATGAAGCACCCAAAGTTACCCATCCCCTCGTGGGTAAAAGTCCATCCATATGGGATCGGCCCAGAACAAGGCCCCAAAGTCTACCACAAGTCTAAAACATCTTCCAGTGGGGACCCACAGAAAAGGGTCACAAACAACTGGACAAGCCCGGAAGGAAAAGAGCAAAATCAACATCAAGATAAAAGCTGCCATTGTCACCTCCCCACAGGTCTCACCCACATCTGTGTCACCCAGTCCACGACCAAAAGACAAGCGCAGTTTCTTTACGTGTTTCTAGGCTCCATGCGTCTCCTCCAGGTCTCCTGGCTCCATCCTGCTTCCTTCCTTCCTCAGTCTCTTCTGCAGCTTCTCCTCTTCCTGCTCAGCTCCACTCTCTCTTGGGTGGGGCAGGGAACCTCCCCCTTTCCTGGGGACCACCCTGTTGCACTTTGAGCTGCAAGGACCCTAGTGCACTTTGTGAGGTGCACTTTCTGCCAAAGTCAGTGTTAGAGCTGCACTCCATGACTGAGCATTAGAGCTGAGTGGTAGTCTGGAACATCTAGTTCACCACACCATTTTTAAAATATATGTTGGTTCAACAGAGGAAAGACTTCCAGACTGCAATGTGTTAGGAGCAGAGTTCAGGGCAGAAGGCTGGTCTCTTGGGTCCCCCCATTTAGTGCATTTTATACAGCTTCTTCAGAAATAAAACTTCCTCAAAAAATTCAAACTAGAAATTTTATACTATTTGGTTACCTCGCTTCTGGGTATTAACCTCTCCTTGAAGAGATAACTTCACCCCCGTGTTTATTTCAGTGCTATTTACAATAGCCAAGAGCTGGTAACAAGTTAAGTGCCTGTAGACAGATGAGTGGATAAAGAAGGTGTGATCTATCGACACAGTGGAATACTACTCAACTAAAAAATAGAAAACTATTAAATCCTGCCATTTACAACAACATGGATGGATCTAGAGAATATTATGCTTGATGGAACAAATCAGATGGAGGAAGACAAGTACCATATGATTGCATCTCCCCTTGCTTTCCCTTGAGATTTTATTTTGTAGGGAATCAGAGAGGAACTACCTGAACTATCAGACAAGAAAATACTAACATCTCAGGAAAAACAAACAAACAACAACAAGGAGATAAGGGACTCTTGGGCAAAGAAATAATTCTAGTACCCACATTCATGTCAGCTTTCTGTAAAATGTTTATCTCATAAAAATTAAAAAGATCCCAGAAGAGGTGTTTGAGAATTTGATACCTTGAATAGCTCTTGGTTATCTGCCTTCTGTTTCTCACAGGTTGTACTAACTTAAAAGGCTGCCAATACACAGAAATTGCCCAAGTACAACTAGGGAGCCCTGAACCACCAAGGTTAAAACTTCCTGAGGTGAATCTGTTAGCAGGCATACTGAGGGACAAAACAGGACCCCCAAACTTGCTGCTCTAAATGGATTCAGCCATCCACTGCATCAAGACAAAACATGCTTTTAATGTGTAAGACCTTCAATAGAAAGGTATTAAAGAGAAAGAATATAGCCAAAACAGTTTTCCCGTGAAACACACAAAGTTCCCCATCCCTCATGGGACAATGCCCAGCAAAATAGGGTTGAACCAAAGCAGAGACACTGAGGCCCGAAAATGTGCCATAAGTCTAAGGCACCATGTGGTGGGGACACATAGGAAAGGGGCAGAAGGGGCAAGGCAAGTCTGGAAGGAGAAGAACAAAATCAAAATCATGATAAAGGTGCCACTGTCAGCCTCCCCATGGGTCTCCTTCCATGTCCCCCAAGCCTCTGGTACAAGTCCAAGGCCAAGAAGCAAGCATGGCTTCTTCTCACATGTCTCTACTCCATCCTTGTCCTAGTCTTCTTTCTTCATCCTTTTTTTTCCCCCATGTCTTCCTTTCCATCCTTTCTAGCTTCTCCTGGCTGCTCAGCTCACACCCTGGGTGAGGCAGGAAACCTGGAACCTCCCCTTTCCCTGGGGACTACATCTCATACTCTGGCTACTGGTTTAAGACCACACGGTCTCAAGGAGACAATAACTGAATTTTTCTTGCTGCACATAAAAGAATGTACAGACTAAGCTTCAGAAGCATGGCCTGTCTCTAGCTTGGATAGGACTTAACATTCTCTGTGGTCCTTCTCTCTCCAGGGCACGTGCACATCACAGACTTCAACATCGCAGCCATGTTGCCCCGGGAGACGCGCATCACCACCATGGCGGGCACCAAGCCTTACATGGGTACGGGCTTCCTGAGTGTCCGCAGTGACCAAGGGCGGGGCTTTTGTTTTCCTTTCCTACAGACACCACTTATTAGAGGTCTGATTAGTTGCAGCTAAGAAATGCCAAGTCCTCCCCGTCTGGTTCTGTGGGTCTGAGGTGAGCCTCAGAATTTTCCATTGATCAACCACCCAATTGGAAGGGCCATTGATTACATTTTGAAAACAGTAACTGATGAGTTATTTTGGACAGCTTTTACCACTCCCTAAGGAAGAGCATGAATTCATTCAAAAACTATAGCCTCGCTGTCTCTATACTGGAATTGTTTGATGTCATTCTTGCGAGCAAAACAGCAAGGTCTCCAGGCATGGAGTTACTTTCTAGAAAGGGGACTTTAAAAATAGAATCAATCAGAGATCGAAGACAGCAATAAAGAGCATGGCTACTCACAAGTGGCCTGAGTCCTCTTACAACCATTGTGTACATGATACTTCATTTCATGCTGTGAAGATTCCAAGGTGCCTTCCAAGTATAATTTTTTGTTTTTTGTTTCATCACAACAATCCCATAACATTTCCTTTTTTAAAGATGAAGGACTGGGTTTTGCCAAAATTTTAATCAAATTTTTCCCAGAGAATAAATGACAGGGTTAGTTTCCAAAATTGGTAATCCATCTCCCATCAATTTGTGTGAGCATTCAAAAACCAGGTGACAGTCTAAGTGGTGAGGTTGGAGACAGCCTTCTTTGTGTAGACCCCTCCAGTAGAGCCAGCTCCACCTCCCACTCAACCCCAGAAACACACAGGAGAACCGCTCCCCTCGGGGCATCTGGCATTCCAGAAGAGGGCCTTCCTCCCCTGCCCGGTTCCTCAGGCAACTGAATCAGATCTCAAAGAGAAGTGTCAGTTAAGTCTGGGGGCTGTGAGGAGGAGAGCCTGGTGCTCCATTCTCAGCTGGGTGTCTACTCACTGCCTGGCTGGCAGCTCCCTCCGCGAGCAGAGCCTGAGGCAGCCATGCTGGGTTGAGGAGTTTGAAGTCCAGTCTTACTGAGGATCTTTGCAGGAGACAGAGCTATGCAACAGTGTGAGTATGAGTGCACATATATGTGTGTTGAGTGTCTGCATGTTTATGTGTGTGTGTGTGTGTGTGTGTGTGTGTATGTGGAGTCATGGGGGGGGGGTTGTTGGGAGGGCAGATTTCCCAAGAGCCCTTCCAGTGTGTAGGGATGCAAGAAGGTGTGGAGGGAGGCACCCATTAGTATGGCTCACTGGAGACACCACCAGCCCCAATAGAGCCCAAATCTATCAGAATCTGGGGGTTACACCCCGGTGTCAGGTGGCTTAAAAGCTCCCTAAGTGATTCCTTTTTTTAAGTTTTATTTATGCATTCAAGAGCTGGGGTGCAGGGGGTGCAGGCCAGAAATGCAGGGGAGGGGGGTGAGAGGATCCACCAAAGACAGAGTGGGGAGCAGAACAGGCAGACTGACTGAAATACATGGCTGAGGGGAGCAGTGGGTGAGACAGGAGAGGTCTGCTGCACCATGCGGGTAGCTCCCTGGCCTAGGATCAAACTCATGCTGCAATGGCTGTGGATAAGTTCCTAGTGCTGCATCCTTTTTTTTTTTTAATTGAAATATTTTATTTTATATAATTCTTACATCTTTTTTCATCTTTGCACAATGTATGCATTTTCGTTTTTGTTATATTCCCCATACAATTGCACCCCCACCCCTTATTTTGACTCTAGTCCTTCCTTTCCACGTCCCTCCCTACCCTCCCCCTCCCCCATAGTGTGTCTCTGGTTTATAGTTGCTTGTTAATTTTGATTTTTACTTTGTATTGATTAGTCTTTTTCCTGGTCTCTTATTTAGGTTTTCTAAATTCCTGCTATGAGTGAGACCATCCAGTATTTTTCTTTTTCTTTCTGACTTATTTCGCTGAGCATGATCCCTTCTAGCTCCATCCATGTTGCTGCAAACTGCATGTGTTTATCTTTTTTGATTGCTGAGTAATATTCCATGGTGTATATGTACCACATCTTCTTGATCCAGTCATCTATTTTTGGGCCTAGTGCTGCATCTTAACCCCTTGCACCACCAAGGAGGCCCCAGCTCCCTAAGTAATTCTGCCATGCAGCCAGAGTTCAGAAGCTCTGCCATAGACCCTGAGCAAGGCAGCTGCTGGAAACAGGCAAAGGGCAATGGCCCTGGGGCCAAGCAGGCATCGGTTCAAGGAGCTCTCTGCTTCCTCTATTCCTTTCCAGTGTCCTAAAATAACAGGTAATTTCTAGGAAAAGGGGCAGGAGTGCTTAGGAGCCAGAGCAGTCTTCATCTCCATATTGGGGTGGCTGAATCCAGCCTGGAGTAGAGAAGCTTTACATCAGACATGAAGTTAGTTTTTAAATCCATAGGACTGAATTTTAAAGTATCTAAAGTAAATGCTTTAGTGAGCAAAAGGGATGAAAAGTTATTAGCAACAGACTGAATGATGATTAAGGGAGCCCCCTGGCCTGTAAAAAAATGGAGGTTAGCAGTGCGTGGTTGTTAGCAGAGGGCAGAAAATAAAACTGTGCACGCTTCTGCCTTACCTCGGGGAGAGGCTTAGCAGGCGACGTCGCTGGCTGAACTGGTGGTTAAGCCAGCCACGCTGCCTGGGCATAGACAGAACCAGTCACAGACAGAAGCTTTGAACTTGAAATCAAGGCCAAGAACAATGCCACTTTCTTTTAATATTTCATTTTCTTTCTCTCGTCGCCAAAGAGAACTAGTGAAAGAGAATCCCTGCCTGCAGGACCACCTCATTTTCCAAGAGAGAGAAATCTCGGGGGGAATAATGAACCTTCTTTTTTATGGTATTTGAACAACTGCAAAATTCCTGGCTTCCAATTACCAGTGAAGGGAAAAGGGTAAACCTCCTTTGTCACTTCTAAAATACTGCACACCTATAATTCAGCTTGTAGTGAGGGGTCTGCCCCCAGCTCTGGGCTCCCACAGGAAGGGCTATTATCTTGGAGCCAAATCAGCAAATGTGCATCTGGGTTTTCTAGTCTTGGTTTCCATGGTGAGAGGAGTAAAGGGAAGCCACATTCTCTCTCCCCAGTGATTTTAAATACAATATCCGTAAAATTTAATTCTCCTCAAAATTGGTATTTCTAGTCTTTTCACAACACAGAGCTAGGAGATTAGAATCTGGCCAATGTTCTGACCTCTCCATCAGCACCCTCATAATTAACAGTGACTCACATTTATTGAAAGCCTGTGATGGGAAGATGTGTTCAGTGTCTCATATTCATTTACTCATTATTTTTTTCTCAACAACCCAATAGGGCAGACTATAATTACCACTATTGTACAACGAGAATAAGAAGCCAGGTAATTTGCCCCGGATCACATGGCTAATCATTGAAAAAGTCTAGATTTAAAATAAACTGTCTGAAATTAGAAACTCAAGCTTCTTCTGGAAAGATTTTTTTTTTAATTTATTTGTGGTTCTTAAATGGTTGTAAGTCAACTCAGGTAAGCCAAAGGTGTGAGATGTGTTTCTTGTTTCATGAAAATGTAAATATCTAATTCTCATCATCTATTTTTTTAATCCAGAATTTTCCCTTGCTTTTGGTTTGTCTTTGCTTTGGTCTTTCTAAGAAGTGTCATGGGTAGAAGTCTGTTTTCTCCTTTTAAAAATCACGTTTCCAATAATTTGGTAAATCTAGCTGTCTTTCACCTGCAGCTTGGTGCTCCTGTAGGGTATAACTAGCAATTAAGTAAAAAGAAAAATCATTCAAAAAAGAAAAAGAAAATAGGCTGTTGGGGGGCATGTAAACTGGTCTAGCCCCTATAGAAACAGTATGGAGGTTTCTAGAAATATCAAAATGAGATCTACCATATGATCCAGCAATTCCATTCCTAGGTATTTATCCAAAGAATATAACACTAAATTGAAGAGATATATACACTTCCATGTTTATTATGGCATTGTTTATAATAACAAAGATCTGGAAACAACCTAAGTGTCCACAGATGCATGAGTGGTAAAGACGATGTGGTTTATATAAACAATGGAATAGTATTCAGCTATAAAAAGATGAATCTTGTCATTTTTGACAATATGGATGAAACTGGATTATACCAAGCAAAATAAATCAGAGGGAGAAAGGCAAATACCAGATGATTTCAATCATATGTGGATATAAAAAACAAAGCTGGGCCTTCCTGGTGGTGCAAGGGGTTAAGCAGAGCACTCATGCAGCCTCTGCAGCACGAGTTCAATCCCTGGCCAGGGAGCTGCCCACATGGCACAGCATACCTCCCTGTCTCGCCCGCTGCTCCCCTCAGCAGTGTATTTCAATATATCTGCCTGTTCTGCTCCCCACGCTGTCTCTGGTGAATCCTCTCACCCCCCCACACACACCTCTGGCCTATACCCCAGTTCTTGTATGCATAAATAAGAAACAGACAAAACCAAAAAGCAAACTCTTGAAATCTGACTGCAGACTTGAGGCTACCAAAAGGAAAGGGTGGGATGTGGGGAGCAAAATGGGGAGGGGCCCACTGAGCTGTGCTGAAGGATTATGGATTTGGTGGGTGTGGTGTGGACACATACATCTGGAGTGGTGAGAACCTGTACTTCTGGGTCATGAGGTAACAATGTTACCTCAATAAAAAATTATCTTATATAATAATAAATATATAAATATAATGAAAGAAATATCTAATCTTCCCAAAAAGATTATTTTAAGTGATACCTCATTGTGATATGAAAATAGCATTTCTTTGACTTTTGTAAATTGTCTGGTCATGATTTCTGCCCATTTTCTACTAAGGTGTTAGTACATGTTTCCTATTTCCATTCCACTCAGATTTCCATCTGATATTTCTTATTGGTGATATAAAGAATTCTAGCTTTTATATAATAGGAATAGTATTAATTTTTTGGTGTATTATATGTGCTATAAATAGGATTTCCTGCTTTTCAGTTTGCTACTGCTTCTAAGGCATCCCTGACCTAAAAAAATATTATCTAACATCACCAACTCATTAATTAGTCTTTTTACTCTTTTTAGCAAGATGTTCTTACCTCCAGATTTTCTTTTGTTTATTATTTTTTAGGAGTCAGTATATCTTTATTTTCTCAGTTTAGGAGAAGAAACTGTAAGTATGGTGATAAAGTAGTTCTCAGGTTTTGGGGATAAAACATTTTTTATTGAGTTGAAAACCAAATACAGCAGTCATATTTAGAAAGGAGATGGAAAAAAAAAAACCAGCCTCAAAGTAAAACATCCCCAACCTTTACCAAGAAAAAGCAACATTCTGCATGTCACTTTTATGGCACAGATTTTGTTTAAACGGTCTTTTTTTCATAACATTTTTTAAAGAAGTAACATTGGTTTACAGCACTCTGTGATTCAGAGGTAGCAAGTTCATACTTCTTCAAGTATATGTTACCACACCACGCCCACCACCCACACTCCCATAAACCTTCCCCAGAGTCTACTGGGCCCCTTTCCTTCTGTCCCCAACTGCCCCCTCCCAGGTCAGCCTCAATTCTGAGCTCATATTTCTAGGTTTTGTTTTGTCTGTTCCTTTCTTGTTTTTTTGATGTTCCACATATGTGTGAAATAATCCATTATTTGTCTTTCTTTTTTTAAAAGATTCATTTATGCATACAAGAGCTGGGGTACAGGCCAGAAGTGTGGGGGTGAGAGGATTCACCAGAGACAGAGTGGGGAGCAGAACAGGCAGATTGACCAAAGTACACTGCTAGGAGAGCAGCGGGCAAGTCAGGAAAGGTCTGCTGTGCCATGTGGGTTGCTCCCTGGCTGGCCAGGGATCGAACTCGTGCTGCAGAGGCTGCAGATTGCTTCATAGGTTGCGTCTTAACCCCTTGTGCCACCAGGGGGCCTCATTTGTCTTTCTTCTGACTTATTTCGCTTAGCATCATCTGCTACAGTTCCACCTGTGTTTTCTCAAATGGCAGGATTTCATCTCTTTTATAGCTGAGTAGTCTTCCATTGTGCATATATGTACCACAGTGGGGCACTGTTTACAATAGTCCAAGTTATAGAAACAAGCTGAGTGCCCAGATGTCCAGTGGCAGACAGATCAAGAAGATGTGGTATGTCCACACCATGGAGCAGTATATAGCCATAAAATGGATGAAAATACAGCCATTTTCAACAAAATGGAGGGAATTTGAGAGAATTATGTACAACAGATTAAGTCAGAATTATAAAAACAAATACTGGACATTGACATAGCAGACAACTGTATAACATCTGAAGACTCTGAGGTTAAAAAATGGGGGTGAAATGGGGAAAGAGGACACAAGGGATGGGGAAAAATAATGTCACAAAAAATAAAAAAGTATTGCTTAGAAAGGCATATACAGACTATATTTTAGAAAGGCAAGAAAATTCTAACATAAAAAATCAGGACAGTGGTATTGCCTCTGAGGAGCAGGACATCTGATGGGAGGCCAAACCATCAGTGTTACCCTGCATTTTTCAGCATATTGAGGATTCAAAGAATTACCCATCAGAATTACCCATCCATCATGCTTTTTGTATGTTGCCTCGGTGTGTTTTATCAATGTTCTACCAAAATTCTCAGGACAATGTGAATTTCTGTTGAATAAATGAACTTCATGCCCCCAAAAAAAGTTGAAGAGGAAGAAAATGGAATACCCTCATCAGCTCCAGAGATGGTACAAAGTGACAGAATATTTAGTATTTAGAGTCATGTTTATTCCTTTAGGTATTTTTCTCAGCACAATGGTCTGTTTATCCCTCCAGTCTCTGCAACTTTTCTAAGTGAGACGTCTGTCACCTGGGGCCACCTGAGATGACTTGCTGTGAGATACTGACAAGAGAAAGCAAAATAAGTCTGCACCATACTGTCTGGGGGGATGCTGGGATCAGGGCCATTATCTCTAGAATTGGTTGGGAAGTTGAGGCTTACAAAAGGAGGCTGTGATCCATGAAAGCCCAATTCATTAGGGAGCAAGGCTTTCTTACTGCTGCTCCAGCAGGTCAATCATGGGCACGGAGACATCCACATACTACCTGTTAGACTGGATGTCATCCACAGACTTTTACTTGGAACTTGAGTGCACTAGGCGGGGCAGCCCTGTCTTCCTGCGTGGTCTCATCCATTTCCTTTACCTGGGTCAGCACCAGGGCCAGCACCTATGAGACTTGACTCAAGTGTGTGTAGCTGTTGACTGAGGTAGAATTCTAGTTGTTATGGATGTTTGCCTCTAGAAGAATGCCAATTTTTTTTTAGTGACTTCTAGGTGTCAGGCACTATGCTGAGATTTTGGCTGCATTTGGTCATTTAATTTCACACCTCTATAAAGATTGCCTTCTTATTATTCCGATTGTGCTGAGGAAGAATCTTAAGCTCAGGCAACAGTCTTGTTCAAAATTACACTAAATGGTGACAGTAGGATTTGAACCCAGAAGTAATGATGGCAACCACTGCATGATAAATCAGTTCATCATGCTATTCTCAAAAGATAAGACTCAACAAGTATTGGAAAGAAGGGAGCCTTTGTACATTGTTGGTGGGAATGTAAATTGGTCCAGACAATATGGAAACCAATATGAAGATTCCTCAAAAAATTAAAAATAGAAATTTCATAAGATCCAATTTTCCCACTTCTGGGTATTTGCCCACGTTCATCGAAGCATTATTTACCATAGCCAAGAGTTGGAAACAGTAGAAATGAGCATGGACAGATAAGAAGATGTGACACACACGTGCACGCACGCGCGCACACGCACACACACACACACACACACACACACACACCGTGGAATACTACTTAGCCATTAAAAAGATGCATTTGCAACAACATGGATGGACCTAGAAGGTATTCTATTTAGTAAAATAAGTCAGACAGAGAAAGATAAATACTATATAATTTCATTCATATTCATATGTGGTCCAAAGAGAAGCAAAATAAATGAATGAACTGAAAAAAATAAAAAAAACACTTTAAGACTCTACGATCAAATTAGCAGTTACCAGGAGAAAATGGGGGTTTGGGAAGAGTAAATTGGGTAAAGTGGTCAGTGGTACAGAGAGGATGGAACTGGACTTTTAGTGGTGAACTTCATGCAGTCTACACACCTGAAACTTACAGAATGTTATAATGCAACATTACCATAAAAGTTTTTTTTTTAAAGATTTATTTATTTATTCATACAAACACTGGGTACAGTCGGAAGCACGGGAGGGTGAGAGGATTCACCAGAGCCAGAGCGGGGAGCAGAGCAGGCAGAAGGACCAAAGTACACTGCTGAGGGGAGCAGCGGGCGGCAGGAGAGGTCTGCGCGCCATGCGGGACCCTCCTCCGGTGGCCGGGGAGCAGCCAGGGATCGAACCGGGGCTGCAGAGGCTGCAGGCAGCTTTGCAACCCAGCGCTCAACCGTTGCGCCACCGGGGAGGCCCTACCGTAAAAGTTTTAATGGATTTGCTATTTTTCATTCAACACATTTCTATTGAGTGACTCTAAATGCCAGGTTCAATACTAGACTAGGAATGTAATGGTGAGAAAGCAGCAGCCCTGCCCTTCACGCTTCATTCTTCCTGCTCCACCCCTCAGTAGTCAGGTATTTTCTATTAAGAGTATGTAGAATGTTCCTGGTATGTGAATGTGTGTAACCAGCATGCAATGGGGGCTCTCTGCAGCCTGGGGCTCTGCCTTCCCTTGGAGTCCATCCAGGGGGCTATGTTGCAAAGTGTCAGTGCATAGAAGTAAAACCTCCTACTCCCTTACCCCACCTTGCTGCCCCTCTACAGGAAGGCTCAAATGCTGTTCTCACCTGTTCCAGATGACTCAGGTGGAAAGCCCATTCACTGTACATTGCCACAAATTCTGAGCATTATTTGTAGCTATAAAATATATGTAGGTCCTGTACTCAAACTTTCTGAATCAAGACATAAAATAACTTCTCAGGATTTCTTGACTTCAGGACCAGCCACACATTTGCAGCCTAACAGGATCCAGTTTTTAAAGGTGCATAATATAAATAAGAGAAGGACTTGTCCATGAACTTGTAAATGCCATTGTGTGTTAGTTAAGAATGAATCTACTGGGGCCTCCCTGGTGGCACAAGGGGTTCAGATGCAGCACTGTGAAGCTATCCGCAGCCACTGCAGCACGAGTTCGATCCTTGGCCAGGGAGGTGACCCACATGGCGCAATCTCCACTGTCCTGTCTCACCTGCTGCTCCCCTCACAGTGTTTTTCACTACACCTGCCTGTTCTGTTCCTCACTCTGTCTCTGGTGAATCTTCTCACCACCCCTCCCCCCCCCGCATCTCTGGCCTGCACCCCAGCTCTTGTATGCATAAATAAATAAATCTTTTTTTAAAAAAAAAAGAATGAGTCTACTCAGAGAGATTTAGAATTTAGAAATTTTTACCTGCTGTGAGCAATCTAGCACTGGATGATAAACATCCACAGAAGTGTTTATACCCTTTAACCTGATAATTTGCTTTTAGAGGAACATGTGGGAAAAATAGATTTGCTGGTGTCTCAGGGAGTAGAAAATGACCTCATTTTTTAATGTTTCCAGCACCTGAAATGTTCAACTCCAGAAGAGAAGCAGGCTATTCCTTTGCTGTGGACTGGTGGTCGCTGGGAGTGACGGCATATGAGCTGCTAAGAGGCCGGGTATAGTAGAAGTGCATTTCTCTTTGGGTACTCTTCGAGCAATTTCCATTTTTAGAAATCATGCAGTTTATTTGAGAGGTGAAAGCAGCTATGCCATGTAATGCTGATAACTTCCCTTGGGATTTCTCCACAGATTACTTACTTTCCTACATATGCGACGAAGCATGTGGGTTAACATTAAATTATGTAGATAAAATTAAATGAAAAATACATCGATTATAAACTCCTAGCAAGGGAAAATCAATACCCCTCATTAAATGTACATGTTGGTGTAAAGAAAGTAATTTTGCAGTCATGGTATAAGACTCTAACTCACACACACTTCCCCAAGGCAAGTGTGAATTATTAATACAACACAATTCGTGCCCTGTCTTGCTGGATTCCTGTCTGTCATTTCTGGGTTCAGTGGCAAATAGAGTAGTTTCCTTTTAAAGGAAACATTTCTTGAACTAAAAAAATGCTTGGGAAGCATTTTGCTAAGAAAATATTTTTCTCCCTACCATGGTGTTTTACCTCTATGGTAGTAGCCTGTCATCTGGTGTGTCCACACTGTTATATTCATTTTTTTCCTAGAGCACTGATTCAATCATTCATGCTTCAGAAATGCCACTGCTCCCAACATCTCTCCTCCCCTCCCCATTACAGATGCTTTAGCTTATCATTACTTGCCCTTTAGCACCAGGTTAACTTCTGGACTTTGCTGCAATTTAAACAGTTCTGAGCCTTTACCCTTCACAGACTCCCTTTGGCCTCTTTGGAGTCCCTCCTCTTCTGAAAGCATCCTGTGGACTATTTTTTTTTTACTTCTTCTTTCTTTGCCTATAAAGATATTTCCCAAGATAACCCCTGGGCTTCTTAAAAAAAAATCATTCTTCAAAAATCAACATAGTCAAAATGACCATCTTACTCAAAGTATTATACAACTTCAATGCAATCCCTATCAAAATCTCACTGGCATTCTTTAAAGGAATAAAACAAACATCACTGAAATTCATATGGAACCACAGAAAATACTGGAGAGCCAAAGCAATCCTGACCAAAAAAAAAAAAAAAAAAAAAACCTGAAAGATGAAAAAAATGGCAGTTTTACACTCTCAGACATCAAACTATACTATAAAGCTACAGTAATTAAAGCAGCATGGCCCTGGAACAAAAATAGACACACAGACCAATGGGATAGAATTGAGAGCCCCAAAATAAACCCATGCCTATATGGACAGTTAATATACAACAAAGAAACCAAGAATATACATTAGAGCAAGGAAAGCCTCTTAATAGGTTGTGTTGGGAAAACTGGACAGCTACATGCAAAAGAATGAAGCTAGAACAATATGTCATATCATATACAAAAATAAGTCAAAATGAATAAAAGACTTGGATATAAGACATGTAACCACAAAACACATAGAAGAAACATAGGCAAAACACTTTACAGCATAAGCTTCAGTGATGTATTTGCAGTATGTCTCCAACAGCAAGGAAGACAAAAGAGAACATTAACAATTGAAACTACATTAAACCAAAAGGCTACTCAGCAAAAGAAAACATAAATAAGACAAGAAGAAATCCAACTGAATGGGAAAAAAATATTTGCACACCATACATTTCAAACAACTCAACAAAGAAAACAAATAACCAAATTGAAAAATCAGCAGAATTGCTAAATAAGCACTTCTCAAAAGAAGACATACAGATGGCCAACAAGCAATTGAAAAAAATGTTCATTGTCACTTAATCACTTATCATCAGGGAAATGCAAGTCAAAACCATCACCTCACTCCTGTGAGAATGAGCCATATCAAAAAAGATGAGAAACAAGAAGTGTCCGTGAGGATGTGGAGAAAAAAGAAGCCTTTTATACTGTTGGTGGGAATGTAAACTGATCCAGCCCCTATGGAAGGCAGTATGGAGGTTTGTCAAAAGATTAAAAATGAATCTACCTTATCACCCAGCGATTCAATGCCTAGGTATCTATCAAAGAACATGAATACACCAATTCAATTGGAAACTAGTGCCTCCATGTTCATTGTTTCACTATTTATAATAACCAAGCTATGCAAACAACCAAAGTGCCCCCAAACACATGAGTACATCAAGAAGAGGTGGAATACGACTCAGCAATCAAAAAAGATAAACTCTTGCTATTTGCGGTAACATGGATGGAGCTGGAGGTGATTCTGCTAAGTGAAATAAGTGAGGAGAAAGAAAAATAGCAGATGGTACCACTTACATGTAGAATAGAGAGAACCCAAACAAGGTGGTAGATAAAGCCAAACTCAAAAACTAGTCCTTGAAAGCTGACTATAGAGCTGAGACACTGGAGGGGGAGGAGAAGGGAAAGGGAGGGAAAAGAAAGGGTGTGCACAAAGTGGGGGGAGCACAATGGACCATGGTGGTGGACTTTGGATGCTTTGGTGGTGGATGTGCTACAGCAACAACACCAGAAGGGGGCAATCTTGTACTTCCAAAATATAAACAATAATGTTAAACCAACATTACCTCAATTGGAAACAAAAAAAAAGGAAAAAAATTATTCTTCAAATAAGTTTTTAGGATCACTCCAGTTAAGTGATATATATTCTTCCAAATTTTCAGATAATTTACCTTTCGTAGGGCCCCTCTGAGTTTAAAATTACTGAAAAAAACCCAACCCTCTCTTCTAAGCCAAAGAAAACTCCCAATTTAAAAAAAAATTAAACTTTCCTTTCTCTATCCAATCCACCTTCGGAATTAACAATTTGCTGTTTTCACTTCCAAACCTTCCAAATCTTTTCTGTGCTTTATAAACACATCTCTTTTCATACATGTGTGTGTATTACACTTATTGTTTTAACAAAAAATACTATCATGCTTTACCTTTTTGTCAAGACTTTTTTCACTCTATCTACTATTTTATTGTTAGGATAAAATCCACTTCGTAAATATATTGCCCTTGTAAGTTTTTCCAGGGATACCAACTTTTATGTTTTTATCTCTTCTGCATTACTAAATTGCAAATTCATTAAAGCTGAAGCTTTATCTGCCAGAGTTTGGTATTATCCACAGTACTCAACTTTAAATAGGTGCATAACAAATTGACTGAATGGAGGAAGGAGTCACCACCAATCAATCCTGACACTTTCTAGGAATCACTAACTAGACTGTCTCATTAAGTTTCAAAATACAGCTAATCTGAACAAATGAAATACCAGCATTTAACTACAAGTATCAATGCGGCTAAAGTACAAAGGAAAAGATGATACATAAGAGTTTGGCCTGCACGTAAAGATCCTTATTTACAGAAAAATACATGCCTCAAAGAGAAATGTACTTGAAAGTGTGTTCGTCACCCTGAGCTTGATGGCGTCTTGATGGACGTGGCCCTTGATCATACCCCACTCTGTCCTCTCTGTCCCCCAGCTGTCATTGTGTTACAAAGGCAGGTCCATGTTTGTTCTAGTTCTCTGTGATCCATCAGGTTAGCTTAGGATAGGTACAGATGCAGTATTACCCCAACTGTCCACCCTCCACTACCATTCTTCTACTTTCATGCTGTTAAGACTATAATCACCACAGCTTGTTTTCTCCCATCTAACATTTTACCTTTTACACTCTGTTTATTACTTATCATGTAACTCTTTATGCATATGCTGTCTGAGGTTGTTCAATATATTGCCATCACATGCTGCAGTGTTGCCTTTATCACATGTGCATGTACAGTTCTCTGAGCATCCAGAGAGTCCCAAGTGAACTACAAGTTCCACAATGCAATGGTCATGTCTGTCTTGTTCATCATCCCCCAGTGCCCAACACGTGCTGGAGGAGGCATTCAATCAATATTTGATAAATGAATGAATAAGTATACAGTTCTAGGAGTTGATGAATGAACATGGATTTTTAAATTTAGAAATAGAAAATGAAGTTATATAAGTCAAAGACGATTTAGTTATTTTAAGTAAGTCCACAGATCATGAGGATTTTTAAATATATTTAATCATCCGGCCTTCTAAAGTAAATGAAAAAAATGGATTGTGGCCTCATAAATGAATTGATTGAAGTTTGTAAGATCATTTCCTAGTTTTAGATGTCAAGAAGCAGTAGGTATAGAAGCTGTCGCAAGTTGAAGGAAAATATTAAAAATTAAAATACATGTGCATACACGTATAACCCTGGAAGTTTACCAAACCTGCCAACTCAAAGTGGACTCAGATGGAATCACTGAACTGACCAACAGTGGCCTTGCCCAGCACACAACCAGAGAACCAGGAAACGGTGAGGGTGCTGGCCCCGGGGCTGCCTGCACTACAACATCACTGAGACACGTGAACTGACCAAGGTCCTTAATTCCATTTTGAAGGACAAAATATGTGAGTGACTTCATATATAAAGTTTGGCCAGCCTCCCCTTTATGGAGTCAATGCATAGTGCTTCCTGGTATAATGTATACATCTTCTTGTTCACTATCCACCTTTATATTCACCCTTTTTACCCTGTGTCAATCATATAAAATACATCTCCTGCACTATGTCTAATACTTATTAACCATCCTATTGAAAATTTAATATGTATTATGTCTTTAATTTCCTTATAATCTCATGAGGTGGCTCAATTTACAGATGACGTAGCTTCATCTTCTAGATGAAGGAATTGAGTGATTCGATTTAACACTCAGATTCTTTTGCCTTAAATTTCAAATATGGAATCACGTAATATTACCTTTTAATAATTATTTACCATG
Organism: Talpa occidentalis; assembly: GCF_014898055.3. NCBI lineage: Eukaryota > Metazoa > Chordata > Mammalia > Eulipotyphla > Talpidae > Talpa > Talpa occidentalis. The sequence continues at coordinate 61,398,146 of NW_023601322.1, read as the reverse complement.
GGGGATAGGGAAATGAAACTCTTCATTACTCCCAATTTATCTCATTATGCTCATATTTATTAGTATTATTTCAGAAGGACCATACCCTTGGTAAATGTGCATATCCATATTTTACTGTCCTAGTGTTGGTTAAACTAACATGAAAGTTTTTGTTCATTCAACAAACATATAGTGAACACTTACTAGGAACTAGGTCCCATGGAAAAAAATGTTAGTATGACATAATGTTTGGCTGTAGTAGCTCACAGTTCACATAAAGGAGAGAAAATCTCAGGGCTGAAAATTCCTTTAAGACATTCAGATGGCCTATAGACATACGAAAAAAATGTTCAACATCATTTATTATAAGAGAAATGCAAATTAAAACCACACTGAAATACTACCTCACCCCTGTGAGAATGGCCCATATCAAAAAGAATGGGGCTAACAGATATTGGCAAGGTTGCTGCAAAAAAGACACTGTCATCCACTGTTGGTGGGAATGCAAGCTGGTGCAGCCCCTGTGGAAAACAGTAAGGAGATTTCTCAAGAAAGCAAAAATGGAAATTCCATATGACCCAGTAATACTGCTATAAGATAATATCTCAATAACATGAACAATCTAATATGGAAGATCTATCTACACCTCTGTACATAGCAGCATTGTTTACAGTTGTCAAATTATGGAACCAACCCAAGCATCCTTCAACAGATTAATGAATAGAGAAACTGTGGAGCATATATTCAATGGAATATTATACAGCCATGAAGAAAAGTGAAACATAGCATTTGGAACAAAGTGGATGGCTCTTGAGATGATTATGTTGAGTGAAATCAGTCAAAAAGTGAAAGACAGGTTTTAGACAGTTTCATTCATCTGCAGAATATATATACCCCAAGAACAATTACACACAAGTGGTAGAAGGAATAAAAATTTGAACTTAGCAGAAAGAAGATAATGGTTTCCAGAGGAAGTAGGGGAAAACAGTGGAAGGGATAGGAGAGGGAGGAAGATGGGGTATGTGAATGGATGGTTGGGTGTAGGGAAAAACACAAAAGAAAGAAAATAGACCTCAATCTGATTTATACAGAGCTACATTAAAAAAAATCAGTTACTTTATAAAGAATCGAACTCAACAATAAACCCAATCACAAATGAGCAGAAGATATGAATACTTCATACACTTTTCCAAGGATACACAGATGGTCAAAAGACACGTGAAAAAAAAAAAAAAAGCACATCATCACATACTAGGGGGGAAAAAAAAATTCCTTAGGCCATCAAGAAATTAATATAGGTAAATGCTGCCCTCTAGTGGATAACTCTGAAAAATGTAACAATGTCATTTGATTCTTTCCCCAAAGTTAAAACTACAGACAAACCTGGTTCTCTCAGAAGTAAAACTACTTCTGCATCCTCATAAATTTGCTACCCCACTCTATAGAACCTCAAAGCAATTGGACCCTGGCTTCAAGTTTTCTGGGTAAATGTCTGTCCTGCATGAATTCATTGTGCTTCCAACAAGTGGAAAGAGGTATATAGTAAGACTCTGACTTTATAATCAGCACTTAGATAATGGGTTTATGTCAGGCGGGGGGGGGGGGGGGGGGGGGGGGAGGGGGGGGGGGGGCACTTCCTTTTGCTTGTTCAAAAGTTTATGTAAAGAGATATAGTTTATTTTACGACACAGTTCCAAATTAGCATCTCAGAGTTCACGAATATAGCCCACAGAAAAGTTTTGTTTGGCTCAGCACATTACCAACTCTAAAAATTCTGCGATTTCATAAGCAACTAGATTTCTGGTACTTTTTTAAGTGGGAAGTCTGGCAAAACTGACCATATATTCATATGGCAACGTGACATTCATCTGGGAGGATTAAAAACTATACTGAGATTTTTACTGGTTGAAAATTGAGCTTGGAAACATTTGCACAATGTTTTTTTTTTTTTTTTTTTCATTTACCCAATAAAAATAAAGACATTTTCTCTTCCCAAAGAGACCATATCACATTCGCTCCAGTACTTCCAGCAAGGAAATTGCACACATGTTTGAGACAGCTATTGTGGCTTACCCTGCTGCCTGGTCCCAGGAGATGGTGTCACTTCTTAAAAAGGTAAGGAGGACCTCATCACAATAGGGGGTGATAAACAGAGGGGTGCTCTCTGGCTTGAGGTCAAAAGCCATGACTGGAGTAGGTCGTGATGATGGACATGTCCGGAGTGGGGTGTGTAGCTAACAGCTTTCAAATACATGACTCGTTTAAGGCAACTCTCCTGTACTTTTGATCTCCCAAATCCATCTCAATCTCAATGTTCAAAAAGGAGTTCTTGACCTTTCATTATTTCTTGGATTTTTTCATTCCATGACTGGCCTCCCCACTCATCATCATTATTCATATACCAGACATCACCACCACACCCATGACTGGCCTCCCCACTCATCATCATTATTCATATACCAGACATCACCACCACACCACCAAGTACTATAATTTTGCCTTTTAAGTATCTTCTGAATCTGACTCTGTCACTTCTCTCCATGTCCACACTACACCTCCATGATCCTAATGTTATCAAGTCTTGTCTTATAACTGGTTTGCCCCTATAAATGTTAACACATTCCGTTCTGTTCTCCCCTTCCCCATAGCAATCTGTTCAAAACAAAGTTCATTGTCTTCCTGCTGTTTCAAGATAAAGATCAAGATAATTTGTTTGGCATAAAGTTGTCAGTTAGCTCTGGAGCCTCATTCATTTCTCTTCTCCAGCTCTCCCACTTCACACTTGTATTCCCTCACCACAGGGCCTTTACACATGCTAGTTCCTTTGTCTGGAACATCGCCACATCCCAGTTCTCCAGGCTCCCTCCTTTAGATCAGTACTATTCAGTGTGATTCACTGACTGATTCAAGCCCATGAATTCTTTCCTATAGGTCCATGACAAGTGTGGGCAAAGCTTTTATAACAACTTGATATCACTGATGCCTCTAAACATATGGTTGGTGGACTCATATTAATGAACAGGGTTTAAGTTTACTTGGTGATGTCAGACTCAAATCACAAGCTGCATACAGTGTGGAGTTGCATGCTAGCCATGTACAGCAATGCCACGTCAGTCTCCATGGGGGTAGAAATGCAAACAAATGAACAATCAAAGAAAAATAACTGGCCCATCTACACAGACAGCTTGAGAAGCGCTGCCTGGGACCTCCCGCTCAAGTATCACCTCCTTGGCGAGCCTCCCTCGCTGCAGCTCAGTCAGCATTGTCTGTCCTTCCTGGCACTTTCCCAATTGGAAATCTTCCATTACATGCATGCGGCGCTTGGGTTAAGGATCATTTCCGTAAGCCACATCGCAGGGCCTGTCCACCTGTTCACCCCGGTATGCTCAGGGTCTAACACAGAACGTGGCAGGGGCTAAAATCTGGCATTTGAATAAACAAGGTTCATAGCTTTTATCCAATTTTTAAGGTGCCTGTGTTCACCCAAAAGATTAAGAATAGAAAGATTTGGAACTCAATAGTGTTTTAAAGGGTATGTGGAAGAAAGAATGAGGAACCCAAAGAGGTGAACTGGGTTTTGTTTTTTTTTTTTTTTTTTCTGGGAGAAAATTACATGAGTGTGGCTGGTCATAGGAAACAACTTCTGAGCTGTGGATTCAAACACATGTCTCTTGTCTTTGCTGCGAACTGCTCTGCTTTGCAATAGGATCCTGCCATTGGGGAGGTCAAAGGTGAAGAATAGGGGATCATTTCCCATCAACAAATTTTCCTCAGTTCCAAGAGAGCCCTCTTCACCCCAAGACTATACCCTGAGGCCCCTAGGCTGTGACCTTAAGGAGGTTTCCCAAGGGCAACTGATACTTATCATTGGAGCCAGTGGATTGGGCTGATATTGGCTCTAGGGTGCCTAGGGGAGGGGGAAGGAATCTTTAATCCCAGTTAGTAAAACCCAGAACTATAACAGTAATCTTCATTACCTCTTATCTGTGTCACCCCAATATATTTTTATTAGCTGTAAAAGCACCTAAAATTTTTAGTGGGAGATCTATTTCATTTGTAGAAACTGGTGAATTCTCATTCCTAATAAAAGCAGGTCAACTATTAGGCACTTTATATATAATTTGATTTTGCTCATTTATCTAAGCTGCAACCATATGAAATAGGCAATTATCCCTTTTAATAGATGAGTACCCTGTGTTAGACCCATAGTTGGCAAGTAGGAGAATCAGGAATCAAAGATAGGTTTGCCTCAGTAAAAAAAAAAAAAAAAAGGCTTTTTCACTCAGCACATTGCAAAAGCCAACTCAAGATTCATCCTAGACAGGCCTCTGCCTTATCTGTTTGGGAGGCTCGGAAGGGGGTCACGGTCTTCCTTCCTTTGGCCCCACACTTGACAACATTTAGAGAGAACTTGTATGGGTTTTTGCCCTCTCTTTTGACCTTCCCACTGACCTTGACACTCTCATTCCATTGGCAGCTTCTGGAGCCTAATCCAGACCAACGGTTTTCTCACTTGTCCCACGTTCAGAACTTCCCGTATATGAACGACACCAACTGGGATGCAGTTTTGCAGAAAAGGCTCATTCCAGGTTTCATCCCTAACGTGAGTCATTCCTAACAATCCAGTCACTCTCTGGTGGGGCATGTTCCCCGTGTGCCCAGTACATACCTGCCTGGCACCACGCTGGTGCTATTACATAGCCCGAATGCCTGTGTACAGGTGAGGGAAGGGGCACGCACAGGGCAAGTGTGTCCCCAGAGGTCACACCACCAGCAAGAGGCCAAGCCAGGGTTCTAACCCAGACCTGGAGCTCCGGTTCCTAAGCACCCTGGCATCGTGCTTTCCTCAGAAGGAGCCCTAGTCCTACCAACAGACTTTACTACGAATCTGCTCATTGCAAAATAAAACATTTTCTCTGATTCCAGAGATGGAGAAACTTGTATCTATGGTTTCTGAGGCAATGGATTGGGAACTGTTGGGACTGGGGTGAGGGATTTATTCTCATCATCCGCCCCTCTTCTCTGGCCTTCTATTGTCGCCTGGGGTGTGGCAATCTTGGGAGCAGCATGGAACAGAGTGAAAAATAACTCGAAGTCCAAGTAGTGAGAGAGAGAGACACCCAGAGGAGCCACATCTCGCTCAGGAGATGTAACACCTTCTCCCATGGCAAGTCTCGCTTTTATTGGGGCTCAGATCAGGGAAGGTGGGTAAGTCTGTGGAGGAATGTATGGAGGAATGTGGTGGGGGGATGTGGACTGGGGATGCATAATGGTCTGACACAAGCCCGGGGGCAGTGAATAGGAGCTGTTGCCAGGGGGCCCAGCTGATGGAAACATCCTATCTCTGTTGCTGCTGATGGAAACATCCTATCTCTATTTCCTGTTAACCCTTAACTTCCTGTCAAGGTGGTCTAGCTGGTTATGCTAATCTGGCCATAATGTCTGCCTGCTGTTTTCAGCAGATACCCTCCTACCAAGATTTCTGTCCTGGTGAGAGGCTCCTTGCCTGACTCTACATTTAGCTTCCTCAGCAGCAACTTCTGGTGCCAAGCAAAATCCCGAGTACTAGGGAGCCTGGGGAGATTCCACGCTCTCTCATTAGAGACTTATTCATAATGACTAATAGCAGAGAAACTGTCCCCAGGAAACGAAGACCTGACAGCCACATGTGGGGCCCCTGCAGACCACTGGCCCTGGGTTCTGGCTCCTTCTCTGCTCACAGCCTCAGTTTAGACATTCAGTTGCGTGTAGTTTGGCAGACCAGTGAGGCTGCAGAGATCAGGCAGAGTCTGCTATTCCTCAAACCAGCAAAGTACCAGCTGTGGGAGTGTGAGACCCTAGGTGAGCACTTGGGTGGGAGAGGCGTGAGTGTGCCACGTGACCACTATGGGAGGCAGGGTGGTGGCACTCAGCTGGGGAGTCAGTACCTCAGGGATCGATAGGAAGCTGGGGCAGGATCTTACCTGGCCATCCGGCCAGGTCCTAGGGAACAGCTTGAGCCACTTTGACAGCTGACACTTTGGGGTCCAGGCAGCACTTAGGGTGCTTCTTTCCCAGCATCTCTTATGTGACTAGCTGTTGGTGCTGCCTCAAGTGAAAGCAGGTGTCTGATTCATCATGAATCTGAATCATCTGGGAGCTTGTGGGAATGCAACTATGGGGTTTTGGGTTGACAAACACCAATTTGGGAGCTTCCTGGGAAACTGGGAGTCAGAGCAAAGAACTGGGTGATTCTGAACTACAGAATTGTTAGAACACACTTGGAGAAGCATAAACCCAAACCTGAAAATTCAGGAAAATAATTGTCATTTGATTTCTTTCCTAACTCATGGAGGGCTTGTTGGGAGTTTGAACAACAACAAAAAAATTAACATCTCAGACCATGAACAATAGCACTGGTGATAATTTATCTAAAATTAAATTGGGGATCCCGGCCCATTGTCCTTGGCCAGCTCTAGTGTGGGGTTCAGTCTGGGATATTTTTAGAATCATAAACGGTCTGAAGAACAAGCTGCCTGTCTTTGTTGCAGAAAGGGAGGCTGAATTGTGACCCCACCTTTGAACTTGAAGAAATGATCTTGGAGTCCAAACCACTTCACAAGAAAAAGAAGCGTCTGGCAAAGAAGAAGGAGGAGATGCGGAAGTGTGATTCATCTCAGGTAAGCTGCTGGACACACTCAGTGTGGGGGTATCACCCTGAGGATGCCAGTTCCCCAGAGAGCTGCAGCTTGGGACTGAGGAGAAGCTGCCCGAGTCACTGCTTGTTCCAGACCCCTCCAGTCTGATTCACAAGGCAGCTCACTCCTCTAGTCAAATCTAACAAGTGTCTGCTGTAGTAGTAGCCATGACAGCTACAGGAAGTCTCCAGTCCTGTCCCTCTGCAGCTCAAGGTCCCCCTGATCTATGACCACACAGGGTCCCATGGTAGGAAAGACCCAAGTGTTGGCAAGGAAATTCAGTCAGGTCACAGGCCTGGAAAAGAGGCCAGTGGTCAGTACTGTAGCATCACACTGTCTCATGATATTCAACTGTTACCCCTGTTTCCTGGGGGGAGAGAGCTTTCCCAGGGAGCCCACTGAGTCAACCCCCATGTGTGCGTCCATTTTTCCACTTGGTACTTCATTAAAATGGACAGTTTTTAGCATTTTTAATCCTACTTAATTGTAGTAATAGAATCATTATTTCCATTTAAAGATGTACGTTAAATATTCTATGGACCTGATGGTTTATGCAGTCAGTCCTTTTGGTTAAATCATTTTGTAGAGAGATGAGAGAGAGAGAGAGTTGTTTGGGTTGTGTGTATGTGTGTGTGTGTTCTAAAAAGCTTTATTAAGGGGGATAATCCTTAATTGCCTATTTTGAGTATGAGGAAAAACTCAAATATAATATTTTCAAACAAAATTGATGGAGATATATTTATAGAGACAGAGAGAGAGACAGCCATATTTATGAATGGGTTAGAAAATTCATAGAGGAAATTATTCTCTCTTCAAACTCCCATCTGCATAATGAATTTATGTTTCTGACAATACCTAACCAAGCATGTCAAGCTGTTTGCTATTTAATTCTTAGGGAATAAATCTGGGGGCATAAATTTTTTGTGTATTTTTATACAACACATATGGCCAGGCATATGGCCAGTGCTCATTCATAGACATTGAAATGAGTGGGCTCCCAATCGCTTTGTTAAATAAGAAGTCTAGTAGAGCTGTTTTCTTTTTTTCTTTTTTACTTTTTTTACCTTTTTTACCTTTTTGCCTCTGATGTCTTTCTGAATGTGCAAAAATAATTTAAGGTACTTGCCTCTTTGGGGAAAGGGATATAAATATGAATTTGGCCAGCCCAACATATTATTAACGAAGAGATCCATTCAGCATCCTAGATGTGCTAGAAGGTAGGATTCACTTCCACAGGCTTTGCCAACATCTCTGACGCCCAAGTTTACAAGGGATTTTTCTTTTAAAGATTTATTTATTTAAACAAGAACTGGGGTACAGGCCAGATGCATGGGAGGGTGAGAGGATTCACCAGAGTCAGAGTGGGGAACAGAACAGGCAGACTGACGAAATACACTGCTGGGGGGAGCAGCAGGCGAGACAGGAGAGGTCTGATTCACCATGTGGGATTCTCCCTGGCTGGCCGGGATTGAACCCAAGCTGCAGAAGCTGCACACAGCCTCACAGTGCGGCGCCCAACTGCCTGCACCACCAGGGAGGCCCTACAAGGGTTTTTTTTTTTTTAAGATTTATTATTTATGCATAGAAGAATTGGGGTGAAGGCCAGAGGTGCCCAGGGGTGAGAGGACTCACCAGAGACAGAGTCAGTGGGGAGCAGAACAGGCAGATCTACTGAAATACACTGCCAAGGAGAGCAGTGAGCGAGACAGGAGAGGTCTGCTGTGCCATGTGGGTTGGGGCCCTAGTCAGGGATCGAACTCAGGCTGCAGAGGTAATAGTGCTGAGACTTAACACATATGCCACCAGGGAGGCCTCCCTACAAGAGATTTTTTTTAGAAATGTGTGCCATCATCTATTTCCACTGCAGTAATACAGACCTTTATGTTCTTACAACTGTAAAGAAAAGGGCATTTTCTCCTTCTTACCTTGTGATGGGCTCCTCTCACCCACAGTCAGAAGGATCTGTGGTGTCTCCAGGTGAGGACCTGGAGTAGTGAGTTGAACCAGGGGGGCTTGGAAAGCCCCACACTTACGAGATGGGAAAAAGTTCAGATGGGCCTGTTAGAAGACAGAGTATATCACAATCTGCAATGCTGGTCCCGTTCTACAGTCACTGCTCACATACCCAAGGCAGGAGCGAAGGGAGAGTTGACCGTTGAGAGATTTTAAAATATCAATTAGACAGTGTACTTCCCTCCTCTCCACTGAGAGCTGCCATCTCCTGTGCGTTCTTGCCTTGATAAGGTGTGGTGTTTATAGAGGTTACTTACTTTCCTGATTGTCTAAAATGTTATGATTTCATGCTTTAGTCATATAACCTGTGTAAGCATTAATTCCTTTATATAAAATAGAGGAGTAGGGCCTCCCTGGTGGTGCAGGAATTAAAGTCTCAATGCTATCAAGCTATCACTAGCCACCGCAGCCTGAGTTCGGTCCCCTGCCAGGGAACTACCCACATGGCGCAGCAGACCTCTCCTGTCTCACCCGCTGCTCCCCACAGTAGTGTATTTCAGTCAATCTGCCTGTTCTGTTCCCCACTCTGTCTCTGATGAATTCTCTTGCCCCCCTACCAGCACCTCTGACCTACACCCCATTTCTTGGATGCATAAATAAATAAAAATAAATCTTAAAAAAAATAAAGTATAGGAGTAGTGATAGGCATTTCATCCTACAATTGACCTAGCAAGGAAACAAGATGATGTCAGCGGGCGTTTAGCGCCCTGACTGTGGTGCATTAGCTGTCAACTGAGGTGTGGGTTTCTGAGATGCTGAGCGCTCATCACCCTGTCACCCCATGGGCCCCTCCTCCTCTAGGTCTCTGCAGAGTCGTTCCCAAACTTAGTGTCATCCTGGAACCATCTGGGGAGCTTTTAAAAAAGACTGGTGTCTGGGTCCCACCCAGGACCAATTGCATCTAAATCTGGGGGTATTTTAAAAATTCTTCCGGTGACTGACTCTAAATATGCAGCTTAAGTTGAGATCCACTGTTCTAGAATTCAGGATGTGACTATAAAGAGTACAAGCACTAAGAGCTTCCTTTCCCCTGTGACTTAGCTCCCTTGTGTGTGAAACGGTGGTAACACTGGTGTCACTTCAGGACATGTTAACAGCACCTGGCAAATGTTTTGGCTGTTGCTGCGTCTACATCTCCACTCCTCTGAGTTCTTAAGTCTTTTCCTTTCCGTGGTTCTTGTTCATTTTCATGAGATCTGCCTCTGCTCTTTCTTAGCTTCCAAAATATTCTCTGCTTTCTCCCTCTCTGCTCACATCTGTAAGGTATAGAACCAAGATGGCGGGTGCACCACCTGGTCTGTCTGCTGTTGGGGCAAAGGGCCTCAGTCCTGACTTTTTGCCTGCTGGGATTTCTATCTGCTCCAAATCTTTCCAGCACACCTCCGTTTACACTAGCTTAATCAGATTGCTCTGCTGTTCCCTGGGGAGGAAGTTTTAGGATTTTTGCCACATTTCAATCCCTTCTCAGTCACATAAGATACATTTGCCCCTCCATTCTGCCACATCCTCTCCCCACCTCTACCCCGAGCCTGCACACACGCACTCCTTTCACTCATGTTTCCTTTTTGGCTACTCCTCTTTCCCCTCCCATGTAGCTGAACTTCTAAAATTTTCCACCAAAAGCACAGGAAAGATATGCAAACCTGTCCTGTGAACGGGACCCCTTCAAGGGCCAGGAGCAGGACTCAAAGAGTCTGCAGTGCCAAGTCATAAACTCCCGAGTATCCTTTCTCTGCCTGTGTTTAAATAAAACAGAATTATAGGAGAAAGGGGGAAAATGTGGATTTTATTTTATTTGACTATAAACTTGATTTTAGTGTTAAAATTTTGAAAATATTAATGATATTTTCCATTATATTTTATCAAGCATTGAACATGTTTATATACATATATTTTGTCTTTATACATGTTGTCTGTTATAAACATATACATATAAACTATGTTATTTATATATGTATAATAGTATGTAAATAACTACATAATCAAGTATAATACATCACATATGTATATAAAACATAAGCATATATATTAAAATATTTTATTATGTTTATATATTTATATAGTGAGTATATTTTGATGTTAAGATATTTTCTCGAATCTTGGAGTAAAGTTGGTTTAAGACTCTAGCAGAATGTTTACCCCAGTACCCCCTGCTCTCCATTACTGACACTGGGACCCTCTGGGTTACAAACACCCCATTTTGAGAAGTATGAGGTATAGCAGAGTCTTCCTGCTTTTCCTCTTTTTTTCCCCTTCTCCCTTCTCTGATAGTTCCTTTTTTTATAGTTTCCTTTCCTGTCAACTTAAGCATTTGTCTGGGGCAGAAAGCAAACTCTCCAGTAATTATTTAATTAATTAATTATTTAATTATTTTATTCTCAGAGGAGAATGTTTTCATCAGCTATACTTTGGAAGTATTTTGTGACAGACTATTAGAGCATTTGCTCTGGGTCTGGCACTTTCCTGGACCTGATATTTTTTTGAGGCTAAATTTTCTCACTCAGGTGAACAGTCATCAACAGATGTTGAAAGTGAGTGAATTCAAAGTCAGTATTTTGTATGTGTGTGAGAGAAAGCCACAATAAACATGGGGTTCACCGCCGCTTAAGTACAGTTAAGCCACCCCAGCTCAGGTGTTGAGGAGAGCTTTCTATCCAAGTTCAGCATGGAAGATGTTACTAGTTCATTCGTGAAATCCAACTAGAACTGCCAACCTTTCACACGGGGGCCAGGAGGTGAGAAGCAAGGAGGGAACCAGCTAAATCAATCCTTGTCTCCACTCAGCTCAAAGCCATGGTTTCTTCTTGGGGTGAGTGGTTGAAAGGAATCAAATTCATGAAGTATAAGGCAGGTAGTTCTTCCTTGCTGGCTCATTGTGGGGAGCAGAGTGTGGAGGTGTTGGGTTCTTTTGCTGTGTCTTCACTTGCTCCTGTCATCCTGGGTAGGGCCTCCTTCCTGCCATGGACTGTCAGTAGCACCCATCCTGAGGACATACCAGGGCTTGCAGTCAATAGACACTCAGTAGGTCATTGGCTATTAGAGGATTCTCTCTTGCTTGCTAACTACACCTCCTTTCCCCCCAATGGTCACCTGGAAGATGTGCCTTCTTCAAAAGCATCTGGAATCTGTCCAGAAGGAGTTCATCATTTTCAACAGAGAAAAGTAAGTCATTCCTGGAGAGTGGCCCAGCCCCTGGTGGGTTGTTCAGCCAGAATTTACTTGCAGAGCCTTTATTTTTTTTTTATTTTTTTTTTTTTTTTGTTTTTTTTATTTATTTATTTATTTATTTGTTTGTTTTGTTTATACATACACTGGGTACAGTCAGAAGCGTGGGAGGGTGAGAGAATTCACCAGAGCCAGAGCAGGGAGCAGAGCAGGCAGAAGGACCGAAGTACACTGCTGAGGGGAGCAGCGGGCGGCAGGAGAGGTCTGCGCGCCATGCGGGACCCTCCTCCGGTGGCCAGGGAGCAGCCGGGGATCGAACCGGCGCCGCAGAGGCCACGGGCAGCTTCGCAACCCAGCGCTCAACCACTGCGCCACCGGGGAGGCCCTGCAGAGCCTTTATATACTTGAAAATCTTCTTTCTCATTACAAAAATGATGCCCATCCATAATAGAAAATTTGGAAATCTCAGAAACCTTTTTTTATTGTAAGAAATCTCAAACATTCCAATAGGTAAATTAGTTTAGCATCAGCTTTCTGATTATGGGAAGGACAGAAGAATTGGAACATTGGCCCTTAAATCAATGATGTTTCTAAGCTCCTCTGATTCAGGCCTCCTTATAAATTGTTGGGTTTAATGCTATCACTTCAAGGGCTTAAATCCTTTCTTCATTTCAATGAATAAATTTCCCTTTTCTTTTTCTTTCAAGAGTAAAAAGGGACTTTAATAAAAGACAAGCAAATCTAGCCTTGGAACAAACCAAAGACCCACAAGAAGAGGATGGACAGAATAGTACCCTGTGAAGTCCTCAGTATCATCTCCTTGAACACTTTCTGCCCTCAGACCAGGAACTTCTGATCTCTGCATCAGGAAGAAGTGACCATAGTTCTCACCTCTCCATTCCCTACACACCTTAGAAGATGTAAATGAGCACCTTTGGAAGGAGGTGTCGTGACGCAGTGAAGAAGGTCCCTGCACTCCTGGGATCTTGTTTTACTACTAACTGTGTGACCTTGGGCAAGTCACTTAACTAACCTCTTTATCTGCTTCAGCTTAGTCATCTGCAATGAGATGGTTGCACTACACATGCTCCTCTGCCTTCTTACTGCTAACATTGTTCTTTTAAACAGCCTTTATTTTTATTTTTAAAAGAATATTTGAATGTAGATTTATTTTTCCATGCCTTCAAATTACACTGTGACAAATGGACATAGGTGGGTGATCTAACGAGGTGACTGGGCTGATTTATAGTTCTTCAGGTCTAGAAATTGTCACAGAGACCAGAATCCCCAAGCCCAAGTGAAGAGGAGTAAGAAATTCACTTGGAAAGAAACGAATGAGGCCAGATCGGCCGTAACAGAGATATACAAGGGGCTTCAAGGAGTGTCCTTGGTCAATACCCCAGGTTGGTTTGTGTCTGCTGGCCTTTTCCAGTATCCTGTAGTGATGTGAAGTTGGAAAGCTGGAATTGACAATCAGGGGAGAATTTACACAAAGGGAATTGGCCAAAGCTACAAACCAAGGCATTCTTCTCTCACTCCCAGTAAGTAGTTAAGTATCTACTAGCATGCCACTTGCCACCTTCTAGCATGTTCCCTGGGGGGCTTTATCAGAGAAGATAAGAATATGGTCACATCAAACACACATCTACCTTGTAGGCGAGCTCAGTGTACCTTCCACAGGTATTATATTGTAAGTTGAATGTGAGGTAAACTTGGAAGGCAGTAAAATTTACCCTGAAAAAAAATCACTCACAAGGAGAATCTTCTTTCATCATGAAGCACAGCCCAGTGGTGAGTCACCCCTATCCATAAAGAAATAAGTCATTGTTTGGGTTTGTTCTGATTTTGTCTCCTACTTTTATTTTTAGCCTCATTTTGATTAATATCAGTTCAATGGAAGTGTTGGACATGGCTTCCTAGGCTAGGATTAATCTCAGGGCCGTGGAACGCGCCCCCATCCGGGAGCAGTGACGGCATGACCCCCAGCTTATAGCAATGAGGGGGTCACAACTGCCTGATTATTTAAAATATTATCCATATCTCACTCTTTCATTTTCTTTGTATGTTATTTGCCAGAGTTTAATTTCCTTAAGTGAGATGTGCATATGATGTAACTCCATTCTTCTGAGACAGAAGAAGTAGAGTTGGTAACCCACAGATGCCATGGGGCAGAGGCAATAGGTGAATAGGGTTGGAGGGGATTATTTTCACTTCCTGGCCACTCAGATCCCCTCATTTTGTCTTTACTTATGGAGAACCAAGGGTCTCACCAAGATGGCAGTCAGCTGGCAACAAGGACAAGCAGACTGGTGCCCACTTAGGAAACCAGGGAAACACAGGTGGAAAAGTTACCAGAACATATGCCCATTTTTGACACAGGCCTTTTGCAGGAGGGAAGTGACACTAGGGCAACCAAGGTTGTGCAGAAAGCCAGTGCTGAACTTGAACCAGGCATGTGGGCTTTTCTCCTCATGGTACTAATGTGCCCAGAATTTCCAGCAGAGTTGTCCAAAGTGCCTCTACTTTACAAGCAACCATCCTTTTGTTAAGAATTAAAAACCAGCTCTTTCGTTCTGTTTGTCTCCATTTCTCTGTATTTCCCACACGTTACCTAGGCTATTTTTTCTCTAAACATAAACTCTCAAGTGCTTGCATGGACTCAATTTCACAAGAGAGGATATACTGAAAAGAGTGACTCTAGGACAATCAGACCCTGGTCCATGTGGGAAAGCAGCCTGTCAAGGGCTGTTCAACAGCTTTCATCTCTCGTTAGTTTTGCTTCCAGCCCTGAGGTGCGCTGACCCGGTCACCTGCCTCCTCCTCTTGACCTTGTACATATGATCCCAAGGGGAAGAGTCTGAGAAACACACAGCCAAGGGCAGGGGTGTAAGTAGACCCCCCACCCCAAGCTGGAAGGCCCTCATCATCTGTGCCATTTCACGTCTACCCAATTCATAAATTGTATTATTTATATGCTGTCTGTAGTTTGAATGCCTAGATTTTATTTCCAGTGGGCTGCTTCTGTGCTGAAGACATTTATACTTCAGCAACCCTGGGCCCCCTGACTGGAAGGCACAGCCTTAGAGAGGTAAGGTGGGCTTCCACCCTAAGCAGGTTAAAAAAACCCCACCTCCATCTGTTTCTAGTTAAAAAAAAAGAGAAAGCATTGAATGTATTCATGCAGAACAACCAAAGATACCACCACCTCCTGCCACCACCATTTTGAACATCAGGACAAAAAACTTTTCCAAAAAATAAGCTTGCCAAAACTGTTACCGTGACTGTTAACTATCAAAATCAGATCTTATGGGGCTTCCCCTGGTGGCGCAGCGGTTGAGCGCTGGGTTGTGAGGCTGCCCGCAGCCTCTGTAGTGCCAGTTCGATCCCTGGCCACTGGTGAGGGTCCCACACACAAAAAAAAATCAGATCCTATGGTTTTATTCCATAATGGCTGAAAATTAGGATGCTATCCATGGAACATGTCTTATCTCAGACTCAGGGGCTGAGAATTTTAAAGAAAACGGTGACTCCTGCATTCTTTGGTTTGGGGTTCCTGAAATCCTTGTCTCCCACCAGCTTCCACCCTCGCTGGTATAGAGCATAAGAATCTGAATAGGTCCGGGAGACCAGAAGCATCTGGTTGAAATACACTTGCATCCATGCCGCCACCCTCACCACAGCGAAGGAAATGCAGGAGGGAAATGCCTTCCAATGGCTAACACCCTTTGATGGCAGCGCTGATGCGGGCTGAGGATATAACATAGCCAGGGCAGGAATGGATGACAAGCAGCACAGGGCATGGCTCCATCTACTAGGGCAGTTTGATTCACTAGTGGTCAGGCTTCTTCCTGCAGGAAAGTCTTAACCAGAAATGACCAGACTTTATATCATCATAGCTTTTCTAGATCAGATGGATGAGCAAATCAGTAGAGAGCAAGCATGGCAGTAGAGCTAGCAGGGACAGGCACTGCTGCTCTTGGCGGATGCAGCATGCCGACGCTTTACTTCTTCAAAAGCTGAATAAACAGGCATTAGAAGCATTCCTGAATTTGTTTCAGTAAAGGCGTCCCTGCACTGTCTCCACAAAACCCTTTTTGTACTCTGTCTACCTGTGATTACTGTCCTTACACACTCGGCATGTCTGGCTGTTATTAAAACATTGATGTCAAAAACCCAAACTTCAGTTATCTGTGTTGTGAACAGGCAGCCCTTGGATGGAAAAGGCATCTTCTATTAAGCTGTAGCTAATACATATATATACATAATGTACATGTGCCTGCATGTATTAAATGTCTTCTGTATACAGTAAGCCAGTGGCCCTTCTTTGTCAGCTGTGTGTCTAAGAATTGTCTTCCTTCAAGGCAGGGCGGTGGGCATACGGGATCACCTGTTCTCACTTCCATTCTTGCCGTGATGAATGTCCATCACCAGAGACGAGCTGGTATTCAAGGTGATATTCTGTAACCAAAGGGTGCAGCCCAATTAAACTGATCCACACACAGCAACTAGCACCCCCGCCCCATCTAACACTCACACTGCGAGAGCATAGCCCATTGTTCCAGATTTTGCTCTTCACTTTGACCTCAAGTCCACGGCAACCCACACACTCTGCCTCCCACCCCTCATCTGTTTCCTGTCCTGTTCCAGATACCAGAGCAACAGGTGGATGTTCCAAGGTCCATGATCTGGGACAGGAAAGTAACAGCAGCTCTGACCTCACCAGCTGGAACCAAATTCTGCCTTAGGAGAGAATAGACCCTCAGGCTATCTCTCACACCCATAGCTTAGCAGCAGCAGGCCAGTGCTGCTCGCTTTGTCCTGAAACAAGTAAGTGCTTGTAAGTCTTGGGCTCTGACATCCTGCATGCAGAGGCCCCATTGTCTAGTTGTGTTATGTGTCCTGTCGTGTTTTCAGCAGCCAGTGGCACACAGGACAGGATGTGGGACTTGTCATCCTGGAGTGCCATCTTCAGTGTGTGTTCTCATTTTTGCAGTTTGCTTTGGCCCTTTCATCTGTTTCCTGCTCATGACTGGTGCCCCCTTTGGAAAGGTTTGATGGTAGCAGAGCTGATTCCAGAAAGTTCTTTGAAACCAGAGGAGCCTAGTTCTTCTATTTAGTGTTCTCATCCCCCATCTTGTCAGAGGTAACTCAGCCCTGAAACCCTCCTGCCTGCAGAGGTGGGGGATGTAGTCATCATATATGTTTCACTTTGTTTTTTGAAAAAATTGCTTCATCACTTTTACAGCCCTGCAAGCTTAGTTCATTGTAAGCTTCGATCATGCCCTTAAACACACTTAAACCCGAAGCAGAGTGAGCTTGCTGCCTTGCTAGTGAGCAGGAGGGGGGTTTTGTCGATCTTGAGCCACAAAATGGAACTATGGTAAAAGCTTCTTAATCATCACGTCTTGATCCTCAAACTACAATTCTTATGTGCTCAAAGCAGCTTTTGATAGGGCTTCTGAGCTGTGTGTCAACAATCCTCATCAATCTGTGCTGCTGTACTGATATCGTTCTACTGAACCAAGATGGACCATGTTTATCACACATAAAAGCAATTACTCAGAAATGACTGCCCTCTCCATTCCCTTCCCCACCTGTCCCACCTGCACACAGACACCCAGCAGAACACTCATACCCAGCAGGCTTCTAGGACTGGTGCTGTGGCATCTGCTGGTTTTGCCTGCCCAACACCCATCCCCTCTTAAAAGAAACATATTGGGTTTCCTAGGGAAATTGAGAGTCCACAGGGTCCCTGTGGCTCAGAGGCTGGGCTCGGGACCAGCTGTGGCCAATTAGTGCCAGCCTCATGGCCACAGTAACCAATCCAGTGGTGAGCACATGACCCAAGGCCAACCAATCAGGATCAGCCTCTGGCTGGCAGCACTGAGGGAATTTCTCTCCTTATTCTGAAGTTGCACAGCAGGTAAAATGAAGACCTGGAGATGCTGCTGACCAGCTCTTCTCGTACATGAAAGAACTGTCCTAAGCTGGGTGGAGATGGAGAGAAACAACATTCTAGATCCAGCTATGCATGACTCTATCCAAGTCCATCCCTGAACTTTGTGTTTATACCAGATTTTAAATACTCTTGAAGAATTCTTCTTTGCACACACTAGCCTAATGTTTGCAGTGAGAAATATCCTACATAAGTTGGATTAAATCAAAGAAAGTTTAGTATTCAGGTCTGGTGGAATATAAAAGACCATGTAGGACTAAAAGGTTCACTATTCAAACTTAAGTAGAAAACCTTGAATTGGACACATTTTGAAAGGCATAGATAGGATTTCTCAGAGCCTTTAACTTGATGATATTAACTGGACATCTCTCAGGAGTAGATAGTGAATATCCTTCCCAACATTCACTGGATTCCTTGGCGCCCATTTTTTAAAGAGCATAGTTCAGAAAATGCTGAGCTTGCGTTTCCTCAGAGTCCACACTCTCAGGGAGAAGCAGACAAAGTGCTTTAAGGGGTTGACTGAAAATAAACCTTTCAGCATTTGTTCTGGATTCTAGATTTATCCCAAATGGCAATACCTTTTACACTAATGCTAAAACCAGTAACCCACAGAAAAAAAATTTGTCATTCCCCAAAGTTTCAATTGTGGCCCTCAAACTCTGACATCAAAACAAAAACTCAACCTCAGCTTAAAAGATAGGGTCCCTCCCCTGTAACTTCACTCCCCAATTTTTCAGGATTACTGTTTATATCAGCTCTGCTCCTTACTAGCCATTTCCGCCTCGTTGGGCAATGTTAACACTTCAGGTGAAATGACAAGCCACACACAGAAGAAGCCTGGACAACCACATCTGTAATTTTACAGTTATTTTAATAACCAGGTTTACATTAACAGTCACTTGATGAACTTTTTTTTTTTTTTTTAAATCTCAGCTAAACTCAAAACACAGTTTTCTTCACGGTTCAAACCTAACAGCTCATTACGTTCCAGAGCTGCCTCGTAGCTACCACAGATCACAGGAGAGTTACCGTCTGTCCATAGTCACCAGACACAGAACTGAACACCCACACACCACTTTCCAAAGAGGGAACTTACAATGAACGCTGGCTGCCCAGGACAGCCCTTGAGTAAATCTGGGGCTCAAACTGGACTTTCCCAGGGGAGAGGGCCTGGGAAGATTGTTGCAAGAACTAAAGTTACGTATTGTCTGCCCTGTTGGGAAGGGCTTCTCCAGGGGGAGCAGAAGTCCAGGCTGAGGAGTGAAGACTTAGGCCTCAGGCCTGATTCTGGGTGTAGTCAGGAAGAAAAAGTCCAAAGAGGACTGGACCATGACGAAAATCCATTTTCAGGAGATCTACAATCCTGTCATTTTTAGAAAACTTAAAAATAGAAGAAGTATCCCTACTGGTGTCTGACTGACAGTCCCACAAATACCTTCTCATCTACCCAAGACTGAGGCCTCAGAGAGAAGGCCAGCTGACTGCCATCTGGGCTTAAGAACAGTGAGAGAAGGTTGGGGGAAGTCAGGGCATCCTGAGAGGGGCCTGGTTAAGAGATAGACAGCAAAAGGAAGCTGGGAGGGAGAAGGAAGGTTCGGTGTGCTCTCCTGCCCCAGGAGATGCCCCAAGGTCTGAAAGGATTGCAATTCAGTCATGTTCTCCTCCTAAACCATTTGTGTAGGACCCTTTGACGTGCTTTGTAGAATAGGACACATTTAAATATAAATTTAACTTAAGGAACAAGGTACCAGAAATCAAAATGAGGAAAATAGTGGGAGTTCTCTTGGAAATCTCAAGAAATTTCTACACTGAGGAAGTTCCTAAAAGTGAAGAAAGGGAGGCGTCCTCAGATGGTGACGGCATTAAGGGGTCGTCCCTACAGCATGGAAAGCTGGTCTAGGCAACAATGTTCTGGCTGAATTCTCCGTTCAGGATTCTCAAGTGCAACCAATTTGTCCTTAAGAGATTTATTCATGGCATGAAGAGGTCATGGCTGGACGAGAGGGACCGGGGCTGTGAAACAGCAGCAGATGGTACACAAAAGGACGCGCCACCTGGTTTATCTACGGGCCTCTTTCTCCATCTGGTGGTTGTGGCTGGTACTGCAACCCGTCCCGAGGCGCAGCCCAGCCAGTGAGGTATATATATGTGTGTTCGCTTCAGCCCTCCAAGCTCCCTCTGCCGGCAACACCGAGTTCTACCTCAGGCCCCCAAATCTTTGAGTCATAAATCAAGAGCTACTTCCTCACCTTAGTTTCCCTTAAAATAAAGGCACCATGAAAAAAGGTCTTTGAAACAGCAAGATTCCCTATAATGAGGAGAAATAATCCTTTTCATGATTCAACCAGAAGATAGCTTGCTAGGGGAAATCCTCTTCCTCGGTCATTTCCAAATTCCTCCTTAGCCATGTGATCTTTTTTCTGGCCTTTGACTTATGAAAACCTGCAGTCAGAGAAAATGTCTTCTCCTAAGCACTTAAAAGCTGTCTGAGGCCTGCTCTATTCTTCAAAGTACTTAGTCCACAGGGTTAGGGGCTCTACTCCCCAGAGCACAGAGGGCTGACCCCACCTTAAACACACTTTTCCTGCAGTGGGCCTCCTGGTTCTATAGATGCTCACCTGGCTCACAGAACTTGCTCCAAAATTGAATTTTCAGAAGTGGTACCATAGAGAAGTGGACATTCAGCAGACAGACAGGGAGGGGAGCTGCTAAGGGCCTGAACGCATATCAGGAAGGCCACAACTCATGTCGGAGATGTCCCTGCCGAACACAAGGCCCCCCGTCCCTCTGATTTACTGATGGAAGGGGAGTCATGGCTTGGGACTGAAAAACCACCACAGCCACACAGTAAAATGCCCACTGCTCCAGACTGGCTTTCCCAACCCCCACCTGACTGCCCGCAAACTACTACCTGTTAGTAGTAAAAGTCAGGAAACAACTAATACAACACATTCAAAAAAAAAAAAAAAAAAAAACAAGATCCTATTCAATCAAGGATGCCTGGATTTCAAGAGATGGAGAGAATCAAACACTCACCGTGGCCGGGAAGCCCTCCATTTGGTGCCATGTCAGCGCCCAGGATCCTAAGCCTGACGCCAGAAGTTGGCCAAGACTGAACAGGGGAGCTGATCTCCGCAGCCAGAGGGGCTTTTTAAGGGCGGGGCCTCATCCCCGAGGGCCCGAGGGCCACGCTGTGCTCCCAGCTGCTGCCTTTTAAGAGCACCAAAGAGGCAGTGAGAGCAAGAGGAATTCAAGAGTCCTCTCCCCTCTCCTTCCCAACCTGGGAAAGACAAGAATTTGAACGCTGAGACCCAACCAAACACTGGCACGATCAAGCACGCGGAAGAAATGGTTGGGCTTTGGAGTTTCAATAAAATGTTCAGAAGAATAAAATCTAGTAGGAGGGAATGTGACAAAGTCCAGAACCTGAAGACACCACCTTCTCGGCGACCCCGGGGGCCGCGGGAGGCCAGGGCTGCCACAGCGGTCATCTCCCATGGAAATAAACGTACTTCATCAGCACAACACACGAGACCCCTGATGCTCACCCACCCACCCACCTCCCCGACCCCAGCCCCTCTGAGCCCTCCACCTTGCTCAGGGCTCCCACCACCCACTCACCCCCAATAACTGTGTCCCTTTTGTTCGCGTTCCTGACGTCCCAGCTTTGTCTGTCCCCTTGTCGTAAGATGCAGCACTACACACGCTCTCAACACTATATAGCAGACTCCTTTACCTTAGCGGCCTGATTGCATGCATGTAAATGGGGGGCGGGGGGGAGCAAACAAATCAAGGCTATGCATAAACAGAAAACAAAGCAATATTCGTAAAGCTAGGCAAGCGAGCGTAACATTGGAGAAACATAAGGCTTGAGGCTTATTGATTCTGTAGATCGCAATTGTTTGGATTCGCTTTCCTTCTTAAATATCGGTGTACCATTTTGGCTTCAAAACAATCTCTTCTTGCTTCTGGCCCTCTTTGGGGAGGGGCTGCTTAACTCAGGGATGTAATATTAGAACGGCCTCCAGGGGGCGCCACAATGCGCTTGCTGGCTGAGCGGACGCCCTCGTCCACTTGGGTGCCTGCGGGGGACAATAGATGCACAGGGAGAGGGAGAGAAATTGAATTAATTTTAAGAGGGTAAGATATAAAATGCTCTCCTAGTTTCATCCCACTCTCCCCATAAATTCCTATACCAGACTTTTCATTTCCAGCCTCCCCGTCCTCTGGCAGGAAAAGCCAAGTTCTGATCTCTATTTCCACAGACCCTCCGCATCATAACCACCAGAGTAAAATGAACAATGGTGATCTAAAAACCAGCTGCTTTCACTGTGACAGGCATCTCCTGTGCTCTTCACCACTGTTGTTTGAGAAGGAAGAGGAGGTGACTGAGCTGGGGGCTTGGGGGACTGGCCCAAGGTTTCACAACTCTGAATGGTGAGGGCCATGGCACTGTGGCCACTGGCACAAAAGCAAATGTCTGTATGCCCTCGGGACCATCTAGAAAGGAGCTGCTGAAAGTTAAAGGCTGTAAGCAGTCAGGGTGCAATGGAAAATGGAAAAACACTGACAAAAAATGTCTTGCGATTGGCGTACTGAGCCACCAGGGGTGCATCTCAACAGGTCAGCTCTTTGCTTTGCCTTCCTCCCCAGCCCACTCTTTTCAGCCTCATCTTCCCGTTTCTTCTGTTCCTCAGCCTCTTCCTTCCCCACACATGGTTTTTCTCCTCTATCTCTTCCCCTTATCTTGCTTTTGTCATATTTCAATTATTCATAACAGAGCTGCAGATCAACAACTTCCCCCCATTTTAAGACAACTGGTTATGGAGCAATGAATGGTGGCTTTCTGTTAATATCAGATAGCTCTGAAAGAACACCGAAGATTAATGCTATGTCTAATTCACAATAAATGTTCAATCAGTGGTAGCTACTATAAGCGGTAGTATGAGTATTTCCAGGCAGGGGAGAATATAGTAAAAATGTTTGAAGAAGCTACTGCAATTTGATATTAGCTGAGCCATTTTTAATCCTGGTAAACAAATAAAACACAACCCAGGTGTAGATCCCAGTCCAGTTAGAACAACACTGTCCATTCAGGATGGAAAGCATGCCCTGTCCCACCGGGTCTGAGCAGAATGGGTCACAATTTAGCCCTGATCTTTTTTTTTTTTTTTTTTGACCTTTTTTCCAATTTTTTTTAATTTTATATATTTTTTACATTGTTCTTTATTTTTTTACAATGTATGCTTTCTCCTCTCGGGCATAGTCCCCATGAAATTCCCACCACCCATTCACCATCACCATAGTCCCTTGTGCTCTTCCCACTCCTGTTTTGATCCTACTCCCTTCTCCCCCCCTGCAGAATGTCTCTGGTTTATAGTTGCCTGTTGATTTTGATATTTACTTTATTATGATTACTTATTTTTTTCCTGATCCCTTATTTGGATCCTCTGCATTCCTCCTGTAAGTGAAACCATCCAGTATTTTTCTTTTTCTTTCTGGCTGGCTTATTTCACTGAGCATGATCCCCTCCAGGCCTGATCTTAACCGCCTGCCCTTGCCTTTCTCAACTGGCTCTTTCCGGTTCAGCAAACTTTCACTTGGGCCAGTAACCACCTCCCTGAAAGGTGCAGGACCTGGGTTAGCTCCCAGCATCACCCACCAGCCTGGGGGCATGGAGGACCCCCCCTCCTCCCTGCCTCACTGAAGGTCACCCCCGGCTTGTCCCACTCACCAGACAGACTAAATCCCGACTGATGCAGGTTCCTCACGGGCGGGTTTGGCCGAGTGGGAGAGCCCCGGGTGGAGCCGGCGGGGGTACCCCCCTTGGGAGTGGTAGTCAGGTCAAACACCGGCCCATCGTACATGCCTCGTGGGACAGCATGTAGGTCTGCCATCTGCAGCAGAGAAAGCGGGCACATGTCAGTCCCTGCAACAGGTATGCTGTGACCGTTCTAGGCAGCACAGGAATATCAGTGCTTTCAGTGTGTATAGTGGGGGCCAGAAAACAATAATAGTAAGACTAATACTGTTGTAAGGAAAGGAGAATATGAAAAAATAGAAGGGGGGGTGTTGCAATGGTGTAACAATGGAGGTGGTCCTTGGAGGCCTGTCTAGATGAGCCTCAATCTCAAGGATGAAAGGAGTTTATTTGGGACTGAGGGGGGAGAAGAAGGAGGGTTGGGGAGACAGTGTAGAGGGGTGGTGTGGACAGCCGTGTTCCCAGCACAGGAAACCTACAGTGGAGATATTATGGAGGGCCTGCAGAGTGAGAGGAATGGGTAGATGGCGGAGAGGTGGTCCATGCTGGCAGGCCTGGGTACTCCATTTTCACCTCCCGATGCAGAATTGGCAGGCCTGGAAGTGTGCATTCTGACCTCTTCCTGTAGCTATGGCTATGCATGTGCCCTCGGACTGTGCAGTCAGCTAGCAAACCCCCAAGTGCATGCTCCATGCTAACCCACTAAGTGCATGCTTTCAGCAGGCCACCCCACCCAGTGCATGCTCTGAGCTGGCCTGGTGCCAGGCTTGGACTTATGATCACTACTCCCCCAAGGGGCTCCTGGTCTGTTAGACAAACACTGCAAGACCACCCAAGGTGTGTGCAGCCAGCATACAAGCTCTGCCTTGTCCCTGATCAGAGCCAAGGCCCCACAGTAGGGATGGCTGGTCCTCAGACTCCAGGTCAGCCTGGAGCCTACTCCTCTGCACTCGGGGGCCAGCACAGGGGTGAAGGCTGCCACGCTGCAGACATCAGGACTCAGGTGGCATAAATATATACACACACACACACACACACACACACACACATTCACTGAGGTTACTTTGAATTATTAAAAGTTTAAATTATTTTTAAAGCACTATACATGGGAGAAATCATTTGAAGAAAAGCTGTTTTGGGTCAAAAAGATTTTAAACCCCTCTTCGTGGCACATAGTGCATGGAATCGTCCTGTCGCTGCAGATTTCTTTGGAAAAGCCTAGAGCACAAAGGCCTCTCCCAAGCTCATGGTTATCATCCCTGGACCTGAAAGGGGTGCAAAGTTGCCCCCACCACCCCCGCCATCCCTGTCCATGCTGCACCAGCTTCTTACCTTCCTCCGTGCTTTAATGCGCTTGTAGACATAGTCAGAGAAGGGGCTGCAGGGGATGAAGCGGCCGGCCCCCTGGGTCACGTGCAGGTTGCCGTCTTCCAGCATGATTTTGCCCTGACAGATGACCACCAGTGGCGCCCCACGCAGCTCCATCCCTTCAAAGATGTTATACTCTGCAGCCTGGACACAGAGGGAGAGCACTGGGTAGGAGTGGAGGAAAGGGGGCTTGCTTCTCCTGGGCTTGGGGTCCTGCCTTCGGTGTCACTAGAACAGATGACCGGGTGGGCGGGAACACTAGCAGCCAGCTGCCAGCGCCCCGAGCGGCACCTCAGCGAGGGCCTTGTGGGGAGGCGGCTTCTGTCACTGGCAGGGTTTAAACACAAACTGGGTCACTCTGTAACAGGGTGGCCCCCAGGAAAAGAGGATTTCTAGGTTGCCTGCCCAACCCAAGGGAGGGTGGAGCTGAGCAGGGAGGAAAAGAAGCTGGAGAGGAAACTGGAATGGGAAGGAAGCAGGATGGAGAGCCAGAAGGAGACCTGGAGGAGGCACAAGGAGCAGAAAGACACGTGACGAAGCTACACTTGCTTCTTGGTCCTCAGCCGGTTGAAACAGATGTGGGTGAGACACCCGTGGGGAGGTTAACAATGGCAGCTTTTATCTTGATTTTGATTTTACTCTTTTCCTCCCAGACTTGTCTGGCTGTTTCTGACCCTTTTCTATGGGTCCCCACAGGAAGGTGCTTTAGACTTGTGGCAGGCTCTCAAGCCTTGCTTTGGGCCAATCCTGTTTGGGTGGGCTTTTACCCACGAGGGCCTGGGTAACTTCAGGTGCTTGATTTGGAAACTATATTCTCTGCCTTTTCTGTATTGCACACTAATTGTATTAAAGTTCCTTTCCATTAAAGGTCTTATATGTTTTGTCTTAATGCAGCCGATGGCAGAACCTATCTAGAACAGGCAGGTTTGGGGGTTTTGGAATATCCCTCTCCTGTCCTTTAACAACTCCTGGGGACACAGTTCTGCGTCTTGTAAGTGGTGATGGGAAGGTGGGTTTCATGACCCTTAGGAACTAGCTTGAAATTCAATAATGTGCTATGAGACAATGTGTAAGCCAAGGTCATTATTGCCCAAAGTAGGACTTCTCCCTCCCTCCTCCATTATTCAGCCAGTGCCAGGTATCCCAGCAAAGCAGTCACAGATAGATGCTTGGAGTCAGGCTATTCAGATTGGGATCCTGGCTTCACCATTTACTTGCTGCATAAATTATTAAATTTCTCTGCACCCCTATTCCCTCATGTATAGAGAGGGGCTGATGATAATAGTGTTCTCCTGTAGGAGCCTGATATGGACAGTCAGTGGATTAAAAGCACCGTGCCTGAAACCCAAGTGCTTAAAAAGGACTGGTTATTGGGCCTCCCCTGGTGGCGCAGCGGTTGAGCACTGGGCTGCGAGGCTGCCCGCAGCCTCTGCAGCGCCAGTTCATTCCCTGGCCGCCAGCGAGGGTCCCACAAAAAAAAAAAAAAAGGACTGTTTATTTTCACAAACAAGTAAGATGCCCCTTTCTGCTACTTCCTGAGTTTGCCTCATTAACTTCCCATGAAACTCCTCATACGGAAGTCATTCATGTTCTCCACCAAATATCCCCCCTTTTGTTCTCCTTTTAGGTTCAAGAGATCAGTGCACTTCCCTGACCTCCTAGAATAAGACATGGCCATGGCCTTGGCTTTGGCCAATGTGGCGTGAGAGGCAGTGACATCCTGGGGAAGCTTCCAGAGCCAGTACACCATTCACCCAGTCACGGTTCTGGCTCAGCAAGCATGGATGCAGGAATGGCCTCACTCCACCCCGGTCCCTAAGGGACACTGAGGCAGGGAGCCCTTTGCTGACCCAGCTTGGAAAGCAGAGTGAGAAAGTTACTACTGAGGTTGAAGGCACTGAGAATTTGGGATCATGTTATTGCAACATTCTAGGCTAATTACCCTTGTACACTAACACACCCACACTCACTACACCACATACACCCCACACTACATACACATACACACACACACACCACACCACACTAAACACACACATGCACACACACACACATACACACACATCTTTCCAACCAAGTTCCAGGCAGGGACCCTCTGCTCTGCCAGCTCAGCCTTACCGATTGGTGGTTCTTGGCAGACACGATCTTCACAGCATCTGGATCCCAGATGACCAGGTCACTGTCAGAACCTACAGATATTCTTCCCTTGCGAGGATACAAGTTGAAGATCTTGGCAGCATTCGTACTAGTCACGGCCACAAACTGGTTTTCATCCATTTTCCCTGTGGCCTATTGAAATATAAAGACAGAAAAGCACCAGTGCACAGCTTCTGAGCTTTGAGCAGAGAGACCACAAAGGTCAGAAGTACGGGAGAGCCCTCTGAGGCGGTGAGACTCAGAAGTTGTGATGGGAGACGAGCAAAATGGCTGCACACAGCTAAGACAGACGCCCCTGCTCCCACATGGTGCACACTTTCCAAGTACGCCCATGTACTTGCTTACTTATTTACCCATCCCCATTCCAAAGAGGAGTAAAGAGAACACCTAGTGAAAACAAAGGCGATCATGAGCCCATTGTTAAGACGTGCTTATATCCACAGGGGCACAGGATAAATGATGGAGCAGCTCATTCAAATGATAGTAATGGCGATTCCTTGGAAGCTGAATACCAGTGATTTTTGTCTTCTTTCATGTGTGTGCTTTACAGTGATTTCCAAGTATTCTTTGCCTAGCACATCATGTTGGTAATTAAAATAGATCATTTTAACAGTTCCAGAAAGAAATTATATAAACTTTTAAAAAAGACCAAAATCTATTTACATGAGAAGAAACAAAAATATATATTATCTCTTTAAAAAAAAAAAGTCTGACTAAGGAAAGAAGAATTTAGTTTAAAATTAGCTTTGAGCTTCCTGGAAGCCAAAAAGAAAACAGAAATCTGATAAATTACATTGAGTAAATTAAGGAGGCCTTAGTTTATATGCACTGTATTTGACTCTGAAATGAGTGTCCTTAGTGTTATAAAAATAAAACAAAAGGAAACAATCAACTTAATGGGTTCCTTGTTAATTTTACTAAAATCTGTGGGAGAACTTTCACTTGCATGACTATTTCTTTTGTCTGCCTCAGTGATATTTATAAGGAAAATAAAACCAGGCCACTTTGCCAGAAGATACTGACAGAGACTCACTTCTATACCTAGGTGGCCACACACCCTAGTAGGGCATTCCTGGTGAGCAAGATGACTTTAGCTTCAGACACAAATCTCTGCTTATCTCAAAGGATCACATGCAGTCCTTTCAGAAGAAAGCATAAAAACTCTCCAAACAAAAAGAATTTTAATTCACTAATATTTTAAATACACATCTTTCACACCATCAGATGAGGATAGTTCTATCTGGTTCCTAGTCCTTAATCTAAATGGGCCTGCTCAGAGCCCTAGACCAGAGGATTCATCATTCTGAAGGGGACATTCCCAAACCACACCAGCTACCTGGTTCCAGAGACATCTCAGCAGAATCGAGGCTTCATCTGCATCCCAGTACCCCTCTCAAGTGGATGTGGAGAAACAGCAGCCCTGGCTGACCTCCTGTGACCTTACCACAGCCTTGTCCCAGATGACAGACATGCGCTCCTCCACACCGTTGGTGCCCTCGGGAATGGCTGTGAAGTTGTCTTTCCCGATGGCTTTCTGGGCAGTGCTGAAGGTGCAGTGGGCACTCCCCGAGATCTGCAGGTCCCCACTGGCAAAGGCGAAAGGCTCCATGTGAATGGGAGATGTGGCTAGAGGCACCCCAGGGTCCAGAGTCCAGTGTGTAAACACTTGGAATCCTCCCTCCAACATTTGCCAACTATGTGATTTTCTCCCTGCTGTGGGACTCATTTTCCCCTTGTGGAAAACTAGGGGCTGGGATCTAATCATCTCTTGTATAACAAAAGGGACCCAAATGAGTGATGAGACAGATCCTCTGTGTCTACAGGGCAAACCAATGAAACTTCCTGTAAGTTTTGTACGTGGTCATTAGTCAGGTGTTTGAAATAAGACAAATGACACCATGTCTCTGAACTTCACTTACATAATCTATAAAATGGGGATGATAGCGCCCCACTCACTAAGCTGTCATGAGGGACAATGAGACTATGCATGCAGTATCCCCATAACACATGGAATATGATACATATTCACTGCTGTAACTCTGAGTGATGATAACTGTGGTGTTTTCCAAATGTGATGGGAAGAACCCAATAAAAAATGGGCAGAAGAACTACACAGACATCTCTCCAAAGAAGACATTCAGATGACCAACGGGCACAAGAAAAAATGTCCATCACCACTTATCATCGGGTACATGCAAAGCCACAGTGAGATACAACCTCACACCCTGAGAATGGCCTAGCAAAAGAACCAGAAGCAACAAGTGTTGGAGACAGTATAGAGAAAAAGGAACCCTGCATCCTACTGGTGGGAATGCAGACAGGTCCAACCCTCATGGAAAACAGTATGGAGGTTCCTCAAAATATTAAAAATAGATCTACCACATGATCCAGCAATTCCACTCTTTGGTATTTACCCAAAGAATGCCCAACACTGCTTTGAAAAGATATTGGCAGTCCTGTGTTCACTGCAGCACTGTTTACAACAGCCAAATTATGCAAACAACCTGAGTAACCAAGGAAACAACCTCAGTGGATTAGGAAGATATAGTATATAGACACACTGGAATACTACTCAGCTATAAAAAGAGATGAAATCTTGCCATTGAGACAACATGGATGGAATTAGAAGGGGTCATGCTAAGTGAAATAACCCAGAAGACAAACATTGGATGCTGTCACTTGTATGTGGAATATGGAGAAAAAGCAAAGGAACAGAAAAAACTAAACCAAAACAAAACCTAGAAATCTGACTATAGAAATTGAGGCTACCGGAGAGCGGGGGAGGGTTGGAGAGTGGGGAATGGAGGAGGGAGGGACCCAATGGTTCATGGTAAAGGACTATGGGTGCTTTGGTGGTGGATGTGGTATGATAACACATATCTAAAAAGTTAGGGACCTATGCCCCTAAATCATGCACAGTATTGTAAACCAATGTTACCCCCAAAAATAAAATGAAATGAAATAAGAAGAAATATGATGGGGAAGAGCTTGCTGTCTGAGTTTAAGACTGCAGGGAAATTTCCACTCTGCTTCCCTCATTGCAGATTCTAGTCTAGCTGATGGATGGGCTGTACCAGTCCTCACCCCGCAGCCCCAAGATTCTGCCACAACAGGCCTGCTGTTGTGGTCTCTGCACCAACCTGGCCAGCAAGGAGTTGATGTAGTCAGGAGTGGTCGGGTCAGGGCTCAGAGGTGGGGATGTCACAAATGCAGCCGCCTTGGCCCAGTTCTTGCTCCAGTAGTGGGTTCCATCCGTGCCGAGGCTGGCAGTGATAGGTTCGCCAAAGACCACGTTTCCTAGAAGGGTAGGAAATAGGCAATGCGGTTGTGTAACACATGCGCTGCACTAAAGCATCATGGTCCCTAAATCTACTCAAGGGTCCTAGCTCTGCAGTTAGCGGGGCGGCCTGGGTTCAAGGTCCCTAAATCTACTCAAGGTCCTAGCTCTGCAGTTAGGGTGGCCTGGGTTCAAGTTCGCATTCCCACCTTTTCTGAGCCTCTGCTTTCCTATCTGCTAAATGGGCAGAAATTGTATTTCCTAGATTGTTTGTATGATGCAGCATTAATTCTCAAATGCTGAGTCATATTCAAATTTGAGGCAAGAGAAAAAAGATACACAAACACACAACCACCCTCTTTTCAGAAATGTTACAGTGTGAGATAAATCTTCCTGGAAATGAGGAAACGTCTCAGTTTGTAAAAATGAAAGGATTTGGCATAGGCAAAGTGACACACAGAAGATGTTGAGAAAATCTGACTTCTTTATACCTCCTACTCTTCCCCATTATAGGGCCTGGTGTCCCAAATGCACCATATCATTGGAACTGCTACATCTGGCTCTTCCAGGGACATGTTTTATCTCTTTAAATTAAAATCCACACCTGTTGATGTGAGGCTCTCATGATCCTTCCCATCACGTTGTTACTCCTTAATCCAAGGCAAGTGATTTGCGCAAGGATACCCAATAACCTGGGACACATCTAAGACAGGGCTAGTTTTATGGCCCCTGTGTCTAGAACAAGGGGCTTAAACACCCAAACCACGGGAAAAAGAGGTAAGATATTGGTAAATAAACTGAACAAAGCTTTGGTTGAGCTTCTCAAAAAAGATAGAATAATGACACAAAAGTGAAATCCTGCCTCATAGAAAGTAGTTTCTGTGCCAGAATCCTGGGCCCCTTATAGACATGGCCTTCGTTAGCATCGGTCCTCCACCCTCACATTCAGGCTCCCCACAAGGTCCAAGTTTAGGAAGGCTGTGTCCAGCTCTCTAACAGGTTTTATCTTCCTTCAATTCAGTCAACTGGTGTCAATTACCTAGGATTCTGTGTCAGGAAGAATTCCAATAAAGCTTCTGGTCTCACCAGGAAAGTGAGATCGATTTGTGATGGGGTGATTTGTGATGTCTGCCGTGGGCAAAAGAAGGAAGCTACGGTAATGGTCCCTATAGGAAAGCCCTGCTCTTTGGGGTGGAAATAAAAAGGACTAGTGAGAATTTCAAGGAGTCTCCAAAAATATTTACCAAATTAAAGCATATAAGAGCCACAAAGTAATGAAGAAGCAAAAGGGAAGGCAAGTACTTAAGTACTATTAATAGAAATACAATCTGAAAAATAGAAGAACTCTGTCTTTGGAAAATCTTTAGATGAAACGTAAAATAAACAAAAGTGATAATTCTAGCTGAACTTGAATACCAGCTCTCTCAGCTAGACAAGCATGCTTTAATTTTCTCATCTGAAAAATGATGATAGTAATACCTATTTCTCAGCGTTCTTTGAGAACCATACATATAATACATTTCGCATATTTCTGTTAATGCAGGACACAGCGCTGGTTCTCTTAAATTGTAGATTCCAACTATTAATTCTGTGCAGACACACAGAGTCTAGAGAGCCCTTGGAGATTAAACACTTAAATAGTACTTTGGTTGGGAGGGAACAGTGAGCCCAGCTACACTCTCTCCTCCTGCTCCGAATGTTCTGGGCTCTCCACCCAAGAATGACAGCTTATGAGCCATTACACTGGCTTCAATCTCAGCAGCCAGTTTTTCATCTCTTAAATAATGCCTTCCGCCCACCCTGGAGACATAGTTGTACTAATTCCCCTTGCCAGACAATCATGAGTCAGAAGGTTAAGGGTGAAGAATTTTCCTTCATGAAGATTAAAATATGACCCAGCATAGAATGGAAATAGAATGACCCAAGGCCCACAGGTCATCTGAGAAGGGGTTCCAGGCAGGATGCAACCTTCAGGAGAAGGCACGAGAAGATGACTAGGAGTGGGGAGCAGGGGGATTGTGGTTGTTCCCCGCGTGCTTGGCTTTTTTTGTCTCTTTTCTTTTCTCATTCATTTTTTTTTTTTTTAAGTTTTTTACTTTCTCCAAGAGTGGGTAAGAAACATGGGCTGCTCTCCTGGCCCTCTCCTGCCTCCCCTTCCTTCCCCCCGCCTCCCACCCTGGGACTCACGCCCCTGGAGCATCACATGTCATGTTGTGATATTTAAAAGCCGAGAGAGAAAACAGCAAGCGCGCTGTGCGCAGGGCGAGGTAGGAGGTGCCCCAGAATCTGCCAGCTGGGGAGGCTGTCTAGACAATTAGCAAGCCTCCCTCCTACAAGGAAAGGGTCACCCTGTGCCAGGAGGTCGGGCGGCTGAACACTCAGCTACCATCAGCTATTTTTAGCCGCCCCGGTCACTCGTGGACTTTTATGGAGCAGTGCAGTGCCTGGCAGGTGACTCACTCTTCTCGGGACCTTCCCCAACCAGAGCTGCCTGCAGGCCCAGAAAGTTCTCCCTTCCACCCAACGCGCTCCAACATCTCCAGTTTCTCAGCCACACTGTCCATTTACCCAGCCTCACAAGTGAGCCCATTCAAAAACAAAAAGCAGAAAAGAAAAGTTTTGAAATTGGAGTGAAGTTAAAGCCCAAGGCAAGCAAATGACTGTCAAGTTAATAGTGATGGAGAAAAGCAGAACTCAGAGGCGGTGGGACAGACCATAGACATGCTTTGGAGGGGGCTCTCCCCCCATCAATCATCTCAGCCCCAGAGCAGTTGGGGTCAGCACGAGCACATGGTCCAAGCCAAAGCAATGACAGATCTTCCCAGAGAGTTTTGTTTGAGCTTTTGACAAAGATGGACTGTAT
Source organism: Talpa occidentalis (assembly GCF_014898055.3). Classification (NCBI taxonomy): domain Eukaryota; kingdom Metazoa; phylum Chordata; class Mammalia; order Eulipotyphla; family Talpidae; genus Talpa; species Talpa occidentalis. Next base: position 61,364,930 of record NW_023601322.1, on the reverse strand, counting down.
TGCCTCATCGTAAATGAGGAGATGCCGAGCACAGCAGGTGCTCTTGGCATTTATTCTTGTCACTGTTGATGCTGAAAACAAAGCCAACAGGGGAAAGCACAGCCAAGAAAGGAATAAGAGGGCTAGAGTCCTAGTCCCATCATTTAAACCTCCTGATCTAGCCATGCCCGTAACACCCACACCCACTACTTTACCTCTGATGTAATTTAAAGTGTATCCAGGGCCTCCCCTGGTGGCGCAGAGGTTGAATGCTGGGCTGCGAAGCTGCCCGCAGCCTCTGCTGTGCTGGTTCGATCCCCGGCCACCAGAAAGGGTCCCACATGGCACGCAGACCTCTCCTGCCACGCCCGCTGCTCCCCTCAGCAGTGTATTTCGTCAGTCTGCCTGTTCTGTTCCCCACTCTGGCTCTGGTGAATTCTCTCACCCTCCAGCACTTCTTACTGTACCCAGTGCTTGTATAAATAAATAAAATAAATCTTTAAAAAAATAAAGTGTATCCAAAAATAATCAAGATGGCTTGATGGATGGACAGGTGGACATAAATGTGCCTAAGTAAGTAAAGTGTGAATGGTGGCATCTGTACAAGTGCTCACTACAGAATTCTCTCAGCTTTTTTGTAAGAAAACTTGAACTTTGTTTAAGTCAGTCTGAGTTGGATCTTTGACTTCAGCACACAATATTTCCTGACTATTATGTCCAATTACAAAGCCCAGATAATGAGAACCAAATAATGAATGATCAAAGGGAGGTAGACTGATGCGCCAGGTTTCCAAGAACCGGTTCAGGCTGTGTCATCTTGGGCAAACCACTTACCTTCTGACCCTGAGTTTACTCATCTGCCAAGTGGGAGAAATCCTGGGATCCTGGGATCCTGCCATCCACACAGGATATGGAAGGGCTCAAGTGGGTCTACCATGGATGAGGGGCTTCCCAGAAAGCAATGTGGTAGGCAAAACCAGCACCATTTTGCAAGACAGCCAGGGAGGGTTGGGGCCACAGAGCCCTTCAGGGGCTCCAAGATCTTGGAAGCACAAATCACCTTTTTTCCTGGCTTGGGAGATGAGGTCGGCTGCACTCTTGCTCATGACCTTCGTGACATACAGAGGGCAGTTGGTTTGGCTGGCGATGGTGATGGCCCGAAACACAGCCTCGGCCTCCAGCTGCAAAAAAGAGTCCTCCAGAATCAGAGGGAGCCTGGCCGCCCAAAGCTGCCACTCCCTGGCCTCCAGGAGCTGAGAATGCAGGGCAGCACAGAGGGAGGTTAAGGGTCTAAGAAGATCTGGAGTTAGAAGCCTTGGATAGGAATCTCAGCGCTACCACTCTGTAGCCCTGTCACTTTCCTCAGCCCTCACCTGCAATGTGCATGTGGGGGCGGAGCCTGCTCACAGCAGCACCACATCAACAGGCAAAGTTTTTCCTTGGCTTTGGCCACTCTCTCCCCTCTCAGTGATGATCACAAAAGCTACCTGTGAATGGAAACCTTTGCTCCTACACCTTCTCAAGGTAGAGCCTGAGGACACATTATCCCAGCACTAAAAGGTACAAAATAACCAGCAAAGGCAATTAGGCATCAAATCTCTTCCTGCAGGAATGCATGGCCAGTAGCGGGTTCGTTTCAACTAATTACAGCTAATTTCTTTGCCTTTTTTTAAATGACGACATGTTTCTCTGCAGAAAACTCTTCAACGGCATTATTTTGAGCTGATTAGAAGCAGTCTGCAGAGGCAGCAGACACCCCATTTAGACTCAAATGAAGTCAGTCGAAGGCCCCTTTTTTCTGGTTCAAATTTGGGCTTAGTGTGGAGTCAGTATTGCTAGATCACCATCTGATCAACTTACTGTGCCACCCAATTGTTCGGTTGTTATTTATTTGCTTTTGCAGGAGCTTGTCTCAATATTGAAACTGCAGATGCTGGAACATTCGATTTGCTTTCTGCTCACGACAAGATTATCTGTTGCTTTTCTCTCTGCTGGTGGTGTATAAACAGGGACCCAAAATGTGACTCTTTGGGGATGCTGAGTCCTCCCCCTCCCCAGCTTGAGGGGAACACTGTCAGCAAGTTTGAGAGTCCAAAACAGAGTCAGTCACAAAACCACAGTGAGTTAACAGTTTGTGCTTTGAGGCATAATCAGTACAGTCACTTTTTCCCAGCTTAGAAAAAAAAAAAAATTGAACCCCAAAGCTGCTCAAGCTCAGGAAGCAGAATGGTCACTCTTTTCCTCTCACTCCATGGGGGCTGTCACCTGAGTCCCCAAGGCATCCAATCCACACGGGAGGCAGGCTCCAGTTCTAGGGATGGGCTCAGAGGAGGGGAAAATGGAGCATAGAAGACAGCTAGAGAGGGAGGGGAGCGCTGGTGCCTGTCACCTCCTGGACAGTTTACCTGAACACATCTTCATCTCCATAAGCCTCAGTTTCTCCAAATGCAAATCAAGCGGGTAACCTGTCCCTTAGGCTGGCTCAGTGTGATCAGTCTGGCTAACTGCAAAACTTGTCACTATTTCCAGCCCAAGGAATTAGCAAATATTTGTGGCAAAAGTTGAGATCACAGAGCACTCCTTTTTTTTTTCTTTAATTCAACTCAAAGAAATCTTCCCCAATAGCATTGCATAAAGTGGAAATAACACGTTCCATCAATAGGAGACAAACTGTGTAAACCACATTATTTTTTCTATTTTTTTTCCCCACCACCATCCCTTCTACCCTTTTGCCCCCTTCTCTTTCCTCCTTAACTGCAGAAGCTTTGCTTCTTTCATTAGTGTCTGGTAATTTTCATAAATATTTTGCTTTGTCAAATCATCTGCTAGGTAAATGCCCAATGTCTTTCTGGCAAGTCATTCCGACTTGCTTCATGACACATAATTCCCTAGAACTCCCTCCATTTTGCTATAAATGGCAACATTTAATCTTTCTGTATGGTTTAATAAAATTCCATCAGGCGGAAAAGCCGCATTGTCTTGATCCAGTCTTCTATCAGCAGACACTTAGCTTGTTCCCATGTCCTAGCTACTGTAACTAATGCTGCACCAATTAATTTCTTATTATAATTCCTAGCTAGCTCAGCTTAAGACTTTTCTTATTAACGATCTCCTCCATTCCACTCTAACATAGATTTGCGTATTCAAATATGCTAGCCAAGTTGCATTTATTCAGTAGGAAATAACGTGTTTCCCTTAGATCATCAGCAAAGCAGGATCTGAGATGAGAGCTCAAGTCTCAGTTCCAGTTCTGCCACATAGAAGCTGGGCAACCTCAGCCACACTGCACAAGCTCCAAAGCCTCAGTCTCCTGGTCTGTAAAGTGGGGATAAGAATGGGACCTGACACCCAGGGATACTGGGGGGCGATTAAAAGAGTTCATCCTTATAATGAGCCCACTCCTGGGACAAGTGTTTCTTGGAGGCTGGCTTGTGGCTGCATTGCTGATCACAGTTTCTGGCCAGTGTGAGAGTACCTGTGTTACTACCCAAAGCCGACCGATGTAACTCAGCCCAAAGCCGAGACCTCAGCATTTTCCCATGTAACCTGCTACAGTTCCTTTTTGGATGGATGCCATTCTGGTTAGCCTATGCAGCCCTACACATTTAAAAATACCAAAGATAGGGCCTCCCTGGTGGTGCAGGGGGTTAAGCATGGCACTGTGAAGCTGTCTTCAGCCTCTGCAGCATGAGTTTGATCCCTGGCTGGCCAGGGAGCTACCCATATGGCACAGCAGACCTCTCCTATCTCGCCCGCTGCTCCCCTCAGCAGTGTATTTCAGTCTGCCTGTTCTGGTCCCCATTCTGTTGTTTCTGGTGAATCCTCTCACCACTCCCTGCCCCTGCACCTCTGGCCTGTACCCCAGTTCTTATATGCATAAATAAATAAATCTTTTAAAAAAATACCAAAGAGAGCTTGCAGCTGCCTAACGTGTCTATAATGCAAAGGAGTCCCTGACGCAGTGGGTGGGGCTTGCATAGCCAGAGTAAGACTGAGACTAAGAGCCCGGCTGCAGGGCTGGCCTTCCCCAAACTACACATGGTTTCTGGTGAACAAGACCCTGGAGACCACAGACGGGGGGTGAGTGGGGCCATCGTCCTGACATGCCCAGACTCATGAGCAGTGGTCTCCGGTGCTGGCTCAGCCCCAGAATCCCTCAAGATAGCATCTGAGTATGCTTTGAGGTGAAGAGGGGCTGCCTCCTCCTGTCCTCTGCTCCCTGCCACCACCCCCCACCACCATCACCACCCCACTCCCTCCCCCTCATCACTGCCCTGGGATCTCATTCCCTCCCAGCACCCTGACAACAGGACTATGTTTAGAAGGTGACATCAGCTCCCAACTTCACCCGAAAGGGCTTCCAGGGGTACAGAGACCTGCAGCTGAGAGGCTTTTTACTAAAAAGGACACAGGAGCAAGGAGGGGTGGTGGGGAGGGTTGAAGAAACAAACCAAGGAACAAAAATAGACTTTGCTCAGAAATCCCCTGGCTGAGGCTTAGGCGCTACTGCCAGCATGTCTCCACCAAGGCAGGGATTTAAGAAAAGTTTCACAAATAGTGCTGATCATGCTGGCTTCCGAACCCTGTGCAAAAAATTTCCCAATTCTTCAAATCCTGTGGCTTCAACGCTCTGAGCTTCAGGGTCTTTATGGAACAATAACACTGGAGCAGCAGCAGGGGGAACTGAGAACTCAATTAGCACCACGTACTGGGGACAGCAGGCACCCCAGAGAAGGGAGCTGCTCTGATCAAGGAGACAGAATTTCTGTCTTGACCCCGATAGATCACCAAAAACGTGACATGCTACAGCTGATAACAAAATTATCTTAGATACAAGGAGTTACTGGGGTGCTATTGATGTTCTGTTTCTCCAGCAGGGTGCTACTTACACCAGCATATTCATTCATTAGGGAAAATTCATTGACGGGAACACTTTGCTCCAAGTGCGTTCCATCTTAATTTTGAAAAAGGCTCTAAAAGAGATGGACAATGGGAATATAATCATGTCTGGTTCTGATTTCTCTTTCTACCCATTGTTGAGTTTGGGTCTTAGAGGACAGGATAGGAAGAGGACTTGCTTCACTAACATGGAGGACCATGAATTTGCTCCCGATGCCAGACCTATACTGGTTTCCCAAAGCCAACAGGCTTTCAGTCATGTGGGCGGCCAATTCCCAGCTCTGTTCTCCGTGCCAGCAGGTAAGGTGGCAGGCATCCCAGAAACATGGAATTAGCGACAGTCACCTTGAGCTCTCTCACTGTGAAGCACACACACTAATCATCACTCATTTTGCAGGTGGGAAAATTCCATACTTCCATGGACATAAGCATCTTCTCATATGAATTAGCAGACATAATGCCTATGATAAACCCTTTAACCTTCCGTCCATATAGGCAATATTCTACAGGACTCAAAATACAATATGCAATAAGGGACTAAGAAGAAATGCCTCTGGGATGCACAGTAATTCAGAAAGGATTTAGAGAGCCTCCCTGGTGGCTTAGGGTTAAGTAAGTCTCAGTGCTATCTCTGCGACAGCCCTCCAGTGGCAAAGCAGCCTGATTTTGATCCCCAGCCAGGGAGCTGACACACGTATGGTGCAGCAGACCTCTCCTGTCTCACCCGCTGCTCCCCTCAGCAGTGTATTTCAGTTGATTCACCTGTTCTGCTCCCCACTCTGTCTCTGGCGAATCCTCTCATGCCCTCTCTCCCGCACCTCTGGCCTACACCCCAGTTCTTCTATGCAAAATTAAATAAAAATCTTAAAAAGAAGGAAAGGATTTAGATACTTACCTCCAAATCTCCATGCCCCCATCCTCCACTCCATATCTACTCACTTCATCACCCCTGCTACCCTTCACCCTCCTTCCCTGCCCCAGCATAACTGGTTGCCACTCCCCTGTAATTTACCTCCTCTGGTCTGCTCAGCACATGGCCTTCTGGACCAGTTATTCCCATTTCCAACATCCGGTTTTGCTCCTGGAATGAGAAAAAAATATATAGTTTTTAGATGAGCTCAAGGGAGGTTTGGGAAAATTATGCTGGTAGGTTCTGACCTACAGATGTGTTCAAGAAAAAAAGGAATAAAATGTGTATGTTGAAATAAATCTGTTAATTCTGTACTTGGAAATGCAAAAGAGGGAAAAAGAACACCTAACAGTGGCTCTTTTTATTAGAAGGATGACAATCTCTGTTAGGGTATCCTATTCCCACCCCCCCAATATTAGACATCAAAATTCACACCAGCTCATTTAATTCTTCATTTCTTTCACATGCAGGTATTTCAGAAAATACTTGCTTAACTTGTTTGTATATTCGTTCACGAAGTAGAAAACCCATTCATTCAAAGGAAAAAAAAGTACTGTATATTTGCTTTACGCAAGGCTTTTGGTCAAGTCCTTGAATTAAGGCCAGGGTCTGATCGCAGAAAACATAGTGCTGCTTCCCAAAATCTACTCCACCCACCCATCAAAATCATCTGGGCTGCTTTTGTAGCAACCAAGTTCACCAAGTCAGAATAGGTGAGGTTAAAATCTAGGAATCTGCATCTTAATAGGCTTCCCTGACTTTCTTTTTATTTTTTAAAAAGATTTATTTATTTATGCATACAAGAGAGCTGGGGTATAGGCCAGAGGTGGGGGGGGGGTGTCTGAGAGGATTCACCAGAGACAGAGCGGGGAACAGAACAGGCAGACTGACGAAATACACTGCTGAGGGGAGCAACGGGCAAGACAGGAGAGGTCTGCTGCGCCATGTGGGTTTCTCTCTGGCCGGCCAGGGATCGAACTCATGCTGCAGTGGCTGCGTATTGCTTCACAGTGTGGTGCTTAACCCCTTTCGCTACCAGGAGGCCCTTCCCTGACTTTCTTATGCTTTAAATTTTATGGCTTCAATTAAGCCAGGCAAAATAATGCCTCTAAACAGCATTACCTGAGCCCTTCTTTTTGGTCAAATTTGATTTAATTAGGTCTCGAAGAACTGCCTACCCTTGTGGCAGCTGACTGCTATATTCCACAGAGTTCTGGTCAGCTTTCTGGAAAAAGCAGAGGGCTGGGCAGTGAACGTACATGGGCTAAGTGGAACTGGCACATCCTAAACCACCATATTTGCAGCACGGAGGGCATGCACTCTCAAATCACTAAGTCTGTGGCGATGACCTTCTGCACTGGTACTGGAGACAAAGAAGTTAAATAAGATGGAGATAAATAAAACAGTGTTGGGGTAGCTGAAGACGAGAGAGCAAATTGAACAAAGTCTTGTCTCACTTGGAACTCTGAACTATTTAGGAAGAAAGGAGTTCCTTCTATCTAGGAAAGAACTATTTTTTGTTGTTTTTGATGCTATTACTCTTTAAAAGAAAGCAGGAAGGAAGATATCATACATTATCAGCAGCCACAAGAAGTGAAATGGGGGGTCTCCCTAGTGGCGCAAGGGGTTAAGCACAGCACTGTGAAGCTATTCGCAGCAGCTGCAGCATAAGTTCGATACTCAAGCTACCCACATGGCACAGCAGACCTCTCCTGTCTCACCCGCTACACCCACAGCAGCATATTTCAGTCAATCTGCCTGTTCTGCTCCCCACTCTGTCTGTGGTGAATCCTCTCACCCCCCACACCTCTGGCCTGTACCTCAGTTCTTGTATGCATAAATAAATAAATAAATAAATCTTTATTTTAAAAAAGAAGTGAAATGGTCACAATCTCCAGCTCTATAGGATGGAAAAAAAGGTTGATATTCCCAAAAAAATCACCTCCATTTTCATTCTTACTGTTTCATTTATTAAAACAACTCAATAAAATTTTTGCAGAACTGATGGGTTTCCACTCCAAATTGTCTCTTGAAGTCACAAAAAGGTCACAATCACCAAGAAAGCCTTTTCTGTCTTACATGCTTCTCTCATTTCGGGCTTGTTCAAGTGCACAGGATGAAACTCGCTCCAGTGGGGGGTTTCCAAGCTTTCAGGGGGACTTTTCCAAAATCTGTTTGTCTGAACTCTACTTCTGACCTGAATCAGAATCTCCGGAAGTAGGAGGACTCCAGGGACTGTTCTTTAAGCTCTGCGGGAATTTCTCAGGCAATGCTCACATCCGGGAATCCTGTTCTAACAGCTGTGGTGTTCCGACTGCTGGAAGGCTGGGAATAGGTTTAAAGACCCATCGAAGCCCTCTTGCATGGGGAGCAGTGGGTGCCTTGAGGCACGGTCTCCCCTGGCATTTTGGCACAGTACAATTTCCGTTTGCTTCATGACGAGAGGGTCCCCGTCTTTTTCATCCTCCCTCTATGGCACACAGCAGGCACTCAATGAATATTTCTTAGGCAAATGGCTACAGAGTCTAAACTCTGATTTTCATGTCCTGCCAGCTTGAAAATTTTGAAAATTCCCCATAGGAAAAGAGGTCTTCTTGTTCTCCATTCCTTCTGCATAAAGTGCAGCAAGAACCTCAGAGCACAGCAGTTGCTTCCATTTAGACAACATGATAAAATCTTTCTGCTCAAGGTGTCTTTAATAAGCACACACGAGAAATTCATCCAAACAGAAAATGCCCCTATCCTTTTCTTGACTGAGAACAGACCTTCCTAAGGTAAGGAAAGCAAGGCGGGATGGGGGGAGGGAAAATGGGGAGAAGACCCAGAGAAACTTCTATTTGAAGGAGCTACAAAGAAGAAGAGGAAGTTGGCCCAAGGAGCTTTAAAGAAGCCCCAGAATGCTTGGTGGGAGGTAAAAGAGTAGTGCTGCCTTGATTGGGGCTCCTTCCTGCTCACCAGCTGTAGAAAATGGTCAAAGAAACCACCTAATATGATGCCTTGGGGGTCAAACCCAATACTACCCAGGAAGAACTGCAAAAGGCTTACAGGAAGCTGGCCTGGAAGCAGCACCCTGATAAGAATCCGAAAGGAAGGAGAGACGTTTAAACAGATTTCTCAACCTTATGAAGAGGTCTCTGCAGCAAAAAAAAAGTGGGGAGCGGCCTCCTTGGTGGCTTAAGGGGTTAAGACACAGCACTATGAAGCTCTCTGCAGCCACTGCAGCATGAATTCAAGTCTCTGCCAGGGAGCTACCCACATGGCACAGCAGACCTCTCCTGTTTCACACACTGTTCCCTTCAGCAGTGTATTAAAGTAGATCTGCCTGTTCTGCTCCCCACTCTAATGAATCATCTCACCATCACCCCCCGCCTCTCTGGCCTGCACCCCAGCTCTTGTATGCATAAATAAAATAAATCTTAAAAAAGAAAGAAAAGAAGCAGTGTATATGACAGAGAAGGTGAACAGGCCATTAAAGAAAGGGAGCAGGTGAAAAATCCAGATCCCCTGTGGACATCTTTGATATCTTTTCTGGAGAAGGGAAAAGGATGCAGAGAGAAAGGAGAGGTAAAAATGCTGTGCAATAATTCTCAGGAACCTTAGAAGATTTATAGAAAGGTGTGACAAGACAGCTATTCTGCAAAAGAATGTGATTTGTCAGCAATGTGAAAGCTGAGGTGGGGTGAAAGGAGCTGCAGTGGTGCTGGAACACGGATAAGAATTCATCCTACCTGATGGGACCTGGAAGGCCCAGCACGTGCGCATACAATGCCAGTGCCATGGGGGCAGGGGCGGAAGGTGGGGGGGACGTCCTAGAGATTGATATAAAAGCTGCAATGGAAGGAAGAGAGTTCAAGAGAAGAAGATTCTAGAAGTTCATATTGTCAAAGGCATGAAAGATGGCCAGAAGGTAACATTCCATGGTGAAGGAGACCAGGAATCAGGGCTGGAGCCAGGAGATGTTATCTCCATGTTAGAGCAAAAGCCCATGCTGTTTTTAGCAGGCAAGAAGACCTTTTCATGTGTATGGACATAGAATTGATTGAAACAGTGTTGTCTTTTGAAAGCCAGTATTACTCTTGATCACCTCGCATCCACGTCAGTCTGGTCATCATGTTGGCATGACAATTGATCATAGACCATATGAAACTGGTAGGGTAGCCTAATTACTGCATTCAAGGTGAACTGTCCTAAGAATGGCTTTCTCTCTCCTGATAAACTCTCCTTGCTGGAAAAACTTCTTCCTTGAGAGTAGGCAGTAGAAGTAATAGACTGATATGAAACGGACCACGTAGAACTGGGGGACTTTGATCCAAATCAGGAAAGATGACAATATTACAATAGAGAAGCTTAGGGGGATGATGACCATCATTGATCATCATTCTGGGGGGGAGGGGATCTCGTGTCAGTCTTCTTAATGGGACCAGTGAATCATACTCCTTGCTAGCACTTTCTATGCAGTAGTGAATGAGTAAAGGACTACAATCAATACGCTCACTCTTTAGGATGGTTTTGTGTCAATATCCAACTACAGTAGTATTTTCAAATTAAATGAAGAATAAACTCAAATATACAAACTCTGACTTTGCCCTGTACATATGATGAATTTGGTGTTCAAGATAAAGTTTAATACTTATAACAACTACTTAAAGAATTGTCCTAACATCTGTTAGACCACACCTGTAACTGATTTCAGCTAGAAGAATAGCTTAGGCTGAAAAGCTATTTGTATATGCGTGAAAGCAAAAACTCTATTTAACTGGCAGTCAAGAAAGACAAAGAATTTAATTTTTAAGCAAGTGTTGGTTGTAGGAAGTGGCATTCACTGTAATCCCTCTGCATTTATACTGTTGCAGCTGTTATGTGATGGCAAGAAATATAATTAAGCCCATGGTATCAGTGAAAGAAAAGATACCTTTGTAAAGAAGGGGTTTATCAAGATGGTTTACACAGGTAGGACTGCATTCCCTTCTACTGCACCATTTCATCTCTGTCCCTTTTCACACATATGACTATTAGCCCTGGTTACATTTTTGTTTCTCCTTCTCCGTGGACCCTGATTAGTAACTTCTGGAACAGGAGTAATTTAGAAGTAATTTAGAAGCTAGATGTCAAGACCTTTACATGGAGAAGTAATTTGCATGTATGAGATAGGTGGGTGTTTTTTTTTTTTTAGGGATGTTACAGGTTTACCTTAAATCATTTAACTTATGCTCCAGAATAACTGCAATTTAATGTTGGTAGTAGAGCAAATTATGCTGTATAGAGCCTCCCTGGTGGCACAAGGGGTTGAGACGAAACCTATGAGGCTAACCGCAGCCACTGCAGCATGGGTTCAATCCCTGGCCAGGGAGAAGCCCACATGGTGCAGCAGACCTCACCTGACTCGCCTGCTTGCTCCCCTCAGCAGTGTATTTCGGTCAGTCTGCCTGTTCTGTTCCCCAGAGATGGTGAATCCTCTCACCCCCCGTACCTTTGGCCTATGCTCCAGATCTTGTATGCATAATAAATAAATCTTTAAAAAAATATGATGTATAGCTTTAAGTGAACATCTAGAAGTCACTTCACAAGTTTAAATCTGGACATGAGAATTTAAGTAACTCTTGAAATGTATAACTGTGTCTGCAATATACTGATTACAAAACAGAGACCAAAAAAGGAGGGGGGGCTTTGCATTGGAGCCCATTTGCCCCCACAGGACCTAAAAGGAATATGCAGTGGGTTGAGTTCCAAGGGGATCTGGAGGGAGGGCTGGGGCCTCTAGAGCTGCATGAAAAACCTGGAGAAAGGGGAGGATGACAGCTCACATGTGGCTCATAAACCTCCACCAGTAAGACAATATTGGGTGTGAAATCCCAATCCTGAAGCCCTGCACTGCTGGGGTGTTGGCCTGAAGGCACCCTGAAGCTGGACTGGAGGAGCCAGGGACCCCCTGGATGCACCATCTCTGAGCAAAGACACCCATCAAGTACATGACCTTTGGGGCAAAGACTCAGTTCTCTCAATTATACCCTGATCCTTGGGTTGATGACCACATCCCTCTGAGCCTCAATATTCTCATCTCTAAAAGTGGGGGTGGTGGTGCCATCTTTAAAGGGTTTGTTGAAGGGTGAGAATATGCGAGAACACTTACCAGTGCCTGGCACACAGGAGCAGGCTTACACCAAATAAGACTTGTCCGAAAAGGAGATGAGGATCACCTAAACAGCGTCTCCCCACCCCTGCTGACCACGTTCACCAAGTCCTGGACAACTTCTAAAATGAAGACACCACCAAGTGCTTGTGAGCTATAGAATGTGTCTGCTTTGGCTCGCCTAATAGCTTAGCACTTGGTGCAAAATGTTCGGGAAACGCTCTTGGAAAGAATGAATAATGGTTTCTTGCCATTAATGTTATCGAGTGCGCTAAGAGAGCTCACACCCTTTCTCTGGCTGCCTCCTCCCAGCGAAGGCCGATCCTGAATGTTTCTGAGATAAACAAAACCCTGGTTAGACACATCTGCACATCGCGTCCATTAAGCAGCCCTGGAGATGGAGAAAAGTGCTTTCTGCTTCCTTACAAATGATCCTTTTGGGCCTTGGGGCCTCGCTTTCATCACTCTTTCCTCAGATTTCTCAATATGATTTCTAGGAAGCCGGGGGGGGGGGGGGAGTCTTATCCACACAAAACCCGATTCCTTGATCATCGAAGGCCAAGCATTCCACAGTCCTAGCTAGGGCATCTGGCTTCTGAGAAATGCCACCTTGAATTCAATTCCAAATCAGCAAAGCTCTCCTACTAAATGGCCCAATTTGAAGCTTCCTCTTCCAGGACGCCTCTTCCCCAGCACATTCCACATGCCTCCTTGCCTGCTAAATTCCCCTTATTCCTCCTTCTAGAATGTGAGGTTCTTGGGGCAGGCTCTGGGGTTAGCAGAGTACTTGTGATGATGCCATGTACGTACTGAGCTCCAGCACCACTGAAGAAGCAAGGACACAGACAGGATGCAGACCACGCCCGAGCAGAAGGCACACTCCAGGGATCTTCTGGGTCTTACCTGGGCAATGATATCCCCATTCTCAGCGTGAACTTGGGCGATGGCTCCCAGTTCCCCCAAACAAGTGAAGATCTCATAGAGCTGGAAAAGAAACGAGTCTTTGTCACCTTCACCAGCCACTGCGGCCTTTGGCAACCTTGAACAAGGGCCCATTACTAGATCAGAGTTAAAATGAATGGGATGAACCAGAGGACGGAGGTGACAGAAACTGAAATACACAGTACCTCAGGGGTGTGCTAGTGAAAAGGAACTCTAGGAAACTAGGTAAAGAAACTTTGTGTCTCTGACCTCTTCTCTGCCTCCAACCCATACTTCATATGAATTTTTTCCTACTGGCCTGAGATGGAGCTTCAGAATCCTTCTCAACACGTGCTCCTGGTAGCCAGGACAGCCTGGCCAGACGCTCATGCAAGAGCTCAAACTCCTATATCTTCACTCCTGAAGGTAGGCCTCCCCACACCTCCTAACCAGGAAGGATGAGAATCACTGTATTCCCTCTGAGACTTAAGATTTTTCTAAAAGAATCACATTCCACAGATTTCTTAGGGAGAGGACAGAGGCAAGCCACAATGATTACCCCCAATAGCAGAGGGTCCCCCTTAATCCTTCAAGGCTCACCATCTTACACTTTCACTGAGTTCGTGGCGGGTGTGGAGTTTGGTAGATAGATTTAGGCAAGCCCTTCTTCTTGACCTTGTCCTTTGAGAGAGCTTCTGTCAGAGGAAATTCTGTCTGCCTGGCCATGGGCTCCCTGCCTGTAACCTTATTTAAAATGCAGTGTGGACTGGAAGGCTTCAAGAAACATTCTGGCCCAGCGGTCTCCCACATCAACCACAGTGACTCACACCGAAAGAGCCAAGGTCATCAGCAACCATAGGAACCCCATCCAGATCCTCCAAACCACACAGCAATGGGGTATTACCTCTGTGTTGGACACTTGATACAAATCCTTATAGGCCATGTAAACCATGAAGGAGTTAACCCCTGCAAGAGAGGGAAGGGGGAAACAGCAGAAAAGACATTACTACAGGCAACACCCACCCTCTGCGCCCACTTCCATCACCACGGGGCCCAAGTGCATTACAGGGTCCCCACCAACACAAAGGGCTGCTTTCCACTCTCTAAAAGCATTTTTCTATTTCCTCCTGTACCTGATAAAATCAACACTTCCTAAGTGATGCAAGAGCCTCCTCTGGGCTTTTTTCTTGCCTCTGCCCCACCCGTACTTCAGCACCTGGATCAGGATAGCTCAAGACAATGCATATATATCATCATATCATCGGAATCACTGTTACACTGGGGACTGCTGTGTGGCTAGTTCAGAGAACCTGCAACACCTAACCTCTTGAGCCTTCATCTCCTCGTCTGCAAAATGGGAAAATAAAAACTCCCTCCAGGCTAGGTAGTGTGGTTACACCTACAGAGCTCTTAGCACCAGGCCTGGCATACAGCTGGTCCCTGCGGTGGATCTGCTGGGATCAGTGATGTCACTACTGAATGATCTCCTGCTTCCACACTGGCCTGTGCAGGGGGTAGATTTGGGAGAACCGAGCTGTAGACTTCGTCTTAGGAGAGTAGCAGGGCTAAGGGACAGAAGCGAAGCTTCACCTTGCACTTAAATATCAAATCATAAATGTTCAAAGGAAAGTGACATTTAATTTCTCACTCCAAATAAACCATTGGTAATTTACAGAAATGGCGGGGGATCAGAAATGGCAGGAAACAGAGTCTTTTTGCAGAAAGGATCATTTGGCCTCTAATCATTAGCATATCTCAGCCTGCACTGTCTGGGCCAAAGGACAGTGGTAACCTGAGAGCTCGCTGACCCACAGTATTGGACTCTGGGCTGTTGCCCCAACCCAACCCTACCCACAAGCCGCTGTGTCCTTGTGGATCAACCGGGGCCCTTTGGAAGGGAAATGGGTGTTCAAGTCGTTCAACTGGCTCCCCAGTTGAATGCCCGGTGTGAAAGAGGGGGTCAATCTCAATTCTTGTATCAGGAGGAACTGAGCAGAGCTAGGGGTGGGGCAGGGGGAGGGAGGGGAAGGAAAACTCATCTCCCGGGAGGTCCTCTCTCCTTCACCCAAGGACACCCATTGTTTCCATGGAACTCTGGGCCTTTTCTTCTAGATTACTCTCCTGACAAAGGCTCAGCTTCCCATGGCATCTCTCCTGCTGCCACTCCCCGGGCTGACCTTTCATCTTTACCCTGAAATACTGGGCAAGGGCCACTCCTGATAGTCCCTGAGTTCTGGTGGACAGAGTGCAGGTCTGTGTGCACACCCCGGGCGGCGCATGTGTGTGAAATATCTGCGCATCAAATCAAAGAAAGAAAGTAGAGAAGAATTTCAGGGGACAACAGAAATCTGAATTGTGCACACACACATTTTATGCCTTCGGCAAATAGTCTGAGCATGAACAAATCGTTGCTCCTGGAAATGTCTAGACTTTCTGTGGATGACATTATTATAGTCTAGTGATGGTTTGATTTTTGGAGTAAAAATGATAAAGTATAAAAATGCCTAACTTGGGCCTCCTTGGTGGTGCAGGGGTTAAGTCTTAGGGCTATCATGCTATCGGCAGCCACTGCAACACGAGTTCCATCCCTGGCCAGGGAGCTACCCACATGGCACAGTAGACCTCTCCTGTCCTGCCCGCTGCTCCCCTCAGCAGAGTACTTCGGTTTGTCTGCCTGTTTGGCTTCCTCGCTTTGTCTCTGGTGAATCCTCTCACCACCCCCCGCACTGTGGTCCACACCCCAGTACTTATATGCATAAATAAATAAAAAATCTTTAAAAACAACAACTACAAAAATGCCTGACCTCACATTGGTCACAATGCCTCTAATGTCAGAATACCGTGTGACCTTAGATGAGATGTTCAGGTCTTCGAACCTTACTTTCTTCCTCCGTGAAATGGGTAGTTGCTACTTGGACAGCGTCACTACCTCCTGGCTCTGGGGTCTGAGGCTACTGATTCCTAGTCCCCATCGGCAGAGTGAGGGTGACACTCCCTATCCCACGGTATCCTGTCAGGAGTCGGCAGCGCCCGAACTCGGAGGTACCCTCTGCCCAGTACCCAGGCTCTTGTTCCCAGCTCCCAGCAAGGAAGGCGTGAGAAGGACACGGGGTGGGGGAGGACAGGACAGGCCCACCTTTGTCCTTGATGAGGCTCTGCACTTCCTGCTTGACGCTGTCGTTCCAGTGGGTGATGTCCACATGCAGGGTGTAGTCGCAGCAGCTCTTCCCGTCCGCCCACTCCCGCCACTTCTCAAAGGCCTCCGTCAGGCTTGACTCAGGCTCGGGCACCACGTGGTCAACTGAAAGACAGTCCCAGACGGTGACCCCCTGAGTAGTCTGGTCCCCTCAGCACAGGCCGCTCCCGCTGACTTAGCTGTGATCGCACAGTCTGTTTCCTGGGCATGGAAATAACCTTAGAGGGTGTTCCCTGGTAGTTTCACGGTTGCTAATGACTAAATTGTCACCTAGCTATGTGATTTGGGGTCGATTACTCACTTCTTTAAACCTCAGTTTTCTCAACCCCAAAATGGGTGCCAAGTGGAGTGGGGTGTCGGGTTTGTTGTAAGATTAAACAGGAAATGTGTATAACATGCTGCATGAGCCTGGAACATAGTGAGTGCTCAATTCATGTTAGCTTCAAGGAGTGCCTACTACATGCCATAGGCCCAGAACCGTGGGGAGTCAGCACCATGATAAAAGCCAGACTCTCTTCTAAGGGCGGGAGGAGACACTTCAAAGCCAGAGCTCAAGTGACGTCCTTGCACTAGTGCCCCTGAAGGAGTTGGTGTCAGGTAAGTGAAAATGACGTGAGGCATACAGAGCTTATTTCCAGATGAACTGTTTGTCAAGAATCTGGATTCTTTGAGGCCCAAAACTGCTCTTGCAGTAACTGCTATTGTGGATAGTATTTTTCAAAATAGCATTTGTAATTGGTGACAGCAAGGCAAAAAAAAAACATACAAATCCCGTGGGCAGCTAAAGAAGTGTGAATTGAAACAACTTTCCTAAGAACAGTTTTGAAATCGGTATTAAAAACCATGACTTTTTCATAAACCAAAATAAATAAAGTAAATAAAGCAAAAATTAGCCTTTGGATGATCAGAACAAATTAGTGCTTCCCAGGAGGGAAAGGGGAGGGGAGATAAGTAAATTGTGCAAAAGGGGTTAATTTTAGTAAACAGTAAAGGATGGAAGTAGACTTTTAATGAACACAATGTCATATATACAGATGTTGATTTATAATGTTTTACATCTGAAACCTATCTAATATTATATACCAAAGTTACTTCAAAAAATTTTTTAGGGCCTTCCTTGATGGCGCAGGTGGTTGAGCACAGCGCTATGAAGCCGTCTGCAGCCTCTGCAGCACCGGTTCAATTCCCGGATGGCCGGGGAAAATCCCACATGGCGCAGCAGACCTCTCCTGTCTCGCCCGCTGCTCCCCTCAGTAGTGTATTTCGTCAGTCTGCCTGTTCTGTTCCCCACTCTGTCTCTGGTGAATCCTCTCATCCTCCCGCCTATCTGGCCTGTACCCTGGTTCTTGTATAAATAAATAAATCTTTAAAAAAAAATTTTTAGGGGCCTCCCCAGTGGCGCAGCGGGTTGGGCACAGTGGGTTGAGCACAGAGCTGTGAAGCTGTCTGCAGCCTCTGCACGCTGGTTTGATTCCCGGCCGGCCCGAGACCCACATGGCGCGGCAGACCTCTCCTGTCTCGCCCACTTCGGTCCATCTGCCTCTTCTGTTCCCTGCTCTGTCTCTGGTGAATCCTCTCACCCTCCCGTGCTTCTGGCCTGTACCTCAGTTCTTATATAAATAAATAAATCTTTTTAAAAAATAAAGGGTAATTTTCATAAAAAAATTTTTTTTAAAAAAAATGACACTTCCCATAACTTAACAGTTTTCCCTGAGCTTAACAATTATTCCTAAATAAATAAACATGGCTTGTGCAGAAACTTGGCTTCTGTATATTTCTACAGTGATATACATGAAAAATGGAAATGACTCAAATCTTGAGCAATAAGGAAATTTGGTTAAACAGATAAATCATGATACTTTTCATGATTCTTACCTCCATTTTAGATGTTCTATTGGAATAAAACTCAATGAATGGAGACCTTCATGACATTATTTAGGGAAGACATGGGCTAAAGCACAGTATATCTAATCTAATCCTACTTTTGCTAAGTAGGAAAAAAATTCAACCTCATGGTAAGTGATGTGGGACTTACAATGGGTGTTCTTTGCTTTTTATGTATTGAGGGTTTCAAATTTATTCACAAAGTACATGCCCTTTCTCTCTTGTCACCTTAAATTCTGGCTTACCTCCTGTTGCTCCCCTAATGCAGATACCAAGCACAATACAACGCTCCAGGAGGCTGAACATCTCCAGTTCCTCACCCCGACCACAGAAAGCCACACCAGGCCACGTGTGCCCTCAGCTCCCATCCAGGCAGCCCAAGCGCTCTCATCGGAAGGCAAACTCCGGAGCTACCTGACCCGGGGCTGGGCCACACCAGGGCCTGTGAGCAGGCAGCTGTGAAACATGAACTGGCTTCTACCCCTTTGCTGGAGAAAGGCTTTGGTCTCCCTGAATTGTGCTTTTTATCGCCTTGCTGCAATTTTCCTGGGTTTCTACAACCAGCTAGCTAAAGCTGAATCTGGCTAGTGTTCCTGTCAAAAGAAAGCAAGACAGAGAATAATTCTGTGGCTCAGGCTGTTCTGTGTTCTTGGGTGGAAATAAACATTGCTCTTGCTGACCAAGTTTGGGGCCAGGGCTGGACTGGACCCAATTCATCCAGATTCCTTTGGGACAGGACAGACAGCTCTGGAATAGCATTTGTTCATTAATCCAAGAGCATGCCACTTCCTGGGTGTTTTTTGTTTGTTTGTTTGTTTTGTTTTGTTGTGTTTTTGGAATTGCAATAGTTACCAGGAAAAAAAAAACAACTTGAAAACCACTTCCACAGGATACCTAATCTTAAAGATATGAATTGGTCAAAAAAACAGCACAGACCAGCCAATATTAAATGCCTCTGAAGCCCACTAATTCCCCAAGAACTCCATGATCATTCTCTTTGGGATGCTCCTCAGCCCCAGCCACATAGCTCTGCCTGCCCCCTCGGCTCCTTCCTGCCTCAGACCCAAGGGGAATTTCTGAAAGAACATTATGCCCACAAACCACAAACTTTTTTTAAGTCCACTTTCCCCAGGCACTGGCCCCAGCCACTGGCCCAGCATGCTAACTCTGACTCCCCAGCCACAGCGGGGTGAGGCCCTGCTGCCCGAAGGCAGACAGGAGAAGGCAGCCACCTCTCTGGTTCCCTCAGGCAGAAAGGCCATGAACTGAGGAAGAATTCACGTGACGCCAGAGAGCAGTGGCTAACACGTTAAAACACTTGCTTCCTGAGACCAGGAGTGTATCGACTTGGGGGGCTTACTGATCATGGTGGTGCCCCCCGCCAGGGCAGCCTTGGTCCCCTGGAAGAAGTCATCCACCGTGGTCATTCCCTTGTACGGCATCTGGAAGTGCGTGTGTACATCAATGCCACCAGGGATCACCATCTTCCCATTGGCCTCGATGGTCTTCACTCCTCCTGGGACAATCAGATTGTCTCCAATTTGCCTGGGGAGACAGTGAGATGACTGGCAATTTAAAAGAGCAACTTCCAAGATAAACATGGCAATGGAAAGATTTGAAACGTAGGGACTCAGATTTATCTAAGTCGTCTTTGCAAGTGACTCATGAGCTTAACAATCTAGAAACAAAGGTTATGAATTTATACACAAAAATAATTTCATAGATGCAAGACAATCTGGTGTGCCATTTGACAGTTCCATGGGTCCTGGCTTAATACTTAACCTCAGTAGTTTGTTTTTTTTTTAAAGGATTTTTATTTTATTTATACAAGAACTGGGGTATAGGCCAGAGGTGTGGGAGAGTGAGAGGATTCACCAGAGACAGAGTGGGGAACAGAACAGGCAGACTGACGAAATACACTGCTGAGGGGAGCAGCGGGCGAGACAGGAGAGGTCTGCATGCCATGTGGCCATCTCCGTGGCCAGCGGGGATCGAACCGGCACTGCAGATGCTGTGGACAGCTTCACAGCGCTGCGCCCAACCACCTGCGCCACCAGGGGAGGCCCAACCTCAGTGGTTTTGACGGTGTCTAGAACAAAGGGTGTGGAACAAATAGTTTTGAAAAAATAAGTAAGATTATTATCCCCTTCATTTTGTTCCTTATTTAAGTTACAGGTGAGGAGCAACATTTGGAGGAGGATTGAAAGGGTGTAAAACACAGAAAGCTGTTAGGGGAGATTGGAGGTGGTAACGAATGACTTACGAGGCCGTAAACTTTGCTGTATCATTTACATGGATTCATCTGTACCCCTAACAAAGGGGTTGGCCTGAGTTATTGTGCACCTCAGTCTTCACTGGCAGTTCTACCCTTCTCACAGCTGAAGATTTGCCAGAAGGAAGCCAAGGGTGCAGGCACCCCAGGAACCTGCTGCTTTTGTGTTGTCAGCTTCTCAGCAGGAGCTTTGAGCCAAGCAAAACACAGCTTCACCCAGGAAGCTTCAAAGCATCCCAGGGAGGAAGAGAGGGGGAGACTCAGCTAGGCGGGCAGTCAACGAGTACACCAGAGGCACACCTCACAAGGAAAGTGACAAATAAAACTGCTCATGGCACAAGGCACAAAGCATATATCATCCGATATTCCTTGGTCTAAATGTGATTTTAGGCCTCCCAGGTGGCGCAGCAGGTTGAGCACAGCATTGTGAAGCTGTCGCAGCCTCTGCAGCGCGGGTTCGATCCCAGCAGGCCAGGGATAGTCCCACATGGCGAGGCAGACCTCTCCTATCTCGCCAGGTGCTCCCCTCAGCAGTGTTTTCGGTCCATCTGCCTGATCTGTTCTCACTCTGTCTCTGGTGAATCCTTTCACCCTCCTGTACCTCTGGCCTGTACCCCAGTTCTTGTAAAAATAAATAAATATTTTTTAAAAATGTGATTTCATATCCTTGATTTAAATTACCAGGACACCTGTCCAATATAAGTTCCAGGTAGAAGGACAAATCTATACACTATGGCTCTTCCCTTGGGGATGCATGTACCCCACTACCAGTGGCATGTGTTCACAGCCAGCGAAGAAAGATACTCTCTTGGGGCAACAGGGAGTTACCACTGGCTACCAAAATTGAAGTTCTGCTACTAAAATAAAGTATTCTTGACATCTCTAAGAGTTTGATGTAACCACATCCCCACTGGGCCATTCCAGAACCACCACAATTCAAAACACCCTGGAAAACAAATGCATCCTCTGATTGTAAGCCCAAGCTAGTGCAGAGGCTGGTCCGCCATGTTCCCATTTTTCTCTCCCACTGATTTTCCTCTGAGGAAAACTGAGAACCAAAGGCTTGATGAATTGCCTGGCCTGTGTGTGTGTGTGTGTGTGTGTGTGTGTGTGTGTGTGTACCTATGTTGACAATACAACACCAAGTCTGACACAGACATGCCTCCTCCTTTTCTCCACTTGAACCAGTCAAGGTCACATTACTCCTGGAAGACTGATAGCCAGATCTAGTCATTGCGAGTGGGTCTCTGTTCAGGGTGAGACAACCTAAATTTGCAAACAGGATTCTGGTTCTGTCAGTTACCAGCTTTTTAAGTTTGGCCACATCATTTCACCATATCTCCATTCTTTCATCTGTAATATAATGAAAGTGCCTCTTCTATACATTACTGCACAGGTAAATGTTAATATTATTATGTACTAAGCCCACTGAACACTGTTAAACAGATAAGAATTAATAAATAATAGTTTTAATAATTAATAGCCACCCTACTCCCTCTCCTTCCTGAGTCTCACCTGTTCTACCAATTTTGCACTTGAGAGTGATATTATATAGTAAAGTATGTCTTCTGCATTTTGTGCAGATATCTCAGTCTCCCCTAAAAGACTGAAAGGTCCCTGGGGGAAGAACATGAGGACCTGGGTCCCAGTGACATTAGCTACATCTTGTGTCCAGTGCATGAGACAACTGCTGTGTACATAGCAGGCACTCCAGAAATATTCCCAGGCAAGCAGCAATTGGAGGAAATAATTTGCTTTTATGCTGTGTGAGTTAAGACTATTGTGGGAGATATCTAAATTTTCAGCTCTGGATGAAGATCATGTTCCTCCAATCTTCTCTCCACCACAAGCACATCTAATGGGTCAATTCCTTCTCTAACATCCTTGGCAAATGGCCTTCCATCCTATGTTAATAAAAATGGCAAAAAGGATTCGCCTTATATACTCAGCTCTGAATCAGTGTGTGAAGACAGATTCTGAGACTGTAGTTAAGGCTCAGCTGCAAGAAGTTCTGTGATTGATTAGCGATGCCTGTCACCAATTCTGAAACAAGGAAGAAGCAACATGTACCTAGTTTTTTCTATCTTTCCACGTGAGGGAATCCTAAATCTGTCAAAACGAGGGAACTTGCCATCACCAAAGAGAGCCAATTATATACAATACTTTTTTAGTTATAGAAAAATCCATTGTGGCTTTACTTTGAGGAAACATACTGATGGCCTTGCTAGCATTTCCACTTCTTCTATTTCTGATATTAAAAGCATTTATGTAAAGTGATCATATTTGCATAATGAATAATATTATAATATATTAATATACTATATAATATAATACGTATATTATATTAATATGTATTAATATATTGTAATATATAATCACCATATATTAAATAATGAAACATGATTATCTTCATTCTTGCATGGGTGCATTTATTTACTCAAATATTCATTGGATGTATTTGATTAATATGATGCTCTTATCAAGTTATTTACTCTCTCTGTTCCCCTTATCTTTAAAAGGAGAGCAATAATAGTACTTACTTCATAGGATTGCTGGCAGGTCAAATAATATAAGGCATATAAAACATTTAACATAGTGCCTTACACATACTTCATACTCATTAAAGGGAGATCTTATAAAAGTCTCTATTTGCTAAGTAAAGGGGATATGGAAATGATCGCAATATGTCCTTGCTTCCAAGGCGGCTTGACAGCATCAGAATTGCTGACTGTTATGAGCATAGGTTTCCCCATAGAAGGGGAAACTAGCCTGGATTTGGGAATGAGTTTGGAATGTCTACCTACACTAAGCCCAGTTTTCAGAGATAAGTATGAGGTTTCCTATAACCAGAATCTCAAACTAGCCAATAAGGCTGAATAACAAAAATAAGTCTGAAAGAGGCAAGGAATGGCAAAGAGGATGGCTTGGGGATATCAGTTTTATATAATGTCTTATCAGTGGGGTGTTACTGTACTCTACAAGATGAAAGGCTGTGTATACATTGATCTCTTTAAAGGTCATTATATAGGAACATAAAGTTACCTGGCTACTGCTTGCAGGCTGCCAATAATGAACTGTTTCATAAAGTAATTACATATCCCTATAGCATCTACTGGAAATTCTTGCCTGAAATGTGTGCCCTATCTCTTCTCTGCCTAGCTGAGTCCTGCCTAAGTGGACATTCAATTTAAATGCCCTCTCCACCCCATAACTTCCTCTGAAGGGACTTCTCCCTTTCTGCTCTTCTAAATTATCCTCAGTTGACCTCCTCTGGTATCTAGTACACAAGACCTTATATTTTTAGGATGCTATAATTTGTGCACATTTTTCAGTAAACCTTCATGACAGGAGTTACATCTCCCACTTCATAAGACATGGAGACGGCCCCTCAATGCAGCTGACACACACAAGGGCCCTT
Organism: Talpa occidentalis; assembly: GCF_014898055.3. NCBI lineage: Eukaryota > Metazoa > Chordata > Mammalia > Eulipotyphla > Talpidae > Talpa > Talpa occidentalis. Next base: position 61,341,321 of record NW_023601322.1, on the reverse strand, counting down.
GCATCTCAGCTGATTGAATTCAGATTTTTCACTTGGTTCGTATCATCCCAGCGGGCTAAGGCAAGCTCTCACTTTTGAGGGATTATGTGCATCCAGACTGAGGTGCTAAAACAAAGACTGGGGCGGGGGGTTTGGGAAAAAAAAAAAACAAAGACTCATTTTTCAGAAGAAGGAGAAATGAAACATAGAACCATCCATCTAGCGGCAAAAGGTAAAAGCTCCTTTCTGAACCTCTAATGAAGAGAAAGCACCAGAAGGTAACGGTCTATATACATACTTTATCAGGCCATCTTCCATGTAAATATCAGCATAAAAGGACTGGTCATCGTTGACGATTCTGCCGCCCTTGATCAGAAGGCGGTCACTCTAGAAGAGAAGAACATGGGTCACTCTCATAGCAGGGACTCCACCAAAGCAGGGTCAGCCAAGATCCTCCCAATTCATTGTGTTCTAGAGGTTTCGCGGGAGCAGATTACTGAAAATATCTCTGTCCCTGATGCCTGATGCACTCAACATGTGAACTGACTGTAACTGCTGGCAATCCTGACTGAAGGTCTAAAATAAAGACTTGTTCTTATGTTTGCCCCCAATTCAAATTATGGTAGAGTTTCAGTTCTTGCATCTACAACCTATCTAGCCACTCAGAGCATAGTTATTTGAGTGATATATTCTGTATATTACCTTTTCGGCTTAGTAAGTACTAAACATTTAAAGCAGGGTAACATAATTACACCTCAGTGCCCAGCACCCTAGCTGGTATTCAATGGTGACTCTCAAAAATGACCTTGGGACATATAATGCCCCAAGCATACAATGCAAAATGCCTTTCAGAGTCTTTATGGTGATATGAGGTCATGTTATGTTTAAAATTTAGGCTCTTGGGACCTCCTTGGTGATGTAGAAGTTAAGTCTTAGCCTACCACACTATGACAGCTGAGGCCTGATTTCGATCCCCGGCCAGAGAACTGACCCACATGGCACAGCAGACCTCTCCTGTTTCGCCACTGCTCCCCTCAGCAGTGTATTTCAGTAGATCCTCCTGTTCTGCTCCCCACTTTGTCTCTGGGGAATCCTCTCATTCCCCACACCTCTGACCTACCCCAGTTCTTATATGCATAAATAAATTAAAATAAATCTTTAAAATAAATAAATTTAGGCTCTTTCTACATGTGTGCACAAATGCACAAGATTGTGTTATGTATGAGAAAGCAACTATATGGAAAAAACAGACAAAAGAGTATGTTTTGCGCATGGTAGAGAAATCATGCAAGATTTCTATTTGCTCTGCTACACTCAGTATTTCTCACATCTTCTGAAATGTATTTATTGATTTTCTTATTGAAAAAGTGCTTCTAAAAAAAAGTGCTTCTCTTATGAGAAAAGTCTTTTTAAAATTGCAACTGAGATAAAGTTTGGATAAGTGAAACTACTGGAAGTGATACACATTCACTCCAATGTTATTTAAAAAATAAATATATATTTTAAATATCAATTAGCAAAGCAACAAATCAATGTCAGCTTCAGCAATCACATATTTCATTAAGTGAATGGCCCTGAGGCTGCATTCATACTGGCTTCACAGAGGAGAGGAAAATCCTCAGGAGCCAGGTTGAATGGAGTTGCAGCATGAATAAGGAACAGTAGGCAGAATTTTGTTAAGAATTCAACTTACAGGGCCTCCCCTGGTGGCGTAGCAGTTGAGCGCTGGGCTGGGAAGCTGCCTGCAGCCTCTGCAGAGCTGGTTCGATCACCAGCCACCAGAAAGGGTCCCACATGGCACACAGACCTCTCCTAATGCTGCTGTTCCCCTTGGCAGTGTACTTCGGTCCATCTGCCTGTTCTGTTCCCCACTCTGGCTCTGGTGAATTCTCTCACCCTCCCGCACTTCTGACTGTACCCAGTGCTTGTATAAATCAATCAATCAATCAATCAATCTTTAAAAAAAAAAGAATTCAACTTACAGAATTCACTATCCATCCATTCAACCATTTGTCCATCCATCCTTCATTCATCCTCATTCACTTAGCAAATATTTTTTTTTAAAGATTTATTTATCTATTACGTAGAACTGGGAGGTAGGCCAGAGGTGGGGGTGTGTGTGTGTGAGAGGATTCACCAAAGACAGAGTGGGGAGCAGAGCAGGCGGATCTACTGAAATGCACTGCTGAGGAGAGCAGTCGAGACATGAGAAAGTCTACTGTGCCATATGGGGGTTAGCCCCCTGACTGAGGATCAAACTCAGGCTGTAGTATTGATAGCACTGAGACAACCCCTAAGCCACCAGGGAGGCTCTCAGCAAATAATTATTTAAGATTTATTATTAAGTACATGGAGAGTATAGTTATGAAGAATCACACCAAGTCATTGTTTTTATGGCACTTAGAGGGGGAGTCTGACAGTAAAGAAATAATTAACAAAACAATGTAAAATTTTATTAAATGACACAGAATTTAGGGGAGTGTTACTTCTTGAAATAGAGGCTAAAAAGGGCCTTTAAAGTAGTGGGCATGGAGAAGGCCTGGAGGCAGAGGGCCATGTGTGCAGAAGCATTGAGGTAGGATAAATGTTGGTTCTTTGAAAATCTGAAGGGAGCTTAGGGATACTTGAGGGGGAAAGTGCATGATATGAGGCTGAAGACTGAGGTGCTGGCTTGCAAAGAGGACAAAGGTTTCATAAAGAAGAAATTTGACAAACAGGCTGATGCTGAGTCAAGAATTAAAAGTGTGTGAACTTATATGAGATTTAAAGCTAGAGTTCTGTGTGGGATACAGCAAATGTCCTGAGTTTCTCCTGCTTCCAAGGTATTGCGTGAGAACAAGAAATTTCATCATGCCATATCGTCAAGGGAGAGGATTTTAAAAAGACACAGATCAATGAGGCTAAAAAACCTACATATGTGGCAAGGAAGATGAGTTAATGAAGTCAGATACAAACTCCCACCACACACCATGTACGATCCCTCAGAGCCTGGCCCCCATCAGTGCAGGCACCCTCATGTCTATCATGTGTTGCCTCTGATTTTATACAGACACAAATGAAGAGACAAGCAGTTCCTGTCATACACCAGGTTCTCTGGCCACAAACCTTTGCAAGAACCTTCTCTCTGCCACATCATGTCCACCTCACACCCAACCATCCCCTCCCCTATCAAGCCTTCAGTTAAGGATCCTTCCCTAGGCTGTGTTACTGGTTTTCCAGCAAATTCCTCTCTCTCCTATTGCAATTTAGTTCCATTCTATTGTTCTACAATGGCTGGGTTATTGTTCAATTGTCTCCTGACTAGGCCAGCCTCCTTTAGTCATGTAGTCATATGTCTTTTGCTCTTCTTACTAAGCTAAAAAGCCTGGGCTGTAGCCCATGATAGACAGCTGTCCAATATTGGTTCAACGAATATGTAAAGGGTGGGACATAGGGCGCTGGATTTTATCAGTATGATAGAGAGGTCACCTGCATCAAAAAATTATGGGAAATGGCCAGAAAGTTGGATTTTTTTAGAAACAACTGTAACTGAGGACTGTTGCAATCTACTGCTTTAAAGTAACAGCAAATCCATGTGAGGCAGTCCTAGGAATGGGCTTCCCGAGCTAGGGCGCATATTGGAAAATACTGATTCCCAGGTCCTACTCGGGGCACCAGGTCTGCAGTTTATAAGCCCCATGTGCTCTGCTGCACCATCAGCCAGCTCAGCACATCATCTAGGACAGCACCAGGGCACACCATCCCAGGCTGCTGAGGGTCTATAAAGGCGACAGAAGCGTGTCTAGCTGGAGCTTCATAATAATAATAATCTTGATCACTTAATAGTTCACTCCCATAGCTCAGTGGCTTTTCTGATGTTCTTTATCTTTCCAGCAAAGAGCTGAAGTTAGCTGGGTTTTGGAAAGGGGCCAGTTACTGCCCGAACTGAGAACAGTTATGAAATTTGACCACGCTTGGCCTAGGAATATCAGCCCTGAGCCACTGGCATGACCATCACTTCCTTCAACAAGCGTCAAATGTCAGCAAAGAGGCAAAAGCTATCTCGGGCCCTGTGTACCTCAGGATCCAAGTGGAATTAACACCACTGGGATGTGTCATTGGAGACTCTTGAAATGATAACTAATAAGCCTTCTCTGGCTCAGTCATCAGGAGTTTAAGTAGAGAGTGCACAAAGGTGAATTACAGACTTGGGGTGGGTTTCAGAGAGTTGAGTGACAAGACCCCTGTTCCGTGAACACTATTATTTGTTTGGATCATATCAAAACCTCAACTGACAGATTTCAAACAAACACTGCCCCTGGGGGTCCTCAGCTCTCCCCCCCCCCAACTTTTATTCAAAATTAATAAACTCTTTCCATGTATGGGGGAGCCACAATAAAGGGAAGTCCATAAAGGGGAGCCCAGGGACCCTGTCATCAGACACAGAAAAGTCTGAAAGCAAATCCTGGGCTTGGTGCTGGAGAATGACAAAGCTGCTGGCCACCCCTTGCCATGAGGACCAAGCCCCGAGTCACAGATGTGCTGGTCTATGGATTCATGGCCCAGGACATGCCAGGGTAAAATCCAACAAGACGAACAAATCTGGTATCTATAATTAAAGGCCATCCTGCTGAGGTTAAAAGGCCTGAGGACAACAGCCCTGCAGGCAATTTACTTTCAGTTCCTAGCAACTGGGCGGGTGAAGCCTCCATGAGTCAAGGCTGAGGAGAAAAAAATGGTGTAGTTTGGAGTGCCCTAATATTTCTCCTGGGATGACTTACAGAGAGAATAATATTTCCGGAACAACAGGGACTATGGAAGGTATCTGGAACCCAAAATGGAGCTATCTAGACCCTGAAGCCACCAGTTGAGTACTCTGGCTACCTCAGTCCCGGCACAGCCACCAAGGGCTGAGTGTGGCAAGATCCACAGCCCATGGGTGCCAGATACACCAGTTGCTCAGCTTAGGTTCTCCTCAACTGTGTGGTTGCCAGGAGAATCAGACAGACCACTGAACTAGGACTGGGGCCTTGAGTTAGATGGAGCTTCTCAAACCTGTTTTTTATTTTAGCACAGAGTGGGTAATAGCACCCTCTTCTCTTCACAGGGTGGCCGCCTAGAATAGATGAAGGGGTGTGTGTGTGTGTGTGTGCGCGCGCGCACGCGTAAAATAATTACCACTCAGTAAACACCTCAAGATATTAGCTATGTTCCTTTTATTCATTTTTAAAGGCTATGGAAGGCCATGGAAGGTATCTCAAAAAGGACCTATTGTTTCTATTTTCCAAGTGGGAAGATATCACAAAGACAAGGGAGGGAGTCAATTGGTTCTAGTAAATCCAGGTCCCTTACCTCTTGAGTCCCACCTGAGGCCACCACACCGATTGTCCTTAAAACATGTGACAAGTGCCCTTTCTGACAGGGCTCTCGCCTGCATTCAATCCTAAGTCTGGCTGTTCCAGGACTGAAACTGCAGAGCAATTCCCTGGCATAGGTAACTTTAGGAATCCAGTAACTTTTAAGCACTGCTTATAAAATGAGTGCATCAAATCAGCCTCTTATGGCCCAAATGCGTTCATGCAGCTTGTAAAGGGACCTAGTTACAATCTAGACTAGTACAGGCCCTTGAAGTCTGATAATGTCCAGCTTTTCTTCCGTCACTAGGATATAATAATCAGGAGAATCAACTATAAAAAAATTAGGAGTTTGTGGGGAAAAAAAGGAGAGAAAGAACAAAGAACGTAAGGAGTGAGAAGAGAGAAATGGGGGAGGAGAAATAAACCCAAAAATAGGGGATGTTCTCAAGAATGGCCGAGAGTGAAACTAGAATAGAGGATGAGGCGACAAACCCTTGAGCACAAGTCTATTATGATGTTGGTTCCCATTTTAGTTCTCTTTCTCTAGTCTTCAACTCAAAGAACTTAAATGGCCACCGCATCCATCTGAAGTCATGAGAATATGCCTTCCAGAAGACACATCTGTTCTACACTCTGAAGACATTCCAGCAGCTCAAAATAAAAACTATCATCCTAGGAAGAAAAAAAGAGGGCATAAAATGCAGAATGTGTCTTCTGAAATCAAGTATTTGTTCCCAGCATTCAATTCACAAAGCACAGGCGTCGACCCTCAGAGGAGACTCAAGGTTGCTTTAAAGTCCAGATGAAGGTGCAGGTGGTTGTTTGAGATCAATTCCCATCTGGATAATCAGACTTGACTCTTTAAAAATATTCATAGCATAAGAATACACCAGGATCGACAGACTACACAGTTGAAATCTTATTGTTTTTCTTCCCCCAAAGCAGCATCATTTAAAGAAAGAAAGAACCAGGCTTTCTCAGATAGTTGGGTTCATTCAAGTTGATTTCAGGAAAAGGTTCAGTTCATGGGACTTAAGAGATGGGAGTTCTCTTCTGGGCTGCAATGGTTTCTGTGCAACCAGGCATGAGACACCCAATCATAAATCTGAACTGCAGCACAAATATCTGTGTTTGGGCAAGTGGGCTTCCCTTATCTCATCTGTGAAATGGGTCAATGATGTCTCTCTTTGGGGGCTAGTATAATGGGGGAGACTATATGCCAAGGGTTGAATGCTGCTTGGCACACTGTCAATGCTCTATTCATGTGCGCTGCCACCCACCATTATTTTTCCTTACCATTAAGACTGGTCACTATGAAACTACTCTCTCACCAACACTCAGGAAGAACTAATACTTTGTTAATCAAAATGCACTAGTCTGTGCCATAAAGAGAATTCCAGAGACGCCAGCCAACCCGCAGCAACTGTTCTCAGCTCCTGCCACCAGCAGCCATGGTCAGCCAAGACTTCTCCTTTTAAACCCACCCCCACAGGGCACGTTCCCATGGCCCCTCCAGTTCACTCTTCCTCGGAGGAGATAGCAATCTACTCACTCTCTTCCAGCAGAATGGAGAGTGGGCGTCAAGGTCTTAAACCTACCCCCAGCCCACTCTCCCTGCCTAATGTATGGCTCTGTCTTGGCCCCTCACTGACAAGCACGCCATTGAGACAGAGAAGGGAAAGCCTGCGGGTCACAGACACATTGAAAAGCAACACAGTTTACTGGCTCCGAGTCTTTATTCCAAACCTCTGAGCAGCTATAGTTGAGTGTCTCCAAAACATTCCTGCTCTCTCTGGCCATCCAAATATACTGACCATCAAAGTTTGCCAAATGCAGGCTAACCTGGGGCAAGGCCTTCAAAAAACACAAAGCACTAATCAGAATTCCAAACTGCCCTAAATGGGAAATGCTGTTTTCACTGTTTACTGTGCTTGGTTTGGCACTGGAGGGACAGAACAGCGAGGTAGGAAAAGCAGTAAGCAGAGGAAGCAGTAGTCCGGAGCAGCATTAACCAGGGCAGGGCAGCTGCCTGGGCTTCTGAACTAGAACATCAAAGCCACTTAGGACATTCTCCCCTCCCCCAGAACTTCCCAGGAGCCATTTGAAAGATGTAATTATCAAAGGGCCAGACAAGAATGTGCCTGCCCTGGGTCAGAGTGGAGTGGGGGGAAGAACTGGGGATGGCCCCTTAATCCCAGCCCCAGGATGCTGGTCTCTCAAATACTTCCAGGGTTCCTGCCGGGATTAGCCCAAGCAGATAAGCAGGAAGGGGAGGCGGGGGTGGGGGGAGCCCAGCCCAGGATCCAGCAGGAGCTGCAAAGCCATTGGTTTCTCAAACAGGAAGGTCATGGGTCCCGGCCCAAGCCCTGGTCACTCAGGCACTCCTTTCACCATATTTGACACATCCTGGTACAAACTGTACTGTTCGTCACTTAGTATTATCCTTAAATAAGCGAATTTTAAAAGTAAACACTATCTCACTGCCTTAAATGCTAAGCCAGTATCACTGACCAAAAATAGTCAACCTAGGAATGAAAACATGGAGACATTTTGGCCACATTCTGATGCCTTTAAAAGGGTTCCAGAGGCCGAGCTCAGACCTGCTACCTTGATAAAAAACGAAGATTAGCCAATGTCAGGAAGATGTCAAGACAAAGCAGGACCACACCGAGGCTCTTTCCTTCCTCTACTCAGAAAGTCTGAAAGAGAATTAGAAAGGGGACGCGCTCTCTGTACACACGCAGACTAGAAAACTGGGATCTAGTTTCATTCAAACAGGATCCTGTGTCCCATTGTTCCCGATATTGAATGGGTTGCCTGGCTGTGGGTCCTCACCGCGCACTGGGATTTGGAGTTCCCAGTGTCTTTGGCTTTGGCCTGGGGTGAGGGTGGAGTCCACAAAGCCTGTATGGAATTAGCTTTAGGACATCCTTTTCCCCCTAACACCATTAGCCCCAATTGCCTACTTCATCAAAAAGGGATGCCTGAAATTTTGGCCTGAGCATCGACTCTAGGGGTAGAGTTTAATAATTCATTCCTGAAACATACAATGGCTCTGAAGTTGGGTGTTTGGTGGGTGGAGAGGCAACAATGAAACAGTAGGAAAAATAAGCAAAAAACCACAAATAATAATGTGAAGTAATAAGAGAAAGAGTAAAACCATAGCTGGTCAAATGCTCAGTGGTTGCCAGTGGTTGGGTAAGTAGGGAGAGTGGAGGTGAAAAGATGGTGCTCTGGGTACTTTCAGGACAGTGAAACTATTCCATAAGATACTTTACTGGGTTTCCCTGGTGGCACAAGGGGTTAAGCACCGCACTGTGGGGCAATCCGCAGCCTCTGCAGCATGAGTTTGATTCCCGGCTGGCCAGTGAGCAACCCACATGGCGAGGCAGACCTCTCCTGTCTCGCCCGCTGATCCCCTCAGCAGTGTGTTTCAGTCAGTCTGCCTGTTCTGTTCCCCACACTGTCTCTGGTGAATCCTCTCACCCCCCACGTCTCTGGCCTGTACCCCAACTCTTGTATGCATAAGTGAATAAATCTTTTTTTAAAAAAAAAAGATACTTTACTGGTGGGAGACAACATTATGCATTTGTCAAAAGCCATGAAACTATAGAACAAGAAGAGTGAAACTTAATGTAAAACTAAATTTTTGTTAATAACTATCATTGTGGATAATTGAGTGTAACAAATACACCACATCCATACAGCAAGAACAGGGAGGCACAGAGGTTGGGCCAGTGATGGGGAGATCAAGGGAACTCTTTGTACTTTCTGCTCAATTTTTCTATACATGTAGAACTGGTCTAAAAAGCAGTCTACTGAAGGAGAAAGAGCGAGAGAAGAGTGAGCACCGCTACTCTCGTAGAAATCAGAGGTGGGTTTTGGAGAAACGGCTGACCTGGACAGATGGGTGGGGCCAAAGACAATTCTGATTAGGGTGGGGGGACAATAATTCATAATTAGCACTTACTGAAAACTTCTTATGTACCAGAAAACTCTTGGAAGCTTTATGTACATTTCATTCAATTAATCCTCAATAAAATGCTATGAAATAAATATTGCTATTGAACTGATGAAGGCATGGGAATTAGGGAGGTTAGCTCAAGGTCCAACACCACATAACTTAGTCATTGGGAAGACCAATTGCACTAATGCAAGAACTGCATTTGGTGGAGAAAGGCAGACTTGGGCGATGTCCCTGTGTTTAGTCTCCTGGCAATGGAGAGATGGCTGGATAGGGAGTTTGCCCTTTTTCTGTGTGCCCTGGGGAACCCGGGAAGGACCCAGAAAATGAATGAAATACAACCTATGAGTTTAAAAGAAGAAAACAAAGCTAAGGAGACAGAAAGGCCAACCTGCTAATAAAGGAAGGAACTAGTTAGAAAATAAGAAAAAGAAGGGGTGGCAGGACACAGAAGGAATACACAAGGCAGATTATTAGAATTTTAGCAAAGGGATTACTTTACAGAAGTAGTTTAGGGAAGGCAAATGGATATGCAGCTTCCAGGGCCTATGAAGAACAGGGAGCCATGGGGTGGGGGGCAGGCCTGGGAGGATGGGAGGAAGTGGGCAGGAGGGGGATGGAGAGGAAGGAGTGCAGGGGAGGGGATGCTGGTTCAAAGTAAACCAGAAGGAAGGAACTGGGGGACAGTCACCCCAACTTCACTGTTTCCCCTCCCTCCAACCTGTTGGTAGAGCCCCATGAACTGAAATCAACCATATGATGCAACTGAATCCAAGGCGGACCTATTGATGCAGGGCAGGCAGGGCCAGGGCATGGAGCAGGGCAGAAGAAGGTGCGCACGTGTCTGGAGAGGCAAACAATAACATCCAGACCAGTCCCTGATTATCCAGCTATGGCGCATGATTAAACAAATTGCAATACAACCAGATTGTGTTACAGTGGATTATTATGCAGTTATCTTTTAGACAGGTTGAATCTGTTTCTTGAATATCTAAAATAGGCAAGTTGCAGACCAATGTGTATTATATGACTCTAGCCTTACAGTATCAGACAAAAAATACTAGATTTCTTTTATGTTTTTGTGGGAACAGCAGAAAGGTCTGGAAGTACACGTACTGAATCAACATTGGGTATGACAGGAGGAAGGGATAAAGAAAAAGGAGGTGTGGGGAATCATGAATGAAAGGGGAATGAAGGGCCTCCCCAGTGGCGCAGCGGTCGAGCACTGGGTTGCGAAGCTGCCCGCAGCCCCTGCAGCACCCGTTTGATCCCCGGCTGCTCCCTGGCCACCGGAGGAGGGCCCGCTGCTCCCCTCAGCAGTGTACTTCGGTCTTCTGCCTGCTCTGCTCCCCACTCTGGCTCTGGTGAATTCTCTCACCCTCCCACACTTCTGACTGTACCCAGTGCTTGTATAAATAAATAAATAAATCTTTAAAAAAAAAAAAAAAAGGAAAAAGAAAGGGGAATGAAAAGTGACAAGTGACAGTTCAAGGTCACCGAAAGACTTAAAGCAGGATGATCAGGTAAAACCCATTAATAAGGTAACACAGTTGATCCCAAGACTATGAATAGTAATTTGAGCTGCTGCACAAACCTGCAGTAAGTAGAAACGGGGGGCTCCAATTTAGGAGAACAGTCAGGTGTTGGTGGATGGACTTGAGTTAATGCCATGGAAAACGGTCATCCCAAGTGAAAGGGGGCGAAGGAGAGAAAGGCCCTTGCAGTGGAGTCAGGAGCCTGGATTTTCACAGTGCTATGACCTGGAGCCAGGCATCCCACTCTCTGGGCCCCCCACCAATGAATGGCACCCACTTCCCTCTTTGAGAAGTCCTTCTCTTTGATCACTGGCTCTGACGGGCCTTTACAACGACAGGGAAGCCTAGTGAGTTCCCACCCTACTGTTTCTCAGAGACAAGAAACTCTTTCACAAACTCTGAAAGCCAGCCAAAGTGCAATTCCCAGCGGAGGGATGCAGGCTGGGTCTTGGAAAGTGTGAGCGGCACCTTCAAATGACAGGCAATTGCTCCCTGGCCATTTGTGGAGGCCATGGGGATTCTTCTCCAAGACTGACCTTATATTTTTTAAAACTGGTGGGGGCTGTCTGGGAGTGTGGTTATAAACACACAACCAACTTTCTCAAACACTCCAACTGTCCCGTGTCCCAGCACTGAAGACAGCAGACAGCTGCTCTGCTCCAGCTCAAGCTTCGCTGCCACGAAAAGAGCCCTTCCAGAAAGAGCGTGGGAGGAAGGATTGCTTGGAAGACCAGAGAGGCTCCCCAGTGATGCACCAACAGCTGCTCTGTGGTGAAGTCCAGACATCAGAGATCGGGTCTATACGGGAAAGCAAAGCGGGGCCTCATCATTCACTCTGCTCCAAAGACGCCAAAGGCTGAATCAGTGCCACGCAGTCCAGTGGAATAGGGAGAAGGACTGTGGCCACAGTCCTGGCTGCAAAATAAGGAACATGGTGTCCTTCCCCCAAGGACTGAGGTGAGGATAAAACCCAGATTCTGACAAAATAGGTGCTCAATAAACGCAGGTCTCTAAAAATTGGACTTAAATCTTCTCCAGTCAATGTCTTTCACCCACTGGCTCCCCAAAAGGTACCTTGACTTTTCCTTTCTTTTTAGTTTACATGTATGCCTTGCCTCCCTTCCTACAGGAACCCAAACACACCTCCTGGGGAGAAGTATGTGGAGCCTGTGGGGGAGGTCACTCATTTTTCTGGCCCCGTCTTGATGCAAGAAGCTGATAACCTGATGACGGCTTCTCTTGGTCACAGCCTCCCATCAGCTGAGAAACCTGCATATCTTCATTCGAGAGTGAGGTGGCTACTAAAGCAGTGGCTATTTTTGACTCTTGGGCCCCAACATCTCCAAGTTCTACTGACAGAGAAAACTGCTGATGCTCTGAGAACAAAGGCGTCGGGAGGTTGGACAGACTGCATGCCATGCACCCTTGCCATAAAGACAATCGAGGAACCACTTGATCATTATCAGAACTCAGAAATGAGAAGAGGAGGCATTTGAAAGTTTCTTCACCTTCAAGAAGATCTAAGGCTTTCCACAGCAAGCGACTCCTGGCACATATTCCAGACTGGCGTTGTTTGTACAGACCACGTTGACATTTTAAGAAGACATTCCCTGGGCCTGAAAGCCACAGATCCCCATCCACATCAGCAAGGCCACGATGTTGACATCTCTTGCCAGCGACCACTACCCAACTTGCTATGATTCTACCACAAGGAGAATACTCTTCTCTTGGAAGAGTTCCTAAGTAGTCTGACTCTGCTCAGAAATAGATTTCTACCAGTGCAGTCATCACTGAAGTTGATAGGCGTGTGACAAAGCATTGTGACGTGTATTAGATCGAGTCTAAAACAGAGCAAATGACACCCAACCTTCCTTTGGCAAGTCTCGTCACCCCACACACAGCAAGTTTTCATCTATGTGTTATTACTTTATCACTGCTATCCTAAGTCTTTCTGTCTTTCACTCATCATTCCATCCATTCAAGGTTAGACTGCACTAGGCCTTGGTGACCCATGGGGAGGGCAACTCATGATCCCATCGTCATGGAGCAAGAGCCTTCAGATACCCCTGTGCCCTCCACACCCATTCTCCCCAAACAATTTAACCCAGGGAAATCACATTTGCTTAAAGCAAAAGAGCAGTGTGCCTTTTCATTCATTCATTTGTTTATCCTTTCATTCCTACATTTAATGTCTGTAAATGCTGCCTGTCCACTGCACTGGGGGTACAACAGTGAACAAAATGAGGTGCTTCCCATTGGAAGGTAATGGTTAAAAGGCAAAGAATAAGAAAGTTACTGGAAAAGTAGTCTAATTTCAACAGCACTAAGTGAAATTTACAATGAAGAGAAGGGGTTGGGGGAGGCTTGGAAGAGAGTCGAAAATTGTTCTGGTTTGTGGTACAAAGAAGGCAGGTCTAAGAAGCTGCCAGCTGATCTGAGGTTTGAATGAACAGAGAGCAAGCAAGGAAAGGACTGTTCCTAGAAAAGGTGGCTAACTCACTCTCTCCAGGGGAGCAGAATGTAGAGGCTCTGAGCTGGACATGAACTTGTCAGGTCCAAAGGAGAGCAAGAGGGGTGGAAGGCTGGAGCCAGCCAGCCTCTGAAGGCCAAGCGCTAGGGAGGAAGTCCAGATATCCAGGGCCAGGCCAAGTGGAACCTTGAGAGTTGAGAGCCACTGTCTGGGTTTAATTAATTCCAAGGGCAGGAGATGTTTGATCCTATTTACTATTTTTTTAAATTTTATTTATGCATCCAAGAAACTGACGTATGGGGTGGGGCGGGGGTGGGGCGGGGGGGAGGGCGGGGGCGGGGAGGTAAGAGGATTCACCAGAGAAAGAGTAAGGAACAGAACAGGCAGATCTACTGAAATACACTGCTGAGGGGAGCAACAGGCGAGACAGGAGAGGTCTGCTGAACCATGTGGGTAGCTCCCTGGCCTGGGATCGAACTTGAGCTGCAGTGGCTGCTGACAGCTTGATAGTGCTGAGACTCAACCCCATGAACCACTAGGGAGGCCCCTATTTACATTTTTAAAGGCTCACTCTGGTTATGCATGGAGAATGACTTTATGGGTTGGCAAAGTGGAAGCACAGACCAGTCAGGGAGTTCTTGCAGCAAGAGGCTGGAGGCTTAAGCAAGGGTTGTGGTGGCACTGATGAAAAATCATGAGAAACTGGATTAAGATTCTAACCCCAAGGTCAAACCAACAAAATTTCACAGCTAATGTGGAGCTAAGCTGGGACTCAACCCTAGTGTTCGTTGAAAACAAAGCCCACTCACCCCTTAACTGTGTCTTTTGACCAACACAGTTGGAGCACATGTGAGCACCGACAGACCACACAACCATAAAACAAGAAGAGGCATTAGCAGGAGACTCATCTACAGTCAATCTTTAAAGCCCCTCATTTTTCCAGTACCCTAACAACGGGTTTGCGGCAATTCAAGTTAATTTCATTTTTGTTGTTGTTGTTGTTAATTGTGTGTTGATCAGGTCTTACTATTGAAAATACTTGTAAAATATGTCATTGTAAAACTCTGGCATAGACAGCTTCCAAATTTGCTCATGTTATAGAGGTCATAGGTCTGGTTTCCTGCTTTAGCAAATGGGCTCAGTGTGGGTGACTGAGTCCTCTTGAGGAGCCAGGGGTCTATCATGCTGAACATTAATTCCCATGTCCATTTTGACATGGGAAGGTATAAGTCACTGGGATGACCTTGTGATGAAACTTAAATACCTGAAATATTTTTTTTAAATGTCCCTGATGTCTGTTTTTAATCCTAAAATCTGAAGCCAAGTATTTTATTTTTTTTTTGCTCAATGGGTTAAGTGGATTCCAGGTCATTGAGGCTTTGTGGTACCTCTTTCTTCTAACATTAGTCAACTACATAGCAATGTGATTGCTTTGATTACATCTTTGATTAATCTCTTTATCAAGACATAGTGAGGGTTTTTAAGTCAGACAAGGGCCTATCTCGCAGTTAATAACGATATATCTTTAGCTATTAGCCTGTTTTCGTGCTATAAGGATGAAATGAACTGGCACATAAAAAAACTGTGATTGAAAGTCAGTTAGTATGGGCTCTGGCATTGTGTAATTTCTTATCAATATTGATTGTCAGTTTCCCTTTTCTGTTCGTTGAGAACTTCCCAAGTGTGAAGTTTTGAAATTGTGAATGTCTTTCTTCCTAATATCCCCGCCCTCCCCACCTGATCCTACCCCTGTATTCATCTGTCAGTATTGCCATAAATAAGTACCATAGACTGAGGGTCCTATTAAACAACAAAAATAAATTTTCTGACCATTTTGGAGGCTAGAAGTTCAAGATCAAGGCTCTGCAGGTCTGGCTTGTGAGGGTCTTCCTCCCTCTGTGCCTGTCTGTGTTATATCCTCTTTTTATAAGGGTCAGTCAAATTGGATCAGGACCACCCTAGTGATGTCATTTAACTTAATCACCTCTTTAGAAATCCTGTCTCCAAACACAGTCATAGCCTGCAGTCCTGGGGGTTAGGACCTGAGCATATGAACTCTGAGTAGGCCCCACTTTAGCCTATAACACACCCTCCAAAGAAGTCTGAGAAAAGCACTCAACTGGAGCAAGGAAAATGAGTCCTATGCCTCATTTTTTAAGAAAAAAACTATTTTGCTGTGTGACCTTTGGCAAGACATTTTACATCTCTGAACATATTTCCTTCATCATTGAACTAAGGGGTGTGGAATAACTGATTCCTTATTTCTCTTCCTGCCTTTAGCTAAGCAAAGCTAAAGGGTCTAAGGTAGTACACACAATGAAGTAACTGAAATCAAAACAAAACAAAAACATACTTTTTTGGTGAAATAAACCCAGGATGAAGCCTCTAGAAGCAGAGGATTGTACTCAACTGCTTTAAAACTGTAAGGCCATAATTTAAATCAATTTTGTTGGATAAACCAGAAACCCCACTCTGAATTTATCAGTATCACCAAACAAAGTAATCTCATCAAGATTTGGGGCACAGATTGGCTTTGAGCGAAAGAGTATATGATTTCAAATAAAAGTCTCCTTGAAAGAATTAAGGAGGAAAAAGCTTTAAAAACAAACATACACACAAAGAGAAAATGTAAAATCAAAACCAGCTTCCAGCTTATAGGTTGGGCCATTAAGGAGGGAAAGGAAGAGCTGGCCTTGTTTCCTGCCAGCTGTGTGGCTTCAGGCCCCAAGACACTGCGTGTCTACAAATGTCAACAGCCTCAACCAGAGAGGGACGCAAGGAGAGTGAGAGAGAAAACAAAGGTGCTCAATTGAGAGCAGAAGAAAACAAAGAGGGAAAGCAATCTTCCCTGGAAAGTGGCACAACTGCAACAGAATATGAATCTGAGATGAAATCGTGGGGCTGAAATCTACATCCAAGAGTTGTGAGCTAAGCAACTCTGGGCAGGTTACTCAACCACTCTTCTTGGGGTAGATTTTCATTTCGCTGCAGCTAAAACATTGCAACTGAAAATGAATCCATCATCTCATTTTTGTTGTTACTACCAAGATCTTGGAAACAAACCAAAAAGCTCAAATTCAAAATGGGATTAATTTAGGGCCTCCCCGGTGGCGCAGCGGTAGAGCGCTGGGTTGCGAAGCTGCCCGCAGCCTCTGCGGCGCCGGTTCGATTCCCGGCTGCTCCCCGGCCACCGGAGGAGGGTCCCACATGGTGCGCAGACCTCTCCTGCCACCCGCTGCTCCCCTCAGCAGTGTACTTCGGTCCTTCTGCCTGTTCTGCTCCCCGCTCTGGCTCTGGTGAATTCTCTCACCCTCCCACGCTTCTGACTGTGCCCAGTGCATGTATAAACAAAACAAATGAACAAACAAATAAATAAATAAATAAAACATGCCTCTATTAAAAAAAAAAATTAAAAAAAAAAAATAAAAAAAAATAAAAAAAAAACAAAATGGGATTAATTTAACCAGCTCCCCAAGCACTGGGATAATATGTAGGGACTTAAAATTATGTTGTGGGAGGATACTGACTACATGCAAAGATGCCATAATATATTGTGAAATGAAAAGCAGAACATAAGACAGCAGGAACAATATGTAGCACCATTTAATAAATGGCATGTATCTGGGAAAATTCTAGAGGGTGTACTCTTACTGTTTACAGTGGCAGTCTCTGAGTAATTTCATTATAGCTTTTTCATTGTTTGCATTTTGCATGTTATTTGGTAATTTTTTCCTGCAACTATCATGCTTTTACTTTTGGAGTTGGGAAAAAAAAAATGTTCTACTCAATTTCATAATCTCAGTGTCTTTCGGTAAACCAGCCGGCAGAAAAAGCCTTAATTCCCTCAGTACCACTTGGGTCTTGGTTTCCTCATCTGTAGGGAGAGGCTGACCTAAAAATTCTTTGAGGATGCTGACTTGAACTGAGCCACATTAAGTCAAAACCTCAGGGGAATCTCCCATAGGATTCATTTAAGAGGTTGGGGAGTACAGCGTGGAGTGTGGAATGAGACGGTGGCTGTCAAGACCATATCAAGAAGACTCCCTCCCCGGAATTTTTGCTAATTCAATGCAAAAAGACCTCTCGTGCTGAGTGTGGTGGACACCTCCCTGGCAAGTTGGCTGCGTCGGTACAACACTGTCCACCTGTACTCAGTGTGCCCGGAAGCAACGTTCTTAACAGGAAGACTGACAAACCTCCTGCCACTAGGTAGTGCTGGTGAGTTCAACCCCAGGCAGAGGAGGGATGTTCTTCATGTCCCCCACAGCCTCACTAGTAGGTGCAGAGGACTTAACCCCAAACTTGAAGCAAAGAACTCAATTGTGAATCACTGTCTCATGACTCCAGCAGTGGGGGAGGATTAAAAGAAGGTGAAGTTTAACATAGCACCATATAGCAAAGTTAAAAATGTGGACTCTGTAATACACACACCCCCATGCTCATTGCAGCATTTTTTGCAATAGTCAACAACTGTAAACAACCTAATTTTCCACTGATAGATGAGTGGATAAAGAGGTGGTATATATACATGGTGGAATACTACTCAGTTATGAAAAAAGAAGATGAAATCCTGCCATCTGCAACAACATGGATGGACCTGCAGGGAATTATGCTTAGAGATATAAATCAAAGAAAGAAAGACAACCACCATATGATTTCACTCATAGGCAATACAAATGAATGGACTCAATAAAACAAAAATAAACTTTTAGACTAAATTAGTGGTTATGTATGTAGTATACACAGAAGCTGATTTATAATGATGCACTTCAGTCATTTCTGTTATAATGCAATGTTACTTCAAAAATATTATTAAAAAAAAAGAAAGAATGTAGTTCTGAATTTTGGTTCTACAGCTAAAAGTCTGTATGATCTCTGCAAAGTTTCCTGATTGCAGCAACAGAATGGGAAGACTTAGCAACAGAATGGAAAGACTTAGCTGGAAATGCATCTACCTAGTTGAGTTTGTTTTAGGGATTGCATAAGATAATAAATACAAAGAACTTAATATGATATACTAAATGTTAATTTTTATTCTTATTAGTGTAATTTTGCTATATTCTAGATTAGACTCTTCCGTCACTATCATCAGAAAGTTAGGCCCAGAGTCGATAGTCAATACTTACTCAACAAAAAAAATACCAAAGTGCTTTATTATACCTGATATTACATATGACACATTCTGACAGATAAAGAACTTCAAGGTTTTAGATTCCTAAAATATACTTTAATTCTTCTATTTTGCATGCCCTTATAGATGCTCCTTTTTAAAGGATCTAGTGATTATTATTATTATACATAGACCTACCGAAGCCATAAACTGTATGGTTTACACACATAGACGAGCTTGATCAAATGTGCTTTAAAGTGAACTGACCCCACCCCTCAAACCAACCAGCTTTTAGAATAAAAGCTAATAACAAGAATAACTCCAGGAGCTCCCTGGTGGCGCAAGGGGTTAACACATAATCTATGAAGCTATCTGCAGCCAGTGCAGCACAAGTTCGATCCCAGGCCAGGGAGCTACCCACATGGTGCAGCAGACCTCTCCTGACTTGCCCGCTGCTCCCTTCAACAGTGTATTTCAGTCAGTCTGCCTGTTCTGTTCCCAACTCTGTCTCTGGTGAATCCTCTCACCCCTCGCATCTCTGGCCTGTACCCCAGCTCTTGTATGCATAAATAAATAAATCTTTAAAAAAAAAAAGAATAACTCCAAATATAGCCCAGTGGACACTGGCAGATGCAGTAGGGTAGGGGTCTGAAAATCTTGAGAAAACACACACAAGCATAAAAAACGTTCCATTTAAATGCCCAACACTAACAGGGAAACAGAAGTGAACTAAGAGCTGTTTCTTAAGCAAGTTTTCTAAGGCAGAGTTTGCTGTACAAGTGAATACTGGGCCAATGTAATTGCTGCTAATAATTCCAATGATTTTTGGTTTCTGTGCAAAGACAGAAAGAAAACTCAGTAAAGAGCTATGTTAGATTCTGGCTCAAACAGTCATGGTAACAATTTTCTTTATTTGAAGGAAGACTTCAAGGTCTGGATTCATTATTTTAAATCATTTGCAGATCTGTCTGCAAACAAGAAGTTCCCAGGTGGGATCCTGAAACAGACTGAGAATGAGGCCAGGTGTTGAATTTGGAGGGAGAGGAATGGGGCCTGAGATTAAGAAGTAGAAATGATAGATGGCTTCCTGGCACATCTGCCCAAGTCAAGTCCCCATTGGAATGCCACTCAGAAGCTGTCAATGACAAAGAGGATGATGGACAAAAGCACAGATGCATGCATCCCCTGGCTTGTGATTATTCCCACAAAGTAAGTGTTACATGTTAAATTTACTCAACAAATATTTACAGAAAGTTTAACACGTGCCAGCCAAAGACGAAGGAAGGACTGGAGATTCTGTGGTCACAAAGCCAGGCCCATTCCCACCTCGTGGGTTATCAGGGCCACTGCCGAGCCTTCGGGTGTGGGTTATTTCCATTGGATGACAGCCACCACATACAATGCATTGGCCAGACCAACCGGACAGAGCTTGCTGAGCACATAGAGATTCAGAGTTGCTTTCTCTTGGTCTGCTTGTTTGTTGGCCCAGTCTCAATTTGGGGCCTCTGTAGCCCCACTGCCCTTACCAATGACAGCCTTATCCCAAAGTGAGACTACGTGCCAGCAAATGAATCATGGGATCATTGCAATAAAACTCATTTGCATACTAAGGCCCTGCTAAGGAAAGGCCCTATCAATCATCGTTACTCTCCCACTTGTCCCTGCACAAAGTCCACTTTCTGAAGAAGGAAAGGCTAGGGGTTGAAGGGTAAAAATAAACCCATGGCCCTTCTATCCAACACAGATGTTGACTGGTCCCACAGAGTGGAAGCAAAGGACAGTTGTTCTCCTGGACTTTCTCGCTGCTCTCTGTGCATTTGAAGCAAAGTGAGGAGAGACTGAGCATGATTTCAGGAGACAGAAGATGAAATCAAGGTTCCCCAGGGTCATTTGCACTGACAGGGCCCTGGGGCACCATCAGGTGCACTGCACACGTTTGCCTGGTGCAGGGTGGGAGCGGGTTAATGAGCACTTGGGCAAGTCTGAGCCACAGGGTGTTGACGCTCCATCCAGGGTCTCTTCCCTTCTCCAAATCCTAAAAGAAAAGGCCTTCTTTGCTCTACCGGTCAGAGAAACTCCACTCTTAAAAAGATAAAATCTCAGTTTCTCCTTCATATTTCAGTGTACAGGGCTCTCCATTTAAAAGAGAGACTGACTAAGCCACGAGAAAATCCAGATGTCCCAGCAGGGTTCCTGGACCATCCCAAGTGGAGCGCCCCCTTCTGGCCAAAAGTGCTGGGTGTGTCCTGCGTTTCTCAGCCGGGATGAGTGGAAACAGCCTGGCTCCTTCTATGTCTGGGAAGAGGAAAGGAACAGAAGGAGAAGGGGCTTTGGGACCAGATCTGCAGTTACGCAAGGCCGAAAAATCACATCTGCTTTTCCACCCCGCACTCATACGTGCTCCTGGGCAAAAGCCAGCAGCTAGCTCAGACAGCTGGCGGAGTCGTGCAGGAACCAGCGTTAGGAGGACACGCACTCAGTTGTTCTGATGGTGATGGGATGTTGCCCATTCCTCCCACCCTGTGAACTGATCTACCTCTGCCAACAGCAGGTGTGGGCAGCTGGAGGTGGTGGGGATGGGGCTAGTCACCTCTGGATAAGGAATTACTGCTATTACTGCTTTCCTGTGGATAAAACCAACTCGCCTTTAGAGATCATCCCAGGAACTTGCGTCTTTAGCTGTGTGACTTTAATCAAGTTAGTTAATCTGAGTCTTTAACCAGAATGTAAAAGGATGCTTAATAATTGTAGCTATAGCAATTGTGAATCAAATGAGATAATGCACATGATCCGTGCTGAGGATCTGACTCCTTGGTAGCTTTGATACAGCCCCATTGAGCTAGGCCCATCTTCCTAGCCACTGAATCCCTACAATCTAATTGACAGAAGAAACATTCTAGAAATAGGTTTTATTATGGATTCAACACAGAGACTAGGGCCAAAAGAAGAGGCCACGTTGAAGGCTTCATCTTATTCCACCAAATTATATTTTTCAATCTATTCCACATATTGAAATAGGAATATATTGAGTTTAATGAAGGAAATACTTCACAGCAGAAGAGTCTGGAATAAAGGAGTTGATTCTGCAGACTGTGCAGAATCTTATTTGCTTCCCATTGGTCTACAGAAAATGGGAAAAAAGGTAAACTAGAGTCTGATTTGAGAAGGGTGTTATCTGGGATCAGTTCATTCCTCCCATTAACCTCCCTCCCAGGGGGTGATGGCATCTGCCAATCCCAGTGCCCTCCTGCCCAGAAGCTCTGATTCAATCAGAGGGCAGCACATTCACATCCCAGGGACATACTCCTAATTCTTGTAAACACTCTGTCATCTCTCAAATGTAATAAGCAAACATCTATAATTCTATGAAATAAGTCAAAAGGCAAAGAACAGAGGGTCCTTTAGGACATGGAGGGGTTTTTGTTCTTTATCATGTTCAACTTTCCCATCTGAGGAGATAGAGGAGGGAGAAAAACCACTGAACAGGGAGTTGTGAAGAAATTGCTAGAAAGGGTATTCATAACACTAACTCTAGGCTGGAGCTGACTAGGGCTGAAAAATAATACAGTTCAGTAAACAAGGAAAATGTCCTTTCTTGAGGCTACAGGAATGTCTATTAAAGGGCAAAGGCAGTGTGATGGCTTCCCTTAGGTTGTCAGAAATGAATGACAGGTATAGTCTGAGGACACTACAACATAACTAAAGCTGGAAAAAATGAGTTTTTTACAAAATGCTGTGTGTATTGTTTTTTGAAAACTTGTATTAAAAAAAGGAGTCTCTTTCTAACCCAGACCTCTGGCCAGTCCTCCTTTATTAGTTCCCACATTCCAAAGTAGTTGAGATTTTATAAACAAATCAGTGTTCACTATCTTGAATACCTTGGGGGAGGGGGGTTCACAGACCACTGCCACGGTCACTACCTCATCTGAGCCGTCCAAGAGCACAGTTTATTTATAAACTGACAATTCTACCACAGAGATTAATTCTCTCAGGAAATCAGCTTCTCCAGAATTCCCCCAAGCGCCCAGCTGGCTCCTTCACAGCTACTGTCTTACAATACCAGAGGCATTTTGCTAGTATTCGAGAAAGAGGAATAACCTGGTTGAGAATCACACGCTCCTGCTGAAAATATAAAGTAACAAACAAACACTCACCAGGGCCTGGGCTGAGACATCCATGGTCAGACATCTAAGATGCTTTCCATTCCTAAGTCTTTGGTATTTTTCCTGCCTTTTTCCCCTGGAAAACCCTTCCAGGTTGCCTTACACAGACAGTAATGGCTTTGGATGACTCCTCTCTCCAGTGCTCCCGCAAACTCTGGTCCTCCCCACTCCAAAGTTCACACCCATAGAAACCAGTGGAAGGCTCAGATCCGGGGGGTGGGGTTGCACATGTCCTTTCCCCAGGTTCCAGTCTAGTTCTGGGTGCCCTGCTCTCCTGCTGCCGAGGTCTGGTTGTCCCTCCAACTCACAAGGGGCTTCATTTCCCCTCCATGTGAGATCAGGGTGCCCTGGCTATTCTCCAGGTGCTGTTCCTGTCTGAAGGTGAGTCTTTCCACAACTCTCAAACAGCAGACACATACAACCCTAGCTGCAATGCAGTGGAAATGAACTAACTCCCAGATGATATTTACAGAATCCAATCAGTAGCTACAAAAACCAGTTCTCTGTGAATTGTCTCCCAGAGAATTCTGGAGCTCTTTTCCCAGACCTGTCACCATCTCTCGGGCACCAGGCAGCTGAGATTGTGCAATCAGAAAGACCCAGGTTCGATTTCCAACTCTGCACCCAAACTCTCCTTGGGTAACTCTGGATAGCTGACATCATCACCTGTCGATGTTTCTATTTCCTTAACTGAAAAATGAGCTTTTGTAGAGACTCTGCCAAGAGGACACATAGAAAGCACTGGAAACTAAGTGTTGGATCCCCACATGCACAGTCAGCTTTAAGTTGCCGCAGGAAATCAGTGGCCCCACCTATAAAACTTTACCTGCAGAACGGAGGTGGTCGCTACTACCCCCAAAATGGTGACTTATATTTACTTAATATAAAAGGTAAAGCAATACCAGGTTAGGGAATTTGTTGACAGTGGCAGGGAGTAAGGAGTTCATAGGTGCCACAATCCTTGGAAACAGCCAGAGTCTTTCTCCCAAACCATCTGTCCTACCAAAACCCAGTCTCAGTGACAGCAGAGGCAGTGACACCAAGGAGAACACGGTGGAGTTAGACCAGCGCTTGGACTTCAGTCAGTGTGTAGGTTAGAGTCCTGCTTCTAATACTCTCTCTCATCAGGGAACATGCATTTGTTTCTCTAAGTATTTTTTTAATTTGTGAAATAGGGATAAATATAATGTCTGTCAGACAGTAATGAGTCAAGGATTCCATGAGACAATGCACATAAGACACACAGCGCAAAATAAATTCAATGGTGTGAGCTATTCTCATTAGGAACAATTTTTAATTCATTTATTGATTTAACTGATTCTCAGCAGGCATCTATGTGCACACGCTGTGCTACACCACGGAGACAGAGGGCATGACAGTCAAGGCCGCTGCTCTGATACATGGACCCATCCAAACGGCCAGTCTCCAACATTGAGAAGCAAGGACAGTGTTGGCATAGAATGTACAGGTCGTGCACGTAGCTCACCTGACAAGGAACAATGAGATCTGAGGCTTGAGATCCTCACTGGGAGAATCCAACAGCAGAGAACCCTTCCAGGATGCCAAAAAACACAGGGTCAGAGAAAGGCTCTAAATATGGAAGGGCAGCAAAAATAGGGAGAAGGAAAAACAAAAGACAAATAAAACCTTATTATGCCCCAAAATGGTGGCAGAGGGTGGTGCCTGGGGAGGCAAAGGGTACAGGGCCAAGAAAGACTGCCCCCACCGGTCCTCAGATTATAGTGACATTTCAGCTACTGGGTGGGGCAGCATTCACAGAAAGGAATACAGGCAGGATGGGAAACATTCAAATTCCACAATTCCACCATTAAAATAATGTACGGGAACCGCAGGGAATATAAATCAGATCTAGATCTTGAATCATATTTTCTATATATCTCTCTGGGTTCATATTTTTATGGCTTTAACTATATTTAGGGAGGGTATCTCAAGCCTAATAGTATGCAAATAACCATAATTATCCATAGACATGCAAATGTACAAAAATATTCCATTCTAAATTAGAATTCCTTTTCCTGAAATACAAACACAAAGCATGAGCAAAATGTACAAATGGATTCCTTGACCCCCAAAACCTGCCACCCCCCTACTCCTGCCATGCCATGCCATGCCCTCTTCTCCCCAACCCCCTCCTTTCAACAATGAATAAGGCAGGCTGGCTTGAAGAAATGCACACCCACTGTCCAATGCTATCACAGCTGCTGGAGACTCAGTCCCAGGTTCAGGCAGAAGCAGCGCTGCAGCACCACGCCCCACAGCAGAGAGAAAGGCTGGAAGCTGCACTGAAAATGAAGGCTGCACCCCAGGGAAGAGGATCCAGACAGGAACAAAAGCGAACCTTACAAGCTCAGCCTCAGGATTAGGACACAGCCTCATGTACGGGGGCTTCTCAGCCAAGTCATTAAGACTACATTTCTGTGTCTTTCCTTAAAGATAGCTTAATACCTAAGAGAATGGGCGTGGCCCTGATGCCAGCACCCAGGCTGGGTTCTTAAGAAGAACCATTGCAGTCTTGAGACTAAGAAGGAAAAAAGAATATGTTCTCTGCTTATCCCAAACAGGAGACCGTAAATGCACACTTGCTGCTTGAATGTACAGCAGGCAGCACAGATGCAGCATGCCTCCCTGGGGCTCATCCTCCTGAGTTAGGGAAATAAATATAAAAATTGAGGCTTTATCCCAATCAGTCTTTTTTTTTTTTTTTTTTAATGATAGCTTCTGTGGCTCTTTGCAAAGACAATTGGCACTGGGAAAATACCATTTGCAAAGACAATTGGCACTGGGAAAATGCTTTGTAAAAGACCCACATTTCTTCAATAATGCACAGGTAGTGGTAAAGGAGGCTGGGGTTAAACCCCAGGCACCTACTTGGCAAAAGGGTCCCTGAACATTGTAACTCTTCCTCCAAGGAACGTTTCTTCCCTGAGACCAGCTGGACAGCTGGGTAGGAAAGGGATGCAATCAGGTGCATGAAAAAGGTAGGACGCTGCAATAGAAATAAACCACTTGGCAATAAAGTGCACTAGGGACAAGAACGGTTTCTTCTGCCTGTAGAGGGGAAGGTCCTTCACCGCAATCCAAACGCACAGGGTGTTCCTAAGCTCGAAGGAACAAGTGCAAACAGACGGGTGTGTACAGCCACCCTGGCAGATCCGGGTACCTACTAAGGTAGCAGGTACAGCTCTGCCTCAGGGCAGCTGCAGAGCCTCCCAGGGGCCAGCTGATGCTTCCTTTGTTCCCCTTGCAAAGATGGAGTAGCCACCCATTCCCCACTACACACACCCCATCACTACAGACAAAGCCCACGGCACTATTTCGTGCAAAACTAACAAATGTCAGTGGTTTTGTTATTGTTGTTTTGTCTTTTCTTTTAAATGCCCACAACAGCCTGCAGCCTGCCCCTGCTGTTGGGGGACATCCTCTCAGTGCGTCGGGAAGGAATCCCGGGACGCCGCACGGTATTTTGCCCAGACGAGCTCTGAGCCAGCCTCCGGCGAAGATGCGGATTTTGTACCTGATAAAGGCACATCTCCCCTGCACCCCGCCCCGGGCGCACACCCAGCGCCTCGGACTCCGCCAGCCAGCGAGGGGCTGGGTCTACGCACAATGGCAGTTGAACGCGGCACCCACACGGGGTGCGCCTGCGGCCGCAACTAAAATCTACTCTAAAAACTCAGCCTTTTCTTGGGATGAGAGGGAGAAATGGCATGAAAAATGCACCCAGGACAAAAAAGCAAAAAAAAAAAAAAAAAAAAAAAAGTTGGTCATTCCCGCTGCCCGGTCCAGAGCATGACGCACCGAAATAGGAGACAAGG
This sequence comes from Talpa occidentalis, assembly GCF_014898055.3. Taxonomy (NCBI): domain Eukaryota; kingdom Metazoa; phylum Chordata; class Mammalia; order Eulipotyphla; family Talpidae; genus Talpa; species Talpa occidentalis. The sequence goes on along the minus strand of NW_023601322.1, from coordinate 61,314,928 downwards.
TGGATGCGGACACGACCGGGACAGGGTGAGGACGGAGGGTCCAGGCACCCCAGCACCCTCGCGGCGCCGTGGGCAGAGCCGCCGGCCCGGGGCTGAGAGAGGGGCGCGGTCAGGCGGACAGTGTCCCCGGGGAAAGGTGACATCCACCCCCCACGGCGTCTGGCCAGAAAGCAACCCTACACAAAAAGCACACCTCCGCGGGGACCGCGCGCCGACCCCCACCCCGGGCGCGCGGGGTCCAGGGGAGGCCGTGGCTCTGTGTTCTTTGGAAACTGCCGGGGTGGTGCGGAAGGAGGGGAAATAATCCAAAGTTCTTCGCGCCACTGTTTGGGTTTCCTCTTTGTTTTGTTTCCCCCCTAAACCCTGGTTCGCCCGGTCTGTGTGGCGCCCGCGCGCCGGCGAGACTGACCGCCGCTCTCCAGCCGCCCCGGCCCCGGGGCCCCATCCCTCCCCCGGGAGCCGGCCAGGGGAGCCGGCGGGGTCCGAGCCGCCTCCGCCCGGGGCGCAGAGGGCAGCGAGCGGGCGCGCGGGGCAGGCGGCCGTGCCCGGACTCACCGTGATCCGCGGGATGTTCTTCTTGCCTTGGTAGGACATGGTGGCGGCGGTGGCTGCAGCAGCTGCCTCCCTCCCTCCTTCTGCTCTGGCTCGCCCGCGCCCTCCTCAGCGCACAGCGCCCCGAGATCAGGTGGAGCGAATGGTGCGCAGGCCACGGCCGCCGCCTCCTCTCGCCTCCGCCCCCCTCGCGGGCTCCCGCGGCGGTTGCCAGAGACAATAGTAAATCTCCCAGGTCCCCCTTTCACCCCGACCCTCCCGCTGCACCCCCCTCTTCCACTAGTGTGCACGCCCGAGCTCCTTTTTTTTTTTTTTCTTTTTTCTTTGGCGGTGCCAGCTGGGAACCCCGTAAGACAGGAATGGCTGATCCGCGACTCCTCCCTCTTCGCTCTTCTCCCTATTGATTTTCCTCGTAGCATCGGCCTCACCCACTTTTTCTTTTTCTTTCTTTCTTTTTTTTTTTTTTTTTGCGACTTGCTGGTGCGGCGGAGTCAGCCGGCGCCGCAGCCACCAGGGGGCGCGGAGGCCTGTCCGGGCGGGGATGCTGCAGTCCCGCGTGCCGGGAGGGGAGCGCTGGCGGCGCCCCGCGGGCTTCGCGGGCCTCGCCCCGAAAGGCGCCCACGCCTCCCAGCGGCCCCGGGTCCGAAGGCCCCCGGTCAGCACCCCCGTTTCACAAAGGAGATGGCTCCGGGGTCCCTCCCGGAACGCGCGCTCCCCGGCCGGCGCGGCCCCGGGGCGGGGGCCGCAGCCTTTGTTACGGCGAAGGGCTGGGCGCTGCCTCTGCTGGCTGCTGGCTGTGGAAACAGCCGGCGCGACCCCGGGGCCAGCCGAGACCTGGGCAGACTGGGCAGCCCGCTGCCGACCTGAGGCCGTGAAAATGCAGACCAAGAAATGCGCAGCCAGGGCGCACTCCCGCAGAGCTGCGAGGGGCACCTTGGCGGGGAGCAGCAGCCCTTCCGTCCGGCGTAAAGTGTCAAAATACTGTGTTTAAAAGGAGCGCCACTGCTGGGCTCTCAGAATGGAAGGACGCGCAGGAATGCTGCTCTGTGTGGATAAGGAGAAGACACCTGTGGTGGGGAGGCGAAGGCCCTGGCACGTGCACCGATGCGCAGCGCAGGTTTGGCGAATGACACCGCTGCACCGGCCCCGCAGCGCCCGGCGTGTGCTGCCCACAGTACGGAGCTCACTTTACACACAGAGAGACAAAGGTCAGTGTGTCGTGAGGAGCAAGATCGTGGCCTTTTGGTGGCAGGATAGGTGTCCTCTAGCTACCAGCTACCCAAGTGATACACCCAAGGAAGACATATTTGAAGAGACCGTGTGATTGGGACCGAGTAGTGGTAGGGGTGGGGAGCTTTCTCCGCGCTCCTGAAAAACAATCCCACACATACCATTTAAATGACAACAACAAAAATGGCTTGCTGTGCAAAATTATAAACCCTCTCCAGCCAAGTCTTCTACCACCACCCCCACCAACTGTGGATCCTCAAGCCCTAGTAAATTCCCTGGGAAATACACATCTCTGCGATGTCCCTAAGCAAGGCTAGGTGTGTGAGCAGGATCCTGAATTCACATTTCTTTTAGGCAGGTCACTGGGCACACTTTGGACCTTCTTTTCACTCCTTTGCAATAGAGAAACTCTAAGAAGCATCCCCCTAATGGGCAGAGAATGCTCTAGCCTACCCTGAAGGGAACCAGTCCGGTGGCACAAAGCCGGGACTAAGCCCCCTGAAACAAGCCCTCTCAAGTGGATTAACTGAATGCCGTCTTCACAGGAGAAGTCCACAGCCGTCTCCACTTCATTTCTGTGACACTCTGGCTAGAAGGATGAATGCCAGGCAAAGGTCACCTCCTGGCACTCTTTTGCAAAGCACAGGAAAAAAGAAAAAAGACTGAAGCCAAAGGCACGCCCTAAACATTTTGCTTTGTTCTTAAAGCTTAAGTGCTGAGACCACTAGCCAAGAGTTGTGAAATTACAAAGCATTCTGGGGATTGGCATGCAAATGAGTGGGATTATATTTAGAACAGAGTAAAAAGAGATTTAACTATATACTATAAAATGAAACCTTGCAGAGAGCTCTCTCTGCATCTTTCCCATAGATATTGTGGTCCCAAACTTGCTTGTAAGTTCTTAAGAAAAGCAAAAATACGTAAGGGACATTTACAGTTCTAGAAAAATACCAGTTTTGTTTTCTTTTTTTAATGTCATGGGTTTCTTTGCCTTTCTTGCATCCTCATTATCTCCTGTTACTGTCATAATAATCCAGAACACTCTCTACTAAGTTGATTTATACCATATTTTTGATCACTTGATAACTGTGTGTGTGTGTGTTGTTTTAAATTACAAGACTTAGTTAAACTCTTTGAGGTCGGTTTGCATGCAAGAGCCTGCAGTAAGACTTGTGCTGTTTCTCCACATCAGACTCCTGTCACAAGCCATGCACAGGAATGCATAATAACCAGCTAATCGGTTCAAGCTGTTGCCGTCATCAGGCATACAACGAACACTATTTTTTCCTCTCTTTCATCCCCTTCAATCATCTTTCTCTTTCTTAAATCAAAATCAAGTGTCTAAGTTTGGAGGAGAAAGCCTTCCTTGGCTGCGTCTTTCTCAGTCCAGGAGTAAGAAGAAAGCAGCCATGGACACAGGAAGACTCTGTGTCTGGCCAAGAGAGTGAGAAGTGGAACCAGCGTGGATGTTTTCCACAGTGGAACGGCTCTAAAGGGCTTTCCTTGGCTGCACAGCCAGGCTTGGCTCTATGTATCTCAAGAGACTATGAGGGAGGGAAAGGGAGACTCAGAGAATTATAGTCTCAAAGAAACTTAATTCTTAATGTTTGGTCATCTAACCGTAGACTTGCACACCTCAATCAAGGCTGCTTTATTCTAGCAGCTCAGGGCCCAGGTTTGGCATCCTCCTGACTTTTCTCCTTCAGGCACACTCCCTATTCAGTGTGTCAGGAAATACTGTAGTGTCTGGCATTTCAATATATCTAGACTATGCGCTCTCTCCATCTGCAAAGCTTCTCTGTGTCTAGCTGCCCTCAGCTATCACTGGGCCACGGCAGTAACCACCTGACAGCAGTCCCTGCTTCACATCATTCATTCATTCTCACAAAACTCACACAGGACTTGCTTTGTGCTTACCACACACTATTATTTTTCTAGGTGCTAGTGTTACAGATGTGAGTAGCAACCATGCTACTCATAAAGTTGACATTATTCAAAAGAGCATCACTAGTCACTTATTAACCCCTTCTGTGCTTTATCTGTCTTCATAGTATCTTTCACTACATGAAATATTAATTTACTATTGATTATTCTTTTCCCCATCACTAGAATATATGCTCCCGGAGGACAGGCAATGTGTTTTATTTATTGCTGTGTCCCAAGTGCCAATAATCATTGTTCAGTGATTCTTAGGAAAGTCAATGGAAGAATGCTTTATATTCTGGATCTCCCTGGTGGTGCAAGGGGTTAAGTCTCAGCACTATGAAGCTATTGGCAGCCACTGCAGCATGAGTTCCATCCCTGGCCAGGGAGCTACCCACATGGCACAGCAGACCTCTCTTGTCTTGCCTGCTGCTCCCCTCAGCAGTGTATTTCAGTAGAGCTGCCTGTTCTGCTCCCCACTCTGTCTCTGGTGGATCCTTTCACCCTTCTCCCGCACCTCTGGCCTATAACCCCAGTTCTTGCATGCATAAATAATCTTTTTTAAAAAATGCTTTAAACTGTCTGAAGAAAGAGTCAATCGGTGGAACAGAACTTTCCTGTTACTAAAGGGCACATGATTAGAATCTAAAGTGAAGCACTTCTCTTTTTGCTTCTCTAAGCCTTTTTAGAATTTCCCAGTTCTAGAATTCAGAAAAGGTGAACATAGGATGAGGAGGAATGACTTTGCTAATATGATACTGTTACAAATTCCCAAGGTGACACATGGATCAAAGAATGGCTTGCTAGAATAGATCGGTCCCCCAAGCATGGGTTAGAGTACTGCAGCTTTGAAAGGAGATGTCATCCATGCAAATGCAAAGATCAAAATCCCAGTGCTAATTTAATCAAAATCTTGGTGCTAAAAAATATTGACATTGAGTTCAGAGGGAAACTATGAACCACAACCCAGAATGGTACACTCACGGAGACCCAGAATTCAAATAGAGGAACCAGTCCACTGCTCCATTCACCCGCTTCCTACTTCATGACCTTTGGCAGGTTAATTCACCTTGCTGAGCTGTGGTTATCTCTAAAATGATCATCTTATTACTTACCTTACAATGTGGTTGAAATGGTTTATTATTCAACTAATGTTTACTGAGTAGCTACAATGGGAATCTAGGCAATGGACCTACAAATATTCAATGAAATAGATAAATCCCTGCCCTCTTAAAGCTTCCTTTCTAGGAAAAAGACAAAGCACGAGGAAAAATTAAAGAATGTTAGTGTTTAAATGTTGGTAAATACATTGGGGATAAATAAAGCAGGGATGGGGAGGTAAACGGCACACCTGTATCTTGAGGATAGGCAGGGATTTTACAGACAGGGGCCACAGAAGATCAAACAGTACCAGTGGAAGCAGTGAGAAGTGGTTAGATACTGGAAATGTTTCAGGTGAAACCAACAGTATTTGCTTATGGATTTCACTGGGGTAAAAGAAATAGAGGAATTAAAGATAACGTTAAATTGTTGGCCTAAGCAACTCAAAAAATGAAGGAGGCAGGGATACTTTGGAGGGATGAGTCTGGGGAAGGGCCAGGAATCTGTTTGTGGATATTCGTATTAAATATCTAAGTAAAATGTTGAACAGCAGGTGAATAGTCGAGATTGGAAATCTAAGAGTTGCCCCAGAGATAACAAAGATGGGAGTTGTCAGCCTCTAGGTTATTTAAAGCAACACTGCTGGGTGAAATAGCTAAGAAAGTAAGTGTAGACAGAGAAGACATCGGAGGTAAGTGGGCATCTGGAGCGGGGAATGAGTAGCAAAGAAGCAGAGAGAGTAGTCAAGAGAACAAAGGAACTCCAGGAGAGTGTAGTGTTCAAAAGATGAAGAATTAAAATTATTTCAAAGAAGAGAATATGTTCCTTTGTTAAATGCTGACGAATGGTCCAGGATGATGAGAAGTGAAATTAACCAGTGAGGGAAAACAATGTCAACATCACTAAGGACCTTGACCAGATCACCTATGAAATGAGTACCTCCCACCTGCCTATCAGTGTGGGGTTTGTGTGTGAGCATGGATTAAATTACAAGGAATATTTACTGAGTGTGAGTGCGTGCCAGCACAGTCTTAGTAAAGTTGTGGGGGGAACCTGATTGGAGTGTTTCCAAGAGAAAAGCAAAGTGGAAATTGGAGACATCCCATGTCGGGAAGTCTTTCAAAGGATTTTATTGTACAGGGGGACAGGGAAATAGCACAGCAGCTAGCAGAAAAGTGGAATCTCATAGGCGAGAAATAATGCCAGCTGGGGCTCCCATAGTAAGAGGCCACTTCAAGAGGCAGGAGAGAAATGAGACAGTTGTTCCAATGCTCTAGAACAGGCAACATAGGTGACATCTAGTGTTCAATGGAGGGCTTGTCTTTGGCCAGAGCAAGGATGCTCCTGCACCGTAACTACAGCTTCTGTTGGCCCAGAAAGAGTCCAAGGCGAAGTTTCACAAGCATCATACGAAAGTTCCCCTTGGATTATGTCTAGTTTCTGGACTATTAGCTAAGGCAGTCTGGGAGAGAAGGCCTGCAATGTTCAAGGGGAGAATTGGTATGAAATAATTTTCTAGGCGGTAAAGGATGGCATTAGGGAAACGATGAGGACGTGGCCACACTAAGGACTCCCTTCCATTCATGGCCATGAATGTTGAGAGGCACTACATGGGGTTGTAGGACTTCAGCAAGACAGCGAGATCCGTGGAGGCTTGGAGTAGGAGGGTGTGGGATTTGAAAAGGTTTTTGCCTGATGAGAAAACTCAAAGGAACTGAGGATGAAGCCTGGGATATAAACTGGCTACGTGAGAAGGGAGGATTCTGTGTGCAGCAAGTAATGGCCAGTAAGCACACTGAAGATTAAATAAGATTATTCATGTAAAGCTCTTAGCACAAAGTAAGTTAATTAGATGGCAGCAATTTCTACCATTATTTTTAATGCCCTGATTATTACTTGCTAAACTCAATTATGTCCAGGACTACATCTTATTTATCTTTGTAGTCTCAGCTCTTTTATAATGTTTGGAATAGAGTCAAAGGAGAGGCGTGAACTGAGGAGAGGGGAAAGTCAAGGATATGTTCCATTCTCCTTTCAGCCTCCAAAATATCTAAAACAAGTGCTTGGTCATTTTTACAGTCAGGCTGTTGAAAATATTTTCCACTTTTTAATAACAAATCTATTTTGTATATTCCTATGGGGAAATATATCAATTTGGTCTTGATTTGAAAATGGAGAGAAAAATAGTTCCCAAAAAATATAGGTATTTTAAAGGGGCAAAATTGGCATAGCAGGCATCTGTGAAATATGTACACTAGTCTCCGTGAATAAATAAACACTTCATCTCAGAACTGCCCATTAAGTCATTTGAGTCCGTTCATTTTACCTACAATTCAAACTAAGGAAATCTTAGTCATGCACTTTCAGTGTCTCAGGCTGGAAATCAAAGAGATAAGTTCCATGCTATTATTAGATGTTTATATACTAAATACACAGAAATAACCTGATAAACAAACCTGTCCTTGAAACACATACACCAGAAAGGAAAAAATATATATATCATAGCCACAAAATCAGCTATGATATGCCAGCTTGAGATGGGTGTGCAAACCTTCTTCTTCCTGGATGAAGTTTCTCACTCATTTCCTCAGTAGAGGATGACAGTGAAGGTTTCTGACTTTGTCCATCTGCTTAAAGGAAGCTTCAAAGCCACAGGCAGGGTCCTGCGGGGTAGGGTGACGGGTGAGCTTGGGAAGGGGATGAATTACTATGTGTAATCTCCCTCTTCTGGCCCAACACATGCTAGCCACACAGGTGAGGTTATATTCAAACTAACAAAAAAAAGTCCTGACACTCTCTTTTTGGAGATTATATGGTCAGGTTGATTGATTTTAAATGTTTAAAGGACTGTCATTCCAAAGTTAGGTTGCTCTGCACTGCCTTCTAGCATCTGATCCCAAGTTCCTGCAGTTATGTAGGAGAATAGGGCTGGAAAGAAAGCAGCTCAGGGCACAATAGCTTGATTTGAAATATTTAGGGCCAACTGTGGGTATGAATTTATGTAAAATCAATGTTCCATAGGATGACAAAGCTCCCTTTCCTATTAAAATCCGGTTATTAGGGCCTCCCTGGTGACCTAGCGTTATCACAGTGATAGCCTGAGTTCGATCCCCAGCCAGGGAGTGACCCACCTGGCACAGCGGACCTCTCCTGTCTTCCCTGCTGCTCCCCCTCAGCAGTGGATTTCAATAGATCTGCCTGTTCTGCTCCCTACTCTGTCCCTGGTGAATCCTTCCTCCCCCTCAATCACACACCTTTGGCCAGTACCCCAGTTCATCTATGCAAAAATAAATAAATCTTTTTTAAAAATCGGTTTTTTAAAAACGTTTCTATTGGGGCCTCCCCTGGTGGTGCAGTTATTAAGTACTGGGCTGCAAAGCTGCCTGCAGCCTCTGGAGCGCCGGTTCGATCCCTAGCCGCCAGCGAGGGTCCCACATGGCGCACAGACCTCTCCTGTCCCGCCCTCTGCTCCCGTCAGCAGTGTATTTCGTCCGTCTGCCTGTTCTGTTTCCCACTCTGGCTCTGGTGAATTCTCTCACCCTCCCGTGCTTCTGACTGTACCCAGTGCTTGTATAAATAGATAAATAAATCTTAAAAAAGTTTCTATTGATAATTAATTGGTTTATAGCATTGTAAAAGCTTTAACAACTGAATATACTACATTATGATCTTAGTTTCCACTCAACACCATACAACTGATCCTCTTAGCCTGTTTTACTGACTCCCATCCCCCATCCCATCGAGACCACCTTTCTGTTCTCAGAATCTAAAAGCTTGTTAAAGTCACTTTTTAATCATGTCATTTGCTTCAAATTCCCATGAAAGGAACTGGACAGTTAGAATTGGATATCTTTGAGGAGCGGTAAGGACTAAAGTTGGGAATTACTATAAATTCACCAATGATGATATTTCATTTCATTCATTTATTCACTAATATATGCATCAATTTAGCAAATATTGTTTAATTCAGGATTGATAGATGGAAATGTACAGAACTAGGCTCACTTAGAACTCTGAAATAAGAGAGGCAGGTGGCAGCACTGAACAGCCAGAAGCCAGGTGAGTATAATTAACATCAGTGTCAAGGACAGAACAATGGCCAGGACGTGACCTGAAGAGTGACAGAGATGGTGAGGAGATGGCGGATGTCCTACAAGCAAAACAGATGGAAGTCGTACAGAAAGGTACTGAGGCAAGCAAGATAATATCCCCTAAAATGTCCATACCCTGGGCCTCCCTGGTGGCGCAGGGATTAAAGACAGTGCTGTCAAACTATCGCCAGCCACTGAAGCACAAGTTGGATACCCGGCCGGCCCGGGAGTTACCCATATGGCGCGGCAGACCTCTCCTGTCTCGCCCACTGCTCCCCTCAGCAGTGTATTTCAGTAAAGCATCCTGTTCTGCTCCCCAATCTCTGTCACCAGCACCCCCGCCCCCCCCCCCCACACACACAACTCTGGCTTACACTCCAGTTCTTGAATGCATAAATAAATAAATTCAAAAAAATAAAATAAAATGTCCACACCCTGATCCCCAGAAATTCCGAAGATGTTACCATACACGACAAAGGGCCTGTGTGATTAAGGTTCCTAGTATGGGAAAATTATCCATGGATTATCCAGGTGGGTACAATGTCATCACAAAGGCCTATAAGAGAGAGGCGGAGGGAAGTGAGATCCCAAGAGGTTAACGATACCCAAAAAGACCTGGAGGCCTCAGGGCTGGTAGTCACCATCACATTGCCACGTAATTCACTAGCCTGAATACTACAGAGTCCGACAAATCCCAGAGCATAACTCAATGAAGTAATAGCCCAAATTGAAGTGGTTGTGGTATTTTCTTAGAACAGACTATCATGGCCTCAAGTACGAGGTCATAGCCATTGACCACAAATGAGTTCCTGTCCATCTCCATAAGACAAGGGAATCAGAAGCCATTTGCATGCACTTGGAACAGACAGCAGTGCCCATGAAGCATCTTGACCCCAAGGTTATGTTAATTATCCTTCCTATGTCAGGAAAGATCTGGAGTGGCCATCTTGAAGACATCATGCAAATCGGAGCAGATGAAGAAGAACAGAGAAGTACACTGAAGACTTTGGTAGGGACACATGACTTTTAGAGTAGGAGATAAAGTCCGGAAAGATTCAGGGGTCTGAGAAATCTGCAAAATTTTAGGAGTCCAGTAAACTAGTGCATGCCACAACATTTCTTTACTCTAGAGTAAAGGACAAATTATTTGATCAGGCAAGAAGCATTGTAAAAAAGGAGAGAAAAAACTTGTGGGCCTCCTCAAGTGAAGCAGACAACATCTTCCATACATGGAAATGCTTTCACATCCTCCATGCATGGAAGGCTATCAGCTCTGAAGGCCCCTGAAGGAAGACTCTGCAGCAAATCTGGGTGTGGTGCAAACAGCCCTGTTACTTGGCCCTATGACTCAATATATCCTATGGCACTGGAGGCATCTGTGATGGGGAACATCACCATGTTCAGATTATGCAAAAACCAATGGAAGTATAGGAGTTTCCACAAGTAGGGACTGTGGAGCAAGACAATTAGGCACCGTTTGAAAAAGAGGCCTATAAATTCTACTGGGCCCTGGGAGATGGGGAAGGCCTGGCCCAAGATCATGCAGTGCCCATGCAGTCAGAAATACCCACAGAAGCTTCTTCCAGACCCCACATAAGATCAGGTTGGCCTCACAGCGATTCATTGTAAGAAGAAATGACACATCCAAGATTTGTTACGAGAAGAGCAGAAGGCTAAAGGTAAACTATCTGAGCAGGTGGTCCAGTCACCTAGGTCACCACTGTTGTTCTAGCATCTTCTGTTGGCACCACTCTGTCCTTTACCATCAGCTGATGGGGAGGAAAACACTTGATCTAGTTAACAGGGCTGGCCTAGTTAACGAGGCTGGCCTGGACTGTGGAACAAGTTGGTGGTGTCAAAACAGGGGTGGTGTCGAAAGGCAAGATCTCTTCCCCAGAGGCCATAGTGGCAGACAATGCACCCAGTCATTCACTTCAGAAAGAGGAGGGCTCAGGTTTATATACGGGCTCCTGGGAAACTTCAAAGAGATCCCAGGAAGGAGGAGGAAAGATGAAAAGGCAGAGGAAGGCTGGGTAGAAGCCCTGGTGGAGCCATGGGCAAGAAGATCCAAGACACATGTATTACTTGGCAATGTCCCCATGCAGGACATTCTGGGCTCACAGAGACACACTGTCCATCGGCTAGAGTTGAGTGCTTGGGCCCCTTGCACACAACAGTGTTCTTCAATTAGCAAAAATGTCCACCACTTCCTTCTTCCTCTACTAGGGCTAGTGTCCATCTACTGATGCCACCTGTGGCTTACAGTCATTTAAATGCCTGGTATCAGACCATATTGAGACTGATACCTAGACATTTGTCAGCAGGGACCCTGGTCTCAAAGGTGAATATTTTCTTTTATGAACAATTTTTGGTGCCTGTTCAGAATTGAGAGAGAAGTGAATTATCTCCAGGGAACCACCTCCTCCCTAACCCATCCCCATCCCATCTCCGTGAGGCCCTGAACCACAGGACTGAATCCCAGAACTACCAGACCCTCTGTTAAAAGCCTGAGAACATGCCCATAGCTGCTGGAGGTACAGTCAAAGCCTGCAGATTTGACCTTGGGCTAAATAGAAACACCTGTGGGGGGCTCAGTGCTCTCCCTCTGCAGCACAGCTGCTCACTCGCAGACAGGGAAGCGCAATCACTCCCCAGGCAAGGCTGCAACCCGGTTTCTATTTGCTGCCTTTCCCTTGTCTCCAGGAAGGGACTTTGGCTGCAGGACCTTGTTTTTTTCCTCTGCTTCCTGCTCTCAACCACAGCAAATGCTCCAGGGCATGGGCCTCACCAGCCTCTGCTCCCTATCTTTTTAGAAGGAATGGCAGAGATCTTTGCCTGTCAGCCTAGTCACAGATTTCTCTGAGGGAATTCCTGGAGAAACTGAGGAATGAAAAACAAAACCGGTGGGTCAAGGATTGAGTACTTCTCCTTTGGACTGGCCGTGGCTCCACGCTGATCCTGAACAAACCCTGGCTTTCTGACTTCAGAGGCCCGGTGTCAACTGCTGGCCTGGCAGAGTGCTTGGTCGTCTGCAAGGTCCAGGCACTACTTTTTCAATGGAGACAGGGAACATAGAGGCAAGAACCAGAGGTGAAACAGAGAAAATCTGTTCAACTTTGCAAATTCATTGCAAGTTATTTGACTTTGGAATCAACTGCTTGAAAACCTGAGCTTTACTTGTCTCATCTATAAAAAGGGTGACTAGCATCGATGAGTGGATACAGTGACAAAAACATGAGGTCTCAAAAAACAGAAAGATGAGTTAATTCATTTAAAAGGAGTTACTAGTATATGTCACTAGAGCCTAGAGTCAGTACAAGGATAGGTTTTGGAGTCGCTGTACAGGTGAGTAGATGGAAAACAGAGAACCCCTGTGTGACCCAGTCCCCAGCCAAATCTTAATTTTGCCTCCCAGTTGTATTCAAATACCAAATTACATAAGGGCTTTCTAAAGCACAGTGAAAAAACATCTTCCAGAAAGGTATGTGTAATGATAATGCATATTTTAACAAGTAACCAGACCTGTTTTCATTACTTCACAGTCACAAATAATTTACAATGACCTCCCCAAAACACAAGGTATTGCCAACCTCAGACCGGAATGTTTTGTTACAGACACCTTGCATGGGGATTTTCTAGAGCATGGTGGAATAATGTGTAACAAGATGTGAGTTAGTAGAACAATGATTCTTTTGCAATGAGGCTCTTAAGCTAACATTGTAACAGGGTGGTCCCCAGGAAAGGGGGAGGTTCCCTGCCCCACCCAAGGGAGGGTGGAGCTGAGCAGGAAGAGGAGAAGCTGAAGAAGAGACTGAGGAAGGAAGCAGGATGGAGCCAGGAGACCTGGAGGAGGCGCATGGAGCCTAGAGACACGTGAAGAAACTGCGCTTGTCTTTTGGTCGTGGACTGGGTGACACAGATGTGGGTGAGACCCGTGGGGAGGTGACCATGGCAGCTTTTATCTTGATGTTGATTTTGCTCTTTTCCTTCCGGACTTGTTTGGTTGTTTCTGACTCATTTCTGCGGGTCCCCACTGGAAGATGCTTTAGACTTGTGGCAGGCTTTGGGGCCTTGCTCTGGGCCAATCCCATCTGGATGGACTTTTACCCACGAGGGGACGGGTAACTTTGGGTGCTTGATTTAGAAACTAGATTCTTTCCTGTATTGTTTCCTAGTTTTATTAAAGTTCCTTCCCATTAAAGTCTCATATGTTTTGTGTTGATGCGGCGGATGGCAGAACCCATTTAGAATGGGCAGGTTTGCGGGGCTTGGGCTGCCCCTCTCCCTGTCCTATAACAACATTACAGTGGAAAACGATTATTATAAACACCCAAATGTCTTTAACTCAGCCTTAATTAAAAATTAAAATCGAGGACCACTGTCTTTTTCCAAGCAGGAGCCCTGGAAATCCCTTGAAAGTGTGCTTTTATAAAAGGAATAGTGAGGCCCAAACTGAGCCAGTGGGGGGTGGCTTCCCAAACAACTACAGGGTAGAGAGTAGCTCTTTCCAGACTCCACGCCATGAGTCCCAGAACAGAGGCTGCTGGGAACTAAGGGCAGAGCTGAGCCACCAAGTAAACTTTAAAAAGCCTGAACACAGGCTGGCCTGGATCTCTTTTGCATCCTGGTCATGGCTTGGCAGGTGCTATCTGCTGGCACACAGAGGGCATCTCACCGTGTGAGCTGGCAGTATTTTCTTCTCCTTTTATCTCACTCCCTGTGTAATCAAAACATTTTAAATCTTTGTTTCTCTGTGTGTTTGCTTTTGGATTCTGCGTTGTATTCTAAAGTGAGGACTCACAAACCAGGTCACACACACACACACACACACACCCCCACCCCCCCCCCCCCCCCGCCCAACCCCAGGTTTGTTCCATAACACTTTCAGGGGAAAGGTGACTGAATACTTGCACATTTACTACAGAATTTAAGTTGAATCTATATGCATTACCTATTTTCTCACTGTAAACTTGAGTTTCTAAGTCCCTTGAATAACTTTTTATAATGTGGAAAGTCTGTTTTAACAGGATCAAGGGTCGCCTCACTTAAAACCTTGCAACTGAGACAGGCTCACAGAGGAAACTGTCACAGAGCTGTAGTAAAAGAGCCTACTCAGATAAAGGCAGAAGCCAGGTTTGTGCAGAAGGCTGACTTTTGTAGGGGCACTGAAATGTGTCACATGGAAAATAGGTCTTTTTGGCAACATCTTGATTTCTGGGAGGTGTAACTGCTAGGTGGAGGTTGCTTTTGATATTTATATGTAAATATCTCTCTGCCAGGACCTCTCCCTGCAAGACCTAATCTCCTTATCTCTTTTCCCTGGAGAAGCAGGACTTCATCTGCATAGCCTTTGTTTGCAGGCCTTCCCTTCCCTGCCCCTCCTCCCAAGGCTCTGGTCTTAGCTATTTAAGAATGTGTCTAAAAGCAAATGAGCCAGAAACTCAGTCCTGCAGGGTCTCTCCTATGTACATAGGAGGTCTCCATGCTATTAAACTTCCTTTTGGCTTTTTCTTTTATCATTCTGGCTGAAGCTTGTTTATTTGCCAGTCTGCAAGAACCCAGAGGGGTACAGGATGATTTCCTTTGCACCTGGCCTGGATCCTGACTGGATCCTGACTTGATTTCCTTTCCTTCGTGATGACCACATTACTAAGATCTCACTAATTAACTTGTCATTAACTAGCCTAAAAAAGATGGTAAAGACTCCCAGAAGTATGGACAGAGCTAATTACACTCATGATTTATTTTTCCAAGTGAAACAGAAACTAGCCAAGGCTGAGTTAAAGACAAGGAACTTGAGAACACAAGGTAGATAGACTCCTAACTTTCCATGACCACATCAATCCAAGAGAAAAAAATCTGAGGTAGTTACTAGCCCCTCACAAGGGCCAGAGTGGGGGGTCTGGTTGCTCCCCCTCCTTGCCCAAACTCCTAAGAATATTGGTACACCCTCAAGCTACCACAGCATGCAGGGAGACTCATCCAGGCCACCCCCACCTCTAGGGGGAGCTGCCTGATGCCAACAGGACTCTCCTCCAATAAAATATTTCTCTGCCTCCCTGCCAGCTGCTGCGGAACAATACCCATAAGCCTACTTGACTAGACGTCTTGGGCCTTTCCTTGGGCCAATCCTGTTTGGATGGACTTTTACCAATGAGGGGATGGGTAACTTCGGGTGCTAGATTTAAATATTATATTTTTCATCTTTTCTGTATTGCACACTAATTGTTTAAAGTTCCTTTCCATGAAAGGTCTTACGTGCTAGAGTATGTTTTGTCTTGATGCATTGGATGGCAGAACCAATTTAGAACAGGCAGGTTTGGGGTTCTGGGGTGCCCATCACCCTGCCCAGTAACAAATCCAGGTATCATCAACTGAGGCACAAAACACTGGAGAAGGTACAGAAGCTTCTGGAGTCCATTTGAGGTATGGTGAATGTTTCATGTTCCCTAGGAAGTTTAAATGTTATCAAGGGATGCTCTTGAGGTCAATTCCAGTAGAAGGAAAGGGAAAGCAGAATTGGATAGAAATCACTCTGTCACAGTTTGGGACAAAGGGGCCACGCCTCGACCCCTCATCAGGATCATTGCATTGGGCCACCTACCGAGAGGTTTCATCTCAGGTAAGGTGGGTCTCTAGCTGCGGCAGTACCCAAAGGAGCTGACTGCTGAGCATCTGCCAGTGGCTCTTGGAGCACCTGGGGTCATAAGTTCTTTATTCCCAAGGGCGTTGTACCAATGGGTCCCCTCAGTGGAGTTGAGGTGTTTATGGATTACTCAAGGGGAGACAGCCCCAATGCATTTGGGGCTCCCCTCCTGGAAGGAAAAAATGGAGGGGAGATGCCTGGCTAGCAATAAGGACTAAGAGACAATATATTAGTGGTGGGACTGTTACAGGGCAGGGAGAGGGGCATCCCAGACCCCGCAAACCTGCCTGCTCTAAATAGGTTCTTCCATCCGCCACATCAACACAAAACATATGAGACTTTAACAGAAAGGAACTTTAATACAATTAGTTAACAATACAGGAAAGGCAAAGAATACAGTTTTTAAATCAAGCACTCAAAGTTTACCCGTCCCCTCGTGGGTAAAAGTCCACCCAAGCAGGATTGGCCCAGAACAAGGCCCAAAATCCTGTCACAAGTCTAAAGCATCTTCCAGCGGGGACCCACAGAAAAGGATCAGAAACAACCAGACAAGGCTGGGAAGGAAAAGAGCAAAATCAAAATCAAGATAAAAGCTGCCATTGTCACCTCCCCAAGGGTCTCTCACCCACATCTGTGTCACCCAGTCCACGAACAAAAGGCAAGTGCAGTTTCTTCACTTGTCTCTCAGCTCCATGTGCCTCCTCCAGGTCCCCTTCTGGCTCGCCATCCTGCTTCCCTCCGTCCTCAGTCTCTTCTGCAGCTTCTTCTCCCTGCTCAGCTCCACCTTCCCTTGGGTAGAGTAGGAGACCTGGAACTTCCCCCTTTCCTGGGGACCACCCTGTTACAGGACTGTGTGAATTTTGGAGGGTGTGGTCATTTATTTACTCTTGTACCCACAGGATTTCTTTGACTCTCTTTGGGGTGGTTTCATTGAATAACACTGAATCCCAGTCAACATCATGCAATGTTTTAATTCATCAGATTTGTCAGTACCGTTTTTTGGCATGCTCACAGAACACCATTACTTTACCTAACCTTCATACATAAGAGTTAGCCCTATTGTTCCCACTTTACAGAGGAGGAATTGAAACACCAGCCTACACAGTGGCTGGAGTTGGCTTCTACTTCTTGAACCCTTGGTGGGCCCTCTGTTCCCACTTTGGCATTATCAGAGTGTTCTTAAATTCATATCAATTAGGAAGGAAAGCAAGGGGACCCAAGAGCCAGCTACAAGTTTAAAGCACCTTCGGGTGGGGACCCATAGAAAAGGGTCAGAAACAGCCAGACAAGTCTGGGAGGAAAAGAGCAAAATCAAAATCAAGATAAAAGCTGCCATTGGTAACGTCCCCATGGGTCTCTCACCCGCATCTGTTTCAACCGGTCCAGGACCAAGAAGCCAGTGTAGTTCCTTCACATGTCTCTGCGCTCCTTGTGCCTCTTCCGGGGTCTCCTTCTGGCTCTCCATCCTGCTTCCTTCCTTCTCCAGTCTCCTCTGCAGTTTCTGCTCCTCCCTGCTCAGCTCCACCCTCCCTTTGTAGGGCAGGCAACCTGGAACCTCCCCTTTTTCTGGAGACCACCCTGTTACATAACCTCTGCCTGGATCAACCTCAGTCACTTTGGTTCCTTCTTTTCATTCAGAGCTCATCTTAAATATCACCACCTCATTCCAGGTATTTTCCCAGAACTCTCAGGCTACAGTCCAAGATGCTTGTCTACACTCAGTCTTTGCTCATCTCTGTGGCTTCATCTCTCTTCCTCCTCACCTGCATGCTGTATTCCAGTAACCCAGAACCAGGACTTCCTCTCTCACTTCATGATTCTTGCCTCCAAGTGCTCAGCCATGTTTTACCTTCTGTCCCAAAAGATTGACCCTTTCTTAACTCAGGAAAGTCAAACCATCCTTTAATACTCAGCTTAAGAATTATTTCTTCCAGAAAGTGCTCCCTGACACCTCCTCAGTCCCAAGATGCTTCCCTGAGCCTCTGCTGACCTCTAGCACTGCATTTACAGAGCCTAGCTATCTGGTTTGTTAGCCATCTCCCTCAGGCTCCTGAAGGTGGGGCTCTAAAATCCTCCATCATTTGGATCATTGCCACCACAGTGCCTAGCAGACAGATGAGGACATACAGGAGCTGTGTTCTGATTGACTTCCTGGGATGAATGCATGCCAACACACATGTATACGTACAGGTATGCACGCATGCACACATACACTAGGCAAATGTAAACCCTACTGAGGGCAAGCTTCTGAAAGATTAATGAATGGCTTGCCTGGGGGTGGCAAAATTTTTTAATGACTCATTTTCATATTAACAGGTTATCATTTAGGTTGGCTTAGTGAAAACACCTAGTTAAAAAATTAAAGATGACAATCTCAGCAAAATAATTTAAAAAATAAAAAAGAGGGACTATCTTAAGCATATTCAAGTAGAAGTATCCAGCCAGATAAGAGCTGCGGTACAGGCCAGAAGTACGGGGCCGGGGGTGGGGGTGTGGTTGAGAGGATTCACCAGAGACAGAGCGGGGAGCAGAACAGATGAGTTGACTGAAAAACACTGCTGAGGGAAGCAGCAAGCGAGACAGGAGAGGTCTGCTGCGCCATGTGGGTCACCGCCTTGGCCGGGAATCGAACTGGTGCTGCAGTAGCTGCGGACAGCTTCATAGTGCTGAACCCTGGCACCACCAGGAAGCCCCGCCATCCTGTATTTCTTTGGCCAATCACACTGAGAGAATAAAATAAATATGGCTGGGTTCCAATCCCAACTGGAAAATAGTACCGGTTCAGCTTGGATCAGTTCTTACCTTATCATCTAATCACCTACCAAGAAGGGATGGAGAAATCAGGACACACACATGGCTGAGGGGAGCCCACCATGAGAAAAAGGAGCCTGTTACAATCTTGATAGAATCCAGAAGACACTGAGGGCACTGATTCTTACCTGCTGACCACACAAAAGGGGCAGACAGGTGCAGAGAAGCTCATACATTATGACCAAAGAAAAGCAAAAAATAACTGCTCTAACTTCCAAATGGGACGTCTCTAACAAGAGCGGGAGGGCATCGATGGAGATAAATTTTACAAAGGTGACCCTTGAAAGCATAAATCAACCTGCTTCCCATATGCTAGAGTGTTCTCAGTGCAGGTGTTTACATGTGTCTGTGTTTCTCTCCGGGTTCTTGGTCTCTGTCTTTGATTATTTGCATTCACTGCATTCTTCTTTTAGATCTTCAAAGAGATCAGTTCATGAGACCATAGCCATCAACCCATTCAATCTTACAGCTGAAGCACAAATGACAAGAGAAGCACATGGTTTGCAAACTCCTAACCCTGCAAATAGTAGCAGCACTGGGGTAAGGGTCTGTGTCCTGACCCAGAGACCCTCACTGCCCTACTTCATTCCAGAATTACCAGGGTGTGCGGTATAGGGCTGGGGTTTATGCCCTCTTCAAAGCTTCAGTCTCAAGTGAAGTCAAATTGTGCACAATATCAAAAATGAGTAAATGCTAAACCAGAAACAATTACTATTTTGAGGTCCAAGACATATGATGAGGTGTTGTTGTGAAAAGAGGAAAAGATTAAGGAATCAAGAGGCCCAAGTTTTAGCCATGTCATTGTTATTAAAAAATTGTTTGAGCATGGCTATTCACTTAACCTCTCCTCATTTCTTTAATGGAAAATAAATTATTTGCTTCCAACCTCTTTGGGTTGATGATCAAATGAAATAATGGATATGTCCCTGTTTGAAGAAAAAAAAAACAAACAGTGTATTCCACAAGGCTATAGGCACACCAGATCTCAGTATTATTTTTCATCATGTAACAAACATATCCAGGCCTGATAGCCACTCAAAGGCCTATTTACCATTGTTGCTTTCCAAGTATGATCCTCCCTTTCAGTTCCTCTCTGTTTTTCAAATTATGTATTTCTCCAGATGCACATTTCAACTTTTCCAGGGTGATCTCATTTGCTCATTTCCTGTCCATATTTCTAATCTCCCTAGACTGCTCTGTACTGTGTCTCTTCCTCACTGGAGTCTATAACATCATCCTATTTACTTTCGTCTGCAGATATTATTACCATAATGGGTTTACAGCCTCTTCCCAAGCCATTAATAACAATGCAAAGTGAAATGTGTCTGGAGCTAGTCTCTGCAGCACCTCCTGGAACTTGCAACATGCCATTTTTCTTTCTCACAGGGTTTTTCAGCCAGTTTTGAGATGATGTCTTAGGGTTCAGAAAACCTCCTAAACTACTCCGACTGTTTTGTTGTGTTTTTTAATCATATGGAAACCAGATATCATTTCCCTTGCTCATAATTAGAACACACAAAGTAAAATAAAATATGTTAACTTTTAATAAGAGAACAAGGTTAACAATGAGTCAAAATGTCATTATTTGGGAACAGCAAATAACTGCAATTTGAGGATCACAGGTTCAGTTTAGAAACCAAAAATGTGTGTCATGGAAAGGGGTTTTCTTAGCGGGGGAAAGCATCAGGTCATAGAGGATGAAGTAAAGTGTGAGTGAGTGGTCAGATAGAGGAGTCACAAGGCAAAAATGGCCAGGTGGAGGAGCCACAGAGTAAAAGTAGATAAAAATTTTCAAACAGGATATTCTCATTCTTGTTTGACTCCTAGAATTTTGATGGTTTGATCCAGTGTGAAGGTCAGACCAGGTTTAAAGAGAACAGTAAAGTGGCTTTTTCTGAGGTGGCTTTTTCTGGCCCAATTTTATTTTTATTTTATTTATTTATACATACAAGAGCTGGGGTGTAGGCCAGAGGTGCGGGGGGAAAGGGTGAGAGGATCCACCATAGACAGAGTGGGGAGCAGAACAGATTTACTAGAACACACTGCTGAGGGGAGCAGTGGGTTGAGACAGGAGAGGTCTGCTGCACCAGTAGGCAGCTCCCTGGCTGGGGATCCAACTCATACTGCAGCTTCATGGTGCTGAGACTTAACCCTTTGCACTACCAACGAGGCCCACTCACTGGCCCAATATTAATATGGCTGCAGTGATGCAACTTTTCACAATTATAACATGTCAACACATGAAGCAGAGCACTTCAAGCCCTGAGAATAAATTAGAGGGCTCATAGCTTAAGAACTTTTGTATGTCCATGTGAGCATGTTCGTTGTGATCCTGCTTTTGTGTTGATCCAAAAAGTGGGAAGACCTAAATTTTCCAAGTGGAATTCCAAATCCTTGTATTTTTTTCCAGTGGAAACGTGTAGCCTAGTTTTTTCCATAAGCCTGAGGAATGGGCTTAATCTTTGTGGATCACTACAAAAGAAACAAGTTTTCTTTGTTTTTCTCAATAAATTGGCTGACACTAGAGCGCCTTCCTTACTACCATTACAACACTTGGCAGTTTCTAAAGAGAAAGGAGTTTCAAGAAGAAAGAGAAAGAACACAAAGAATAATCCAGGGGTGAATAAACTTGAGAAACGATTGCAATGATATATTAAGGCAATTTTCTTCTGAGTCTGGAACTCATTTTTCATTTTATTTTGTTTTTTAATTGACTTTGGCACAGGGGGCTTTGAATCCATCTTATCTCTAGACTATATCTCTTCACTTTTTCCTGAGCACTCTGCAATGGACTTTCCCTTTTGCAGCTAAATTCTGATGCAAGGTCTAAACAGTTAGAGATGCAGAATGATTAAACCTTGGGACTCTTTCTGAACTTCTAGAACAATCTCCAATTTTTTTTTTAATATTTAAAGTAGAAGAACCTTAGAAATGCTAAATTTTAGTTTCTGATAAAGAGGAAAGCAAAGCTGCAGGTATCTTAATACCTTAAGTTAACTGCGGTATTTCCAGAAAAGTTTAATTTACATGGATTCTTTTACCTGAATGTAGAAAAACATGACTTGGTTTTCTATCCTGACAACATCAAATACTTGTGTTATGAAATGGAAAATTCTTATAACCATTTGGAGTGTTTTCTCTTTCATAAAATGGAACACTACAACTCCATTGTGGGGTGGTTTGGATTAAATGTGATTAATGGTGACTAGTAAATACAGTGTAAATTAAAATGTCTGGCACATAGTAGGACATCAGTAAGTAAACTACTCCTCCTGTCCTCCCACATGCACAATGGCAAAATCTGTCATCTGTTATGAATACATTTGGCTTACTTTTTCCTAACACTATTCCAGGCAATTATGAACTAGTAAGAGGAAAATGACTCTTCATGAATTTAACAATAAGGATAATGATTCTATCTGGTAGCATCTTAAATGCTTTTATACACACTATTTCACTCACTGACTTCACGAAGGGAAATCATTTTATTATTCCCATTTACAGAAATGGATGCGGAAGTTGAGAATGGTTAAATGGTATACTGATTAGTAGATGGCTCAGAATCTGACTCAAGTAGTGTAAGCCAGAACCTCACCCTCGTGGACAATATTCTCTTCCATTATGACTGTGTTTGTTGTGAATTGCAGGCAGTGATTATAGGGGGATTACATGTATAATATAACGTATACAAAGCATTATATGTAATGCCTGCCACAAGGGAAATTCTTAATAAATATTAGAAATTTGATGAATGAATTTTTTTGTAATATAATTAGATCTCTTCTTGTCATGTACTTTCATTTGTTCTACCTTCTTTGTTGAGATAAAACCCACATACCATAAAATTCACCACCAAAGTATCCCATAGATTTTAATATATTCACAGATGTACAAACAAGCATTACTGCAACCTAAGTGTAGAACTTTTTTATCATGAGAAATGTCCCTTATTTTTTAAAATCTGCATTTTCAAAGATTTGTTCAAGGAGAAAAGTCCATCGTATCAAAAAAGGCAATTATCTCAAACACTGGTGGTTGGAATGTAAAATGGTGCTGCCACTCCAGAAAATAATTTGGGAGTTTCCTATAAAAGTAAACATGCACTAACTATTTAACCTAGCAATTTGCACTCTTGGGCATTTAGCCCAGAGAAAGAAAAACTTACATTCTCATAAAAACTTGAACAGGAATGTTCATAGCAGTTCTATTTGCAATAGCCAAAAACTGTAAACCACCCATATGAGCTATGATAAGTGATAAATATAATCTCATAGTCACACAGTACAATACAACTCAGCAATAAAAAGTGTCAAACTATTGACACATGAAAATCTAGGGTGGACTTTAAGGACATTGTTATAGTATCCTTAAAATGACAAAACTAGAGCAATGGAAAATATATTAGTGAGGCCAGGGGACATGGATAGGGGAGGTGTGACAATCAAGTGGTAAAGCAGGAGGGAATTCCTTTGAGGGGTGAACATTCTGGAATTTGGTTGTAATGGCAGTGCTATGAATATGCATGGAATAAAACTGCATAAAAACATATGCACAGGGCCTCCCGGTGGCGCAGCGGTTGAGCGCTGGGTTGTGAAGCTGCCTGCAGCCTCTGCAGCGCCGGTTCGACTCCCGGCTGCACCCCGGCCACCAGAGGAGGCTCCCACATGGCGCACAGACCTCTCCTGCCGCCCGCTGCTCCCCTCAGCAGTGTACTTCGGTCCTTCTGCCTGCTCTGCTCCCCGCTCTGGCTCTGGTGAATTCTTTCACCCTCCCGCGTTTCTGACTGTACCCAGTGCTTGTATAAATAAATAAATAAATCTTTAAAAAAAAAAACAAAAAACATATGCACATATACACACTTTCACACAATGCCTGTAAAAGTTGGTGAAATCTGAATAAGGTCTGCCATCTAGTTATTATGATTGTATCAATGTTAGCTCCTGGTTTTCCTGTTGTACTTTCATTATAAGATGTGACCCCTGGCCAAAACTGAGTGTTCAAAGAACTCCATGTACCATTTTTGCAACTTCCTGTGAGCCTATAACCATTTCCAAAAAAACCATTAAAATAATGGTACTTCAGGGGCCTCCCTGGTTGTGCAGGGGGTTAAGTGTCAACACTATGAAGCTATACACAGCTATTGCAACAGGAGTTCGATCCCCTGCCAGGGAGGGACCCACATGGGGCAGCAGACCTCTCCTGTCTCGCCCCCTGCTCCCCTCAGCAGTGCTTTTGGTCCATCTGCCTGTTCTGTTCCCTACTCTGTCTCTGGTGAATCCTCTCATCCCCTGCATGTCTGGCCTACACCCCAGATCCTGTATGTATAAACAAATTTAAAAAAAAATAATAATAGGGCCTCCCTGGTGGCGCAGCGGTTGAGCCCTGGGTTACGAAGGTGCCTGCGGCCTCTGCGGCGCCGGTTCGATCCCCGGCTGCTCCCGGGCCACCGGAGGAGGGTCCCACATGGCGCGCAGACCTCTCCAGCCACCCGCTGCTCCCCTCAGCAGTGTACTTAGGTCCTTCTGCCTGCTCTGCTCCCTGCTCTGGCTCTGGTGAATTCTCTCACCCTCCCGCGCTTCTGACTGTACCCAGTGCATGTATAAACAAAACAAACAAACAAATAAATAAATAAAACATGCCTCTATTAAAAAAAAATAAATAAAATAATAATAATAATAATAATGGTATTTTAAAAGAAAAAACAAGTTAAGTTTTATAGAAGTGACCCAAACATAAAGGCTGACTTGTACATATGATTTTTGAGGCCATTCTTAGGACTGACACAACTTGATCATCATTGCTAAAGACCTGATAGAAAGATTGAAATCACAAAAGTAAATGCTCAAAATGGAAATCTATTCAAGGGAATACAAAAGAACAACTTGAAATAACAGACAGATAGCAGCGGAGACTCAAAGTGAGTTTATAAATACAAGCTCAGGGCCTCCCCTGGTGGCGCAGGCGGTTGAGAGCTGCGCTGTGAAGCTGTCCGCAGCCTCTGCAGTGCCAGTTCAATCCCGGCCGGCCGGCAAGGGTCCCACATGGCACAGCAGACCTCTCCTGTCGCTCCCACTGCTCCCCTCAGCAAAGTATTTCGTCAGTCTGCCTGTTCTGTTCCCTGTTCTGTCTCTGGTGAATCCTCTCACCCTCCCAGTGCATCTGGCCTGTACCCCGGTTCTTATATAAAATGATTTTTTAAATAAATCTTTTTAAAAAAATAAATAAATCCAAGCTCAATTAAAGAATAAGCCAAAGGTACCTTTGCAAAGGTGGGAAGATCAAAGTATTGTAGTTAGAAACTGTGTACACAGTCTCACCCAAAGGGCTATCTTCACATGTAATGCTCCTGAGAACCATGACTCAAACTCTTGAAAACATTTTTAAAGGTATTAAAGGGGAAATTACAGTGAAAAACTCTGAAGTTCATTTCTTTGGATTAAGAGCATGAACACAAAGTAGCACCAGCCTCAGAAATGAATGCATGATTATTATACTGGTTCTACAGAAAACAATGGTAACAATGACAAGAAGTACACTTACTAAGTACTATGTACCCAAGAACTCTTCTAAAATTTTGACATGTATTAACTTACTTGATTCTCCTAGCAGCCTATGGAGATAGATACTATTACTATGGCTCCTTCTATGATGGAAAAACTGAGTCATCATGGTTTTGTTACCTGACTAAGTTCCTATCGCAAGTCAGTGATGAACTAGAACTGGAACTGTCAGAGCTGGAAGGCTACAAGTGGTCATAATCCCCATTACGAAATTCAAAACAAACAAAAAAAAATGAAATGATCTATAAATTAGAATAGAAAATTAGGGCCTCCCTGGTGGCGAAGGGTTGTTAAAGACACAGTGCTATCAAGTTAGCACCAGCTACTGCAATGTGAGTTTCATCCCCAGCCAGGGAGCTGACCCACATGGTGCAGTTGACCTCTCCTGTCTCGCCTGCTGCACCCCTCAGCAGTGTATTTCAGTCAATCTGACTGTTCTGCTCCCCACTCTGTCTCTGGTGAAACATCTCACCCCTCATACTCAAGCCTACATCCCAGTTCTTGTATGCACAAATAAAGAAAAAGTAAAAAGAAAAAAGAAAGAATGGATAATTAAACCCTACTACCGATGAATCCTTCAATCACTTAGTCAAAAGAAACAAATTTATTTTATCTGAATTAACATAAACTCTACTATCCAGGATCCAATCACATGGTGATTCTTATGACTATGAAACAATATATAGATTACATGGATTATTATGAATTATACATAATACACATATTATATATACTCATCCCAATGATGGGCATAGCAAGATGGTAGACTAGATGACTTAATGTTTCCAACACAAAAGTATATAAATGCATTGATGGTGGCAAAAACGAGGAAACTGAGAACAGAAGCAAACAGGAGACCTGCCGCTTTGGCTGCCTTATAGGAATTCATTAAGCTTAGTAACCAAGGGTTTGGGTGTTAAAACTCCAGAGCAGATAAGATATGAGACCCTATGGTACACACCAAGGCAAGAGGGATTGGAACAATGAATCTCCCATACAAATGTTGGCCATTCCAATCAATAATAACAACAAAAAGAGCCCTCTAAAACAATCTTATTAAATATATATAAGGGGTGAAAACAGACAGTTTGTTGGCCTTGGTCCATTCTCTTGATGAGGTACTGTGGAGGGGAGTGGTAATGGTAGGGATGGGGGGCCCTCACAATTTGTAATGATAGGAGGATCATACACAGGTTTGGACTCTAAGTCAACAGGAAATCCTAAAGTGAGATATTAACATTGAAAGTGATTATAACAAAGATACTACTGGGGTATCTGGCGAATAGCTAAGCCACCTGCAGAGGTACCCTGGACCTAGTTTCATATGCTTCTTTCAGAACAAGCACTACCTAATGAGCTCACAGTTCAGAATTACAGACTATACGAGAAAACAGATTTAGCAGACACAGTAAGTATACTGTCTGCTCAAAATGTCATGTAGTAAAATAACTGGATAACATAAAATCAGTTGTATGTTTAAACTGATAAAATCGGGGCCTCCCCAGTGGTGCAGCGGTTGAGCGCTGTGTATTCCCCTCAGCAGTGTACTTCGTCAGTCTGCCTGCTCTGCTCTCCACTCTGACTCTGGTGAATTCTCTCACCCTCCCGCACTTCTGACTGTACCCAGTGCTTGTATAAATAAATAAATAAATCTTTAAAAAAAAAAACTGATAAAATCCCCAAACAGTATTTAAATACAGGAACTGAATAAGACATTATCAAAACAGAAAATGCATATTAAAAAATTTCTGTGAATCAAAGAAACTTGCCAGTAAAATCAAACACTTAGAGGTTATATGATAGATAAAATACATTTTAAAAGTGAATTTGTGAGCCAAAATGTGAGCAAATAACTCTAAAGTGGCAAAGAATGATAAGAAATTAAAAAATACTGGGGGCCTCCCCGGTGGCGCAGCGGTTGAGCGCTGGGTTGCGAAGCTGCCCGCGGCCTCTGCGGCCCCGGTTCGATCCCCGGC
Organism: Talpa occidentalis; assembly: GCF_014898055.3. Lineage (NCBI taxonomy): Eukaryota > Metazoa > Chordata > Mammalia > Eulipotyphla > Talpidae > Talpa > Talpa occidentalis. Next base: position 61,288,038 of record NW_023601322.1, on the reverse strand, counting down.
TGCTCCCCGGCCACCAGAGGAGGGTCCCACATGGCGCGCAGACCTCTCCTGCCGCCCGCTGCTCCCCTCAGCAGTGTACCTCGGTCCTTCTGCCTGTTCTGCTCCCCACTCTGGCTCTGGTGAATTCTCTCACCCTCCCGCGCTTCTGACTGTACCCAGTGCATGTGTAAACAAACAAACAAATAAATAAAAAAAAAAAATGCCTCTATTAAAAAAAAAAAAAAAAAAGAAATTAAAAAATACTTCAGTGACATGCTTCACCATAAGTTAACAGGCACTCTGCACAGGAAAGGAGAGAAAATGGAAAGAGGCAATACTCACATGATAGCAGTTGAAATATTTCCAAAACTTTTGAAAGACATGAATCCTCAGATTCAAAAAAAAAAAAATGTTGAATTCAAAGGAGGAAAATAAAAATACCTAAATGTTTACTAAAATTGCAGAACTCCAAAGACAAAGAAAAGATATTAACAGCCAACAGAGAGAAAGAAAGATTACCCACAAAGATTCTGAAACCATAGCAGATTTTGAATGACCTATGGCATCTTCAAAGAAATCTCTACCACCATCAAACCCGCTAGTATTTAGTATATTTTATTCATCCTAATTCTCAGTAATCCATGCAAGTCACATGGGGAATGATAATAATCTTTCCTTCATATATAGCATAGTTTTTCAAAATTGCTACCATATGACAATTGAGTCTTAGGAATGGGATCTGGCCTTCTGGAGTCAGGTGCCAGAGTTATACTGACTACTCCCGAAAACGCTCTGAACTTCTGCAAATGATTTCATCTCTTTGCCTCATTTCACTTATTTATAAAATGGTAGCTCACGTAGATTTTGTATTTTAAGTGAAATGACACATGGAAAGTGCTTAAAACAGCACCTGGAATACAGGAAATACTAACTGAACATTAGCTTGAGGTATCACTATTTGATCTTTTGATCTTCAGGGGAATACCCAGAAGCTTTGTCTGCAAGTACCAAGCAATTGTATTATTTTATAGTCAATGGCTCATTTGGAATCACAATTCAAAATCACAAAGACATGTTAGAGCAAGAACCAGAACTCATTGCTCTTATTCCCCAGCATTTTGAGCTCTCTTTGTAATTACTTCTCTTATAAAAATGTTTTCCAATAAAGAGTCTTCCTAGGTTATTCACTCCATAAGATATCTCCCTCAAATCGTCCTTATATTTATTAGTCTGTTAGACGGAGATCCACAGATCTTCTAAAAGCACACTCTGCCTTTTTAAATTTTCATTGCAGCCCCAGGCTGCAGGCGTTGGTGTCAGCTGGGTCCAGTGTTCAGCTATGCAGAACTTCATTTGCAAGGGAGGTTAGAAAATGGAGCTTTTCAAGCTGGGCAAGCACCTTCTTAAAATCAGAGTTTCCTTGGGCCTCCCCTAGTGGTGCGGCAGTTGAGCGCTGGACTGCAAAGCTGCTCACAGCCTCTGCAGCGCCGGTTCAATACCTGGCCGCCGGCGAGGATCCCACATGGCTAAGCGGACCTCTCCTGCCACGCCCACTGCTCCCCTAAGCAGTGTATTTCGTCAGTCTGCCTGTTCTGTTCCCTGCTCTGGCTCTGGTGAATTCTCTCACCCTCCCGCGCCTCTGACTGTACCCAGTGCTTGTATAAATAAATAAATAAATAAATAAATCTTTAAAAAAAAAATCAGAGTTTTCTTAGTAAAAGAGGAAACACGGACCTACCTGGTGGCGCAGGGGTTAAAGTCTCAGTGCTATCAAGCTATCGCCAGCCACTGCGGCATGGCATGAGTCCAATCCCTGGCCAGGATCGAACTCAGTATATTTCAGTAGATCTGTCTGTTCTGCTCCCCACTCTGTCTCTGGTGAATCATCTCACCCCCAGCACCTCTGGACTGCACCCCAGTTTTTATATGCATAATAAATAAAAATAAATCTTTTTTGAAAAAGGAAACTCTTGATTAGGGAAATGCCATAACACATAGGTGGTATAATCTGAGACAGGCAGTGCATTCAGAAAGAAGGAGGCAGTCAGGAAAATGCACGGGAGCTCCTGGGGCACATGGTCCTGCGCATGTTCTGTGAGGCTCTGGATTATTTGCTCTGGTTGATCTCTCCGGCTTTGGCTTATGCCCAACCTGTGCCTTCACTGTCTGTAGGAGTTCACATTCTAAAGCATGCCATGGTTTCTCTTTTAAATAGATCCTCTGCCTGGATACACCCTATCCCCCTGCCCAATGCTGCCCTTCCCCCCGCCCCCCCCACACACGCCCCAGCATACAGTTTCATCACCATCACTACACCTTTCATGTAGAGTTTGCCAGACTAACTTAAATATGTGTTGAAGCCACAGGAAATCTTTTCAGTCTCCCAAGGCATGGTTGAGTTCCTTGTCTCCTCTCCACTGTGGCCCTGTGCAGACCCCGACTGTCACACCTATCACACACACTGTGCTGTGTTCTTGAATGCAGACAAGCCTCCTGCCCCAGAACTTCCCAAACTGTTAGCACCATAAAGTCAAGCACTCTACTCTATTTTCAGCAGGTCTGGTTTGCATTTTGCTCATACTGGGTTCACCAATTATTTGCATGGTAAAGTATTTGGTATGTAATAGGTGACCAATACACATTTGTGAAACAATCTAATAAAACCAACTCCTGAAACACTCAGACTTCAAATCTTGAAATCTGAGTGTTTCAGGAGTTCATACAAGAAAAATATCTATGCAGGCAAACAATAAGAAGAGCTCCCTCTCACTGAGAATGTACAAAATGTAAGCATGCTAGATTTGGGGCTTTGCGTGAATTATCCTCTTTAATTTTTCCAACAAGCCCATGATATACACACAGTTGCCATTTTACAGAGGAGGAAACTGTAGTCTCAGAAAGGTGACTGGCCCAAGGTTAGAGAGCTAATAAAACAGTGAGCAGGAGTGTAACTCTGCTTGTTTCTATTACACATCTAAATCCTTCAGGACCAGGCTATGTTGCTGAAACTAAGTGGGTTTCTGAGAAAGCAAGAGTATATTCTGAGAGGGGCTGCTCATGCAGCCCAGAGTTCAGAAAGGCTGTTTAGTTGTGCAAATCGTGTTGACTCAGTGAAGGTCACTTCATGTTTCTGGAGGAAGAATGAAGAGAGAGAAAAGTGAAAGGTTGGGGTGGGAGGAGACTTTGGAGAAAGAGAGGAAATTAAGATGACAAATGAAGTAAAGTGAGAATCCCACATCAGAGCAAGCACAGAGCCAATCTGAGCCAGGCATTTCATCTATCAACACTGTTCTGACAACCAGCTAATTAAATATCTCTGGGGAGAGGGCGCCCATTTGACTCACAAGGGCAAGTGCTGAGTTCAGAAGCCTGTGCTCCACATGGGGCTTAGCAGGCCAGCTTCCCAGATGGCCTGATAATCCCTGAAGCAAGCTTAACACCCACATCCCGCTGGGAAACAGGCAAAGGCAGATTATGCAGGAAGCAAGCTTAGCATCATCATCATCATCATAAAAGCTTAATTTACTGGGTGCTTATTATCAGTATCAGTCTCAAGCAACTGAGTGGTTATTTCATTTAACCCTCTAGAGGAAAATGAGGAGATAGACATTATTCCCATTTTACAGGTAAGGGACCAATGGACAGCAGTTGTGCCTGGTACTTGCCTCCTGTTTTTCAGCCCAAACCCATCCTTCCACATTCCATCAGCTGTTCCGCCTCCCTGCTGCTAAGACTTTGCTCCCTTGGCTACAGTTGTTTCCAGCCTCCAGCTTCCTTGTACACTACCAATTTTGCCAGCCCCTCTATAACATGGTGCAGCCACGGAGATCTGGCCTCAGAAGCTTGAGTGCCCGCCCTCTGGGCACCTTCATTCTGCCAGTCCTCTTTATTCACACAGCCATGGGTGCTTGCTCTGATTACCATCTTCAGGTTTACCTCTACACTCCTTTTTGCTCTTTGAGCTTCCAATATCTGTACATTCAATTCTCAGTTGCTTTTTTTTTTTTTTTCATTTGTGCATATAAGACCTGGTGTAGGCCAGAGGTGTGAGAGGTGTGAGGCCAGAGGTGTGAGAGCTGTGAGGATTCACCAGAGACAGAGTGGGGAGCAGAACAGGCAGACAGACTGAAATACACTGCTGAGGGGAGCAGCGGGCAAAACAGGATAGGACTGCTGTGCCATGTGGGTAGCTCCCTTGCCGGGGACTGAACTCAGAACACAATGGTGATAGTGCTGAAACTTAACCCCTAAGGCACCAGGGAGGCCCCAATTCTCAGTTTTAAATCCCCCTGTCTGACATACCTAGTACTCTGTCTGCTTTTACGACCAAGCCTGGATGGACAAAAAGACTTTAAATATCTTGTCCAATGTCACATAGCCAGTAAGCAGCAGAGCCATTACGAAGCCCAGGATTTCCACAGAAGCTTAAATAAACACTTTTATCTGCTGTGGGGAGCTGGGATCACGCAGATTACCAGCACACATGTGTTGGAGTGAGACAATTTGTTAGTGTTCCCATCAGAATTACATTTTTAATAATAATAAGTGCAATGTTGCAGAGTTTGGAATGGAATTTACTGTCCTGACTTTATATGATTCAGAAAGAACATATAATAAAGGATCTAACCTTTGGAGTAAGACAGATAATAGTTTAATCTTGGTTCTGCCACAAAACAGCTATGTGATCTTTGACAAGTTACAGAAGCTTATTGAAACCTAGTGTTAATATCCATGTAATCTGGTTTCCTAGAAATACCTACCTCAAGTGGTTGGTGTAATCATTTAATTAACATAGTGTTTCATATATATAATATATATTATATATTATGTATAATATATATATTAAAAAAACACATCAGGAACTGTGTAGGGGTTGAGACTTTATCTTACTTATAACCTAACAAGTTAGCTCGTTACTATGTCATAGATGCGGGTAGAAGACAGGAGACTCCTTGGTCAGAGACAGCTGATTTTATCACTCACGACAAAAACATAAGCTAGACTTTGTTGGTTTTCATTGTTTGCTCACACCTTTCAAATCTCCGAGGAACAACACCGAAGACCCATCATGAATGCCTATATACATAGCAGGTTATGTTATAGAAATACACTGTATTTGGGGGATACAGTAAGCAGAAGTAAGATTTGGGAGGGAAGCGTTACCTCATCACTCACTCACGCTTATTCACTGAAAACATAACCAGGAGAAATGAACCAGGCAACCAGCAGGTGGGGGGGCCATGCATTTTGGGATAACTAGCAAGAACATGCAGGGACACTCAAAGCCCATGGTAACTGCCTCTCCCCACAAAATTTACTCAGCCTTTAGTAATTACACAGCAAGTGGTGGTTATCACGATGAGTCTCATAAATCCCAACCGTGAAAGAATACTTTCCCTAATTTATAGATGAGCAAATTGGCTCAGAGAAGTGAAATGACTTGCTCAATGATATACCTTTTGGGAAAGTGGTGCTTGTGGCCCAAAAATCAGAAAACCAGACTCCCAAGTGCCATAGATGACTGTTTGTAATGATAAGTGGAACAAACCATCAGACCAGCATTGCCTACATAGTTCATGGGGCCCAGATACCATATCTAGAATTTTTGAATTTTAGAAGCAGAGGGGCTCTACATATAACCTGGTTCTAGTGGATTCTGAACTGTATTTCCCAATGACAATGAGTCCACAGAGCTTCCCCAGAGGTTATCAAAGATGGGGGCCACCACATAAAGGGGAAATTGGAGAAGGCCTCCATCCAAGTAACCCCATTTTTCTAGGCATTAGGCAGAAGATTCCCTTTGATTTCTTTCTCTTTTTTTAAAAAAATATTTATTTATGCCTACAAGAACTGGGGTACAGGCCAGAGGTGACCAGAGACAGAGTGGGTAACAGAACAGGCGGATCTTCTAAAATACACTGCTGAGGGGAGCAGTAAGCGAGACAGGAGAGGTCTGCTGCACCTATGGCCGGGGATCGGACTTGTGTTGCAGTGGCTGTTGATAGCTTGATAGCACTGAAACTTTAATGCCTGTGCCATCAGGGAGGCCCTCCTTTTGATTTCTTTAAGGAAAGAATTTCTTAAGGATGCCTTTCCTTAAAAAAAAGATTTAAAAGATCTCAAGTTTAACTCCACTAAACTATTGTTTTAAAAAATGAAGATGCTAAGGTCCTGAAAGCTGAAGGGATTTTGCCAAATGTACAGAATGAGTAATTAGAACCACGTCTCACCCCTGTTCTCCTGGCTTTCAGACAACTGCTCTTTCCACCAGGCTGGGAAGTTATGCAATGAGATGCACTTCTAAGAGCAGACATACCAAGCCACTATCAGGACACCATGTATTTTGAATGGCCTGACTAGACATGACAATGACCTCGCCCATCAGCTAATGCCAGACAATGCCTTAAGTCAGAAAAGCTGAGGGGTGCCCTGACACTGTAAAAAGCCAACTGATGTTCATTCATTCACTATTTCATTCAAATACTTAGCAAGGACATATTAGATACTAGGGATTGTGCCAAACCCCTGGGATAGACCTGTGGAAAGGGTAGATTCTATTATTCATTCATTCATCCAAAAATATTGAGCACCCCTGTGTTAGGTATTAAAGGCACTGCCCTCAAAAGACTCACAGACTAGTGGGGATAAAGTAAACAAAGGTAGAAAAAGAATGTTGTGATAAAGAATAGTAAGTATCAAATCACGGTGGATTCGAGTTGGCCTTTTTTGACACTGAGGGTGCAGGGAAAGGTCTCTGGAGACACTCACGTTGAAGCTGAGATCTGAAGGAGAGGGAGTAAGAATGGCCAGCAACCTCATCTGTAGAATAGGAATAAGAATACCTTCCCTTCAAGGAGGCTCTGAGGAACATTCACTCATAGGAAGAACCCAGCCTGACACACAGGAGTGGGCACCTCCTGTCACTCTCTGTCCACATCTTTGCATACACAGGTGCTGACCAGAATCCGGTGTCTGTGTGTGGCTGTTAACAAGCGAAGTCAGCAGCCCAACTGGGAAAAATAACCTTGTCTCATTCGTTAGCATCAGGGTCCAAGCAAGTAACCAGGTTCAGACTCTGGCCTTGGAAAGGAGTCTGCTAGCTGGTCATTTGGGTATTTCAGCCTGTGGCAAAGACTGTACCAAGCTCAGCTTTTCTCCTAAAGTGGTTTCCTCCCCGCCCCCCAACTACACACTACCCCCCATCCCTCTTACGCCAAGTGATTTATGTCTCACTGAGGACCTTTTCCCCCTCAGAGCCATCTGGCCTTCCTGCCTCAGCCTGCAGCGAGGGTGTAATCCTGTGTTTGCAGCTTTACAGACGGTTTCTATGGAAATTATGACAATATTACAGCTATTGTGGAGCCACATCACTGCTGATTGAATGAGAAGACGGGACTTGAAAGGGGAAATTTGGAATTAAACATCCACAACCTAAGTCCTTAGAGACAATGACTAGCTTTCATGATGTGGTTCCTATCAACAGTAACAAACAATAACAAACTAATATTGTCTTTACAGTAACAATATGGGGGAGTATTTCACAAACCCTTTGTGGAAACTATAGGGAGAAGATAAAAATCAGGCCCCAGGCAAGTGCTCACCAGCAACACTCAGAAATAAGAGCAAAGGAGGATTTTAGGTGGAGACTAGGGCATCCAGGAGTTAACTTAAATAACTGAATGTTTTTTTTTTTAAATAATTAATTAATTTGTTTGTTTGTTTATACATGCACTGGGTACAGTCAGAAGCACGGGAGGGTAAGAGAATTCACCAGAGCCAGAGCGGGGAGCAGAGCTGGCAGAAGGACCGAAGTACACTGCTGAGGGGAGCAGCGGGCGGCAGGAGAGGTCTGCGCGCCATGTGGGAGCCTCCTCTGGTGGCCGGGGAGCAGCCGGGGATCGAGCAGGTGCTGCAGAGGCCGCGGGCAGCTTCGCAACCCAGCGCTCAACCGCTGTGCCACTGGGGAGGCCCAATAACTGAATGTTTTGAATCTCCACATTGTCACACAAGCCACTCAGCGCCTGCCTTTGATGTGGTGTGGTTTGTCAGCTGCTCTTCCCAATCAACACAACTTTTCAAGGAATTGGGAAAGAGAAATGTTTATCTAGGGAAAAGGTGTGGTCAGCATCCATTAGTAGTTGCCAAGTGCTGAGATGATAAAGAAAATTAACTGCTACAAGGAGCAGTAAGGAGCAAACTCTGGGCCCACCATGACATCCTGAATGTGCTCCATCCGGACATTTTTAGACTCCACCCCCATCTCCATGCAGACAAGATCTCAGGTGCTGAGGACTACAATTCCCAGCCTTTCATGAACCTGACTTCCAAACTAAGGGGCAGCTAGGGACTAGGGCTAGAGTGAAGCAGCCATACTTGGCTTATGCCTGAACACATGTGTGTTCTTACTCTCGTGATTTTCCAGCTTCAGCCTGCACCCAGGTACTTAGAGGAGACATGTGGAGGAGAGACATGTAGAGAAATTTGAAAGAGACACATGAATGAGAGATATGTGGGGAGGCTGCTCCTGGTTTTGGCAGAGGCCATCGCAGCCATTATCTTGATGTGGTATATTTGGATTTTGAGTCTCTCCTTCTGACCCAGTCGTCTGGGGCCTGCCTGATCCCTTTCTTGTGTTTCTCATCAGAAGGTACCTTAGATTTGTGACAAGCATTTGGGTCTCATTGTCCCCACTTCAGGCAAATCCTGTTTGGCTGGGCATTTGCCCACAAGAGGATGGGTAATTTGGGGAGTTTTATTAGGAAACCATTATTTGAAATCCTTTCTTCTCTCTCTCTCTACCCCTCCTCTCCTTCTCCCTCTCTATACACACCAACTCTATTTAAAATTTTCATGCCAGGAGTCTATTTCCTTTGACTTTTTATGCATGGATAGCTGAATTCCTTTTAGAGTGAACACTCTTAAGTTTGGGGTGCTTGGCTATCCCTCCGTCATGCATTAACAACCACAAAATTGTACCTCTTGCTAGATTTTCTCATCGGCACAGTTGCTTACTTTGCTGTGGCCCATATTTTCTTCCACAAGAAGTTTAATTTAGTCAACTATGCTTTGAAGTTAATTTGAGCAGGATTCTCTTCTTTGTAAGAGAAAATGTAATCCTTTTGTTCAGTTTCAAAAGCAATGAAAGAACACTGTGGGAAATGATGCCGAAGGAATAGAAGAAAACACAAGTTACCCATTATCCCACAGCTCAAAAATATATCATGGCTAGGATTTTATGAAATTTCCATTTCATGTTTTATTGGGGCTAGGACCTTGCGTTTGGGGTTGTAGGCAGAATCCTGGCTTTGTGAGCTATCTGAGTACACAGGGGTTCCTCAACCTCTCTAAACCTCAGTTTTCCTACCCAAGATGTTGATCAAACCTTCTTTCAGAGGCTGAGGGGCTAAATAATCCAGGAACACTTTTTCATTTTTATTTCCTGGCATGAAATCTATTCAGTTACAAGGAAGATGTTAAATTCTGCCTTTATGTATTGTGATACAGTAAAGAATGGGCAAGAATATAAACAGACACCACTTCTTATCTTATTTCAGACTGAACTTAAATTACATTTCAACCAAATCCAGGGACGTTACACTTAAAACAGTAAAGAATCTCCCTTACACCACCTTTTCTTTTTTTTTAAAAATAAACGTTTGTTGAGGTAATATTGGCTTTGACACTATGCAAGTTTCAGGTATACAGCATTAGAATTTGACATTGATGTCTACTACACCACGATCACCACCAAAAACCTGCTTCCATCCATCCCCTTCACTCTATAGTGTTCTTTGATATGAATATGTGATAACTGATTTATAATGGTGTATTACTCAATCAGTTCTTTCATAGATTTTCTATTAAAACAGAGTGACTTTATTTAGTCCTTGCTTTTGTGACTCATGTATTATTTAGCAGACTGGTTAATTCAACTAATTTATATCACATATACTGAACGAGGTGACCATGGTGGACATTGAGGAAGCACAGTCTGGAACAATTGAGATGTACTCTGCACTGACACAGCTGAGCTGGTGGGGAAAACAGAAGCAGCGCTGGCTCGGAAACAGGGAATGCAGGTCTTAGTTGCATCCCAAGGCTCTGCTCCTAACTGGGAAGCTTTGGCACCAGGAAGGGAGACTAATCTCTCTTTTGTCATTTGTAAAACTGGTATAATCCGCAACATCTCCCTCCAAGGGTTTTTGTAAACAGAATTAAATTAATAAATGTAAAGTGTTTTTTAAGGCATCTGGACCACACTATTCACAATAGCCTAAACATGGAAACAACCCATGTCCATCAGCTGGTGAACAGATAAACAAAATATGCTCTATCCAAACAATAAATATTTACCAGTCTCAAAAAAGGAAGGAAGCCCTGATGCCGGCTATAACATGGCTGAACCTTGGCTATAACATGGCTGAAACCAGACCAAGAAAGATCACGTGTGTATGACTCCATTTATATGAAATGTCCAAAATGGGCAAGTCTGTAGGGGCAGAAAGCACTCTGGTGGCTGCCAGGGGCTGGAGGGAGAAGAGAAAGGGGAGAAGGCAGCTTCACGGGACAGAGTTTCCTTTTGGGGAGATAAAAACATTCTGGAATGAGAGAGTGATGATAATCAATTAACATTGTAAATATGTTGGCAGGCAACAGGTACCTCGGGGGCCCCCAAACTTGCATGCTGTAAAGGGATCTGGCTATCCATGTGCACAGTGACAAAGCAGATTCTTAGTTTGAAAAAATTTTAATAGAATTAGTGTGTATAGAGAGAAAAGAAAGAATATTCCAAATAAAACACCCCAAATTATCCATCCCCACCTGGGTAAAGGCCCGGCCAAACAGGGTTGGTCTGAACTGGGGCCTCTGAAGCCTGAAAGTTTGCCATAAGCCTAAGGCGCCTTCTGGCAGAGAACCAGAGGGAAGCTAGATCTGAAGCAGGTCTCAGAAAGCTGGGACCAAAGGAACAAAATCAAAGTACGATTCAATGTAAGGACTGCCATTGCCAGCCTCCCGCCTGTCTCTTACTTGCGTGTCTCTTCCAGGTCTCTACATGTCTCTCCTCCACCTGTCTCCCCGAAGTCTCCCAAGTCCCTGGTGCCAGTCCAAAGTCAAGAAGCTACAAGAAGCTAGCAAGAAGCTAGCAAGCCCTTCTCCACATGTATCTCTCCTGTCTTCATGTTAAGCAGCTTCATCTGGTCCCTAGTTCCTAGTAGCTTGCCCAGGGAGGCCATATGGAAATGGGGGTGGAGAACATGGTACCTCCCTCTTTCATGGAGATGTCTCCATGACCACTGTACTTACTACCCCTGAATTGTACTTTCAACGGGTTAAAAGGGTAAATTCTGTGTTATATATATATTTTACTACAATAGACAAAAAACTGTCTGGACTATGATAATTACTTAATATGCTTATTTTCACACTTACTCCCCTCTTGAGGTGTCAGTTTTCCTATTACAGCATGAAAGGACAAAATAATCTTGAAATTGTTTCGAGCTCTGCGATTCCAGTCTCGTTGGATGACGCGCCTTGATGGGGAATCTTTTCACGGCTGCCCATGGCTCCCTTCTCCCGGCTCTTGCCAGTGGGGGTTCCTTTTAAGGACCCACATTGAAGCTGCCCTCACCTCTTCCACAAGCTCCCATCACATACCTGATGGATCTGTTTGCTGGTGACTCTGAAAAGGTTTGCGGGGGAATCTCAGCAACTATCTGGAGGACCCGTGGATGGAAGAATGAATGAAGTAAATACACAACCATTGCCTCCCACCAGCTGCCTGGGGGATGCCAGCCCCACTGGGCCCCACCTCATCAGCTCTCTCCGCAGGGAGAACACGTCTTCCAGAAGGTACCCAACTCACCCTGGAACCCAAGAACATTCCTCTGCAGAAAATTCCTAACCACTCTCATTGGACTAGCCATTCTTTCAGCTCCCCAAACTCCACATTTTTAATCTACTGGCATGTGTTCAGGGCCAGTGAGCCAAGCATTCTCCCCTCTCATGTAACAGCTGCACGTTCTCTTAACAACTCCATGAGACTCTTCCACTTTTTCCTCTCCTCTTTGCAGCTCCCAGCCATTTGCTGCCTCCACACTTCTCCAGCAGGGCAGCAAAGCTTTATTTTAAGCTTGACCCCCTTCCTCCTCATCACTCGGACTTCCTGTATTTGTTTCTTTGCCACTGTCATTTCCAGGTTACCCTTTCAACCTCCCCCTTTCTCCTGTCTTTGTTCTTCATAAAGCTTTGCCTCCACTTCAAAAAACACATTCTCTGAAATAGCTTGTATTGTTCTCCTCTTCATGATCAGATATGTATTTATTTTTAATTTCCTCCTGCAATCTCACACATAATGAAGGGGAGTAAGTATTTTTCTGAACCTTTTAGATTCTCTTGCATATTGAATTCAAATTTCTGACTCTTCATGTTGAAAAGTTGCTGTGAGTCACTTTGACACTTCAATACACACACGCACACACACACACACACACACACTTTCGTGTCTGTGCCTCTTTCCTTGTATTTAAGACTAGGAGTGGGCAAACTATTGCCTTGGGTCAAATCCAGCCGACCACCTGAATCTGTCAGTAAAGTTTTATTGGCACACAGCCACACCCACATTTACATATTGCCTCTGGATAGCAAAACTATTCACACCTTACCTGCACACCTTACCTACTTCAAAGCCTAAAATATTTACTAAGTGGCCCTTCCAGAAAAGTTCACAGACTCCCATTGTAGACAACATATCAGGTACTTGCAAACTCTCATCTGAAAGCTTGTATTGCCATATAATGCCTTCATTTCAAATCCCCCATACCCATTTCAAGCTCCTTGCTCCCCACTCTGCAATCTTACTAAGATGTTCCCTAAGGGTACCACTGGCTGGCTTCCTGACTCTCCCTTGGTGGTATGTAAGAGAAAGCTCTCTTGGAAAGGTTTTCCCTCCCTAACAACGTGTGAGATATCATCATCAACTGTATTTCTTTTCCTTCTCACTCATTATCCATTTATCATACAACTTTCTATTTGATTGGTTTTATTTTTTGCAATTTGACAGGATGTGGGAATACTAATCAGAGAAAATGAGCCCCTCTCTAGCCCACTTCCAACTCAACATAAGCACTTCATCTATTCTCTCTAGATAAAGTGTAGCTTCTGGGAATTACACCACTCTGCATGGTCTAGAATAGTGGTGCATGGCTCCAGGCTCACAGCCCAGGACTGATTTGAATCCTATCTCTACCATGATCCTTCAAATACTATCTGAAGCAGGAAACTTTAAATCAGGCCAACCCATCAACAAATTACAGCACCCAATAAAAATGTCATTATAATCTTGAGGCATAACATAACAGAGTCCCTTTCTTTTTCTTTTCTTTTCTTTTTTTTATAACTTTAGTGAGGTATGCTTTACATACCATTATTTTATTTTATTTTTTATAATAAATTTTATTTTTATATTCCCCATACAATTGCAACCCCCTCATTTTGACCCTAATCCCTCCCCTCCCTGCCCCCTCACCCCCCATTGAGTGTCTCTGGTTCATAGTTGTTTGTTGATTTTGATTTTCACTTTCTTATAGTTATTCTTTTTCCTGGTCCCTTATTTAAGTTTTCTAGATTCCTATGAGTGAGACCATCCGGTATTTTTCTTTTTCTTTCTGGCTTATTTCGCTGAGCATGATCCCTTCCAGCTCCATCCATGTTGCTTCAAATTGCATGTGTTTATCTTTTTTGAATGTTGAATAATATTCCATGGTGTATATGTACCATATCTTCTTGATCCAGTCATCTATTTTTGGGCATTTGGGTTGTTTCCAAAGCTTAGCTATTGTAAACAGTGCTGCTATAAACATAGGGGTGTAGGTGCTCTTTGGAATTGATGTTTCTGATGACACAGTCCCTTTCCACTTCTTCCTTCTCTTAATCTCCTGGCCTTTTTCTAGAGTCTCATAGCTACCAATGATTTTTGTTTTAGCTACTGTGTTCACCTTTGAAGCTGACCAAATTCTGCTTTCCTATTTCCATTCTGTTAATCCCATCTTCTCCTCCAGAAAGTCTCACTAGTCGACTTTTTTTTCCAAAGAAAGTCACTTCCTTTTCTTTTTTTTAAAGATTTATTTATTTATGCATACAAGAACTAGGGTATAAGCCAGAGGTGCGGGAGGTGAGAGGATTCACCAGAGACAGAATGGGGAGCAGAACAGGCAGCTCTACTGAAATATGCTGCTGAGGTGAGCAGTGGGCAAGACAGGTGAGGTCTGCTGTGCCATGTGGGTAGCTCCCTGGCTGGGAATCAAACTCATGCTGCAGAGGCTGCAGTAGCTTCACAGTGCTGTGCTTAACCCTTGCACCACCAGGGAGGCACTAAGGACCTATTTAACAGAGTTCCTTTTATTAAGTACATCATGTCCATCTTTCAATAAAAAAATTACACAGCAGGGCCTCCCCAGTCGCGCAGTGGTTGAGCTGGGTTGCGAAGCTGCCCGCAGGCTCTGTAGAGCTGGTTTGATCCCCGGCCGCCCGGCGAGGGGCCCACATGGCATGCAGACCTCTCCTGCCGCACGCTGCTCCCCTCAGCAGTGCACTTCGTCGGTCTGCCTGTTCTGTTTCCCGCTCTGGCTCTGGTGAATTCTCTCACCCTCCCTTGCTTCTATCTGTACCCAGTGCTTGTATAAATAAATAAATAAATAAATCTTTTTTTTAAAAAAATTACAAAGCATACTAACTAAGCCAAAATAGTATCTGAAGAGACTGAGCAAACATCAGCACCAGAGTCAGACATGGCAGGAATGTTGGAATTATCAGATCAGGAATTTCAAAAAAACTGGTTAGTATGCTAAGGACTTAGTATGAAAAAAAGGAGATAACATACAAGAACAGATAGATAATGTTAGCGGAGAAGTGGAAATGCTAACGAAGAATTTTAAAAAATGCTAAAAACCAAGAACACTGTAACAGAAATGAAGAATGCTTCTGAGGCTTTTTAGTAGACTAGACACTGCTAAGGAAGGAATATCTGAATTTGAGGATATAATAAAAGGAACTTCCAAATCTGAGCAAAGGAAACAAGACTAGAAAAAAAAAGAACAGAATATTCCAGGCTAAGAGGCAACACAAAGGTTTAATACATACATAATGGGAATATGAGAAGGAGAAGAAAGAAACAGAAGCAATACTTAAAACAGTAATGACTGAGAACTTCATCCAAATTAATGTCAGACACCAAACTACATACCCAGGAAGTTCAGGAATACCATATCAAAAATAACTAAACTTAGCCATATCATATTCAGATTTTAGAAAATCAGAGATATGGAAAAAATTTTCACAGAAACCAAAGAGTGAAAACACCTCACCGATGCAGCAGTTAAAATAAGAAGTAAATATGACTTCTCCTCAGAGACTACTCAAGAAGAGAATGGAGTGAAATATTTAAAGTGTTAAGACAAAAAAAAAAAAAATCAACCTAGAATTCTGACATTATGAAATTCCCTTCAAAAGTGAAGAAGAAATAATGCCTTTTTCAGGCAAACAAAAATAGGGGGAATTTGGTAGTAGATCTGCCCTGCAAGAAATATTAAAACAAGTCCTTCAGAGAGAAGGAAAATTATGTAAAACAAAATTTGGATTACACAAAGAAAGGAAGCGCACTGGACAAGCAACAGTGAAGATAAAATAAAAACTTTCATTTCTCTTATTCTTGATCTAGGATATAACCATTTGTTCAAAGTAATAATAGCAACAATGTATTCAATTATGTACATGTATTATGTAAAGGGGTGAATTCCCCAAGAAGAAATGCAATCCCTAATAAACCTATGCCTAAAAACAGAATATTAATGTTTTGCAAGGCAGAAAACCGATAGAACTGCACAAAGAAATAGATAATTCCCCTATTCTATTTGGAGAGTTTAAAATGCTTCTATCATGGGCCTCCCCAGTGGAGCAGTGGGTTGAGCGCTGCGCTGTGAGGACGTCCACGGCCTCTGCAGGGCCAGTTCGATTCCTGGCCGGCCAGGGAGATTCCCACATGGCGAGGCAGACCTCTCCTGTCTCATCCGCTGCTCCCCTCTGCAGTGCTTTCAGTCTGCCTGCCTGTTCTGCTCCCTGTTCTGTCTCTGGTGAATTCTCTCACCCTCCCACGCCTCTGGCCTGTAACCCAGTGCTTGTATAAATAAATAAATTTTAAAAAATAAATAAATAAAATAAAACAAAGAGTCTAAATAAATAAATAAATAAAATGCTTCTATCAGAAACGGACAGATCCAGCAGGCAGAAAATCAGTAAGGATATAGTTGAACTGGATAGGACTATTCAGTCAATTAGATATAACAAAAGGATAACAAAAAAATTATGAACTCTGCATTCATAACTTTGATAATCTAGATGAAATGGACTAATTCTTTGATAAACCCAATCTGCCAAAACTCACAAAGAATAGATAATCTGAATAGGCTCAGTAATTAACAACCTTTCAAAACAGATAGCACCAGGTCCAGATAGGTTTACTGGTGAACTCTACCAAATACTCAAGGAAGTAATTGTACCAATTCTCTACTATCTCTTCTAGAACATATTTGGAAAGGGAACATCTCTTATATCATTCTATGAGGGCAGCAATACCCGAATACCAAAACAAGATAGACACCACAAGAGAGGAAACTAAAAACCAATACCTCTCATGGACAAAATTATAAATTACTAGTAAATAAAATCCAACAATACATAGAAAGAATTATATAACATGACAAAGTGGGATTTATTCAAAGTATGTGAGGCTGGCTCAACATTAGAAAATTAAGGCAATCCATCACATCAACAGGCTAAATTAGAAAAATCACATGATCATATTTATAGATACAGAAAAAAACATTTGGAAGCACCAGTGCATGATTTAAAAAAAAAAAAATCTCAGCAAATGAGGACTAGATGGGAACTCCTTCTAGTTGATAAAGAACATTACCAAAAAACCTACAGTTAAATTTATATTTAAAGGAAAGAAAATCAAAGTAACTGACATGACAAAACCTTATGTGAAGCTGTCCGCAGCCACTGCAGCACAAGTTCAATCCCCGGCCCGGGACTTACCTACATGGCACAGCAGACCTCTCTTGACTTGCCAGCTGCTCCCCTCAGTGTGTTTCGGTCAATCTGCCTGTTCTGTTCTCCACTCTGACTCTGGTGAGTCCTCTCACCCACCTGCATCTCTGTCCTGTACCCCAGCTCTTGTATGTGTAAATAAATAAATATTTAAAAAAAATAGAGAACTCAAACAGTGCAATACTGGCAGACAAAAAGACAACTTGCTTAATGAAGCAAAACAGAAAGCATAGAAAGAGATCCATGTAAATACAGTCAACTAAGCTTTGACAAGGAAGCAGAAATAATACAGCGGAACAAAGACACATTTTTTTTTTCAACAAATGGTGCTAGAATCACTGGACATCTGCGTGCAACAAAATGACTCTAAACACACACATTACACTGTTACAGAAATTAACTCAAAATGGACCACAGACCTAAATGCAAAACTGTAAAATTCCTAGAAGAAAAACTCAGTGACCTTAGGAATGGCAACAACTAGTTAGCTAAAATACCAAAGGCACACTCCATGGAAGAAATAATGGGTAAGCTGGACCTCATCAAAATTAAAAACTCATTCTGCAAAAGACAATGTCAAATGAATGAAGACAAGCTACAGACTGGACAAAAATATTTGCAAGAGATGTATCTGATAAAGTGTTGTTATCAAAAATGTACCAAAAACTTAAGAGTTTTAAGAAACTCAACAATAAGAAAATAAACAAGTCAACTCACCTCACGAAAGAAGACATTGCAATACATATAAAAGTACTTTTTTAACTCTGCTCTATGTATATCTATGTAGGTATATGTGTACCTCAACAAATAAGAGCTACAGAGCATATGTAAGCATGTGGGTCTCCCTGGTAGCCTAGGGGTTAAGTCTCAACGCTATTACCACCATGGCCTGAGTTCGATCCCCAGCCAGGGAGTTAACCCTCATGGAGCAGCAGATCTTTCCTGTTTCGCCCACTGCTCCCCTTAGCAGTGTATTTCAGTAAATCCACCTATTCTGGCCCCCACTCTGTCTTGGGTAAATCCCCACACACCCCACATGTCTGGTCTATACCCCAGTTCTTCTACACAAAAATAAAATAAAATAAATTGCAGAGCATGTGAAAAGATGATCCACAATGTAAGTCATTGGGGAGTTGCTCTTAAAGCCACATGAGAGGGCCTCCCCTGGTGGCGCAGGCAGTTGAGCACAGCGCTATGAAGCTGTCCGGAGCAGCCTCTTGCAGTGCCGGTTTGATTCCAGCTGGGCGGCGAGGGTCGCACATGGCTCAGCAGACCTTTCCTGTCACGCCCACTGCTCCCCTCAGCAGTGTATTTCGTCAGTCTGCCTGTTCTGCTCCCTGCTCTTTCTCTGGTGAATCCTCTCACCCTCCCGCGAATCTGGCCTGTACCCTGGTTCTTGTATAAAAAAATAAATAAATAAATCTTTTTTTTAAAAAAAAGCCACATGAGATACCACTACCTCTGTTAGGTTGGCCAAAACCCAAAATAATGACAACAATAAATGCTGACAAAGGATGTAAAAAACCAAGAGCCCTCATTTGCTGGTGAAAATGAGAAATCACACAATCAGTTTGGAAGACAGTGTGGAGATTTTTTACAAAATTAAACATACTGTTGCCATATGATCCATCATCTCCTTGGTATTTACTCAAAGGAATTAAAAATTTATTTCCATAGAAAAGGTGTCCATGGATGTTTATGGTAGATTTCTTCATAGTTGTCAAGTCTTGGAAGCAAACAACATGGATATAGAGTATTATTCAAAGTATTATTCAAAGAGAAAGAGAAATGAGTTACCGAGTGATGACAAGACATGGAGAAAATTTAAATGCATATTTCTAAGTTAAAGAAGCCAATCTGAAAAGGCTGTATACTGAGTGGCTCTAACTATACAACATTCTAGAAAAGACAAAACTGTGGAGTCAATAAAAAGATTAGTAGTTGCCAGGAGGTAGCAGAAAGGGAGGGATGGATGTGTGGAACACAAAGGGTTTTAGGGCAGGAAACTATACTATACCACTGCACAATATTATACCACTGTGATAATAGTCAGGATAGTTTTTAAACTCCATAGAATACCCAACACTGAGAACGAACCCTAATGTACACTGTGGCCTTTGGGTGATAATGATGTATCAGTGTAGCTTCATCAGCCATAACAAATGGACCCTCTGCCAGGAGATACTGATAACAGAGTAGTCACATGATGTGAGGGCAGAAGAAATATGGGAAATCTCTGCAGTTTTCTAGCCAATTTTGCTAAGCTAAAAGTGCTCCCCCAAATAAAGGTGGTTAAAAAGTAGTTTAAAAACAGGTAACGCTGCCTGTTCCCTTTATTCTAGAATGAAAATGTGTCCTACACACAGAGGTTAATACACAGTGCTGTGCTCATGGCAGTGCACTCTGGGAGACTAAGCGGAAATACAGTCTCCATTTTCCTATTGTTTATCTCTTTGGTTCATCTTTGTTTTCCCAAGGTTAGTTTTTGCTTGTGTACCTACATACTTGGTGATTAATAATTTTTTTAGTAAGTCTAGGAAAAATTAGTGGGTGAAGGGAGATTTGGGGACTCCTCATTACATTTATGGTGACCCTACCCATTCACACCCCACCGGCTCAACCCCACATGTAGATTTGTAAAGAGAGGAGATAACACCAAGCAGCATCTAGTCTTTCAACAGTTTTGAACTTCTCTCGCAGAAACTGGTCCACAGGAGAGCATGTATTCCTGACAATAGATTCACCAGTGACTATAATATTAGAAATACTGACAATTGGGCCTCCCCGGTGGCGCAGCGGTTGAGCGCTGGGTTGCGAAGCTGCCCGCAGCCTCTGCAGCGCCGGTTCGATTCCCGGCTGCTCCCCGGCCACCAGAAGAGGGTCCCACATGGCGCGCAGACCTCTCCTGCCGCCCGCTGCTCCCCTCAGCAGTGTACTTCGGTCCTTCTGCCTGCTCTGCTCCCCGCTCTGGCTCTGGTGAATTCTCTCACCCTCCCGCACTTCTGACTGTACCCAGTGCATGTATAAACAAAACAAACGAACAAACAAACAAATAAATAAATAAAACATGCCTCTATAAAAAGAAAAAATAAATAAAAAAAAAAAAAAAGAAATACTGACAATTGTGGCTGTGGTGTAAAAATCACAGACAGCCGCACTCACCCAAATGGATAAGCAAGAGACAATGGGGGTACAAGAAAAAAAATCAGGATTTCTATTTGCCTGTATGATGCTATCTCTTCTTGTTCAGTTTGTACTTTTTATTTGAATTTATAATAGTCATAGGATATTAATACATTAATTGTATAGGTAATGGATATATATGCATGTGTTATATATACGCATATATACGCGCAGACATACATACACATATATCATAAATATACAAAGAGCAAGCTCAAAAAATTTGCATAGGGGTCAAAAAAGTTCATAGAGGGCCTCCCTGGTCGCGCAACTGTTGAGCGCTGGGTTGCGAAGCTGCCTGCAGCCTCTGCAGCGCCGGTTTGATCCCCGACCACAGCGCTGGTTCGATCCCCGGCCACCGGCGAGGGTCCCACATGGCGCACAGACCTCTCCTGTCGCCCACTGCTCCCCTCAGCAGTGTACTTCGGTCCTTCTGCCTGCTCTGCTCCCCGCTCTGGCTCTGGTGAATTCTCTCACCTTCCCGCGCTTCTGACTGTACCCAATGCTTGTATAAATAAATACATAAATCTTAAGGGCCTCCCCTGTGGCTCAGCGGTTGAGCGCTGGCTTGCTAAGCTGCCCGCAGCCTCTGCAGCACCGCTTCGATCCCCGGCTGCTCCCCGGCCACCAGAGGAGGGTCCCACATGGTGCGCAGACCTCTCCTGCCACCCGCTGCTCCCCTCATCAGTGTACTTCGGTCCTTCTGCCTGCTCTGCTCCCAGCTCTGGCTCTGGTGAATTCTCTCACCCTCCCGCGCTTCTGACTGTACCCAGTGCATGTATAAACAAACAAACAAACAAATAAATAAATAAATGAAACATGCGTCTATATTAAAAAAAAAGTTAAAAATAAATAAATACATAAATCTTAAAAAAAAAAAGTTCATAGACCATCACTATACTGACCATCTGGCCCAGCCACTTCATTTTAGGAAAGAGGAAGTAATTCAGAGAGAAGGTCGCTAACTTACCCAAGATGTACAGTAGCTGAAAAGGTTGGGTCTCTAAGCTAAGACCTCTCCACTTTATCCAGTTTGATTCTTTGTCTCATCTCATTTTCTAATGAGATGTACAACTATTTTTTAAAAGCCATAGGTTAAGAGTACAGATAATTTTTTATTTTTTAACATTGTGTCTTATTTTTTATTAAAAATTTATTTTATTTATTTATGCATAAAAGAGCTGGGGTATAGGCCAGAGGTGTGTGTGGGGTCGGTGGGGGGGGGGGGGTTGTGAGAGGATTCACCAGAGACAGAGTGGGGGAACAGAACAGGAGGATTAACTGAAATACACTGCTGAGGGGAGCAGCAGGTGAGACAGGAGAGGTCTGCTGCACCATAAGGTCAGCTCCCTAGTGGGGATAGAAGTGGTGCTACAGTGGCTGCTGATAGCTCCACAGGGCTGGGACTTAACCCCTTCGGCCACCAGGGAGGACCTGAAGTTTAATTTTTTAAACATGCTGAGATAGCTCAATGGGCTTCAGTCTCCTCTGGAAAAAGGAGGGCTGAGCTTCCAGGCACAGAATGATTCTGCTCGGCCAGATTCTCCCGTTCCTAGGAAGCTTTAGCCACTGTCTCCCAGGAACATGATTTGTAGGAATAATGCCCAGTGAAAATTAATCATGAAGAGAACAAGCCCCAGAAGGCCCTGAGCGAAGCCATCACAGACAGCGCTCGGCTGCCTTCAACATCACTTACAAGCGCCGTCAGCAGATTGCAGCCTCCAGGGACCATTACTTTGAGGGAACGCTGCCAATCGTAGCATTACTTGGAAAGCTCCTTTTTTATGTTCCTCAAATGCCTACTGTCAAACTAAACCAAAGTTCTGAAAGGTCTCAAACATTTCCAAGTTTGGGTAAGTAAATGTACGCTCAGATTCAAGCATGGCCCCAGGGCCAGGTAAGCAAGGGCCTCTTTCTTAGCCTTTGCGCAAACTTTCCGTCCTCAGAGCCGCTCTGAAAAATTCGTTTACATGACTGTGTTTAGATTCTGATGACTAGGGAGGCCTTTATAAACTAAGAGTTCTATTTCCAGTTGGCCGCCCTTGTGCAGGCTGGTAAAGAGGAGAACTCCAATTTTTCAGACTCATTTTGAAAACTTTTTGCCCCAAGGCCTCCCCAGTGGTACAGCGGGTTGAGCACAGTGCTGTGAAGCTGTCTACAGCCTTTGCAGTGCAGGATCGTCTCCAGCACGGCCAGGGAGCTACCCACATTGTGCAGCAGACCTCTCCTGTCTAGCTCGCTGCTCCCCTCAGCAGTGTATTTCGGTCCATCTGCCTGTTCTGCTCCCCACTCTGTCTCTGGTGAATCCTCTCACCCTCCTGAGCCTCTGGCCTGTACCCCAGCTCTTGTATAAAAATAAATAAATCTTAAAAAAAAAAAAAAAAACCTTAAAAAAAGCAAAAACAACTTTATGCCCCTGACAAAAAAGGCAAATGACAAATGGGGAAAAGTTAAGCACCACATCTCATTGATTTCAAATCCTCTCCTCCTGCATCCAGGGCCCCTGAGGACTTCACAAAGGAAGTTCTTGCACAAAAGTGGCCCATGTGGGAAGCAGGGAACTAGAAATGACCCATGACTCTGAAAAGGAGTTCTCAATAGACCCATGTCATCATAATGCCATTACTCTGTTTTCACTGGATGACAAACTCTTCACAGTATCATTTGCTCTTGGCAAGACCATAGATCATAATTCTCCTCCTTTTAGGGTTTATTCACCACTAGAAACAGTGAAATGCGTGGACACCATCTTGAGAAATAGTGGAAACATTTGCTTTTCATTTAGAATTGCTTTATGTTGATTGCATTGAGTTTTACTTAATAGTTTTAAGTAAATTTTAAACAAAAAGTTGTGTGAGCCATGGAGATTTTTGGCGATATGAATGTCTATCATGAGAAAAATCTAAAAACATAATTGAACGAGGCGTGACAGGCAGGTCCAGAGCACAATATGAACACCTGGTGATACTTCCTACCTGGTAGCTGGCATTTAGAGTATAACTCAGAGACATTTTTATACCTTTATTCTGCTAAACACATTTGTTATTTAACTCCTTCCTAGTTTATCCATTTAAAAACTAACCTTACTTCCTGAAGGTGCGAGTTAATAATTAGGTATGTTAGACACAAAGTGTATTTTGATTTTATCAAGACGTTTTTTAAAAAATCTCTTTTGACAGTTTCAAAATCAACTTAAAAGAATAAAGATTTTGCAGAAACTGTTCTCAAAGGCTGAGCAATTGACATGTAAGTGTCCTGAATAAAAAGCAGGTGGCAAGAGGGAAGGGGTTTCGAGAGTGTGGGGGTTATATTGACAGATCAGGAGCAGACACAGTGGTCAGGCTCAATGAATTAAAACAAAGAAGCAATCTCTCCATCCGGGAAGAGGAGCAACTCTGGGATCAGAACAATCAGAACTGAAACTTCCCCCCTTATTACCTATGTAATCTGGGGCTAAACACTTCAGAGTTTCTGAGCACTTCAATTTCCTTATCTGGAGAAAATATATTTATGTTAGGACATAGAAGTAATTATGTTAGGACATAAATAAGGACATCAAAAAGAGGTCCTTACTATCACATCTGTACATGGTTCAAAGCTGGAATTAGGGATGCCATATCATAGAATTAAGGTTCAAAATAATGATAAAATAAAAAGATGAGCTAAGATGGTGATGAATATTAGAGAGAGAAGAAAAACAGAATCAGATAAAGTATGATTTTCCTTTTGGTTTTGTTTTAAATTCAATTGTACCAGCAGGTTAACAGCAGCTTACATGAGCAGATAGGTTTCTGAAGGCTTGAGTGATAGGGAGATTGCTATGGAGACAATAGTAGGACATGCCTACTGATTAGACACAATCTTGTACTACAGGAGCATATGTTGTATGTAAATCAAGAGAATTAACCAGTCTAATGCACTCTGCATGGTCCTATCCCCATCTAGAGCACTATGTTGAGTTCTGGGCACTGTATTTTTGGAAGAATACTTACAAAATATATATCCCAGAAAGGGATCAGAGGGGAGAACTAAGGAAGCTAGAAATAATTAAGTTTTTAAAGTGAATATTAGGGACAATGTAGCAATTGCAATGAAACAACATGTAACAGATAGTAAAAATCTCAAAAAGTGATAGTGAGGAATATGTATTGAGTACTGTTACAAGTAAAGTAGTCACTGCTGTGCCCATTTATCAGATGAGAAAACTGAGGCACAGAGGGTAAGTTACATGCTGAGGGTCATATAATTTGTAAGGGCTGAGCCAGGTGTCACCCCATGGGCCCATTCCCAGATCTGGGAGTGAGAATAAAGACACATTCCAGATATTTCTAATCTGTTTTATGGGATCATACTAACATTGCACTCTCCTAATTTTTTTAAACTGAGCACAGGCTAATGACTTACTCCGTCCAGGGAAATGTGAGCATGAAGTCAAGTGGTGACTTCAGTGTGGTGTTCATCCTTCTCCCATCACAGATGTGTGGGGATGGAACCTCCATCATGCTTGTTTCTAAAAGTAACACTAAAGAATGGCTAGGAAAGCCTGGCTCTCTGAGGGGCAATGATAACAGAACTGCCCTGCCAACCCCATTGGATAACCTGTTATTGGATAAATAACAGGAGCGAGAAATAAACTTGTTTGATTAAACCACTGAGATTTGGGGGTATTTGTTACAAGGCCATCGACTAGGCTATTCTGACAGATATGGGAAACCAAAGGCTTAAAATTATTAAAATATCTCAGAAAAGAAAACATACTTATTCTTATATTTTTAGAGGTCAGAACTAGGAAGAGTATGTAGAAACTATAGGTGGGCAGATTTGAGCTTAGTTTAACGTTTTTAAGTAAAGTTGCCCAAATGCTTCTTCATGAGGTTGAGAGCGCCCTGAAAATGGAGATATTTAAACAGAGGTCAGATGATCGTTGTGCATCTCTGCAGCAAAAGAGATGCCTAAATTAACAAGGTCTAATTTATCAAACATTTATTGAGTTACTCCAATGTGGCAGGCATTTCAGCCGCAAAGATATATGTAATTCCTATCTTCAAGAAAATAATCAAGCACAGAAGTAGATAACCTCAGTGCGATTCAACCAAATGAGAGGTAATAACATGGCCTGGATGAAGCTGACAGCAAGCCTGAATTTACAAATAACCATGCAGCGCTTGAAATCCTGCTGATGCTTAGGTTGTATTATTATTTTTCAATTAGGAGCCAAAAGTATAGGGTTTGCAAAAGGAAGGAAAAGGGAAGAATTGCTGGGTTTAAGCGAGGCACATTTTCCTTTTCTCTAGTTACCATTCTTCAATCTTGCAAACCAGGCATATTATCTGGCTTACATCAGGGGTGTTGCAGCGTGGGGAATAGCACTGACTCATAGTAATTGTTACCGACCTTTTCCATCTGTCCCACCCTTTAGAGTCAGGATGGGCGCATTCAATGGTGATCAACTCAGAACTGCCAAGGGTCAATAACCTGCCGTTCAGAAATCAGCCAAAGACCCTACAAAAGTTTCAGAAGTTTTTCCTGAAAGGGTATTAGAGCAAGGCCTAGAGGAATCCCGTAGGATGTGAAAATCACAAACTAGATGAGTGATTCCAAGGGACACTGAACTGACCGTGTTTCCAAAGGGCACCTTTAAACAATGCTAACTTCAGTACTTGCTTTCCCTGGTGGTATCCAGTGTTAAAGCTCTCTTTGCTTGTTTGTTTGTTTGTTTGTTTGTTATAAACTTGGAAAAATCAAACATCGGAGATATGTGCGGCTCTTTCCCTGGCTCACTGCGTTTCAATGGAAAAACATTCACAACTTAGGTAAGCAATAACTGTTTTGTACCGAAACAGACATTTCCATTTAGATTATTTTCCAACAATGCGTTAGCCCAGAATATCATCTGTGGGTGGGTTCTGCAGCCACTATCTAGACAGTGATGCCATATCTGATCACTATTGTTCCCCATCTCAAAAGCATCAGTTTGAACTCTAAATACTCCAGTCCTGTCCAGGCCCTGAATTTTCTGAACTATGGTTCTGATTTTCTATGAAATAAATAAGGGTACACTAGATTTCAAAGCCATCCCTTCAGTCAGTTCAGTGTGACATGAGTTTCTCAAAATGACACAGAAGAAATTGGTTTTGGCACATGAAGGGCAGTAGGGAATTTGCAGTTCCTGCTAGCTGACTGCCTCTTCATACTCTTGCCTATTTTCAAAAGTAGATGATATTCTTGCAGAGCCAGCTGGATCCCCGTGGTACCCCGTCTTGTGCCAAGCTTTGTACACAAATACACTCCTTACACACACGTGAAATGTCCATCTAGGGCAGGAGACAGAGACTGAGATTTGGGTGTTTAGTTTAGTGGCTCCACACCCAAAAAGTTTCAGGGACAGAACTGATGTTTGAAGAGTGCAAAAGGAGGCCGCCCACCCTGTACTTTCATCCGGGCACTATGGGGATAACCCCATTTTCCCAGCACCAGTTTGTCCTCTGTCCCGATGACCTGAGTTGAGATTTAATTGGGGTGGGGGGAGGGGGGCGGTGGACAAGACAATTGTGCGTGGTTATTCAGATACTGAGAAGGACTGGAAAACCCCCACGCGTTCCTGGGCTAATTGGGCTGACACACCCACCCAGAGCCGACGGCCGGGGTGGCGGCAGGGAGCCAGGGGAACCCGCGCAGCTTTGTCCCGGGCGCACGAAGATGCTGCGATTGCGGCCACGCGCGAATTCAAGTTCTGGCTAGAAGGTCACCCTACGCTCCACCGGGGATGCGCCTTTCCCCCCCTCCTCGCCTCTGCCCGTGCCAAGTGAGCGGGAGAAAGTTGTACCTGGGTCGCGGCGCCCGAGTTGAGGAAGGAACAAGACGAGGCCGGGCGGAGAAGAGAGCCGGATCCCCTTACCTGGTCCTTGGGGCCGAGGTTCTGCAAAACCTCCTTGCCGGTGGCGCTCCGGATCTCCACCCCGGCGGGCGCGGGCGACGCGGGCGCCGGCTCTCTGCTCTCTTCCCGGCCTTGGCCCCGGCGCGGGGTGTCCCCCTCCACCCCGGGCCGGCACCCCGAGCCGCGGCCGCTGCCCTGGCTGCTTCGGGGAGTCTTCGCGCCCCGCTGCCCCACGCTCAGGGCATCGAAATCCAGGGTCTTGCTCTCGAAGGCGCCCTCCACGTTGCAGAACATGCCGCCGTACTTCTGCCGCGGGACCTGGTCGGTGGTGCCCGGCCTGGCCAGGTACACGGGCAGATCGTCCTCGTGGGAGCTGTCCCAGCCCCTCCGGCCCGAGGCCATGGTTCCTGCAGACAGCGGCCCGCGGGTTTCCTTCCCCAGAGGCGGAAAGGGCAGCCGCCGGCAGCGTGCGCCGAGCCACAGTGAGCGAGTGTGGCGGGAGGAGGCGCCTGAGCCTTCGCCAGAGGCGGCAGTGCTGCTCCGGTTCCTGCCAGTCCCCCGCGAGCCAGCGAGCGCGCGGGCCGCAGCAGAGGCGCGCTCCGATCGCGGGCCCTCTCGCCCAGCCTCCCGCCCCGCGGCGCCTCCTCCAGCCCGGGACCCAACCGGCCGCACGGGACGACGCGCCCTGGTTACGCTCGGCGAATACGAAGCCCAACTTGGCGCGCGCGCACAGACACGCGCGCGCACCCGCACTCACAGCTGCCAGCCGGTCACCCCTAGCCCCAGATTCACGCTCGAGAACTTGCTTCACTCACACACTCACACATGTACGCACACCCTGCCTGACCCGGCTAACACCCGAGTTTGCCGCACGTGCTCAAATCTTCCTGCCGGCTCATTGACCTCACTCCAGGTGACTCAGGTGCGTTCACTGGAGAGCCGGGGCAGGCTTGCCACCAGCACACACAAACTCGGATCTCCCAGACTCGGCCCCAGACTTCATTTACCCATATTGCTTTTTTTTCCCCACATTTTATTTTTTTCTTTTTTCTTTTATATATTTCTTACATCATTTTTTATTTTTGCCCAATATATGCATTTTCATCTTGGTTATAGTCCCCATACAATTCCCACCACTCTTGTTTTTATCCTATTCCCACCACTCTTGTTTTTATCCTGTTCCCACCACTCTTGTTTTTATCCTGTTCCCACCACTCTTGTTTTTATCCTGTTCCCACCACTCTTGTTTTTATCCTATTCCCACCACTCTTGTTTTTATCCTACTCCCTTCTAGACGTGCCTCATCCTAATCTTACAGTTCCTTCACAATTGATCCCAGTTCTATATCAGCTTCATAAACCTAAACCCTCACTTAATGAACTCTGGAATGACACACACACACTCACACACACAAAGAGCGCCTCTTCATTGACAATCACAAAAGCCTATAATTGACTCACAAACAAGACTAGCCTTAAACTCTTTCTTATGTCAACATAACACCCTACATTTTCCCTTTTACTGCCCCTAATTTATCTCAATTACATGACAGGTCACAGAGATGTATATACATTCCTAGATTTTGCCTCGCAAAACACCCTGTCCTCATAAGGTAAATCCCAGGCTAGTACTTCACAGGCTCAAGCCATTTTCTCTCAGTCAGAACCCACACTCTAGCTCACATACCAGCTCAGATGTACCACAAAATGCACAATCAAGGACTTTGTGTTCCATGTTACATCACATACACACAGACTGTCCTGACGTACTTGCATGCTCCTACAACTCAATCTCTTCCCCACCCTGCCCAGACTTTTGCCATATAGAGCCCACAAACTGCAGAACTTGAGGCACATCATCTGCACACACAGCCTAAATCCAATATCTGCAATACCCAAATTAAACTGGGCTCCTCCTAGAAATCCACTCATTCATTTATCCTTCCAAAGTGAATTGAGCGCTCTTCCCAAGATTCTGAAGCCACAGATGGGGGCCTGCCCTCACCAAGGGTATAATCTACAATCCCTCCCCCCACTCCCCATTGTAGCACCATCATTCAGGATTCTAACCAGCATGAGAAGCTTTATTCTCTGCACTCCATGAGGCTGAGATCTGGTCTTTTTAACTCATCTTTGACTATCTTGAGCCCAGAACATCAATAGGCCCATAATAGGTGTTCTATAAATCCTTTATGGATAAATGGATCATAATAGTAATAATGATTTTAAAGACAGGGAACATTTATGGAGCAGTTGCTGTACATCAGTCACCCCTGTAATTATTTCACACAGAATAAGATTGTTAAATACTCCTAAGTATGGCATGGACTGCTGTGTGTACACGATACAAGATTTGAAGGCCTTTGCAATGAATTTGATGAGCTGAAATGCTGATCTCCAGGTTCAGAGGGATTGGGATCTCAATGGCAGACCTGTGGCAGCCATGAAGTTTTGGGGGGTGCAAGTTGACCAGGACCAGGATTAAAGACATATATGTCAACATAAGATATACTTAGCCCTGGGAGGATAAAAGCACTTGCTATATTGCCCGGACTCCATAAGCATTATTTATGATTTCTCAAGCTGATTTTCTCTGGGCAACTGCTCCTTTATAGCAAATGCTGATTGGTGAGAGCTCCAGAATTTCATGTGAGAAATCAGCAATATGGGCTATTCCCCCAATCTTTGCTCATGAAGGTTATTTTCTTCCTCTTTTGATTTTAAGGGAGACAATTGTGCATTCAGCTGTCCTTGGTTGCCTCCACTACAGAACTTCACTCTAGTGGGGGTGAGGGGCAGACAATATATAAGAGTGACCAGGTAAGATAGTCACAAGAACAATACATTAAAAAAGAGAGCCAATGCTTAGATTGCTTAGATGCTTAGATAGCCAATGCTGCTGGGGAAAGATTTGTGGATTTTTTTTTTAATCATTGGTCCATCTATGGGCTTCATATTCCTTTTATTTTTTTCATTTAAAAAATCTGTATCAGGGCTTTCCCTTGGCACGGTGGATTGAGCGCAGCACTGTGAAGCTGTCTGCAGCCTCTGCGGCACGGGTTCCCGGCCAGGGAGTAACCCACTTGGCATCGCAGACCTCTCCTGTCTCGCCCATTGCTCCCCTCAGCAGTGTTTTCGGTTAGTCTGCCTGTTCTGTTCCCCGCTCTGTCTCTGGTGGATCTTCTCGCCCTCCCGAACCTCTGACCTGTACCCCAGTTCTTATATAAATAAGTAAATCTTTTTTTAAAAAAATCTGCATCAAAGTAACACTGCATTATAACAATATATAAGTTTTAGGTGTGCATCATTCAACATCTGCGAGACTACATAATGTTCACCACTAAAAGTCCAGTTCCACCCTTTGTCAGACAGTTGAGTCCTTTCACTAGATTTACCCAACCCCTTCCTCCCCCTTGTGTCTGATCACCACCAGTTTGGCCTTATAAGGAAAAGTTTTAGTTTTGCCCTTTTGACTCCATAACACCACTGCACAGGCACCACCAGCACGGGCAACAATAAGGGTATCAGTTAACATTTATTAGGCATTTATTCTGTGCCAGGACTCAGTGCCAAGGACTTCCCATCCAGGATCTTAATCTTCATAGCACAAGTCAGAGACTACTATTTCTTTTTTCCCACCAAAACAGTTGAAATTCTGAGTCAACAACCAAATTATTCCAGAGACATAAATGGAAGCATGACAAGTGCAAAATAGCTATGATTTCCCTCCAGAGGAGTGCACACGGAGTGTAGGCGTGTGCCTGTGTGTGTTTGTGTGTGGGCGCGTGGGCGTGGGTCAGGCTCAGTGTTAGAGCTGCATTGCCTCATCACTATGTAGATGCTCAATAATTTCCTGTGTTGATGAAACTTCACATTTAAAAGTCAACAGCTGCATGTACACATATGTGTTTAATTAAGAAAGCAAAGCAGCCTTTTAAAGAAATGGCAATGGCTGATGTGACTCCAGTTCAGCAATTATATGGCCTTAAGCCAAATGTCTTACTTCTTGATGTCTCTCTGCTTCTTATTTGCTTCAAACGCCTAACAGGGTTATTAAGGACTTCACTCATTGAGTAAGGCATTGTGCTAAGAATTTCACGTGCATTGCCTTATCCTTCATGAATACCCAGAAATTTGGTGTAATTATTATTTTCATTTCACCAGTGCAGAAAAGGAGGCCTAGAGAAGTCAAGTTCCTTTTGCAAAGTTTCAGAGCTTGCACTTCGAGCTGACGTTCAAGCCCTCTGCTAGCTAGTTTCGAGCTCTTGCTCCTAAAAACTGCTCCATGATCTGGCTTTGTTGCAAGAACCCAAAGAGAAAATAGATGGGGAGACCAAAAGTAAGGTGGTAACAAATTAATTAATTCTAAGTGCCCTAGTTGTACTGGCAGAGATTAACTTTCGTTAAGACAAACAGTCCCTGGCCTCCCCAGTGGCGCAGTGGGTTGAGCGCTGTGCTGTGAAGCTGTCCGCAGCCTCTGCAGCGCTGGTTCGATTCCCAGCCGGCCAGGGAGATTCCCACATGGCGTGGCAGACTTCTCCTGCCTCACCCGCTGCTCCCCTCAGCAGTGTCTTCAGTCGGTCTGCCTGTTCTGCTCCCTGCTCAGTCTCTGGTGAATTCTCTCACCCTCCTGTGCTTCTGAGTGTACCCCAGTTCTTGCATAAATAAATAAATTTAAAAAAAAAAAGAAAGACAAACAGTCCCATAAAGAAACATCCTCCCAATGTCCTCCTAATGAAAGCATAGCCCCATGAACACATGGCGATTTTGTCATGTCTCTTTGTAAGGTAGAGGACATAGAGCAGTAGTATTTATGCCCCCTTAAGCCAGACTTCTCAGAGAAAGTCAAAATACAAAACTTCCATTGGTCACACATCAGCTCCAATATGCATTTCCCATAAGTGCAGTAAATCACTTGTCACTTTGCATTTAGATAACTTGCGTTTGAGCCCATAGCATATCTGATTCTAACTTTAGAGACATGTATTCCAGAGGGGCTTCTATTACCTATAGATCAGAGAAAAGAAGCAATTCCTCCACAGCAAGCACAGAGCAAGCCCCCACATAGTAGAGCCTAAGATGTCTCTTGTGCAAAATATTAATTATAAGGCAAAAATCTACCCAATAGAAGATAAAATTTTAATATTCACTAAAGCTGTGCTCAAAGTAAAGAAGAAATGTAGGAGCTTTATAGTGAACCTGGACTCGACGTATATTTAATATTTCTGATCAAAACCCACCCTGGCTTTTCATGCCTTAATTGCAGGAACTTGGACCTACATCGTCTCTTTCCCAGTTTAAAGGTACAGAGATTATAAACCTCACTTTTCACCCTACAGATGTCACATATGAATGAGGTAAACTTGACCTTAATCAGCACTCTGTCTGGCACACAGTAGGTGTACAATAAGGAGTGCTCTTCCATTTCCATTGAGTATCTTTAGATTATAGCACAGAGTTTGCAATAAGCTTGGCCATAGCTAGAAACTTTAACTTTGTGGACTTTGCAGAGGAAATTGACGTTATAATCAATTCTGTTTAAAAATAACTGTTATTTTCAATATACCTCCATCAAACACTGAGTTTTTCTGACAGGCCACGACTATGATTGGCAACTACAATGTTCCTTAGAAACCTAAAAACAGTCTTTCAAATAAATGTACAATGTTAATACCATTTTATAAAATATTTTGATGATCCCAATTGTGCAGAAAAAAATCCCTGTTATTCTGTAAATATGTATACCTATTCTATTTACATTTAAACATATACGTATTCATCTTTATGACTATGATAATAGACAATACTTTGAGATATCTATTCTTATATATGTATATGTGTGTATTATATATATGTACATTTATATACATTAATAGGGGAAAACAACAAGGATACATATTAAGTTATCAATTTAGGGCAAGTTGTAGGGTTATGAGTAACTTTCAGCTTTTTCTTTCATGCATTTCTGTATTTTCCAAAATCTTTTCTAGGAAGTGTGAATTATTTTATATTCATAAAAAATGTTTTTCTTATCTGTGTGTCCAGGGTGTTATTTTATTATTTTTTAAAGATTTTATTTACTTATGCAAGAACTGAGGTACAGGCCAGAGGCACGGAAGGGTGAGAGGATTCACCAGTGACAGAGTGGGGAGCAGAATAGTCAGACGGACCGAAGACACAGCTGAGGGGAGCAGCGGGCGAGACAGGAGAGGCCTGCCATGCCATGTGGGATTCTCCCTGGCTGGACGGGCATTGAACCCACACTGCACAGGCTGCAGACAGCTTCACAGCTCTGCACTCAACCCGCTGCACCACCAAAGAGGCCCCCAAGGTGTTATTTTAGGTAAAAATATTTTCATTGAACATGGTAAAAATGGCTGATAGAGAATTACTGAACCAACCTGTTACCTCCCTCCTCTGTTAGAAAGATCTATTATCAGATCTGCCTGTTCAGCTCCCCACTCTGTCTCTGGTGAATCCTCTCACCACTCTCCTGAACCTCTGGTCTACACCCCAATTCTTTTATGCAAAAATAAATAAATATATTTCAAAAAGAAACATCTACTATCCCCAACGAAAAAGAAAAAGAAAACGAAACTCAAAACTCCTCATTAGAGTCAAGTTGCCCCCTCAGCCTCAGAAGCTGGACAGCTGAGTGAGGAAATGATCATTAAGGTGAGGGTGTGAAAAGGCTTATAACTGTCCTTCAGGCAAATCCTTTCCACCAAAGGATTAGTTAACAAGACATGACATAATCACCTTCCTAGTGAGAAGTTGGAAGGTTTTCTTACCCATATCATACACCGAGCACCTGTCTTTGATGTTACAATTCTCAAATATTTGAAAGTCATTATCATTCCAGAATTTCCTTTCACCTTAAGTAGGAAGGAGACAAATGTTCAGCAGTTGCTGACAAAAGTGATAAGACCGATCTTCACTCCAAACACTCTAATGCTTTAGTTTCCTTGGAGCAAGTTCACAGATGCAATTTAATCTCCTAAATGAAAATCTCTAAGTAAGGGCCAGACAATACATTGAGTTACAGGATTTAAGGGGCCAGGGGGAGCCCATAACCTGTTTAACCCTTCACCAGCCACAATACTTCACAATATACTTCCAAGTATCAAAAGATGTATTATTTTATTACTTTTCTAATCACTTTTCATGGTTTTCATCCATTTACAAAAGAATCTCACTGGTTTTACACAGGAGATAGATACACAGCTAGACAATAACCTCAAACATGCATCCCAGGACTCAACTACATGAGAAAGGAGGGAAAAGTAAAAACAAACACACTAACCAGAAAACACCATAAAAACAGAAATGGTGCCTCCTGTCTGGGAGAAGATACTAGCATATCATATATCTGACTAGGGGCTAATTCCCAAAACATACAGAGAACTCATACAACTCTATAACAGGCCAGTCAAGCAAAAAGTGTCCATTTAGAAGACATGAATGGACACTTCTCCAAAGACATCTAGATGGCACACAGGCACATGAAAAAAAGGTCTCTCTCACTTGTTATTAGGGAAATGGGCATCAAAGCCACTATGAGGCTCATGACATGAGCTGCCAAGATGGTGGCACTGCAGAGCAAGGCTGGGGCTGACAGGAGGTGTATGGGTGTGGTACCAGTTTGAGAAAGGAGGGAAGCATCCAATATATATGCATGTTCGCTCCAATCTTCTGTTAGGAGCTGCAAAACCCAGAAGACCAATGATCTTTGGAATTATAGAAAACAATTTTGAGTATCTTGGGAAAGACTTTCAATATAAATGGAACAGTGTCCTTTGCAACAACAGTCAGTTTCTCTGAAATATTAGCAAACTTCATTTGCAGAAACTTCAAGATTCAGCATACTTTGAAGACATATACGTCATTGACCAGACTTCCATTTTTGCTTTCTATAGTTGCTTACAACTGCATTGTAACTGATGTTTTGTGTTCAGGCAAGATGAGCCAAGAAAACTGTGTTCTGAGAATGAAACAGGGTGGGCATGAGCCACCCAGGCTTTAGTGAAGAGAGTAACCAACCGCCCAAAGGGGTATAAACCAAAACCAAGGGTTATAGAAATTCCTGTACAATAGGGGGCTATAGCCAATCAAAGGACAGTGCCCAATAGAGGACAGGTCACTGTCTATGGCTTCTCACCCTCATGGACAATTGCAAAATACCTCAGGCTCAAGGAACAACAACATTGTTTATTTTACAAACGGGAAAAATAGAGCTCACTGTAGCCACAAGTGGCTGGCTATCTTACCCAGATAGTGCCCACCCACCAGAAGCACAGATGTAAGCAGAATGCAGGTCACCTGTCCATAGAGCAGAGCAGCACTGGCCAGTAGTGATGGTGACCACTGGTCACCCAGAGGAGGTGTGAGAGACACCAAGTGTACACAGCTCTTCCTGAGTTGTTGGCCTATAACAACAACAAACAGCTCTTTGAGTTTCCAGGCCTAGGGACTCTGGTGCTCCTTTCAGGTGATGTCAGAGACAGGACCAGAGGCCAAAGCAATGTCAGAGACAGATCTGGACGCCCAAGCAATCAGAGAGAACCGTAGGCCCAGTCTTTGACAATGGTGTTTCACTTCTCTTCTTTCCTCAGAGGTCAGCCGCTGCCTGCTGCTTCTTTCTTCTTTCAAGGTCAGCTGCTGTTGTGTCTTTCTTCGGACACCAGGAAAGGCATCTTCCCCTTCTTTCTTCAGAGGCTGGAATGATATGATATCCCTTAGCTCCCTCTAGCCCTGGCTTATGTCCTCATTCAGGGTGACCCACCTACAAGTCTGCTTGGCACATTTTTCAATCTTATGACTGATTGGACCTTTAGCACCAATCAGCTCATAGCTCGCACCTAATTGGTCCATTATACATTCCCAATAATGGGAATATCCAACAAGTACAGATAATTTTATGTGTGTGTCCAGGTATTATTTTAGGTAAAAGGGAGGTTGCTGGCCTCAGAGGAGGAGCCACAACCAGAGCAGGCCTGTAACGGAGCAGCAGGATGACAGGCCACCATGGCTGTGGAGGGCTCCGGCCACTGAGGCAGTTAGTTCCCAGCTCAGTTCAATATCAAGGTCACTGACTGGCCCAGTATGTAGAGTTTAAGATCCCAAGGCTTTGGCTTTTTCTAAAAGTGGTAGTCAAGTTTTATACTTTTCCACTTCCACCAAAAGGACAGGTTTTATTTTATTGGTTTTGTCAAACAGAGATAAAGGCAATGGAGTTTCCTCTAGTTTATAGAATGGTTTTGCATTATTTAATGGTCTATGTCATTATGCAGTATTTGAAAGTACACTTGAAAAAGCTGTATGTAGAGATTAACCAAAGAATAAAAGAATATTAAATCAGCAGAATGGATTTTTAAAAAAGATTTATTTAAACATACAAGAACTGGGGTACAGGTCAGAGGTGTGGGGGGGTGAAAGGATTCACCAGAGATAGAGTGGGGAGCAGAACAGGCAGACTGACTGAAATACACTGCTGAGGGGAGCAGTGGGCAAGTCAGGAGAGGTCTGCTGCACCATGTGGTTTGCTCCCTGGCTGGCTGGCTGGGGGATCGAACTCCTGCTGCAGAGGCTGCAGATAGCTTCACAGGGCTGTGCTTAACCCCTTGTGCTACCAGGGAGGCCCCCCAGAATGGATATTTTTATAATGAAGATTCAGGTACTGCTATAAGTGTCAAAAGTAATTCTGAACAATTTGTTACTGTTCCTTTTGTCTGGTATACAGCAATTACTCAATAAATATTTAGTTATTCAATTTTAAAAACCCACGATATTTTCTCACACCTGTGAGAATGGCCTTTATGAGAAAGACTGGAAATAACCAGTGTTGTAGAAAGAGTGGAGAAATAAAGCTCTTGTTCTCTCTTGGTGGATATGTAAATTGGTACAGCCTCTCTGAAAACAGCATAGTGATTCCTTTGAAAACTAAAAATGGCAATAACATTTGACCTAGCAATACTATTCCTAGGTACTTATGCAAGGAATATGACAACACAAATTTGAAAATCTAAATGTACCCTTATGTTCATAGCAGCACTTATTGCCACGACATGGAATCAACCTAACACCCATCGATGGATGACTAGATAAAGAAGTTGTGATAAATATGGGCCTCCCCTGGTGGCACAGCAGTTGAGCGCTGGGCTGCAAAGCTGCCTGCAGCCTCTGCAGCCCCGCTTCGATCCCCAGCCACCGGCGAGGGTCCCACATGGGGTGCAGATCTCTCCTGCCACCCGCTTCTCCCCTCAGCAGTGTATTTCGTTGGTCTGCCTGTTCTGTTCCCTGCTCTGGCTCTGGTGAATTCTCTCACCCTCCTGTGCTTCTGGACTGTACCCAGTGCTTGTATAAATAAATAAATAAATCTTAAAAAAAAAAAAAAGAAGTTGCGATATATATAGTCAATCGAATACTACTCTGCTTCCTCCCTCCCCACCCCTCCCTTTCTTCCTTCCGTCCTTCCTTCTCAATGAAAATTTGAAAGCTACATAAAAGCAGAGGGTAATTTAATAAAGCCCCAAATCCTTACTATCTAGAATTTATAAATGTTACCTTTTTGTCCTATCCTATTTATATATTTTGTAAAAAATAAAATGCCTTATGGCTCTCTACCTTATGTATTCTCTCTTCTTCTCAATGAGAAGGATCCATCAACCTATATTGATCTCTCATATTCTCCTAAAGTCTGTTAGGCTCTCTGTTAATTGGGATTTAAAGAACTTTTTTCTTACCAAATAAATTTCTGTTACAGTTTAATTATTTGCTTTTAACAACAAATATCAGTCAGGGATGATATATAGACTCCTTCACTCCTAGAATGCTGAGACTCTCAGCAATAATATTCAGATTTCTCTTGGTAAATAAAGTTCACCATAATTCTCATATTAGGGCAGAAAGATCAGTCCAAATGCTAAGGGAAGGTGTGTGTCTTCAGAACACTGACTCTGAATCTATGCATTAGACACAGGCTCACAACCCAACCATTTTGCTCTTATGGGAAGTACTTTTGTTATAACTTGAGTGGCTCAAGGAACCTAGACATGAAAGTTACACTTATCATTTTAAAAGACTGTATTTTAGTATTCCTTTGAGCTCAAACTAAGTAATGCACAAAGAAAGGTAGTCACATAAAATGACAAAGTGAAAAGAGAAACCCCTTTCATTCCAGACAGAAATTCGCTGGCTCTGCAGACTGGCGCACATCCTGGCTCCAACACAAATAGCTACCGGCTACAGCATGACTGACAGATGCTAAGAGATACGAGAGGAAAAATGGAAACATGGTGAATAATTCTTTCATTGAGGATTTAGAGTTCTGTATAGATTCAGAAAACATAAATGCATTAGGGATGTCTTCTGAGCCCATTGCTTTTCTCTGATTTCATTTCTACTGTTAATAAATAACTCCTTGTTTGGGCAGCTCCCTGAAATGCCTTCTTCCTCCAGATCTTTCATAATTAAGATGAATGGATAGGAAACAAGATCCCATCAGTGTTTCAATCTTTCATGATTTATAATGGAAACATGAAAAAAATAGAGGGAGACAATTAGTTTAATCATATAGCCCCAATTTCCACTTCTTATTTAGAAATTGTGGCATATGATGGACATGTTTCAGAAAAGTGGGGGATTGGAAGTCAGAAAATCTGGATTGCCAAGGGGGCCAACCACCAGCTGAATGAATTTTGGGGGAGTAGCTGCATAGTCCCAATTTCTGTGACCCTATAGGTAAACATGGTAAATTAATACTAGCTGAAATTTGTGGTTTACAGTGGCAGACAGAACTGAACTGTATGTAGGTGTAGACCCTGATTACTAAATAGTCTTAGGTGTGACCAAAGTGAAAAATATATTTTGAGAAACCAAATCAGACTACCTTCTACTTCAGCCTTAAAACTCTTAGACATTGGTCCCCTAAAGGTATCCTCAGACCAAAGGTATAGTCAGATGTATTTGTGAAAGTTATCACATAAAAATACAATAATAAGATACAGACAAAATATTTTTAAAGATTGATATTTTAAAGCAGAGCTCATTTTAAATTTTACTTCATTTTATCTAAATGATGTGCAACAACTTATTTACATTAATTTTTAAAGTTGGGTGGTGACTAGGAACTGCTGTAAACATTTAAAGGACAACATTAACATTCTAAGTGTTTATGTCTTATAAAATATTCAATATAACTATATGCTCAAATAACATACTACAAAATCATTAATTGTGTCAGAAGGGATTTTTTTGGCTATAAAATTTTTAGCTATGAAATATGTATTAAAGTCTTTTGAAGTGATACTGACCTATCAGCCTTTGGAATAATAAGAGCAAATCAAGATGAACTAATCTAAAATTTTCAAAACTATACATTTATTCAATATTAAATTCCATGCTAAAATTATAGTGGGTGAATTATCTAGTGAAATATTTTACTCTTAGTATAATGATTTATTTTATGGTTAAACTTTAACTAAAGATTTGTTACTGAACTCAAAAATTTGGTTGACTTAAAACATGACATAGACAGCATTTCTAAAATGTCTATAGTATTATGGTAAATATGATGTGCAGACCTTGTCCATTATCCCCGTGCAAAATAAAATAAGGATATAATATTGTTAGCTGGACTATTCATTGTCATGAATATAATTTTTAACATTGGCTGGTAAGTCATAACTATTTTAAAATTCAATAATCAGTAATTGAAATATAATTTTAAATCTATAAAGATGCATGATTTCACCATTTGGGTATTTGTAACCAGTGCTGTCTACACCTAAATTCTGAGGAGCTTTTAATTCAGAATAAGACATGAATGAAAACTCCCTATGGGGGAGGCTGCTCCAGTTTTGTTAGAAATACAACTATTTCTGTAGAACTTTAAGTACTTTTCCCAAAGTTTTAAAATACCTGATGCCATAGAAATCAAGTATTTTTTTAGGCCTCCTTGGTTGTGCAAGGGCTAAAGTCTCAGTATTATCAAGCTATCACCAGCCACTGCAGCATGAGTTCAATCCCAGCCAGGGAGCTGACCCACATAGTGCAGCAGACCCCTCCTGTCCCTCCGCTGCTGCCATCAGCAGTGTATCAGTAGATTGGCCTGTTCTGCCCCCTACTCTGTCTCTGGTGAATCCTCTCAGCCACCTGCACCTCTGTCCTATACCCCAGTTCTCCTATGCATAAATAAATAAATCTTAAAAAAAAAGAAAGCAAGCATTTTTTAACCTTTGAAGACATTGAATAATGTCTAAGAAACCACTTTGAAATTTGTCCTTGTTTTAAAAATCCTAAAATTTTAAATTAGCCTTATTTACTATTTCTTTTTGTTTCCAAAGGCCAGTTCTGTTTACTGTCCTAAAATAATTCAAATGCAGAAGAGATAATATCTGAGTCACAGTAGGTCATAGCTACTTTGCAATACTAACCTGCTGTCTTGAGTTCTTGGGTCTGATTTCAGCTGTGGGCGTCATGTCTATTTCTGCCTGTTGCCCAGATTTTTCCTTTCTTTGCTATGTGAAATCACTTTTATCACCTCTTCTGTAATTTAGGACTTCAATGCACGTGTAGATACAAATTCTCCTTCAGTGATAACACCCTTAGCTATCAATAAATACATTTTTCTTGTTGAGTGGTTTTGAGGGGGAGAGAGTGTGGGTGCTAAATCTTAATGTGTAGTGCAAGGAATATTTGGAGAAAGGTTTAGAATTGGGGGGGGGCAAATTTTCACCATGAAAAGGAGAGTTTCTAAATGAGTCTGCAATGTGTAATGAGTGGGGATCTGTTTTTGTCAAGGGTTGCAGGTGGAGACTGGTGGTTAGGAAACAGAGCAGAAAGTTTAGAACTATGACTGGGAGGAGATGGGCAGATCTCTGCCTTCCTGAGGTGCAGGTGTGAAATACAAGATTAAACTATATAAGCACCTGAAAGAAAGCTTTCATTTTTCCTATATCACAGCATATTTTCTATTGCTATGTATCAAATTACCACAAATTTAGCAGCTGAAAACAACACAAGTTTATTACCTCACAATTTCCATGGGTCAGGAATTTGCATATAGGTTAACTGGGTCCTCTGTTCAGTTCCCCTCATGTTGAACTCAAGGTGTCAGACAAGGCTGAGTGCTCATCGAGTCATGGAATTTTCTCCAAGTTCATTGGTTGTTGGCAGAATTCAGTCCCTTGCAGTAACCATTTTTCTTGCCGGTTCTCAGTCAGGAGCTACTCCCAGCTCCGAGGAGCCATTTCACATCCTTGTCACGTGATCCTCTTCATGGCTGTTGACTCCTGCAATGTCAGCAGGAGGATCTCTGCTGTTTTCATCCTCTGACTTCTTTTCAAGATTCTTGAATAGCTATGGCCCACCCAGATAACATGCTTAATTTAAAATAGATTGATTAAAGACCTTAATTACATCTGTAAAATTTTTCTAGAGCGGCTCCTGGATTAATGTTGGATTGAATAACTGGGAGACAGTATAAACAACCAAGCTCATGGGACTCTTGGGGCCATCTTGGAATTCTGCTTGTCACAAAAAAATCTATGCCAGGTTCTTTATTAGGTGAGGGTTCCAGATTGATACCCTTACTCCATAGGGAAAGTTGTTGAAAAGT
Organism: Talpa occidentalis; assembly: GCF_014898055.3. Classification (NCBI taxonomy): domain Eukaryota; kingdom Metazoa; phylum Chordata; class Mammalia; order Eulipotyphla; family Talpidae; genus Talpa; species Talpa occidentalis. The sequence continues at coordinate 61,246,277 of NW_023601322.1, read as the reverse complement.
GGGTCAGACTATTCAGTTCTTCTATGTTTCTACAACACACTCCATTGCTTACTACCTAGTGCTTAAGAATTTAGTAAGCAACAAAATATCTGCATTTCTAGTAGTTGAGTGTGGTGAGATAGACAGGAAACAAATCAAAATTATAGTTAAATAAAAGAACTTACTACATGATATTCAGGATATCAGCACAAATACACAAAACAAATAGTTCAGAGCCTGGTGATGTGTAATTATCTAGCTAGCTCACTAATTAAGGAAAGTACTTTGTTTTGTTGAACAGGATTTTTTGAGAGTCCTTAGGGAGCAGTAGGAAGAGCACATCAGGGACATGAATTCAGGTAAAGCGACACCCATTCCAAGCACAGTGCTCTCCGGGAGGCTGCCCAGACCTTATAGTTTGTACAGTGGGACAAGTAACCTAACAGATTTCTCTAGCAACGTTGTCTCAGGGATTGAGAAAGACTGCTGCAAGGATCACATGATAATGTTTGTAGAATCATACATAATGTAGGAATTTATATGGAAATATAGGAAGAAATTCTTAGGCAGGCTCTGAATGAGTAATTAGTTGGGTGAGCTCCTTTCCCAAAATATTGAAGTCACGTAAGTCAAATATTGGGAGCCATGACAGTGGCAGATTCTTTTTTTTTTTTTTAAGATTTATTTATTTATGCATACAAGTACTGGAGTGTAAGCCAGAGGTGTGGGTGGAGAGGATTCACGAGAGAGAGTGGGGAGCAGAACAGGTGGATCTACTGAAATACACCGCTGAGGGGAGCTGCGAACGAGACAAGAGAGGTCTGCTGTGCCATGTGGGTCAGCTCCCTGGCTGGCAAGGGATCAAACTCCAGCTTCAGTGGCTGACAATAGCTTGATAAGGCTGTCTTTAACCCCTGCACCACCAGGGAGGCCTCTCCAGTGGCAGATTCTTGCCTCAGGTAGACAAGATGACTCTATAAACTGGGTGATCTTGACACCCCCACTGCTACCACAGCCTCAGCAGCCCCCTTCAACTCTAGGTGACCTCAAATGTTCTCATGATGAGGCCCAGAAGTGGTCTGAAGTTGGAGAATTGAGGCCTTCATTTATGTGCATATGGCTAACACTCCCAGCTTCTCTTTGTAGTAGAAATTTTTGCATGGCATTTTTCCGTTGAGTTTAAGTAAAAGTTTCTTCTCTTACCACATTTTTTAAAGATGGGATGGTGAAAGTGCATAGGAGAATCAGAGTTTGACTTTTTATCCATGTTATGAAAGTGAATTGTTAGTTCAAAAGTACTTTCTTTGATTTCTTGTATAGCTGAATTGATGGTCAATAAGTTACAGACCATGGGTCAAACCTAGCCCAAAGTCTATTTTTTTCTGGTGGCACACAAGCAAGGAATGTTTTTGCTTTTTAAAAAACTTTTGAATAGTTGAAAAAAGTCAGAAAACATGTCATGCTTTGTGAATATTTTATGACTCCATTTTTAAGATCCATGCATAAAGGCTTATTAGAAGATGATCACTCTCTTGTTTACATTTTGCCTGTGGCTGCTTCTGCACAACAATGGCTGAATTGAGTCATTGTAACAGAGACCATGTGGTCCAAAAACTGAAATATATTCTATCTGGTCTTTACAGTAAGAGATTAAATCTGGAGCCTCCTCTGGTGGCACAGGCAGCTGAGCGCCATGCTGTGAAGCTGTCAGCAGTCTTTGCAGCGCCGGTTCGATTCTGGCCGACAGGCGAGGGTCCCACATGGCGCGGCAGACCTCTCCTGTCACACCCACTGCTCCCCTCAGCAGTATATTTCTTTAGTCTGCCTTTTCTGTTCCCTGCTCTGTCTCTGGTGAATCCTCCCACCCTCCCCCGCATCTGGCCTGTACCCCGGTTCTTATATAAATAAATAAATCTTTAAAAAAACTCTTAAAAAAAAGGAGATTTAAATCTGTTTATAGGGATGCATGTTAGTGAATGTGTAATGAAATACATTCTCATTGCTCTGGTCGTATTTATAAGTGCAGTGTTTTGTTGTTTCGTTGTTTTGTTTTTTTAAAGATTTATTTATTCATGCATACAAGAACTGGGGTACAGGCCAGAGGTGCAGGGTGTGAGAGGATTCACCAGAGACAGAGTGGGGAACAGAACAGGAGGATCGACTGAAGTATATTGCTGAGGGGAGCAGCAGGCGAGACAGGAGAGGTCTGCTGTGCCATTTGGGTAGCTCCCTGGCCAGGGGATTGAACTCGCGCTGCAGTGGCTGCAGATAGCCTTTTAGGTTGTGTCTCAACTCCTTGTGCCACCAGGGAGGCCCTAAGTGCAGCGTTTTTAGAGAGCAGTTTGACAACAGATGCCAGGAATCTGAACATAATTAAGAAATCTGCATGTTAAGATGCGTCTCTGAGGTATTTCTGCAGCAGGTAGTGATGAGTCTGGGCACCACTGAGAAACCAGGTCCTCAGGCACCACTAGTCTGAGACCATTTTTTGAAACTTTCTGTTGTTTGTTGCTGATACTTCCAAGTGGGAGATGCCCAGTTTTCACTCTCCGGTGTGAGCTGGTGTAGGGGAAGACATGTGCAGGAACTGTTCTTTCAGCACCACATGTTCAGGTCCTTTCAAAGGCAGTTCACACACCTGAACACGGACTGGAGCTGAACAGTCCTTCAAAGAGCAAACCCTGAGAATTCTCTGCTTTTAATGGCAATCATCTCATATTGATTGCAGATCACACATTTGGGGAGTTTTTCTGCTATGTTAGAACACTCTGGTTCTTGGTTGTTACTTTTTTTCCTTGAAGAGTGTTCTGTGAGCCCCGGGGAGGTGGAGGCAAACAGAGTTTTAGAGTCAGATAAAGATCCTGATCATAGTCCCTGTGGGACAGCCTCCTGCTTTGGTTTATTGTTTTTAAGCAGAAACACTGCTTTAAGTCTTAACATTAATTCCACAGAACTGAAATTGTGTTTACTGTGTCAAAACAGACCAAAATATCTGGAGTTAGTCCATTGATTTAATTAATCTGGTTGTTTCCTATTTCTGTCTCTAAATCTGAAGCGAGCTGACTTTAATGTTTCTGTTAAAAGGAAAAATTTGAGAATGGCCCAGGAAAGCTAATAATCGAAAAAGAAAAGAAAGTCATTGAATAAGTAAATGGTTCTACATGTTCTGGCTATTTTGTACCAAATAGATTTGGGTTCCACTTCACTGAGGCTTGCAATGCAGGGGTTTGAAATATGACATGAGTCTACGTACTTTCATGTGATTCCAGATGTTGGAAATGATTCCCTTATTAAACAAATTTCCTTTGGGCCTGCCATGTGTGTACGTTGGCCATAATCAGTCCTGACACAGGAGCTTGCAACATCACAAGGGAGTCAGAGCCAAAAAAAAAAAAAAAAAAAAAAGCAACTGAAAATAGATCCTGAGTGACTCCAAAAGGACCAGGTCCATTATGGCACATGTAAAACCATCTTTGGAGAGCAAGAGAAAGCAAGCTCTAAAGAGTGAGCAGGGAGAAGGAAGGAAAGGCATGTTGAAGGAACATACCGCAGAAATGACCAGAAGCCAAGAGATAGTTTGGCTGGTTCTTAGAACTATCAAGTTTCCTCTGAGCAGAGGGGGTAGGAGGATCAAAGAGTGTGAGAAATTAAGTGAGTAACCTGATATACGCATATACATTCATATACTTCATTTTGAACATGTAAAATTATTCATTCATTTAAAATTTTAAATGGGCCTCCCTGGTGGCACAAGGGGTTAAGTCTCAGCACTATGAAGCTATTACCAGCCACTGCAGCAGGAGTCCTATCCCCAGCCAGGGAGGTGACCCACATGGTGCAGCAGACCTCTCCTGTCTCACCCACTGCTCCTCTCAGCAGTGTATTTCAGTAGATCGGCCTGTTCTGCTCCCTACTCTGTCTCTAGTGAATCCGCTCATCCCCCACACCTCTGACCTACACCCCAGCTCCTTAAAAAATAAATAAATGAAAATAAATTTTTTTAAATATGTGGAAAGCCTAAAAGAGATAGTTCAAAGGAAAGATGATATATAAAGTACCCTGAGCCTGGAAATCCTCAAGAAATGATAGTTATCATAGTCATAGAAATGCTCAGTTCAAGTTTTCTCAGATAGGATACTTTACTTGCTCTCTGACTTGAACTAGAACAAAGAGCAGAATCTATGTGGGTCAAGAGAGAACTTGCTATGATGGGTAACAAATCCAGGTGTTAAATATTAGCTCTGTGCCCATGGACAGGATTTTAGCCTCTCTAAGCCTATTTCCTCATCTGTAAAGTGCAGATAATATACTTCATTCACCGAGCTGTTGTGAGGGTTCAATGCAGTAATATATGTAAAGTAATTAGCACAAATTGACTGGCACAGAGAAAGCACTCAAAAATGGGCCTTCATATTATTACAAAAGGAGACCTAGGCCATGTGGCAGGGATTGGGGGACATTCCCAGAAGATGCATGGTGATAAGGACAATTGTCTCAGCTGGCATGGATTCATCTTGCTGTGGCCGTCTGTTTGTAAAGAAGAATAATCCCAGGGATGAATAGGCCGCCAGCCAAGGTGGCTGATCCTTTGCTTTGGCTCTAGCCAGGAAATCTTTGAGTGTGAGTAGAATGTGAATCACCTCCTTACTGGAAATTAATTACTTTTATTCACTCAGCAAAGAGGAAAAAATGCTTGGTCAGAATTAATCATCTTTAAAAAACCCAGTTATTTTAAATTCATTACATTTGAATATGGTAATGAGACATTTGTCACTTTTACAACTCTTTGTGGGAGAAGATGTCTACTCTAGGAAGGAGAAGGATTAACATATAATTTTAAGAGTAAGCCATTATTTTTTTTTCCATATTTTTTGAAGCCTAATGTAGTATTTGCCCCACGTCTCCCCTTTACAGATAAAGAAACAGGGTTTGAGGTTGAAGTGATTTATAGCAAAATGGTATTTAAAATCCAGATATTTCTGACTCTATCACCAATAATTCTCAGTTCTGGTGGCACCTTAGAATCATCGGAGAACTTTGTAAAAGTAATGATGGCTAGGACTTACCTCTAGAGTCTTCCAAGTTGATCTGAGGTAAATAATTCCTAAATATAAAATTGCTTGGTCAAAAGGAACCTCCTTTTTAAAGACTTGCTGAATACATGATTTAAAAAATTTACATATAGCTATGTTGTCTATTGAAGAATAAAACTGAACAACAAATGGACAGCCCCCTCCACTGGCTTCCCTACACTTTATCCATTTTAGAGCAGGTTGAAAGCAAAGAGAATGAATTCAACCATTTATGCTGATGGGGAGGGGGGAGGGAAGGAATAGTTTCTTCCCCCCATGACCTTTGCGATGAGTCACTGCTAGGCTTCATGGGGTGACTTTTCAGTCTCTTCAAGAACAAACCCTTCCAAACACTTTAAATAATCAGAGCATTATCTAACACTTGAATGAACTTGGTCCACATCACTTAACCAGTTGACCTTGAAGGCTTACTCCTCCAAGAAAGATGCACCCATTTCTCTTTATTTTTTTATGGCACTGAATGGACTTGAACTTTGAAAAGTGTCTCTTGTTATCCTGTGAAATTGCAATGATCACATAGTCTGTGGCTCCCTACAATCAATCACTCTCTCTCTCCCTGCCCAAATTACTCTCACTCACGTCAAGGGCTGGCCTTGGAGAAGAGAGGGAACAAAGGCTGAGTCAAAATCCCTTCCTCAGTCATAGCAGGAATTTAGAAAAACTAAATAAGGGACCAGGAAAAAGACTAATTATAATAAAGTAAAAATCAAAATTAACAAGGAACTGTAAACCAGGGACACACTGCAGGCGGTGGAGGGAGTAGGATCAAAATAAGGGGGGGGGGTGAGAATTGTATGGGGACTATAACCAAGATGAAAATGCATACATTGTGCAAAAATGAAAAATGATGTAAAAATATATAAAATGAAAAAAAAAAACTAACTATAAAACAATCCCTTCCTTACTTGCTTGTCTATCTTGCCTGCCAGAAAGAAATGATAAAATTATTTCCTTTTTTTTTAAATCCTTGAAGGCAGTGAATCTCAAATTTGTGTTAATCTTGAGCCTTTCTAAGTAGCTAAGAATAGCAAGACCCCAAGAAGAATTTAAAAGATCTGTATGGCTCAAATGTTTACTTATCTTGACCTTTAAGGGTCCATGAATTCATAATTAAGTAACTTGACACTATGGGGGAAAAAGTGAATGTTGTTTTCAGTTTCTATCTGCACAGATGGGCATGTAGAAAAGCAGACAATTCAGCAGTGTAAGTCAGCATCAATATTCCTTTTTTTTTTTTCTCATATAGAAAAATCAAAAATAGCACACATACAAAAGACCTTTCCCCCTAAAAAAAAAAAAAAAAAAAAAACTACAAAAACCTCCCAAGCACTGTGATTATTTCCGTGAGATACAGTGTCTTTCTCATAGGTGTAACTTACAAATCGTCACATGAGTGCAGATAAAAGCCATTTCTCCCAATTTTGGAATCCAATGTCAGTCTGACACTTCCTTTTCCTATCTCCACTTTTCTGGATTCTTTATTCTCTTTTTCATCTTTGTCTTCCACCTATCAAAGCAAAGATACTCATTAAGGAGATTTGCTATCATCTGGTCAAAATGCAGATGGTAAGTAGAAGGTCATGAAAAACCCAAAATGTCTCAGAAAACATGTTAGCAGAAATTGGCTGGAAAGGGATTCTAAACTGGTCCTTTGAAAATGGGTCTCCTGAGTCAGAAATTACCATAATTGTGTTGCAGTCCCTTTTTCCATTTCAAGTGAGATGGGAATTTGTAAGAAATCCTGGAAGAGTAGGGATGAGGAGTGGTGTCCAGAAGTGAGAGAGAAACAGGAAGGGCCTAGTTTGAAACGTCAGGGCAAAGACTTCAATGGTCTGTTTGCAAACTATTTATTACGCACAGAAGAATTGGGGTGTAGGCCAGAGGTGCAGGAGGTGAGAGGATTCACCAGAGACAGAGTGGGGAGCAGAACAAGTGGATCAACTGAAATACACTGCTGAGGGGAGCAGCAGGTGAGACAGGACAGGTTTGCTGTGCCATGTAGGTAGCTTCCTGGCAGGGCATCACACTCAATGCCACATTGGCTGGTGACAGCTTGGTAGCGCTGAGTCTTTAACCCCTGTGCCACCAGGGAGGCCCTGCATTTTTTGGTTAGATACAGCTACCATCAAGGTGGCTGCTTAGTTGACAATATTCGTTATTAAAAGTGCATATAGATTATTCTGTAGGTCCCAGCTGAATGTTAACCAAATGAAAACAGGTCACGTCTGGAATGAAACTCCATGCAGCTCTACAGAATACTGTGAAGACCACAGGCTAAGACATGGAGATCTGAATTATTGCCCTTGATACATGCTTGAGAAAGTCCCTTCCCTTCACTAGACCTCGTTCCTGCTAGGGGAAAAGAGAGAGATGAAATCAGTTGGTGTGCCCAATGATTGGTTTCTATTTAAAGACTGTGATTTAATGTTTTCTCAAAATAAATTGGTCTAACCAAAAAAGTGAACCAATATAAAACAAATTCTGGTCATAGAATGGGATATTATATAGAAATCGTAACAACCACGAAGTTAGTATAAGAATTTGGAAATACTACACAATCCACTCTGCTGTAATTTGATTCCTAGCATGGAGAGGTGGGAGAATCCATCGCTATCAACACCTTAGTTTGTATAGTTATCTCTTGTGCCCATTCATCGGACATGAGGTTAAGCCTGAAAATAATAATGACGTCAGTAATGGTCATTTGTTAAGAGCTTATTTCTATGCCAGTTCTGATAAAGAGAGGGAAAGTTCAGGAAGACGTATGACCAGGATGAGGTTTGGGTGACTGGGGGAAGGCCCCCCTGAACAGCTGAAACTGAAAGGATGAGGTCATGGGATAAGGGGAAGAGGCAGGGGAGGATCCTGCAGGGGAAGACAGGTATGAAGGCCAAGCTTGAAATCAAACATGTGACCCATTTTAGGAACAAGTAAAGCCCATGTATCTGGAGCATGGAAATGAAAAAGACAATCACGCCAGTGGCCAGAGTTTACTCTGCAAGGACCTGACTTCTCTCCCTGCTGGGTGCTTTGCTATTTCATTCAAAGCACAGAGAGGGTCAGTATTATGGTTTCATTTCATAGTTGAGTCCTGAGGCTTAAAGTCAGAATATCTGGCCTGTGGCTCCAGAACTAGTCAGAGGGAGAGCCTGGGTTTGAACGCACAACTGCTTGTCTCCAGAGCCAGGGCGCTGAGCCGCGCCAGGATCTTCCTGCTCCCTGCACTGTGTCTCGGCTTCTCCAGAGCGCTGCCGCCCCTGGCTCTTCCTTGGCCTGGGCTAGGGTGACAGCTGACTTAGCTCTAGATGGCTTGCTCTGTGATCCCGCTTACGAAGCCTGTTGTTAAAGTAAATAAGACACTTGAAAGCATCGCCAATGCTATCAAACTTTTATAAGCCAGCTTTACCCAGATTCCACAGTGAGGATGAATGTCAAAAAGACTTGTTATGAAATCATGTAGAACTTCTGTATAATTTCTTTCTCCTTAACACAGAGTGGAGAAAGGTAAAAATAACAGTGTATTGTTTTTCCTGGGAAAATAATAGAGCTTTCTTTGGGATAAAGATTGTAAGATAACTGTTTGGTCAGCTTGTGCCCCTACTCTATGATTTGATGCAGAAAGGGCAAAAAGTCACTCTTCACTACATTTACAAGAAGTTTGCTTAACGTTGTGTAACTTTTCATAAAAGAATAAATCTCTAATAATAACAAAATTCCTTTTCCTATTATTAATGCTCAAGAGTGCTGGACTCCACCCCTCCAACTGTATTGTGATTAAACAGAGAGGGAGCCGAAAGAAGATAATATAATGTAAGAATTACACCCTACTCCTTCCCAACTTCAACAGATGAAGCCAGTGGCCCAAAAGCTTTAATTCTAGTCCAAACTTTGAAAGAAAACCCTCTTGTTAATGTCGGGGTTTATTATCTAACCATTGGAAAGTCAGACAAAAACCAAATGAAAATAAAGAAAATGTTTATCCTGGATGCCTGTGGACTGGGCCTCAATTTGGGATAAAATTATCATACTTCTTTCATCTCTTTTTTCCTCAGAGGCATTTCAAGATGGAGGGATAACAGCTAAGAAACCCTATCATATTCTCATAAATAAAATGCTTATTGTAGGGCCTCCCCGGTGGCGCAGCGGTTGAGCGCTGGGTTGCGAAGCTGCCCGCAGCCTCTGCGACGCAGGTTCGATCCCCGGCTGCTCCCCGGCCACCGGAGGAGGGTCCCGCATGGCGCACAGACCTCTCCTGCCGCCCGCTGCTCCCCTCAGCAGTGTACTTCGGTCCTTCTGCCTGCTCTGCTCCCCGCTCTGGCTCTGGTGAATTCTCTCACCCTCCCATGCTTCTGACTGTACCCAGTGCATGCATAAACAAACAAACAAACAAACAAACAAATAAATAAATAAAACATGCCTCTATTTAAAAAAAAATAAAAATTAAAAAAAAAAAATAAAATGCTTATTGGGAAAAAGAATTTTTTTAAATATTTATTTATTTATTTATTTATCTGTCTATTTATTTATTTATTTATATAACACTGGGTACAGTCAGAAGCGCAGGAGGGTGAGAGAATCCACCAGAGCCAGAGCAGGGAGCAGAGCAGGCAGAAGGACCGAAGTACACTGCTGAGGGGAGCAGCGGGCGGCAGGAGGGGTCTGCGCCCCATGTGGGACCCTCCTCTGGTGGCCGGGGATCGAACCGGTGCTGCAGAGGCTGCAGGCAGTTTCGCAACCCAGTGCTCAACCGCTGCGCCACCAGGGAGGCCTGGGAAAGAGAAATATTCAAGAAGTTAAAAGATTAAAAGTCTCAGTGGCTTTTGATGGTTTCAAACCATTTTGATGGTTTCAATACTCCACAAAGACTCGCTGTGATACTGTGTTTTATAAGGCATATTTGGTCATTCAGATGACCAATGTGTTTCTCACACATATCTGGTGTTCATCTACAGATCCTAGCTCACAGGTCTCAGAAACCTTAGCATTTCTTTGTGTGAAGAATGTTGAAGTTGTCCCTTGTGATGCTAATGAAGGTAAATTTTGGGGGCACCTAATGCTGGGGCGGGGTGGGAGGGGTGGAGGGGAGTGCTGGTTGCCAGAAGAACCAACCACAGGATTAGAGTTTGAACTTCCAGTTCTACCTGCAGACCTCCCAGGGAGGGGAGAAAGGTTTGAGATTGAGTTCAGTTATCAATGGCCAGTGAGGTAATCAGTGTGCCTTGGCGATGAAACCTTCAGAAAAACCAAGGAGAGGTCCAGAGAGTTCTGTGCTGGTGAATGCACAGACGTTTGGGGAGAACATTGCACCTCAAGAGGGCGTGGAATCCCCATCTCCATACCTGGCCCTGCCCTCTTTCAACGGGCTGCTCCTGAATAGTCTCCTTTGAAGTCAGTCGGTGGTCTAGTAAGGAAAGAGCTTACTAGTAACAACATAAGGAGAGAGCTTCTCTAGTAACAAATGTAAGGAGGGTACATGGGCACCTCCAATTTGCAGCTGGTTGGTTAGAAGCATGGGTAACATTCTAGCCTTGTAATTGGCCTCTGAAGTAGACAGTAGTCTTGGGAGATGGAGCCCGTAACCTGCGGGATCTGATACTGGCTGTGAGTGATGCCAGAACTGAGTTATTAGACCCCTGCTGGTGTCCAAGAATTACTTGGGGTGGGGAAACCTCTGTGAACTCTCATGCTGGGAACTGGTCTCAGGGAACCCCCCAAACACTGTGTACTTTTAGTCTACTTTTCATAATTTTTCTGTATTTACACGATGACTAAAAGTGATTCAAGGGTATGTCCTGGTTAAGAATCTGGAGAACATAATTTAGCATGACTTGTTTGTCCAGAAGTCAGAGACTTCCTGAGATGCAGGATTTCCAATACGAAAACCAAGACAGGCCCAGAATGGTTGGTGACCTTGATGTGGTATTTGGGCCTGGCTGTAGATCTTTGTTCAGCAAACCAGACAACCCCCACCCCCACCCCACCCCAGTTCACCTAGTCACAAGAGAGCCTGCTATATAGTCATAACATTTCATATGATGCATACTCTTCTGAGACTTGACTTTTGTCAAAAACTCTGGGAACTAAAACTGTAGCTTTCAATGTGACTTTAAGAAATTGGAGGGATACCTTCAGACTGAATAAAACATTTTGGAGCCATCCTAAGTATGGGTAAAAACCAGCCAGGAGGCCCTGCCCCACGCATACCCAGGTTCCTGACATGTTGGAGCGTGCCCGGATGTGTCACTGCTGAGAAGAAGTTGAGCCTAAATCAGGCTGTCATAGACCACCAGGATTGCGATTTGATTCATAACTGCTCCATGAGCTTTGCACCAATCACAATTGCACAGACTGAAAACTTTATTTGCATAAAGCAGACCTGGGTGTGAACTTACCTGAGTTTTGTTTTTTGTTTTTTTTTTTTTTTTTTTAAGATTTATTTGTGGATACAAGAACTGGGGTGTAAGCCAGTGGTGGGGGGAGGGGGTAACCGGATTCACCAGACATAGAATGGGAAACAGAACAGGCAGATTGACTGAAATACACTGCTGAGGGGAGCAGTGGGCGAGACAGGAGAGGTTTGCCGCACCATGTGGGTTGCCCCCTGGCCAGCCGGGCATCCAACTCATGCTGCAGTGGCTGGTGACACCTGGACAGCGCTGTCCTTAACCCCTGTGCCACCAGAGAAGCCCCCTGCCTGTGTTTTTTATCCAAATATAACCTCCCAAACCTAGACAACTTGGGCACACAACTCCAGGGCTCCATCAGTGTGTTCTGCAGGCTGCAGTTTAACAAAACCCCGAATACTTGTATTTTGCTTCAACCGGGTCTCATTCATTGTAGGAGGACAGACTAGGTGCTCGACACTGCGTAGCTGTGTGATGTTAGGCAACTCACTTAACTTTGTCAATTCTCAATTTTCCAAATATCAAAGAGAGGTAATAATAGTGACTACATCACAAGGTTTTGTGAGCAGTAAATGCAGTAATTCTTATAATGCATTAACACAGAATCTGGCCCATCCTCTTTCCTCACAATAAATGAATCAATATAGGGTTGATTGCTTATTGGAATTTTGTGTTTTTTTGACACATTCACAGCTTGCTTTATTTTTTAAAGTGCCGAATATGTTACATATGGTGTCCAGATGGTCAGGAGGGAAAAGAACATTGATTTCTATCTGCAAATGGACAATAGAAGAAAGAAATTTTGTCATCTTGTTATAGGACAGGGAGAGGGGCAGCCCAAGCCCCGCAAACCTGCCTATTCTAAATGGGTTCTGCCATCTGCCGCATCAACACAAAACATAGGAGACTTTAATGGGAAGGAACTTTAATAAAACTGGGAAACAATACAGGTAAGGCAAAGAGTCTAGTTTCTAAATGAAGCACCCAAAGTTGCCCATCCCCTCGTGGGTAAAAGTCCATCCAGATGGGATTGGCCCAGAGCAAGGCCCCAAAGCCTGCCACATGTTTAAAGCATCTTCCAGTGGGGACCCACAGAAAAGGGTCAGAAAGAACCAGACAAGCCCGGAAGGAAAAGAGCAAAATCAACATCACGATAAAAGCTGCCATTGTCACCTCCCCATGGGTCTCACCCACATCTGTGTCACCCAGTCCACGACCAAAAGACAAGTGCAGTTTTTTCACATGTCTTTAGGCTCCATGTGCCTCCTCCAGGTCTCCTGGCTCCATCCTGCTTTCTTCCTTCCTCAGTCTCTTCTTCAGCTTCTCCTCTTCCTGCTCAGCTCCACCCTCCCTTGGGTGGGGCAGGGAACCTCCCCCTTTCCTGGGGACCACCCTGTTACAATCTCTCCAGTAGTTAACGTGCCAAGACCTTCTATTATAATTGTAGGCTGTGGATTTTGGGGATGCTTGGGAGATTGTAAAGCACTGCCTTAGGAGTTAGGTGATTCAATTCTAGTCGCAGGTATGTCTTAAAGCTTAAAGATCTTAAATAAATCAGCTTTCCACGCCTCCCTTAATTTATCTCCTGTCTAAAATGTACTGGGTTGAAAAAGAAACCACCCCAAAGGTCTCCTTATCTCTATGTTTCTAATGGAGTGGAGAGCGCTATGCTATTTTGGGAACCCATAGGGCATCAAGGTTTGTGGGCAAGAAGGTGTTACATTTTACAGAGCAGCATGCAACTCTGGTGATGATAGTCCCTTAAAGATCATTCACAGTGGCTCCACCTTTTCATAAATATCTCACCAAATAGCCAAGATGTGGGGAATAAATTCCTGGAGTATATGAATGGTGTTGTAAGTCTTTGTTCTTAAAAAAATATTTTACCCATTTGTAGTTGGAATTCATGTATTTAACTTAAACACTCCCTTGTCTGTTAAGGTAAATGAATTACCGCCCTGCCTTACATTGTTTCTGGCTCTTGGCAGCGGGGGGGAAAAACACTTTTTGTCAGCAATAAAGTAAAATTAGAGAATGTTTGCCTTATTTAGTCATGGTCTGGCCCAGTCATTCAACTGATGCTGTTTGGAATAAAAACTTGACCAGATGTTCACTTAAAGGAACTAGAGATTAATTATCAGTGCTACAATATTATCTTGAAGGGTGGGTATAATCATCTCCAAAGAATTTCCTGGAACCGGTTGCAAAGGTTGCTGATTAAAATTACAGCTAACACTTTACTTAATACACACAGTGTAACAGGCGCCCTTCTAAGTGCTTCACAAGATTCATTCACTTAGTGGCACAATAATCCTGGAAGGTAGGTACTATTGTTATTCTCATTTGGTGACCATAGGCTATGTTTAGTAGCTTGCCTAGTGATAAAGGGAGGATTGAATGCAGATTTGCTCCCTAGGCCTAAGCTTTAAAATCGTACTCTATTCTTTGTCCTGTACAATTCCTTGTTTTTGATCCAAGGTGCTGTTAAAATGTGAATATAGTAGGCTCATCATTAATTTGTTGTTTTTTTTTTTTAAGATTTATTTTATTTATGCATTCAAGAACTGGGGTATAGGCCAGAGGTGCGGGGGTTGGGGATGGGGTTGAGAGGATTCACCAGAGACAGAGTGGGGAGCAGAACAGACTGAAATACACTGCTGAAGGGAGCTGCGGGAGAGACAGGAGAGGTCTGCTGTGCCTTGTGGGTTAGCTTCCTGGCTGGGGATGGAACTCATGCTGCAGGGGCTGTGACAGCTTTCTTGTGCTGAGACTTAACCCCTTGAGCCACCAGCAAGGCCTGACTCATCATTCATTTTTAAGTGGGTGATGAGGAATTAGAACTATTGGGAGTAGGGAAAAATAGAGTGCCTGACCTGAGGGAAGGAAGAACGCTAAATTTTGGAGAAAACATTTATCCATGTGATTAGAAATCTCTTGGGTTACCAAAACTACATACCCACTGTTTATTCATCTTTTAAAATAATTTGAGGAATGTGAAAGAAACTGAAGTTTAGACCTCAACTCCTCATTCTGCATAAAATATCTGGAATGTTTTATTGTTCTGACCAAGATTAAGTGGATTTGAGATTGATGCTTCCTGATTAACCTTAAGCAGCAGCAAAAAGAACTGTTGGAGTCTTCTCATTTAAAGTGGAATCTCAAATATTTCTTTGTTGTTAGACTTTGTTGGAATTACTATTCCGGTTGACATTGACATTCTTCTCAGCTTAACTTAATGTCTGAGAGCACCCTTATCTTTTGTTAGCATATACTCTCCAACAATATATAAAGAAAACATAACACTTATGCTATTAATTTAGGTTTTTTAAATAACAGAGTAGTTTGGAAAGGGTGTTAGTTCTGGATGGGGTGATTTGTGGACACAGCCTTTCAAATCTCAGTCTGAGAACTTGTGAAATATTTGAACCACATCATTTCATCTCAGTCTCAGTCCCCCATTTTTTTCCTCTTAAGACATCCAAGGATTGTGTAAAAGATATTTTTAATACAGCTATTTTTTTATCCCTTTCTTCATGAAAGTTTCAATCTATTTGCATGCAACACAGGCTTTCATCTATATAATTAGGATCACAGAAATTTGCAGCATTTGGCTCTGACATCTACATATATGCAATTTTGTCAGTTCAAGCACTGTGATATGACATGTGTTGGCTGAAAAAAACCACTGCTACATAGCAAGCTCACAGTTTGGTAAAAGAGAAATTTATTAAAGAGGTTATTCAAAGCTAAACTGATAACTTAGCCCTGAGACCAATATCAGCTTTCTCCGAGTGCCTGATCCTCACCCCCAGAGTTTCTGACCTCAGTTTTCATATGTAAGTTACATGCACAGAAACAATAGATAGTATTTTTTAATAAAGAAAATATTTAATTAATTTCTAACATTTTTAGTTAATTAAGGGAGGTTGGTTTCTAACAAATTTAGTTAATTGATAAGGGAGAAATACTGTTCACAACTTCAAAGCAGTCCCTTGATCTTACAGAGTTAATTTAGCCAGACATAACTGTGTTTGGAAATAGAAGGACCAAGGATATTTGATCTCTTGCCCTAAAGGCACCCTATACATGTGAGGTACAGTTAGCTTGCTATCTCAAACTCTTTCTTCCTAAACTCACTAGCATGGTGAGGGCTTGCTCTGTGGACTCCCTAGAGGTATCCTTGATTTCTTGCCGCAGGTTTCTTCATAGCAAGAGTCACAGTTCTGTTGACTCCAACCTCTAGAGGTGACCCTTGCAGGGGCCAGCTAGACACTAGAGCAAATTTCTTTGTCAAGACATATGAATTAGAAGTTTCAGTAATGGGGGACCTCCCTGGTGGCACAAGGGGTTAAGCACTGCACTTATGAAGCTATCCACAGACTCTGCCTCACAAGTTCGATCCCCAACTGGCCAGGGAGCTATCCACACAGCGCAGCAGACCTTTCCGGTCTTGCCTGCTGCTCCCCTCAGCAGTGTATTTCAGTCAGTCTGCCTGTTGTGCTCCCCACTGTGTCTCTGGTGAATCCTCTCACCCTCCCCACACCTCTGCCTGTACCCCATTCCTTGTATGCATAAATAAATAAATCTTAAAAAAAGGTTTCAGTAATGGGATAAGAGAGAGTTCAAGGGGTGCAAATTTGACACAGTATAAATATTGTGCTAATGACAAGCAACCAAAGAAATCAGAGCTCAGATGAAACTTCGGTGGTGTTTTTTTTTAATGAACTTAGTGATTTTTCCCTTGAAAAATTTTGAGAATGCAATAGATCTTCAAAAATGTTCTGCCTTCCTACTCTCTGCCATTCAGAGAAAACCCTCTCTGCTCTCTGACGGTGCTTGGTTTTCAGAAGTTAAAGTATTAGAAACGTGCTTGGAGGGAAAGAAAATTAGAAGAGACCATCGGGTCTCCTCTATGGGGCATTTCCATTATTAAATGGAATTATTATTTCTTCTGTATCACAGAAGAAACCAGCCTATCTGATATTGCCATAATGAATGTGATATTTTTACTCAAAAACGCCACGAAGGGAGTAAATTGTTATTTCTGTAGTGTTGCCACCCCCACTTTCTCTGGAAATGATCTTTGCTGCCAAGTTCTCTGTTGTAATACTTCTTAAGTTCAGACACTAATGACACAAATTTTTCAAAAATGCACTTAACAAAGTCTGAAGCACATCAAGCTATCTTAGAGCCACCTAGTCTACGGAATTCACCCACATTTAATTATCTGAACTACGGCAAAGCTACTAAAGGTTGGGGCTTGCAAATGATGAAAGAGAGGAGAATTGTAAAATCCTTTGCATTTGCTTTTAGCTGTTATTCTGGTCATTATCTCTGATATCTTGAGGACTTAAATGCTTTAAGATAATGGAATACCCTGTTAGGACCCCGTGGTCTCCTCTATTTTGCTTTCCCGCCAAGCACCTTTCTGATACTTTAATACCTGAAAACCAAGCATCATAAGAGAGCAGAGTGGATTTTCTCTGAATGGAAAAGAGTAGGAACGAAGAACATTTTTGAAGGTCTATTACATTCTTTTCGAGAAAAGAACAAAACCAAACCAAACCAAAATACCCACCACAATCCCTTATACCTGCGTCACTCCTCCAGGCTCCATCCTCTTCAACTCTGGTAACTTCAACTTGGTTAACAATTTCCACTGTTATTTTGTATTTTGTATTTTGTAGTTATTTTGTATTTTGCTTTGTCAGTTCATCCAATTTGTTCCCTTATATTCCTCATATATGTGAAATCATCCAATATTGGTCTTTATCTTTCCAGTAACTTTGCTTTGCAGAATCCCCTCAAGGTCCTGCCATTTGTTGTAAATGGCAGAATTTCATCTTTCTGTATAGCTGAATAGTATTCCATCGTGTGTGTGTGTGTGTGTGTGTGTGTGTGTGTATCACATCATCTTTATCCAACCATCTACTAGAGGGTGCTTTGGCTGTTTCCCTATCTTAGCTATTGTAATTGATGCCATGTCAGATTAAGACAGATTAGCTGAGGGCCTCCCCAGTGGCACAGCGGTTGAGCGCTGGGCTGCGAAGCTGCCCGTAGCCTCTGCAGTGCCAGTTCGATCCCTGGCCACCGGGTGAGGGTCCCACATGGCGCGCAGACCTCTCCTGCTGCCTGCTGCTCCCCTCAGCAGTGTACTTCGGTCCTTCTGCCTTTTCTGTTCCCCGCTCTGGCTCTGGTGGATTCTCTCACCCTCCCGCACTTCTGACTGTACCCAGAGCTTGTATAAATAAATAAATCTTTAAAAAATAAAATAAAATATCCTATGAATTAAAAAAAAAAGACAAATTAGCTGAGATATAGCTTATTCTAAGAATAAAAGAAACCATACATGTTTTGCCTAATGCAATATAATTCAAATATAGAATTTCTTCAATAGGACATACTCAGTCGCTTTTCACCTGATATTTCTTCCTTTTTAAACAATACTTTTTTCTATATTAAAAAACTACACCTGATCAGTACACACGGTGCCTTAAAAAGGAAACAAAACAAATGAACAAACAAAACAAGACAAAAACAAACTCTTAGCACATAAGAACAAAATGGTGGTCACTGGAGAGAAAGGGGAACAGAGCAATCGGGTAAAAGGTGTCAACATGGTGCTGGACAGAAACCAGACTCTTGTAGGCATAACATGCAGATGTTGAATTATAAAGGCCTTATATAACCACTATATAATTGTCTCTTCCAAAAAGCTGGATATTAAAATTTTTACATGATCATTAAATAAAGCATAGATAGCTGGAAAAATTACCACCTTCACACTGCTACTTAAGTGTTGACACATCTCCACTTAGTTATAATAATACTCTGCACAAAAATGTTATGTCCATTTTAAAAGCTGACTATTAAGTTGTCTATATTTTTTTGTGTGTATTGAATCATAACTTTTCATGGTTTTCTTAATAGTCTTCTGAGAATGTATACTCTATAGTTAAACTACACATTCCTAGCTTTCTAAACAATGAATTTGTTTTCAACTTCTCTATGCTAATTATTAGCAGTTCAGTATTCATCTTATTTTTTTTTAAAGATTTATGTATCTATGATACAAGAGCCGGGGTACAGGCCAGAGATCTGGGGTTGGGGGTGGTGGTGAGAGGACTCACCAGAGACAGAGTGGGGAACAGAACAGGCAGACTGACTGAAATACACCACTGAGGGGAGCAGCGGATGAGACAGGAGAGGTCTGCTGCGCCATGTGGGTAGCTCCCTGGTGGGCCAGGGATCAAACTCATGCTGCAGAGGCTGCAGATAGCTTCATAGTGCAGTGCTTAACCCCTTGAGCCACCAGGGAGGCCCTCAGTATTCATCTTGATGCCAAAAGTTTTTCCTTTTTTAGGACTATTTCTTTGGGTTAGCTTCCCTCAAGTGGAATCACTGCTCAAAAATGTTGTATTCTGAAGTTTATTGCAGATAAACATGCTTTATCAGTTTATACTAACTTACTGCAATAAACTTATCCACAGTACACTGCTATTTTTTTTATTCAATCCCAGATATGAAGTTAGGAGAGTAGAAAGTCACTGTTCCCACAAAGGGATTCTGAGTTTTTCTGGTGCCTTTAACTAGAGTTTCTGATTTTTTTCCTTCTGTGATGTTACCTTCCTTCTTTACCAAATGTCTGCCATGAACCCAAGTCCTTGAATGTACTCACTGTAAGCCTCGGAGTTTGATCGTTGGTTCTTTCCACCTACATGAATTCCCTTGGCAACCTCAGTCTTCTGGACTCTTCTTGTGTGAGCGGATACTTGGGGTTTTTGGTTGTTTTTTTTAAAGATTTATTTATTTATTTATTTATTTATACAAGAACCAGGGTATAGGCCAGATGGACGGGAGGGTGGGAGGATTCACCAGCGACAGTGGAGAAACATGACAGGCAGACAGACCAAAAACACTGCTGAGGGGAGCAGCGGGCAAGACAGGAGAGGTCTGCCATGCCATGTGGGACCCTCGCCGGCGGATTGAACTAGAGCTGCAGAGGCTGCGGACAACTTCCCAGCGCTGCGCTCAACCACCTGCACCACCAGGGGAGGCCCTACTTGGTTATTTTTTCACATTCAGTTTGTATTCCCTCTTCCAGTCCTTCAGGGAAGGAATGCCAAGGTGGTCTCTGATTTAACTTGATCTTTCCTTGCCCACCACCCCATGGATCCTACCCTGGTCACACCACCAACGATCTCCCTTTTGTTAGATTTGATAATCAATTTTCATCTTTTATCTTCCTTGGCCTTCCAGCAGCCTCCAAAGCACAGTTAGGCACCCCTTCCTTTTTGATGTAATTTCTTTGTTTGGCTTCCCAGACCTAACCCAGACAGGATCAAGGCAAGAAAACAAACTATTCTTTATATTTGACCAGAGGGATTTCATTCAGGACCTTGAAGACACATGTGACAAAAGAATTGAAAAGCCTAACAGGAGATGGTGAAGAAACCAGAGCCTGGCAAGAGCAGAAACACAGAACCGAGCTAGGCTGGAGGAACCATGAGAACAGGAGGTGCCCGGGGCATGGGAGACCTGGCAGGGGTCAGGACTCTGGAGGATCTGTCTGGAAGAACCTGGGGGCAGGGAAGCGAGATGGCCATACCGAGACAGCACGCTAAGGAGAGAGAGAGAGTCCCTAGTTTGTCCTTTTCTCCCTCTCTCCGATTTGGAGAAGGGTTCTAACTCATTTCCTGTGATTTGGATGATGTAATTTCTTCATTTCATATTGTCTTGCTTTTTCTATCAGAGAAACCTGATTCTAGGGGAAGGCCCAAAAAGATTTTTAGCTGAAAATGGCGTGCTGTATAGGAATATAAGCACAAAATGAGTTCAGAGAAGAAACATCTGGTCAATAAGCTGGTGAGGAACATATGTGGAATGTAGATAATAAGATGGGGAATGGTCTTTATATCTCCCCCTGCATCACTTTTTGTTCTCATGCAGTGAACCAAAGATGGATGCCTGGGAGTCCACTGTGCTTGCTTTCTTTCTTTCTTTCTTTCTTTCTTTCTTTCTTTCTTTCTTTCTTTCTTTCTTTCTTTCTTTCTTTCTTTCTTTCTTTCTTTCTTTCTTTCTTTCTTTCTTTCTTTCTTTCTTTCTTTCTTTCTTCTTCCTTCCTTCCTTCCTTCCTTCCTTCCTTCCTTCCTTCCTTCCTTCCTTCCTTCCTTCCTTCCTTCCTTTCTTTTTTTTAAGATTTATTTATTTATTTATGCAAGAGCTGGGGTACAGGACAGATGTGTGGAGGGTGGGGGTGGGTGGGTGAGAGAGGATTCACCAGAGACAGAGTGGGGAGCAGAACAGGCAGACTGACTGAAATACACTGCTGAGGGGAGCAGCGGGTGAGACAGGAGAGGTCTGCCGTGCCATGTGGGACCCTTGCTGGCCGGCGGGGATCGAACCGGCACTGCAGAGGCTGCGGACATCTTCACAGCGTGGCGCTCAACCACCTGCGCCACCAGGGGAGGCCCTGTGTTTTCTTTCTTTTGTACAGTTCTGTCCCTTGCCCAATTTCTGTTCCATCAAGTTTCATAGCCAAGATCACGGTGAGGGTGACCATCATTTTTATCCTATCCTGGAAGAAAGGACATTAGCTCCTTCACAGACCTTCCCAAGTAGAAGTAGGATACATAGCACACACAGCAAGCATCCCTCTCCCTGGCTGATACTCAATGTCTTAGAATAATATAATTAATAATATATTTGTTAAAATATTTATTTATGCATACAAGAACTGGGGTGTAAGCAGAGACACAGTTGGGGGGTGGTGGTGAGAGGACAGAGTGGGGAACAGAACAGAGACAGAGTGGGGAACAGAACAGGCAGATCTACTGAAATACACTGCTGAGGGGAGCAGCGGGTGAGACAGGAGAGGTCTGCTGCGCCGTGTGGATCAGCTCCCTGGTTGGGGGATCAAACTCATGCTGCAGTTGCTGCAGATAGCTTCATAGTGCTGTGCCTTTGCACCTTGCACTACTAGAGAGGCCCCTATTTGTAATATTTTTACATTGTAAGCTATACAACTTCTCATTGTGGTAAGAAGAAAAATAATAAATGGATATGGGAGTGCAGGGGGTAGATAGATAAAAGGAACTTATTTGTTGATAGTAAAGTTGTTAGGTATAAGCAGGGATTAGATTTAACAAGATAAGCACTCAAAAAACTATTTGTTGAATCAATGATTTTGATTCAAATTCCAATTTAGCAGATGTTTGATTTATATTCAGTTGTAAAAATCTCTTCTACCTTCAAATTCTTTCAGCTAAATGGTAATTAGTAGGATTACTTAACTCTTGTTCATAAGTTGCTGAGGAAAGCATGTGCATACTATCCTACTCAACAGCTTCACAGGTTTGAGCAAATTGCTAAAAGATGTGAAGAGAGAGTCTGCGCAAAATAAGAGTTGGGTGGACAAATGAGAGTAATGATATTTTCACGGGGGTTCACTTTCCAGCTTGTCTTGTTCTTGTTTATTTGCAGGTCTTTCCTGCAGGCTGAATATATGAATAGTTGTCTCCAACACAGAGAACTAAGTAGTTACGTATGCAGCCATATCGTTTTTATATTCAGCTGTTGAAGATCTTTAAAATTGCATAGAAATACCCAAAGACAATCCAGTCCCATGCTCCATTTTTATATACTTGTATCAGGAATATGCATAAGATTTCATTTTATTGTGCTCCCCTAAACAATGTTTAGAAACATTGACATTGGTTAAGTCATAAAAATATTTCATCATGGGGCCTCCCTGGTGGTGCAAGGGGTTAGTTAAGCAGCGCACTGTGAAGCAATCCGCAGCCTCTGCAGCACAAGTTCGATCCCTGGCCAGCCAGGGAGCAACCCACATGGCGCAGCAGACCTCTCCTGCCTCGCCTGCTGCTCCCCTCAGCAGTGTATTTCATCAGTCTGCCTGCTCTGTTCCCTGCTCTGTCTCTGGTGAATCCTCTCACACACCCCCCCCCCCCGCCCCCGCATCTCTGGCCTGTACCCCAGCTCTTGTATGCATAAATAAATAAATCTTTTTTAAAAAATTCATCATTTGTTCATTCATGTGTTTCCTAGGGACTGAGTATAGAACAAATGAATCAATGTAAATGTCATGCTGGCCCTAATGGAGCTTATGGTCTCATGAATGAGACACAATCTAAAGCAGAAACACATTAAACAACTGTAAGTGTGAGCAGTGAGGAAGAGAAGGCTTTCTTGTTGTTGAGAGTTGTGATTATTAAATTTATGATGAAATATTTGGTTATCACCAAAGATAGAAATCACTGGATGACTGAACTTGAATCTTTTCTACAGAATTACAAATCACTATCTTTTTGCAAGAATCTTTTCCACATGTGTTTTAACATTGAGTCTAAAATAAATAATTAAAGAGAGAAAATTCCAGCTGTGCAGAGCAATGGAAATGGTTAAACTAATAGGTTTGTGGACACAAATGGAAGCACCTTTTTTTTTTTTTTAATTTCTGTAAGCCTGGGAACAGCTTTGCATGGAATTATTGGCTTGTAGGGAGACGACCATAATACGTGGCTTCATTGCTTAGTTCCTTTAAGAGATGCCATTGTTTGTAGGTTATTTTATGGGAAGACTAGTTATGTTTTATGGGTTCATCTCTGAACAATGATGGAGACTGAGAGTCTGAGATCCTGGAAGTAAGGAACAAGTGCCATCTTGAAGCTAGAAGGGACTGACACTGAGCCCAACCAGGTCACGGGTCTCTGTCTCTCTCTTTTTCTCAGACTTCTTACTAAAGTGTAACAACATACAGATTATAAAGGGAGAATCACAGCAGCATAAATATACCTCTGCAACCACTTGCTAGGAAAAGAACTAGAATGTCACAAAACATCCTACCTATGTCCCTCTTCCCTCACTACTTATGTCCCTTGGCTTCTACAAGGCCACTAGTGTCCCCACCACTTAATGCTATGTACTCCTCTCGCTAGCCAGCATTCAACAATGTGTTCATAACACTACACATTCATAAGTTTATGCATTACTTTTATATAAATGAAGCATTCATTTCAAACCATTCATTCATCCATTCATTCAATGTATTAATCTTTTTTATCTGACTTTTCCCTGTCAATGTTATTTGAGCAAATTTCCTTATGTTTTTGTATATAGCAGCAATTCATTTTTATTTTTATAGAAGAATATTTATTGGGGCCTCCCTGGTGGCACAAGGGGTTAAGCACTGCACTATGAAGCAATCCGCAGCCTCTGCAGCACAAGTTCGATCCCCAGCTGGCCAGAGAGAAACCCTCTCACCCCCTGCATCTCTGGCCTGTACCCTGGCTCTTATATGCATAAATAAATATTTTAAAAAGATATTTATTTTGTAGAAGAACTGGGGTGTAGGTCAGAGGTGCTGGGGGTGGGGTTGAGAGGATCCACCAGAGACAGAGTGGGGAACAGAATAGGCAGACTAACTGAAATACACTGCTGAGGGGAGCAGCCGGAGAGACAGGAGAGGTCTGCTGCAACACATGTCGGTCAGCTCCCTGGCCGTGGCTTGAACTCAGGCCGTGGATGCGATACTGTGATAGTGCTGAGACTTAACTCCTATGCTATCAGGGAGGCCCATTTTTAGTCTGACTTTAATATTATTTCTTTAGTCAATCATTTTTGCTCTTTAACTAATTTTGCATTCACTTAAGGGGCACAAAAATGTTAGTCATAAATCACCTTATAAAAGTACATACTCCAGGGCCTCCCCGGTGGTGCAGCGGTTGAGCACTGGGTTGCGAAGCTGCCCGCAGCCTCTGCAGCGCCGGTTTGATCCCCAGCTGCTCCCCGGCCACCGGAGAAGGGTCCCACATGGCGCGCAGACCTCTCCTGCCGCCCGCTGCTCCCCTCAGCAGTGTACTTCGGTCCTTCTGCCTGCTCTGCTCCCCGCTCTGGCTCTGGTGAATTCTCTCACCCTCCCGCGCTTCTGACTGTACCCAGTGCTTGTATAAATAAATAAATAAAATATTTTTTTAAAAAAAGTACATACTCCAAAAACTTTAGCCTTACCAGTTCTTGATTTGACTACATTATCTTCCATATGTGATAATAATGGTAGTGATAATAATATAATAACAAGGAATAAAATCTGTTGAAGGCCACTCTATGCAAACCACTACCCATTCCTCTTAAAATCATTTCAATCATTTATTCCTCATAACAGCATTAGGAGCTAAGTTCTAGTATTATTCCTTTTTTTAAAAAACAGGGTCCAGAGCCTCCCCTGGTGGCGCAGGTGGTTGAGCACAGCACTGTGAAGCTGTTCGCAGCCTCTGCAGTTCCGGTTCCACCCCGGCTGAACTGCGAGGGTCCCACATGGCCCAGCAGACCTGTCTCGCCCCCTGTTCCCCTCAGCAGTGTATTTCAGTCAGTCTGCCTGTTCTGTTCCCCACCTGTCTCCAGTGAATCCTCTCACCCTCCCGTGCATCTGGCCTGTACCCCACTTCTTGTATAAATAAATAAATCTTAAAAAAAATAAATAACAGGGGTCTCCCCGGTGGTGCAGCGGTTGAGCGCTGGGTTGAGAAGCTGCCGCAGCCTCTGCAGCACCGGTATTCGCCGGTCTGCCTGTTCTGCTCCCCGCTCTGGCTCTGGTGAATTCTCTCACCCTCCCGCACTTCTGACTGTACCCAGTGCTTGTATAAATAAATAAATAAATCTTTATAAGTTAAAAATAAATAAATAATAAAAACAGGGTCCAGAAATGAGGTCCACAGAAATGCATTCAACTTAGCTGAAGTCACACAGTGGGTAACTGGTGACTTGGATTAAGTCACACTCAATCCTACTTCAGAGTCAGTGTTAACACTTTGCATTGCTACAGAGCCATGTGCAATGGAAACTTTATCCTGCTTTTTAGCATGAAGTCGGGGGAGGAGAAAGAGCGCAGACGATGATGATGCAGATTTTTGTGAACTAACCACACCTAACCAAAAGGCAGAGAAATGGATCCTGACTCCAGGCTGGCGAAGAGCAGGACCTGGCTCTGGCGACCAGCTCGCTGCCTGGCCCCAGGGCTGTGGAACTCTGTCCCTCCAGCCTGGAGTCCCCTCCCCGCCCACACCGACACCGACGTGGCTAAAACCAAGGGAGTTTCCATCATTTTGACCGGTCGGTAAACATGGCCTTTTACACACAAAGCAGGAAATGGCCTGTGAAATAGGTTTGGGGTGGTTTCAGATGCAAGGGGACCAGGAGAGCAGGAGGAGGAGAGACAATCTGGGTTTCACAGGGACCAACAAGAGCAAAAGGGGGACAGAGCGGCCGTCCACCCGCACCGCGGGCTCCGGGCATCACTCTGCTTCCATCATGTCTTCTCTGTATAAACACACCGTGTTCAAAGCATGCCACGAGGACCTGTACTTTGCTGCTGTTTCCTACGAGATGAAGTAGGAAGGACGTGATCCCCAGAGCTGGGGAAAATGGAAATTTCAAAGATGTTGAAGTCATGCCACAAGGAGTGCTGGACAAGAGTCTGACTTCTTTGTTCGCTTTACATAATTACTCAACACCCTGTGTCTATGTCTGTGCGTCTGCGGGCGTATGTCTGTGTGTGTGTGAGTCTGTGTGTGTGTCTGTGCGTGTCTGTGTGTGCTTGTGTGCACGCACGCGTATGTACATATGGAGGGTTATATTACACCTTCCGTTCCCCCCTCTGTTGCTTAACCCCATCAAGATTGACCGAAAGAGGTATTTATGAGACAGAATTGACATTTCCGATCCCCTCCCCAAGCTATTTCTGTTTGAAGCATGCTGGATACCCGCCAAATTGCAGTTCCAATGAAACGTCTCTTTCCATCTTCAAGTGGCTGAAAATAATTTCAGTTCTTTTCATTCTCATCTTTACGCACAGGCAGTGAGTTCCCTGGTTTATGGACATGTGTACACCTTCAGCGATTTATTTACAGACATTCGCCCTTTCCCAGATTATTGAAAGCAGGAGCAATAAGCAGAAGCAAGTAGGATGGGATGTGTTTTTGACTTAGCGACTGGCTTTCCTGCTCATTCAATTTACTGACTCTTGGTCAAGGTAAGGGAAACAAAGGGAGAGCTTGAAGATTTTAGCTACATGATGGAGGCAACAAATATTACTGGTGGAATCTTAGTACAATACAGACAGGAATTCCTTCACTGATATGAATCCTCTGAGGAAACTGTTTCTCCATATTAAGTGGAAAATGGAGAAATCTGTAAGTGGCTTGGAAGAATTTGATTTTGACCTTTGAAAATGTGGATCAGGGCCTCCCTGGTGGCACAAGGGGTTAAGCACAGCACTATGAAGCTATCCACAGCCTCTGTAGCATGAGTTCTATACCCGGTCAGGGAGCAACACACATGGCGCAGCAGACCTCTCCTGTCTCACCCGCTGCTCCCCTCAGCAGTGCATTTCAGTCAATCTGCCTGTTCTGCTCTCCACTCTGTCTCTGGTGAATCCTGTCACCCCCGCATCTCTGGCCTGTACCCTAGTTCTTGTATGCATAAATAAATCTTCTTTAAAAGAAAGAAAATATGGGTCAGAGATGCTATGTAACTTCCTCAGATTGCACTGCACAGCTAGTTAGTAACAGATGCCCAATATTCTCCCCTTGGCCAAACTCCAGGCTCCTCTGAGTCTTTCCTCCACTAGGTCTCCACCTTGACCTATGGAGACGTGAAAGAAATACTAGCACAGTTCCTAAGAGGCTAAGCCTGCATCCCTAGCATGACCTTGCCCACCTTAGTGCACCTGCCTGAGTCAACTCAAAGATGCCAAAAGAATTTAGTTTGTTCCAGCAATACCTGAAAATAGGATCCCTGTCTCCCAGGCTCTTAGGGGAAGGATTGGGGGAGCTTAAATTCTATCAGTAACAATCACCAACCCACATAGTTTTTGTAATTTTTCACTCCTCTCACCACCCTCCCTGTTTCCTCATTCTCCTTTAAAATGCCCAGTCTCTTCTGTATAAATCTAAGGTGAGTTCAGATCCCACTGGACTCATTCCGCATTGCAAGAGAATATTGTGGTTAAAATCTGCCCTCAGCCTCCCTGGTGGCAAAAGAGGTTAAGACGCAACTTACGAAGCGATCCGCAGCCACTGCAGCACGAGTTCAATCCCCGGCCAGGAAGTTACGCACATGGCGTGGCAGACCTCTCCTGACTCGCCCGCTGCTCCATCAGCAGTGTATTTCAGTCAGTCTGCCTGTTCTGCTCCCCGCTCTGTCTCTGGTGAACCCTCTCATCCCCTCCCCACACCTCTGGCCTGTACCCCAGTACTTGTAGGCATAAATAAATAAATCTTGAAAAAAATATCTGCCCTCAGCATTCATTGTAGGTTCTGACTTTATCTTTGCATCTCACAGGGCTGCTGCAAAGCCCATATTGTCCTTTCTAATCTTGAAGTCCTCAGTGAATTCAGGATTTTAGCTTTTAGGGCACAGAAGCCATATGAGCATGACTGTAATGCTGGCTGAGGCCTTGAACTCAGGCTGCTGGGAGGTTCTGCTCCAGTTTCTCTATTTTTCCTTCCTGGAACGTGAAAGCTTAACTCTATGATTGATGGTTTCTATCCCCATTGGCAGCAAAAAAAGAAGAGATTACAAGCAACTTTAAGTGTGTTTCCTGTGACACCTATCTAAATATAGCCTCCTTGGCTTGTCAGTTTGCATGGACTTTCCAATATTTTATGTATCAGGTCTTTGTCAAATGTGTTTTTCATAGTTACTCATGAGTACTTTTTTTAAAACAGAGGTGTATATCATATTACTTTTTAGCTACCAGGAGGAGAAGAAATTGTGGTAATTTTGGTGGGGAGGAAAAAAGGAATTTAATTTTTTTCGATCTAATGAGAAGGATGTCATGAATGCCAAGATCATTGATTTATTAATAGTTACCTTAGTAAAATAACTGTCAAATGGACAAGGAGATTCCCTTTTTTATATATAGTATAAATATACATATATTTTATATATAATATACAATAACTGTATTGGGATATGGACCATATACCATAGCACTTATGCATTTAAATGATACTATTAATGTTTTTAGAATATTCCCAGAGTTGTGCAACTATTATCACAGTCAATTTTAGAACATTATCACTACCCCAACAGAAATCTTTTACCAATTCATTCCCCATTTTCCCCAACCCCACAAGCCTTAGGCCACCACTATTCTACTTTCTGTCTATAAATTTACAGCAAAGGAGGTTCTTTTTGTTATTGTTACTTTCAACTGTACAGTCCTGAGCACCAAGTATATTCATGTTGTTGTGTGACCACTGTGATCATCCAGCTCCAGAGCTCTTTTCATCGTCCAAAGGAAAGGCTATACCCGTTACACAGCGGTTCCCTATTCCTCTCTCCCCAAGCAACCACCATTCTACTTCCTGTCTCTATGTACTTCCCTACTCTACGAACCTCCCATAAGTGGAATCATATAGTATATGTCCTTTTGTGACTGTTCCATTTCCCTTAGCGTAATGTCTCAAGCTCATTGGTGGTATAGTACCTGTCAGAATGTCCTTCCATTTTTAAGGCTGAATAATATTCCATTGTGTGTAGATACCACATTTGATTTAGCCATTCGTCTTTCAATAGACAGATTGTCAATAGACACCTGGGTTGCTCCCATCTTTTGGCTATGGTGAATAATGATGTTATAAACACAGTTGTACATATATTTATATAAGATCCTACTTTAAGGTCTTTGGGGTAGATACCTAGAAATGATTTACTGGATTACATGGTACTTGTATGTTTAAATGTTTAAGGACTACCATACTGTTTTCCACAGAAACTGCACCATTTTACATTCCTACAAGCAATGCACGGGGACCTTATTTCTCCGTCTCCTGCTGCTAACACTTGTTATATCCTGATTCTTTGGTAATAGCCATCTCAATGGTTGTGAGGTGGTATCTCAGATTTTTTTTAAAAGATTTATTTATTTTTATACAAGAGCTGGGGTACAGGCCAGAGACACGGGAGCGTGAGCGGATTCACCAGAGACAGAGCAGGGAGCAGAAATACACTGCTGAGGGGAGCAGCGGGTGAGACAGGAGAGGTCTGCTGCGCCATGTGGGATTCTCGCCCGCAGGGATCAAACCCGCACTGCAGAGGCTGCAGTCAGATTCACAGCGCGGCGATCAACCCGCTACGCGCCACCGGGGAGGCCTTCAGATGGTTTTGATTTGCATTTCCCTAATGATTACTGATGGTGATCATTTTTGTGCTCAATGGTCATTTGTATACTTTCTTCAGAGAAATGACTATTCAAATCCTTTGCCTATTTTAAAATTGTGTTTGTTTTCTTGCTGTTGTGATGTAGGAATACTTTCTGTATTCTGCATACTGACACCTTATCTGA
The DNA here is from genome assembly GCF_014898055.3 of Talpa occidentalis. Taxonomy (NCBI): domain Eukaryota; kingdom Metazoa; phylum Chordata; class Mammalia; order Eulipotyphla; family Talpidae; genus Talpa; species Talpa occidentalis. The sequence continues at coordinate 61,216,437 of NW_023601322.1, read as the reverse complement.
TTTATAATATACAAATAGTTTCTCATTTTCTGTGGGTTTCCTTTCTAATCTGTTTATACAGTTCTTTGACATGCAAAAGTTTTAAGCTTTGATGAAGTAAACTAATTATCTAATCTTTCCTTTCATTACTTGTGCTTCGGGTGTGATATCCACTTAATCACTGCCAGATCCAATGTCACTGATGGAGGAGAGAATAGAAAACCTAAAGAAGGCATCACAAGACTAAAACCTGACTCACACAAGCAGGTGGGGGTAGAGGGGGGTAACATGACCATTAACCCAGCTATAGAAACCAAGATCCTTAGGCTCCAGTGCTTTCTCATTAGGCATAAGACCCAAGCAGGTGTCAGATGCTGTAGGGAGTGTCTGGAGCACAGACCCAAAGGTAACAATATAGAGATTGGGCCTACTGTGAAATCTGCAGTCCCTTTCGGTTTCTGCAGTTATCCAAAATCAGCAGCAAACAGACCACAGTGAGCTCCTCCCAAAGAGAAGAAGACTGTATCAGTGCAGTCTCTGCACTGGCTCGGGGCAGCAGTCCATCTGCCCACTTGTGACCATGCAGGTGCTTCCTTTCACCAACTCTCTCCCTCCACAGGGCAGCAGCTTCCTGCCTGCCCCTGACCTGTCACATGCTGGGGCTTCACTTCACTGACCTCCCTCAGCAGAGGCCACTCTCCTCAAGGCTGCCCACCTGCAACCATGAAGGCCTCTCTCAGCAAACCTGTCCTTTTCTGGGCAGCTCTTCCTACCCGCTGGTGTCTGTGCAAGTGTCCTTTACTTTTCTGTCCCTTTTCTTTTTCAAATAAACCTGCTCTTTAAATATAACTAACATTTCTGTCTCATGGAGAAACTGACCTGGGAAACTTGCCGAGTCCCACTGGAAGGGGAGCTCTGGTGAAACCTTTTCCAGAATGAACTCAAGGACTCCACACTCCAAACCCACCTACTCCAAAAACCACATCATCACCAAGTTTCCCTCCTGTGTTTTCTCCAAAGAGCTTTACAGTTTTAGCTCTTATGTTCAGACCTCTGATCCATTTCAAATTAATTTTTGTATATAGTGTAAAAGGTCCAACTTAATTCTTTTGCATGTGGATAACCAGTTTTTCCAACATGATTTGTTGAAGGCAAAGGAATTTCTTTTTTTTTTTTTAAGATTTATTTATTTTTATACAAGAGCTGGGGTACAGGCCAGAGGCACGGGCGGGTGAGAGGATTCACCAGAGACAGATCAGGGAGCAGAACAGGCAGATGACAGAAATACACTGCTGAGGGGAGCAGCGGGCGCGACAGTAGAGGTCTGTTGTGCCATGTGGGATTCTCGCTGGCCGGCAGGGATCGAATCAGCACTGCAGAGGCTACGGAGAGCTTCACAGCCCAGTGCTCAACCTGCTGCGCCACCGGGGAGGCCCAAAAGCAAAGGAATTTCTTAAAGCAAGCATTAATGAGTTATTTGGGTTTCTTGGAAGCTTGACCTGCGACGTATTCACAGGTAGTCTGTAAATGTGTATTTGCACCTCTTTGGCAAGTGATCCTTGGCAGGAGTGAACGGGGAGATCGGCACAGGGAAGGACAAAACTCCAGGACACAGGTATACAATGGGCTCTGTCTCCATAGGTAACAGGGTGTTCTGCCAGGGCACCCAAAAACTACCTAGAATGTCCAAGTACTCCAAGCAGTTCATCTGAAGAACAGCAGAATGAGGCACCTGCCCCATTTCTGTCTCAGCTGGTTGAGGGTTATTCCAGGGTGTGATGTTAATTTACCACAAAAGGGAGGCTAGGGGGGGGGGGGGGGGGGCCTGCTGGATTTCAAAGAAGTCTTTTAAGTGTAAGACCACCCCCCTGGGGGCACAGGCAATGATGCTTCAACTACAAAGGGGCGCTCTCAGCTCCCACATCAGCCCTGGACTGAAGAATGTGAAGTGGGCCTCTGAATGTGTCTTTTATAATTAGTAACCTAGAAAGAAACATCCTCTGCTTCATTTAGCAGAGGGGTTTGCTCTAAGGCCAGGCCTGTGCCTGGGAGCGATTGTAGGGCCAGGAAGGAAAACACACTCCCTATTGAGTACTTGCCAGAATACCTGTGGTTGGTTCCAAAGAGAATTCAACACTCCTCAACTTAACAGACAAGGTGTGGCAGCTGAACAAAGCACCCCACTTAAGCAAGGAAGTGATCAGTGTTGTGAGGGAGATAAGTATGGAGGGGGAAAGGTTTCTAGGAATGGGTGAGGGACTATCAGGAAGGAAGGTCTCATCTCAGACTTGACAAATGGAGTTTATTCATTAAAACATATTTATTGATTCTGGCATGGGAGACATTTTTCTAGATCTAAGGGCTCTGGGGTGAGGAAGTCAGAAGTGGTCCCTAACCTATTCTAATGGACAGAGAGTGAACAGTTTTACTAACTACATAAGCAAGATAAGGCCAGATAGCGTGAGGAGCTGTCAAGGAAACAAAATAAAACAATTTGACGGAGCCCATGGGAGGAGGGGGTGACTGCAGGTGGGACAAGACACTCTCTAAGGAGAAGATGCTCAGGTGGAGATTAGAATGCCAGGGAGAGAGCAGCCACCCCAGGACAAGCAGAGGGCACAGTTCCAGGAAGACAATGAGAAGATGAAAAGTCAGAAGCAGGGCCGGGTTCTGCTTGTTTAAAGAATGAAAATCAGGCGAGGGGATTTGGAGAGTTAGAGCTGGGGAGGAGAACAGGGTATAAGATAAAGTCAGATGGATGGGCCTGGACAGGGCACCCAGGGTCCAGGAGGCATCACAGTGTTTTTAGATTCAGTCTATGTGCCAGGAAAGCCCTTGAAGGACATTGAGCACTTATGACTGTCACCTTACATGATGTGTGTTTTAAAAAGATGATTCTGACTGTTGTGTCGGAATGGACTGTGAGGACAAGAATAGAAGGTCTGAGCCCAGGAGTTCAGAGCCTCTGAGATGTCAGTCAGGTTGGACTCAGGGGTGACGGTTTTGGGCTGGTAGCCGCAGAGACAGAGAGGAGGGGATGTCTGGGATTCACTGTGGAAGGTGGATTTGAAGTTTGGTTGTGCTGGAGTGACAGCTGGAGGCGTGGACAGAAGTATCTGGTCATGGCAGGGTCAGAGAAGAGTCTTTTTGAGCCTCTATGGTAGCACAAGGGTTAGTCTTAACACTATCAAGCTATTGCCGCCACTGCAGGAATTCAATCTCTAGCCAGGGAGCTACCCACATGGCGCAGCAGACTTCTCCTGTCTCACCTGCTGCTCCTCTCCTCAGTGTACTTCAGTAGATCTGCCTGTTCTGTTCCCCACTCTGTCTCTGGTGAATCCTCTCACCCCCTGCACCTCTGGCCTGCACCCTAGTTCTTGTATGCATAAATAAAAATAAAAGAAATCTTTTTAAAAAAAGTAAAAGTAAAGAGTCTTTTAAGGAAATGAGACCTTTTTCTTCTTGCATAGCTTGAGGCATTGCCAAGGAACAGTGAACATGTGACCTTGAAAGAGGTCAAGAAATTGAACTTAGCGAAAAGAAATCAGGCTTAATTTTGTAGGCAATGGGGAATCATTGAAGGTTTTCTATAAGGGGTGGTAGGAACCAAGCCGTGCTCTTAGTCTTTCCACCATTGGGCCGGACAACACACAGTTGTAATGAGGACAACGGCAATCACAACAGTGTGTGTGCCCATGTGCTTGTGCACGCGTCCGGCTAAGTGTGAGCAAGTGGGTTAGCCGAGCCAGCAGACTTCCTGCAGAGGTGAATTTACTTCTCTGTTTAATGACATTGCTATGGTGATGCTGAAAAAACTAGCCAGGAGGACAGAACAGTTGACGGTCTCTGCACTTAATAATCTGATTTTATGTAAGACATTGAGAAAGAATGCAATAACTCAGGCCCTTCGCTGGAGCATTAAAAGGAACCAGATGAGGCTGAGCTCACATTATTCCAGCCACCCAGGGCCTCTCCTCAGTGCAGGGTTTTGAGCCCAGTTGTCCTGGCACTATCCAGCCTGACATTCTAAGGAATTCATACCCCTTCCCTGTAGCTCCTTCAGACCAGAATATTACAAACAGCCCACAAAGTGAAGTAAAACCCCAAAGAAAGAAACAGGAATTCTGTTTGCAAAGGGAAAGAAAAGAGGGTTTGCAAAGGGATGCTCCTTTCACTGGAGACTGGAAACTGCTCCCTCCTGGAGTCTGAGTCAATGTGGCCTTGGAGAAGTTGCAAATTATTATTTAGATCTGGACGTTCCCCTGGCTTTCAGGAGTTCAGTGTTTGGAAGCTGGCGGTCAAGGTATTACCCCCCTAATTAGAAACACATTCTTTCTGTTGTTGTTTAGGCTAACACTATTGAATTTCCCAGTTTTCTCAGGGTCAGAATTGTTTGTGTTCTCTAACTGGATTTTTAAAATGTGTTTGTGAAAAGCGAAAAGGGAACTTTCATCATTCTGAGTCTAAACCCTAGTCACCCTAGATTTTAATAATAGCTTGACTCACAAATTGTGAGTCAAGGCCCCGTAGTTGGTGCTAAGAGTATGGGATGAGGGGCCTCCCCTGCTGGCACAGTGGTTGAGCGCTGGGCTGAGAAGCTGCCTGCAGCCTCTGCAGTGACGATTTGATCCCCGGCCACTGACGAGGGTCCCATATGGCGCACAGACCCCTCCTGCCACGCCCGCTGCTCCCCTCATCAGTGTATTTCGTAGGTCTGCCTGTTCTGCTCCCTGTTCTGGCTCTGGTGAATTCTCTCACCCTCCTGCGCTTCTGACTATACCCAGTGCTTGTATGTATAAATAAATAAATAAATAAATAAATAAATAAATAAATAAATAAATAAATCTTTAAAAAAAAAGAGTATGGAATGAATACAGGCCCCTTCTCCAGCTACCACACTAACAGCTCTCTTCACAGTGCCCTCATTTTTATCCTTGCTGCATGCAAGACACTGTGGTGATCTGTTACAAGCACTGCCTTACTGAAATCTGCAATCATACCAGATATTAGACTTACCCTATTTCCAGAGATGAAGAAGTAGTGGCTTCATTATCTAGCAAGAGGATGACCGATTATTTAAGGTTGTGGGTGGTGTGATTTGAAGAGTAAAAAGAAAGGCTACTGGCATTCTGAAATAGCAGGGAGTTCCTAGAGCAGGGATTTTTTTCTTTAGGGTTAACAGTGTGGTAAGAATGAAGCTATCAGGGACCTCCCTGATGGCACAGGTGTTAAAGACAGAGCTATCAAACTATCGCCAACCACTGAAGCATGAGTTCGATCTCTGGCCAGTCAGGAAGCTTCACACATGGTGCAGCAGACCTCTCCTCTCAGCAGTGTATTTCAGTAGATCTGTCTGTTCTGCTCCCCACTCTCTCTGATGAAACCTCTTACCTCCCCCACCACCTCTGGCTCACACCCCAGTACTTGTATGCATAAATAAATAAATCTTTAAAAAAAAGAATGAACCCATTATTCATTAATGACACTTTCCATCAAATACCTTCCTAGCATGGCAGGGAACTGAGAAACACCCCTCCCTGGAAATCAAAAAGGCTCCTCATAATTTCCCACCCTGGGCTCTCTGTACATACACTTTGCTTTATATAAGCCCTAGCACAAGAGCTGCCAGGAGATTCTGCACCTACTGAGTCTGGTTTCAGCATTCCCCTACTCTTTGTGATGGCATTCACTCAGGACTCATCAGGGTATCATCAGGTTCCTTGCTAATACTGATTTATTATATTCAATAGGCAGCATTTTCTTTTTTCTTCAAATATTAGAGATTTCAAAAATCCCTCAAGGTCCCAGTACAAAGTAAGTTAAGTTCAAACCTCACAGCCTTGACAGCTCTGTATTTAACAGTATGTTAAAAGCTCCTTTTCCCCCAGGTCCGTGATGACCTTATAAAATCACAATATCCACAGCCCATGCTAGAACCGAGTCTGAATCAACAGACTTTTTAAGTATACACTTCAAATTTGAAAAAAACTATCCTGAGACTCCAAGATTAATACACTTATTCAGCATACTTCAGAATATTTTTCAAGATAAGTTGAATATAGTCACGCTTACAATCTACTCCAGGTTAATTTTCTTTTCTTTTCCTTTTTTTTTTTTTAGATTTATTTATTTATTTATACAAGAACCGGGGTACAGGCTAGATGTGGGGGAGGGTGAGAGGATTCACCAGAGACAGAGTGGGGAGCAGAACAGGCAGACTGACAAAATACACTGCTGAGGGGAGTGGTGGGCACGGCAGGAGAGGTCTATGTGCCATGTGGAACCCTCGCCGGTCGGCCGGGATCGAACAGGCGCTGCAGAGGCTGCAGACAGCTTCACAGCACAGTGCTCAACCACTGCGCCACCAGGGGAGGTCCTTCTTTTCTTTTTTTTTTTTTAAGATTTATTTATTTATGCATATAAAAGCTGGGGTACAGGCCAGAGATGCGGGGGTGGGGAGTGGTGAGAGGATTCACCAGAGACCAAGTGGGAAACAGAACAGGCAGACTGACTGAAGTACACTGCTGAGGGGAGCAGCGGGGGAGTCAGGAGAGGTCTGCTGCACCATGAGGGTTGCTCCCTGGCTGGCCGGGGATTGAACTCATGCTGCAGAGTCTTCGGATTGCTTCAAGTGTGATGCTTAACCCTTTGTGCCACCAGGGAGGCCCTCCAGGTTAATTTTGTAAGAGTAAAAGAAAATGCTGCAAATCACAATAATAAGATTTGGACTTTCACGTTTAAATGAGCACCTTCAAAAAACGTATACGTGGCAAGTAGTAGAGTGCTCATTTGTAACCAGAGTGCAAAGGGATCTATTTCATAATTTAAGCACATATTTAAAGTTCCTTATTGCTTAAGACCCGGACCCTACTAATCTGTCTGATGGTCATTTGATTACTTGACTAACCTGAGAAGAACCCAGATGGGTGAGGGGAAACGTCCTTGCTCCGCCTTGAACAGGCAACATGGGTATCTGAAAAGAAGGGAGCAGGACTGAAGGAATCCTCTCCTCCACCTCTCTCTCCTCCCCTGTCTAATTTATGGTTGTTGTTGCTTCTATTGGCCAAACCCAACAGAAGCCAGTGAGCAAGGGATTCCAGAAAACACACTCCAAATATTTGACTGTCTCAAGGTACAGAATGGATCTAGTGGGGCAGATGTTGGAGAACCAGCTGTGGTGAAATAATAAATAGATTTGTCCAGGGTCCCTTACACAAAGCTCCTAAAACCCTTGTAATTTCCTAAGTGATAGGAGCATCTTTTGCTATTCATAACAAACCCTTGCATCACAGCCGGGCTTACTCTAAAGTGAGGAATTAGGCTCCCTACATAGGCTCACTGATCTCCGGAAAGTGCAAGTAAATTAGGGGGCTCGAAATTTTAGCCCCATCCACTGATCACTGGAAAGGAGAATGGGGCTGGAGATGAAAATGCTGTGAAAATTCATGGACAGAAGATGTGATGAGTTTTCAGGCTGATGGACATGTGGAGCTCTGAGAGAGTGGACACTCAGGGAGGGCATGGACGCTCTCCCCCACACCATGCTTTAGGCATCTCTTCCATGCGGCGGATGGAATTATATCCTATTAGGGTTGTATATTTCCTGAGTTATATTTGCAATAAATGAGTAATCTCTGAGTTCTATGAGCCATTCTAGCAAATTAATTGAATCCAGGGAGGGAGTTGTGGGCACCTCTTTAGCTTACAGGCAGTCTGAAATATCCAGCTAGTGTTTGAGTTAAGCTGAACTGTTGCACACCCAGCTGGTGTGCCAGAATCACTCGATGTATGTAAAACTCACATGTCTAGTGTCAGAAGTGAAAAGGTTTGTAGTAGAGAGTTGGGCGTGGAGAAGACACATTGGAGTGTATTTTTCCTTAGCCCAGCCCCACAAGGAAACTTACACATTTATACTGTCAGGGGACAAAAGTATCCCATACCCCTCTGGGTCATTTTAGGCTGGCAAATAATCAAATAAGCATCAGATTGATAAAAGTCAAAAAAATTGAATAATAACATGGATACCTCCTCCCATATGACTAACTCTCCCATATGACTTCAGATACCATTTTAAATAACTTAGTAAGGACATGGGACAAGGGGAGGGGTGACACAGGGAAGGTCGGTTAGGGAGGTTACCGAGAAAAGGCACGGCAGACAAAGGCATGCAGATTAAGTTCTGCCTTTTCCACTGAAAAGTGTACTCCCTTACAGAAGTTTCTAGGTAAATCTCTTTCTCAAAAGCAGCCTCCATCCAGCCTTCAGGGCCCTTCCCTGAAGTCAAACTTTTGCCAGTAAGGGGGCCTCTCTGGTGGCACAAGGGTTAAAGTCTCAACACTATCAAGCTATCACCAGCCACTGTGGCCTGAGTTCAATCCCCAGCCAGTGAGCTGACCCACATGGCACAGCAGACCTCTCCTGTCTCGCGTGCTGCTCCCCTCAGCAGTGTATTTCATTCAATCTGCCTGTTCTGCTGCCCACTCTGTCTCTGGTGAATCCTTTCACACACACCCCACACCTCAGGCCTATACCCCAGTTCTTCCATGCATAAATAAATACATAAAAACCTCTTTTGCCAATATGACTTTTTATGGGGTGACAGATTTTCATTCTATACACACTGTTTTCAAAGCACTCATTAAATCCTCAAAATTGAAGGTTGGGAAGCTCACAAGGAGAAGAAATAAAGGAACAGAGCAATGAAGGGCATGCCCAAGGTCAAATAGCTAAGACGAGTAGGACTAGGCCTTTACTCAAGCAATCTGTGCTGTCCAGTGTCTTTGTCATGATTATGCTTCCCACATTCCCGCCCTCTGCACAAACACAAGATATTGTAGCTAGACATTACTTTGGTGCTATGGCTGAGCAATGTGGGTGGCTTGTGTTCTGCTTCTTTTGTTTATTTGGAGATTTTGCCTGGGTTCATAAAATATTATCTCTCTGTGTCTATAATATTTGTTGTTGTTGTTGATAAAGTGCCCAGAATCTTTCAGACCCTCGTGTGGATGATTTATGGCGAACGCAATGCCTGATTATTCACTGTGAGGGGAAAAGAGCAGGCTCTTCTAAACCTACGCAGGGCTGCCCCCTGGGGGCCAGAAGAATGAGCCCCTTCCTGGCAGGAAGTGAAGTGGCTGCAGGAGGCTGATAAGTAGGCTGTGAGCCCCAAGTGTCTGGTGGCGAATGCCAGCAAACTTCAGTAATGACGATCTACTGGGCTCTTTTATGCCAATGTCCATGTTTTCTGCACGTTACCATTCTAACCTCTTAGCTGGCCAGATTCAGACAAGATTACCAAAAAAAAAAAAAAAAAAAAAAAAGTAACTTAAAAAGTGACTATGTTTCCAGAAAAAATGCTCAAAAAGAAGATAATGTTGCTCATTGTCCCATCGCCAGACAGGACTTTTCCATCTCTCTTTCCAGTCTTTAGTCTCTGCATAGCAGTGCATGCACAGCTCTTTAAAATTTATTTTTTAAATGGACTTATTCTGTACAGGCTGCTTTGTAGCTTAATGTATAATCCCGTGTGGTATTCTAATCGTACAGAGTTTTCAAATTTCCTAAGAACATGTCCCAGCTATTTTGTATCGCGGTAACGCTATTGCTAGAAAAGAGTACCCTCCCCCTGGGCACAGATATTGGGCAAACTTCAGTTTCCCAAACTGAAACGTGCACAACAATCAACCTGGGAATATTGTTCAAAGGCAGATTCAGATTCCGGAGGCTTGGGTGGACTTCAGAGTCTGCATTTCTAAGTCTCCCTGGTGACTCTGCTGGTCCGTGGCCCACACTTTGAGAAATACACAGATGTGGTGGCGAGAACTCCTACCTGGGAGTCCAAAACACACTTTCAAATGTTGGCCTGGCTTCTGGATACGTTTCTAAATCTCTTTGCTCTCGTTCTCGCATATAAAGAAGGGATCATAAAAATCTGAAAACTGTTGCAGAAAACATGGATTTATAGTTAGTTGTGTGGATTACTTAGAAGGTGGCTTGACTTGGAATGCAATCATCATAGGAAAGTTAGTTGAAAGGAGAAGCGGACATCTTTCATCTCATATCCCCTACTCCCCCTTCTCACTATAACAGAAGAATAATATCTGCTATTAAAACAGAAAAGCATGTTTCTTAAATGGCTTCTTGCACTTGAGGTCTTAGGCAGTCAATCTAGAGATCAATTATTTTGCCTTTTTAAAGTATAAAAAAGGGAACTAAAACCAAAATTTGACCTGATCCCCTAGCAACCTATTTAGTTATCAAAGGGTTGAAGTCTGATTCATTTCCTTTAGAAATACACTAACATCTCAAATTTTTGTCCAAAATTCAAAAAATCAACTTTTAAAATTTCTGTACTTTCTCTCTGTTCTCTGATTAGGTGCCAGACATGTTCTTTCTCTCCCCAAATCTCCTTTTCCATGGTTTTCTCATCTTGCTGGCTTCTCTTTCTTTCCCTCTGGACTCTTTCATATCCCTTTCCTTACAAAATTCTTGGCATCTTTTTTTTTTTTTTTTTAAATCTCTTCTCAACAAAAGACTCCTCTCCAGGCATCTGGTGTGCTCTTGTGTTTTTCTTGACATAATGATCATTTGAATTTTTCTGGGATTCAAAATCAGAAGATAATCAGATCAGTCTTTAGAGTTTTTCTCTTCAGCTAGGGAATTGCCTGCTAGATCACCTTGTCATTCTTGATTGTACCTATTTCTACAAGAACAGACCCTGCATCAGAATGAGAAGAGCTGAGACCAGAAGAACTTGAGGAACAGGAAAGACAGACATGGGACAGTGATTTAAAACAATATAGGAACAGAAGGAACAAAACAGCTCCCAGGAAAATTGAAGTGTTTTGCTGAAGTGTTGCTGAGACAGACACCACCTAGAGTAAGCTCCGGTTACAGGATAATTAGGGAACACAAAAACAACCACCACGAAACTTCCCGACCACCTAGAGCCCAATCCATAGTCCAGCACCTGGGACAACAGGAGTCTGGCAGCATATAGTCATAGCCAGGGCTGGAATAAGCAGGCTTCCTTCCTTGGGCCACTCCTGCTGTCAGGAGTTCTTTCCTCCTGTGTCAATAAACCCAATAAACCCACACTTGCTCTCACGTTTGGTGTGGCGGCTGTTATTCTTCAACCAGCGAACACATCCGGACTCATGAGCATCCACTCTCCTAACAAGACCCTCAGGGTAGCTTGGCCTACTCCAATAAGAAGAAGGAGCCATGGGTGTCCCAGCTGCTCTGCAACCTGCAAAGCTGTAAGCGTGCCTCCCTCTCTGCACAGGCCTCAGAGCTTCTCCAGGGGGAGTGGATGCCTGGCTGAGTCACCCTGGTGCCTGCCGTTGCCCCAGGAAGTTCTTTGTATGAAAATTGAAAGAGCTGATTCTTAAGTGCTGTTTGATTCTGGACTCCTGTGTTTGAGTCTTGAAGGCCTCATAGGGAGATAAGAATTGGGGGATTATGTTCTCTGAAATCCCCCCCTGGGTGGGCTAGCTAGATCGAGGCAAAGACAAAGAGTGAACTGAACTAAAATAGTTAATTGGCCAAATGAGCCCAAGCTAAAACTGCCAGGGCTTCCTTGTCCAGATACTTAATAAGCAAATGCTATCTTTTTCCTTGAATTTTTGGGGAGTTAATTCACTCCAATTTTCTTGTTGCAATTTTCTTGTTTATTCCTATGGAACCTGACATACTCTCCAGTTTTTCAGTGTGAGGGTGACAGATCCTTTTCTACAAACCCTCGGGGGAGGAGGGGTAGGGTGAGTGGGAAAGGATGGATTCTTTGTGACCGGGTCATTTTTCCTATGGGATTGAGAATCCCCATAATAATGGTGGGGGGAATGAGGGAGTTAATTTAAATACATAGGAAAAGACTCAAATCCTTTTTGCAATAGTGTGGGTACGCTTCTGATTAAAGAGAGCCCATTTACACAGAAGGGAGTTAATGCATGAGTGAAAAGAGAGTGGAGTTCAGGGGAGCAAAATATCCCATCTTGAAATATACCTCTTTGTACATGGATTATTTGGGCTTGATTATTTTTAGGAGACTATAAATGTGGAAGAAGCTCTGAAAACCATGAAGTTGCGTTTTTGTAAGAGGCATTTATACTTGTAGACAAAAGCTCCATTTTTCAGGGTGTCTCTCTTTCTGGATCAGAGCTCAGAGCAAGTTGAAATTTGTAGAAACCCTTATCAAAGGAGAAGGTGGGAGACAGACCCACATGACCAAATCTTTGTTGACTATGCTTTGTCTGAAAATCTCCCTTACCTGGCTCCTCCTATTCCCCCCCTCCAATCTTTCTTTCCTCTTTAGTATTTAAGGAGGTGGTGTGGCCTGGGTACCTTCCGTGGGCGTAGCAGCTTGTAGGGTAAGGTAAAAAGTATCAGGCTTTTCTGCCCTCCCGTCCTTAGGACAGATGACAGAACCCTGTGGTCCTGAATGCATGCCTGATGGCGGGCACCTGGGGTAGGGTGTGGGCATAGGTAGATGGGATTCACCTGGGCTAAGACTGGGCTTTTAAGGACGGCGTTATGAGGACGCCAGTAGAAGCCGAGAATGAACAGAAGCCGAGAGAGAAGCAGAGAAGGCCAGAGAGCCCAGATAGAGTGAAGACTTGCTGGGGGCTGGGAGGCCTGCCAGCCTCCTGGCCCCCCAGCATCCCTGCCTGCCATGCCTGGTGAACCCCAATAAAAGAGCTGCAAAAACCACTGAGGACTCTGACTCCTCCTTCACCCGGTCTGCTGGATCAGAAAATCTGCACTGTGGCCTGTTCCTGTCCCTATAGGCTTGTTCCTTTGTGGAATTGTTATCTATTGGCAAATTAATCACTTTTAGGGTGTGACTGGGCTCATTTGTAAGGAGAATTTGCACTTCTCCACCAGCCCTCCATCTCCACATCTCTGGCCTGCGCCTCCAGATTCTCTCCAGGGCAGTCCGCGCGTGAGGATACTCCATTTCTATTGCTGGTTTAACAACTATGCTCATCATTTCTACCCCCACCTCCAGCTTCTGGTCTTAGGCCTCCATCCTAAATTTTCTATTCTCAGTCTCCATCAGTTCAAAACATAATGCCTCCTCCAGCATTTCCACTTAATTTAATATCTACAATACTGGGATTTAAGCACTATGAGATCATTTATAAAATATCGATGTGGCATATGGCTAAAACAGGAGGAGGGCTTAGACCCTTGGGTGAGTGGAGATGGGCCAAGAGGAATACACCAGGCTTGGTTTGGGTGGTGGGGATTCTTCCCTCAGCAGCCCTTTGGTATAATAATTCTTCATTTTCAAAATACTTGATGGCTGTATTTTCTCTGTTTTTTCAATTAAAGAAACTGAGTCTCAGAAGTAATGTTAACTTCAGCAAGAGGATATAATCTGAGCAAGGAAGAGCTAGGCTTTGAAGGGGCTCAGAACAGGCCTTCCCAAGATTTCCAGAGTTTGCCTCCATAGGACACTCCACTTGGGCATGCACATTGTTTAAAGCTAAGGTAAATTGAGACCGTGGAGGCTGAGAGAAATTCTTACCCTCCCCTCCCCTTAATTGAAGAAGTGATGACCTAGAAGAATGAAGATTGGGGGATATTAGCCAGGTGTGGGATGATCTGGAAAGTTCTGAGAAATGCATCCTTATTTGCACAGTAAATATGAGGTCGTCCCCTTCTCATCATATGTAACCCCCTCCCTCCTCTCTCTTTGGTACCCCTCAGGCTCCTCCCCCAGTCCTTCACTCAAGATTAAAAAAAAAAAACTTGTTCTCCTCAACTAAGCATGGAACTCTCATCATCTATGTAGATTCCTTGCAGACACATTATTAAATTGATTTTTTTTTCTGTCTACCTGTCTGATGATGTTTTCATTACTTGACTGGCCCAAAAAGAATCCAGAGGGTGGAAAAATTTTTTCTCCCCCACTTCATACCCAATCCAGTGACACCAAGATCCCATTCCTTAACTCTGTATACTTCTGCCATCTGTTGGGGCTCAAAGGAAGTGATCTCATACCCCTCTGGGTTCTTCTCAGACTGGATGAGTTATCAAAACAGCATCAGAGGGGTTAGCAAAGGAAAAATCAATGCAATGACATATCTATGGAGAATTTACATGGTTGTAAGCTCTAGAGAATAATGGATGAACCAGGGATATTGATCCTGCATTTAGTGACCTGGGGTGTCAAGGAGAGAAGAAGATTTCACACAACAGACATGGAGGGGGTGACTCCATCCTTACTGAGATTAAAGATGGGATTCTTATATAGAGAGGACATGCTCACTGATAAACCTACAACTAGTTGAGAACCCCTCACCACCCCCCAAAATTGTATTCTTCTAGGTCATGAAAGGGGAGCAGAAATTGCATCTTGGGTTAGGAAAAGGGCAAAAGCTCAAGATGGGAGGATCTCATTTTTGACTGGGAAGGGAGAAGGACTTAGACACAAGCTTCTCCCAGTCTTCAGGACCCTGCTTTCAGGGTGACAGACTTCCAGGACTCGCATATCTCTTACCAACGTGACAAGGGTTTACTCTGGGCACATAGAGAGGAGCCTCTCAGACCCTTTTGGGGAAATAAACCCATGCATCCAAAATACAACACTCGTCACCCGCCCATCCCATTGGGGCAGTCACAGGAAGGCAGTGTCACCAAGTTGCTGCCAGCCCCACTGAGCTTTTGTCTTGTTTTTGTGGCGACAGGAGGGGGGCCCTGTCTTCCACTGCTTTATTCCTTAGAACTGATAGGTCTTGGGATTCCAGTTCAGGCTTCAGTTTGGGGAAATGTGAAGCCAATGAAGCATGTCATGGCCTCATCGGAATGGGGTTGGTTTTTTTCTTTCTTCTCCCTCAGTCAAGTAGAGCTGAATGGATGGGCTCTTGGCAACCTCATCCGATCTATTATGCTCTGATCATTATTTAAACAAATGCTATTCACTGGGGGCCAAGTCAGAGGACAGGACACAGACGGCTCTTTATCAGTCAGCTGGACGGCTCATCCCCTTTCACAAGCCCTTTGTGCTCCCCGAAGACCCCTCAAGTGTGGCGCAGCCCACAAAGGAATGGGAGGGACAGGGCCTTTGTCTGGTTGGGACATCCAGTCGGTCCCCTTTGTCCTTCTGCAGATGTCTTGATCCTTCGGCTGTTTTCTCTCTCTGTTCACATGAAATGCTGATGAAACATCCAACACACTATTCATGCTCGGGGTGGGGGCAGGGGCCCATAGCTGGACAGTCATGAGCAGGCTTCCTACAAGGTCAAGTGGGTTAGCTTATTGAAGGCTAGGCCTCCCCAAAATGTCCAGCTCAGGCTTTTCCCAATACATGTCACCTAACCTTTGCAGCTAAGGGCAGTCGAGGCCCAGCAGGCTACAAGAGGAACTGCAACCACTACTGTAAAGAATGAAGATCAGGACCTCCTCAGTGGCACAGTGGGTTGAGCACAGCACTGTGAAGCTATCTGCAGCCTCTGCAGAGCGGGTTCGATCCCGGCCGGCCAGGGAGCTACGCACATGGCGCAGAAGACCTCTCCTGTCTCTCCCGCTACTCCCCTCAGAAGTGTTTTCAGTCCGTCTGCCTGTTCTGCTCCCCACTCTGTCTCTGGTGAATCTTCTCACCCTCCTACACTTCTTGCCTATACCCCAGTTCTTGTATAAATAAATAAATATTAAAAAAAAAAATAAAGATCACCAGATTTAAGGTCACATATTCAGGGTCACCTCCATAACCGTTTTTATTGTCAAAAGCTGTGTGAAGGCAGGAGGACCATCTAGAACATCTGGTTTTGTGATGAGTCTCCCTCTGCTCATCATGTGAGGCCCCCTCCTCTCTCTGACCTGGGCCCCAACTCCTTGTCAGCTCAGGATATAAGCCCTCAGCCTATCTCATTTACTCTAGAATTGACAGCCAGGTGGCCTTTCCATATATATGTAATGAAATTTGCTCTTTTTCTCCACTAATCTAACATTTTTTTTTTTTTTTTTTGCTGGACCACCTCATAGAACCCAGACTAATGGGGTAGTCATCGCCCACACCCCTGCAGTACCAAGGACAGACCCAGTGTAGCTGTCACAGGGTAATCCCCAGGGAAAGGGGAGGTTTTAGGTTCCCTGCCCCACCCAATGGAAGGGTGGAGCTGAGTGAGAGAGACAGGGAAAGGAGAGACAGGGAGAAGGAAGAAATGAGATCCAGAAGGCCTGGAGGAGGCACATGGAGCAGAGAGACAGGTGAAGAAGCTGCGCTCAATTCTCAGCCTTGAACATGTACCAGGGACTTGGGGGACATGGAAGGAGACACTTGAAATAGACACATGGGGAGGCTGACAATAGCAGCCTTTGAATTCTTGATTTTGCTCTTTCCTTCCAGACTTGTCTGCCCCCTTCTTCCATTTTCCTATGGGTCCCCACCAGAAGGTGCCTGAGACTTGAGGCAGGCTTTCAGGCCTCCGTGTTCCAACTCTGTTTGGCTGGACATTTACCCAGAATGGGATGGATAACTTTGGATGTTTAATTAAATACTATTTTCACTATATTCTTTCTCTCTTCTTCTCTTTATTGCACACCTTATATTAAAGTTGTTCTCTATTGGGGCCTTCCTGGTGGCGCAAGGAGTTAAGACGCAGAACTATGAAGCTATCTGCAGCCACTGCAGTGCGAGTTTGATCCCCGGCCAGGGAGCTACCCACATGGCGCAGCAGACCTCTCCTGTCTCGCCCGCTGCTCCCCTAAGCAGTGTATTTCAGTCAAGCCGCCTGCTCTGTTCCCCACTCTGTCTCTGGTGAAGCCTATCAACCCTCCCCCCACACCTCTGGTCTGTGCCCCAGTTCTTGTATGCATAAATGAATCTTAAAAAAAATAAAGTTGTTTTCTATTAAAGGTCTTACATGTGAAGAGTATGTTTGTCTTTATGTGGTGCATGGCAGAACCCATTTAGAACATACAGGTTTAGGGGTCCTGGGTGCCCCTCCCCTTGCTATGTAACAAGGTCTAGAACTTACAAAACAGAACGAACAGGTGTTGAAAGATGCTTGTGCTGCAGACAGCCTGCCGGGATGCCAATAATCACCCAAGTGATCTCTGAAACACTGAAATGGAGCAAAACTCAGATTCCATCCCTGTAAGTGGGACAATAGTTATAGTTATCTCATAGCATCGACCAGAGGATTGAATAAAATATTGCATGTTGCATCCTTATGGGAACATTTTAAGCATTTATTAAACGCTGGCTTTCATAATTATAGCTGAGGATAGATTTATGGAGGGAGGTGGCCAGGAGTCCCAAAAAGGAGGAAAATTATAGTGTTTCTAAGTCCAAGGAACAAGATTAATAAAAGCTTTTACAAACCTGAAAGTTCTCAAGTAATCGACACTGGTTTAGCACAATGATGGCTGAACATAATTTCCCAGACCACATTTCCACAGAATAATAGTCCAAGAATGTTTCTAGAAGTTGCCTCCCCAAATCCTGTTTAAAGAAAAAGATTCTTTGGTGAAATATATTTGAAAAGCTCAGCATATTTTGCAATACATAATGAACTTTAGTATAAGGATTCTGAGCAATCCTAAATCAAAATAACATAATCCAGTGTTAATCAAATACACTTAAATATGAAGCATTTGTTGTTTCTACAGCTGCTGCTGCTGCTGTTAGGAGTGAGAAACCCTGGGATTTGGCACTGGGGACTGTGTTCGCTGGTCATTCCCAAGAACGGAGTTGGCTAAAAGTCACTCCCCCAGATGAACACTGTCAGCTCCAGAAGTGCATCAGAATGCCCAGTCTCTTACAGAATTACTTTTTTTTTGCAAAAATATGGTGACATCTGGCATGACTCTGAAGGAAAGTCATTCTGAAGACCTAGGAGCTGAGAAGTCTCAGCAGTCCAGGCAGCCTTATCTCAGAGGGAAATAGACTTCCTTATAATGCTGGGACCTCGCAGCAAAGTGTGACTGGCTTTTCATTTGTTGACTTTCCATAAAGTTTTCATTACCAACTTATTTCTAAGAACACAAAGAACACAAAAACTTATAAACACTCAACTCATCTCAACTATTTCCTACTGTAAGGGCAAGGCCTTGAGACTAAGAATACAGTGGAGGTGGCCTAGGGGTTAAGTCTTAGCGTTATCACCGCTGTGGCTTGAGTTTGATCCCCGGCCAGGGGACTGACCCACATGGCGCAGCAGACCTCTCCTGTCTTGCCCGCTGCTCCCCTCAGCAGTGTGTTTCAGTAGATCTGCCTGTTCTGCTCCCCACTCTGTCTCTGGTGAATCCTCTCACCCCCACACCACATTTCTTGCATGCATAAACAGATAAATAAAAATTGAAAAAAAAAATACAGTGGAGGAAGTGTTAGGCCTTGGAAAAGAAGGTGGGAGAAGGGAGGATGAAGAAAAAAAGTGAAGCTACGGTCTTTCAAAGTGAGTCTCTGTCCATGTAATATCAATGAAAATATTCTCCCTATGATAAATTGGTAGCCATATTTTAGATATGTATCCATAGTTTGGGTTTGGGGGGAAGCAGGAAAACCTTGAAGGTTAACGGGTGAAATTTCAGTTTTCTTATATACTTAAGGCGACGTAACTATAGACTAAGATGAGCTGTGATTAAGGCTTTTATAAATTTTTTCGTAGCCCATAGGTCGCTATCACTGCCTTTTTTAGAGTTTCCTATTTCTGGACTTTTGGGGTCTGAGCTTGTCCCACTCAGTCTAATGCTCTATGTCTTTGGGCCATGGACGTATACATCCTTCAGTACAGCACAAAGCTCCCTAAGGTGCAGCATTAAAAGCAAAGACTTTATAAATATATAGAACGCAGTTGTTGTTTTCAACTGTGGCTGATGTTTGTTTGGAAAATCAGGAAAATCATTGTGCCTAACATTTACAGTTCTTGTCATGAATAAACACTATCTGTAAAATGCGGGAACATAGCAAGCTTTTGTGAAATGGGAACTGTCAGTGATAATGCTAACAACGGGCCTCCCCTGGTGGCGCAGCAGGTTGAGCGCAGCACTGTGAAGCTGTCCGCAGCCTCTGCAGTGCGGATTGGATCCTGGCCTGCAGGCAAGAATCCCACATGGTGGGCAGACCTCTCCTGTCTCGCCTGCTGCTCCCCTCAGCAGTGTATTTCAGTCAGTCTGCATTTTCTGCTCCCCTCTCTGTCTCTGGTGAATTCTCTCACCCTCCTGGGCCTCTGGCCTGTACCTCCGTTCTTATATAAATAAATCTTTAAAAAAAAAATAGATAATGCTAACAACACTGATTGGACACTGATGTGAGTTGCATGAGATTTTGTAAAAATAAAAATACAACATGAAGCATGAAGTAGAAATTTGGGAGGGAGTTTCAAAGTTGGGTGGAGGGTTTGCAGATTGTCATTAGAGATAAGCAGATCATCAGAGGTGACTTTAGGTGGTGAAGGTTTCCTTTTGAGTCCATCCTGGCTTGGTGGACCCCAATAACCTTGGAGAGAGGGTGCTAGTTTGCATCTGGATACCAGGCGCTGGAGAGCTTTGCCCCCTCCGGCTGGAGGGCTGACCAATAAGTGATGAGGTTCCTGCAGCTGAGACCTCGGGAAAGGAGTGCTGGGGGTAAGAAGCCGAGCCAGGCTCTGGGGGGGAAGCCCTCCACCCTGACTGTCAGGTCTGTGTTGAGAAGTGGAGTCAGACTCTGCTTACCTTGGCCAACAACCCTTTCTCACGATGGCCCAGGAACTGAAAGATTAGGATCCTTCTGGCAGCTGCTGGCATGTTCTGAATTCACAAGGTTTGAATTTACTCCAGGACTGGGAACCAGCTGCCCCCTGGAGTGAAAGAGGAGGGGCTTTCACATGACCAGGAACCTGAGAGGCAGAGGATTGCTGTGGGAGGAAATGAAATCATGGTTCTTGGAGAGCAGAGCATTTCCTCCAGATTGGGGGTCTGGGCCGCGATGCAGATAGCTTTAGAAACTCAAAGCCTCTCTTAGGGTAAATATTTAGAAGCTGGCAAAATTTAGGGGCTGTGTCATGTTTTTTTAATCATTTCTCTGTGCACATTTTCAACACAGACAGGGCATCTACAGAGTTATAACGTCTCCAGAAGATGACTCATTTCTCTTGGTTTTTACCTTGAATATTGTTGGAGAGGGGTGAGGAGCAGCACACTCAATTTTAATGATTTTTTTCTTGCATTTTTTTGTATATTTGTTGCTCCTAAAAAATTGTCTAGCAGTTTGGTTGTCAACCACTGCGTTGTAACACACACACACACACATACACACATATTATATATATGTACAACACACACATTATATATTATACACACATCATGTAAGTTATATGTGTATGTATATATACATCATGTATATATGCAAGCATTAATGCATATTGTCACACACATGTCCATATGCTTATAAATGCATGCACACATATAAATTAACTACTTATATTTGAATAATTACACATTCACAGAAAATTACAAAGGTTATAGTACAAAGAGATTCTTATGTACACTTCACCCAACTACTCACCCAACTACCATGTTATATAAATGGAATCCTATAGTAGGTGACCTTTTGATATTGGTCTTTTTCGCTCAGTATTATGTCTTTGATATTCACCTAAATAGTATGTATCAGTAGTCTATTATTTTTCATTGCTGTGTAATAGTCCATAATATGACTTTGTTTAAGCAATCTGTTCTTTTGAGAGGACATCTAGGTTACTTCAGTTCTAAAAATTACAAATAAAACTTCTAGAACAATCACACACATAATTAATTTGCCTGTGAGTTTTCATTTCTCTGGGATAAGTGCCCAGGAACATGGTCGCTGGGTTTTATGATATGTTCATGTAGAGTTTTCTTTCACGAAAGTGCAAAATTATTTTTCAGAGTGGCTTTAACATTTTACATTCCTACCGGCAATAAATGAAGATCTGGTTTCTCCATATCATGTCAGTATTTGATGTTGTCACTTTTTTATTTTAACTGATTTAATAGTTATGAAATGATATCATAGTCTTAATTTGCATCCTCATCAGCTGCACTGTCGTATTTAAATGGCTTCATTGAGATCTAATTCATATACCATGCATTTCATGTTTTTAAAATATGCAATTAGATGACTTAGTTTAGTCAGAGTACTGCAATCATCTGATTTTAGAATATTTTCATTACTCCCCTTGCCCCTTAACCTAGACCCTTCAGCCTCCCACCTACTCCACTCTTAGGCAACCACCCATTTGTTTACTATCTTTATAGATTTCCCTATTCTGCATTTTTTTATATAAATGGAATCATATCATCAGTGGTGCTTTGTGACTGGCTTCTTTCACTTAGCACAATGGTTTTAAGTTCCATCCACATTGTACCATATATTAGTACTTTAATATTGCCAAACAATATCCCCATGTATGGTTATAACACATTTCATTTATTTACTCACTTGTCAGTTGATGGGTGTTTGGATTATTCTGCTTTTGACTATTAATGATGCTATTGTAAATATTCATATGCAAGTTTTTTGTGGACATGATAACAATTCTCTTGGCTATAAAACAAGAGAAAATTTGCTAGGTGGCATGGCAACTGTAGGCTTAGCCACTCAAAGAACTGCTCATTGTTTTCCAGAATGGCTGCACCATTTCACACACCCACCAACAGTTCCAATTTGTCCACATCCGTGCCAACAGTTATCATCATCTTTCTTCTTGACTAGCATCATCCTACTGGGTGTGAAATGGAATCTCGCTGTGATACTGATTTGCATTTTTCTAATGATGTTGAGCATTTTTTTTCATGTCTTGATTGGTTGTATAGTTTCCTTTGGTGAAATACTTACGTCATTTGCCCATTTTTAAATTGGGTTATTTGCTTTTTATCTTTGAGCTTGAAGTTTCTTTTCATATTTAAGATACACATCTCTTAGAGAATTCACCAGAGCTAGAGCGGGGAACAGAACAGGCAGACTGACAAAGTACACTGCTGAGGGGAGCAGCGGGCACAGCAGGAGAGGTCTGCGCACCATGTAGGACTCTCACCAGTGGCCGGGGATTGAACCAGTGCTGTAGAGGCTGTAGGCAGCTTTGCAGCCCAGCACTCAACCACTGCGCCACTGGGGAGGCCCTACGATACACATCTCTTATCAGGTATATGATTTTCCCTGTTAACATTATGTTTTCATTTTCTAGAAAATGTTCATCTTTTGAAACACAAAAGGTTTTGATTTGGAGGTTCAATTTAGCTATTTTTTTTTGTTGTTTCTTGCTTTTGGTGTTATATCTACCTATTGCCTAATCTGAGAGCATGAAGAGTAACACCTTTCTTCTAAGAGTCTTTTAGTTTTAGCTCTTACACTTAGGTCTATGATGCAGGTTGAATTAATTTTTTGTATCTGATGTGAAGCAGGGGTCCACATTCATCCTTTAACATGTAGTGCTCCACGTGTTCCAGCAAATCAATATACTGCATGTCATCTTTTAATGATAACACTTAATTTATTAGATGTAATAATTTAAAATTTAGAGCCAGGGTGACCATACCTGTGGGGAGAAATCCTATATTACCAAAAAATTAACAAGGATTTAAAACAGTGGTCCCTCATTAAAAGATGAAAATGAGAAAAGAAAAAAGAAAAACCACTCTCTCACACAATTTACAGTTTCCTAAAAACTATGTTTCAAACTGTATGAAACACAATTTAACTGAACTGCAGTGTGAAAGTCAAATTTATAATCTTTATGAGAGAGATGTGCTTCTCAGTAATTGATAAACTAAATAAGCAAAAAAAAATAAGTTCATGCTCTCTAGATTATCTTAGACTTCTTTTATGAATCTGATCTAATGGGCATACTTACCTATGATAAAAATAGAATGAACACATTTCAAACACATGTGTTTGCCGTATTTTAAGAATTATTTTTTTCTATCTCAAATCTCCAGTTCCTGAGATCTAGGTGACTCCACGTCCCAAAGCATTAACTAATGCTTGATACAGAGCTTCAGGAGCAAAGGCTTTTAAAGTTGTGAAGAATCACTTTTCCTTTACCAAAGGGGATCCTGAGACCTTTCAGAGCAAGTTTAGACCTGGATGAGAGGAGATTTGAGTCCAGTGGCTGGGGGTCTAGTCCGCAGGAGACAGAAGCAGAGGCTGCCAACCCCAGGACCACATTCCTTCTTTTCAGTTGTGCCTTGAATGGTCTCCAGTTTTCTTTGGCCTTCCTCAGAGAGAGTGTAGTACAGCCTCACTCTGGCTAGAAATGTTTTATTTTTGCACTGGATCAATATGGGTTCAGCTCCCATATTTCTTTGCTGTTTTTGAACAGTTTTTTTTTTTAAAGATTTATTTATTCATACATACAAGAAATGGGGTATAGGCCAGAGGTATGAGGGTGAGAGGATTCACCAGAGACAGAGTGGGGAGCAGAACAGGTGGATCTACTGAAGTATACTGCTGAGGGGAGCAGCGCAGGCAAGGCAGGAGAGGTCTGCGTGCCATGTGGGTCAGCTCCTTGGCCGGGGATCGAACTTGCTCTGTAGTGGCTACAAATAGCTTCACAGTGCTGTGCTCAACCCCTTGTGCCATCAGGGAGGCCCACTTTTGACCAGTTTGTCCTCTTCAAAATTTGGTTTCTTCTTTTGCAAAATTGGGATAAATAATCATGACTACTTCAGTGGATCCTTATAAGTAACTGATAATACAAATAAAGCACTGAGTACAGTGTCATGACATACTAGAACTAGTAGCTATTATTTTTATTTTCCCTATCCAAAATTAGGACTTATCGAGCCTGCATTCTTCTCTCTCTCCCTCTCTCTCTCTTTTTTTTAAAAGATTTATTTGTTCATTTACACAAGAACAGGGGTACAGACCAGATGCACGGGAGGGTGAGAGGATTCACCAGAGACAAAGCGGGGAACAGAGCAGGCAGACTGATGAAATACACTGCTGAGGGGAGCAATGGGCGAGACAGGAGAGGTCTGCTGCGCCATGTGGGTTGCTCCCTGGCCAGCTGGGGATCGAACCAGTGCTGCAGAGGCTGCAGACAGCTTCACAGGACGGTGCTCAACCGCCTGCGCCACCAGGGGAGGCCCTGCATTCTACTCTCTTAAATCCTGCTCTGTGAGATATGATCTCCTACTAAGCTGAGATTTTTTTTTAAAATCCTTACTAACTTCTTAATAGGTTTGAAATATTTTTCTTTCTGGGGGAGTAGAGAAGATTTAAATTCCATTTATGCTTTAATTTCCTGAGTGTATTATAAACACTATTGAATTTCATTTGCTATTTTGGGGTTTGAAGGTTACTATAATCCTACTAAGCTTCTATTAACATGTGAGGAAAAATCCAGGATGAGAGGAGAAATCCAGGAAAGAGGAAAAATCCAGGAATCTGTAAAACTCTGTGGCCCTCCCACTTTTTATAACTATAGGCAAGTTGTTCACCATCTGTGCCTGTCACCACTGGCAAAACAAAATGGGAGATAATGTCAGCTTGGACTGTTGTACAAAGTTGCTGTGTTATTCAGAGGAGGTAAACATTGTGCAGAACATTTGAAACTATAATGTTCGCTACATCTATGTGATAGTTTATTATTTCATTGAGTACTCAGCAAAGTGAATTCTATGACAAGATATCAATATTAATTTTTTGGATTACTTTTCATTAAGTTTATACTACCCTATTGGTGACCTCAAGAGACACAAAGAGGATAAAATGGTGAAAAGCTTTAGTTTCTTGTACTTGTAGATATATAAGCCTATTTTTGCATCCATACTTGAAACAGTCAAATAAAAAGCATAGTTTTGATCAAAGTTCTAAGATGTTTTGAAGCATTTTGTTCTGTTTTGTTTTCATTCTTTTCTGAAATTTTCATAGGCTGACTCTCTCTTAGTGGTATGATCTTTGTGAACTGGACACAGATAAATTCAACTTATAATTTTAAGGGTTGGAGAAATGATCCAACAGGCTCTGGTGTGGTCACTTAAGAAATATGCTATTACTCTGAGTGTGTGTGTGTGTGTGTGTGTGTGTGTGTGTGTGTTCAACAAACTTATTTGAAGGTCACTGATTCTTACAGTGTAACATCAGCTTCTTCAGTTAAATTCAAGTATAAAGAAATTATTTATATGAATTTGAAAGAGTGAACTCTATTTCCTTAAAGTCAACCTTCCCCCTCCCAGCTGGTCATTACAGAAAGATGTCAAGGATTATGTTCACCTATTGATAGTGGTGATCACTTCTATACAGGATGGTTTGGGGTCAAGTTTTCCTGTCACCTTTGCACCTTCCTTTATTAATTGAAAGAGTTTGTCCCCCAACTTTTTTTTTATTTATAAACTCATGGTAACTTGGAAACATAGTAGAGTGTCTAGTGCCTTCCCTATGGTAACAACATACCTAACTATAGTACAATGACAAGATGAGGAAACTGACATGGGTACATTACATACCACAAACTGGATTCAGATTCCATCAGCCTTGTGGTAACTCTGTCCTAAATTTATTCCTCTGTGAGCACTGCTGTGCAGGGGAAGGTCGGGTAGAGAGCACATTGCACACGTAGGGATAGACACACAGCTACTTTGAAAAGTAACTTCACCTGGAGGGGGGGAGCAAGCATTGTTTAAAAATGAACAATGATGTAAAAATATATATAAAAGAAAGGAAGGAAGGAAAGAAGGAAGGAAGGAAGGAAGGAAGGAAGGAAGGAAGGAAGGAAGGAAGGAAGGAAGGAAGGAAGGAAAGAAGGAAGAAAAGAAGGAAGGAAGGAAGGAAGGAAGGAAGGAAGGAAGGAAGGAAGGAAGGTAGGTCACCCCAGCACGCATATGGTAACGCACTGGCAGGAAGTTACTTCATCTTCCAAAATTGCTACTTAGGGTGTGCTCAAGCTGGCTTGTACCGGCTGTGAAGGCCAACTGTTAAATTTTTGGGAATTTGTCATGGGTAGCTTGAAATCAGTCATGGTGGAAGTGTTTACTGCAGAGAAAACTATGAAGAGCACAAATTGAGGCTCCCTCTCTCTTCTCAGGGTCTGTTTACCCACAAACAAACTACTCACCTGGCATATACAGCTAGTATTGGTTAATTCTAGTTCCCCACACATCTCTTCACCTGGGTCTCTCAGGAAACCTTCTTCATCAGTAGGATGTTTCATTATCATTCATCATGATTTTACTTGGGGGCATAAAACAGGCAGCTAGACAGTCTAATAACAACAAATGCTCGCTCATGGGTTCTAATAGTACTTTAACATATGGCCCTTCTGGATAACTTCTATTTTGCCCAGGGACTTTCTATGACAAATATTTATTTGCAACCAAGGGAAAAGTGGGGAGCAGGGGGGAGCTAGGCAGTTTTAGGAAGGGTTGGGAGGTAGAGCAATATGGGATCTTACTGTGAATTCTCCATTCCCAGCAAGTGGCAACTGTAGGTGTCTCCACACTTGGGGTCACATTGCCTCCATTCTTTCGGTTCCATTCTTTTTTCTGTAGATCTGCAAGGACTCACTAGTCCTTTTTGTTGAGGTAGATGATGGAACTGGAAGAGAATCTTGCTTGCAATTTAGAAAGGGATCAAAATACAAAGGACTTCTTTGCATATAGTAATGGTGTAATTTCCAAGTTTTATATGGGAGATGACTATCTTCAGTTAACAAGTTCCTCTCAATCCTTATTTCATCAATCATATACAGAAAAAGAGAAACAACAAGAATGAATCTTTCCATATTCTTCCCTTGTGTAAATGTGTTGCTCATTTAACAGATATGTGTGGACTGTTAAATGTAACAACCTACACCAGGTGATGGGATGGGGATCAGGCGTCTTAAATGTTCTCTTACCTCTAATTAACTGGAGGTAAAAAAAAAACCACTGTAGCATAGTAGAGTGGAATGATCATAAGCCCTGGAGTTAGATCCAAGTTCAAAATCTAACTTGGTCACTTGCCAGCTGAATAAAGTTGGGTAAGCTACTACACTTTTATGTGCTGCTTTCCTCATTAGGAAATGCAAAGTCCTAAGCAGCATGAATGATAATAAGTCCTTAGCCTGTACCAGGCATTTTATGTGCATTTGTACAATGTTTCATTACATTTCATTTTAATTTAATTCTTACCATGACCCTGCCAGGCTGGTTGTATTATTTCTATTTTTATGGATGAGAAAATTGAGTCTCAGAGACATTTATTAACTTGATTAAGGTCATAGAGCTAAGGGGGAACTGAGCTGGGATGAAAACACAGGATTCTAATGTCTGTAAACAGACTAATCTGGAGTTCATATAGCATGTGCGGAAATGCATGAAAATTCCTGACAGTTAGTAAGGGCTCAGCTATTGTGACATTGTCATTCATTAAATCTTTAATTAAGTATATGTGAGTTATACTGACAATTATAGAATATGTCATGTAGGATTACATAATGTATTACACAATGCCTTAGTTGCATGAATTATATACATTTTATATAGTGGAATTATAAATAAGACTACATATATAATCATACATATATGTGTAGTGGAAAGTTCACTAACCTTGGAGCCAGATAATTTGTTCCATATCTTGGCTCTGCTATTTACTAGCTCTGTAAATAGGCCAGTCACTTACTGTAGTCTCACAACATTGGCAATCCTGTCACAGCAGTTGAAAGTGAAGGGATAAATAAATGAGTAAACAAATGAATAAACAAAGGTTTAAGGTGTCTTCCAGGTCTTAGTAAAATGACACTCTAAGAATTAATACAAATCCTTCTCAAACTTTTCCCAAATTCTTTCAAAAATAGAAGAGAAAAAAAATGCTTTCAAATTCATTTTACAAGACCAGCATTACCTTGATGCCAAAGCCACAAGGAAAGAAAATTACAGTTCAACATAAATTCAAAAATCTTCAGTAACATATTAGCAAATCAAATTCAACAATACCTCCACCATGATCAAGTGGAATTTATCCCAGGGGTGCAAAGGTGCTCCAGCACCTACATATCAACGTTCTATATACCACATTAACCAACTAAAGGATAATAATTACCCCAGATGCAGAAAAAGCATTTGACAAAATTCAACATCCATTCACGATAAAAATTCTCAATAAAGTGGGTAGAATAAAGGTCATGCGTTACAAGTCCATAACTAACATCATAGCTCATGGCAAAAAGGGAAGGGTTTTCCTATAAGATCAGAAACAAGACAATGGTGCTCACTCTTGCCACTTGTATCCATCATCGTATTGGATAGAACAATCCAATTGTTCCACTCACCCAGTTCATCCACCTATCCAATTGGACAGTCCTAGTGGGAGCAATTAGGCAAGAAAAATACAAAACAGTCTCCACACTGGAAAGGAAGAAAAGTGTCATCATTTGCAGATGATATGATATTACATACAGAAAACCTAAAGAACCCACTAAAAAAAAAGAAAAAAACCTGTTAGAATTAATAAATGAATTCAGTAGAGCTGCAAGTTACAAACTCAATACAGGAAAATTTGTTGTGTTCCTATATATTAATAAATAATAAAGTATATAGAGAAATTGAGAAAATTCCATTTAAAATTGCATCAAAAATAATAAAATAAGAATAAATTTAAATAAGGATGTGAAAGACATGTATACTGCAAACTCTAAGGCAATGATCAAAGAAATTGAAGAATATGCAAATAAATAAAAAGATAGTTTGTGCTCTTAGATTGAAAAGATTAATATCGTTAAGTGTCCATACTATGCAAAACAATCTATAAATTCAATGCAATCCCTATAAAAATTCCAATTGCACTTTTCACAGTAGTAGAAAATCTAAAATTTGTATGAAATCATAAAAGATCCTGAAGAGTCAAAGTAATTTTGAGAAAAAAGAAGAATAGAGGCATTATACTCCCTTTTTTAAGTCAGATAATAAAGTTATCACAATCAAAACAATATGATATTGATATAAAAATTGTCACATAAATCAATAGAAGAGTGCTGGTAGGAAAGTAAATTGGTACAGTCTTAATGGAAAACAGTATGGAGATTTCTTCAAAAATTTTAAATCAGAACTTCCATATGATGCAGCATTCCATTTTTGGGTATTTATTTAAAGAAAATGAAAACACTAACTCAAAAAGATATATGCACCCCTGTGTTTATTGCAACATTACTGATAATAGCCAAGATACAGAAGCAATCTAAGTATCCATCAATGGATGAATTTATAAAGAAATTGTGATACACACACACACACTGGAATAGTAAACAGCACAAAGCAGTGAAATAGTACCATTTGTGACAACATGGATGGACCTTGAAGGTGTTATGTTAAGTGAAATAAGTCAGACACAAACACTAAATACTGTAGGATTTCACTTACAGGTGGAATTTTTAAAACAACAAAAAACAAAAGTCAGACTTGTTTATAAATGGAACAGATTGGTGGTTGCAGGGAGGTGGGAAAAATAGATGAAGAGGGGAAGGAAGGTACAAATTCCAGTTAGAATATAAATAAAAATAAGTCACAGGGATTTAATGTAAAGCCTGGTGACTATAGTTAAAACAGTTGCATATTTGCAAGTTTCTAAGAGTAGATCTTAAACCTTCTCCTTCACAAGAAAAATATTGTATAATTGTATATAATGATGGATGTAACTAGATTAGTTGTGGTAATCACTTCACTATATATATATATATATATATATAAATATCAAACCATTATATACATCAGATATATGTCAATTATCAATTAAAAAAAATTTAACAGCAGACGTTACAATTCACTTGTCTCCAGCATAAAATAAATGTAATCCTACTGCTGTGGGAGAAAGACAACTTTTGTGATACTCACATATGTAAGATTAAATAATTAAATAACTAATACTTGAGACTAGTCAGTGATGTCTGAGTCAGGTGCCCCATTACAGTGGTTCCTTAACCTGCCCCTTTGTGGTGCCCATGGGTTACTGCAAAGGCTTCCCCGCAGCGCCTGCTCCTTCGCATTTTGGCAGGGACTTGCCTTGCTGATTGTGTGCTGCTTTTCTACCCTAATGGGCAGGACAACGTTTGTTTGTCTCCATAGAAACAATGCTTGCTTGCCAATGCAATACTCTGGCTGAATATGTTTGACTTGACTTTGTCAGAGAGTGCCAGGAGTCACATTCAGGACGACCGTGAAGACTGGGGTGGCTGGAATAAGAAGCATCCTTTCTATCCTACTGTCTTTTATACTTTTTGCTCTTATATTATTCTTTTATGCTACATGATTTTGTACTAATAAGTTAGATGAAAACATAATCAAAATATGATTTATGGAGCCTGTTATTTAATGTACATTCTTTATATATAAGTCACATGTTGAAACCCTTTCTAATTTGCTACATAGCTCATTTAATCCTCACCAAGGTCCAACAATGGAGATGATATTATTATTATTATTATTTTCCCATTTTACAAAAAAGAAAGGGAGGCATAGGATGGTTTATATACTCAGTGACACATTTCAAAATACATACAAATATCAAATCTTTTTAAAAAAAGATTTATTTATTTATTTATTTATTTATTTATTTATTTATTTATACACATAAGAACTGGGGTACAGGCCAGAGGTGCAGAGGGGTGAGAGTATTCACCAGAGACAGGGTGGGGAGCAGAACAGGTGAATCTACTGAAATACACTGCTAAGGGAAGCAGCGGGTGAGACAGGAGAGGTCTGTTGCGCCATGTGGGTTAGCAACCCAGCCAGGGAATCCAACTCAGGTTATAGTGGCTGGTGAAAGCTTGATAGCAGGAGACTTTAACCCCTGTGCCACCAGTTAGGCCCCAAATATCAAATCTTTATTGGACTGATCTGATAGATGGCCTGCTTGGCTTGGGGCCCAGTCTGTCTGTCTGTTATGCATATGTATTGTCATTGGTAACACAGTACAAAGAAAATTGGACAAAGAGAGAAAAGGCCAACATAACTGGGTCTTTGCTTTACTTCTGTGGGAAATGAAAATAAAATAGAAGCCCCTGGCTTATTTTGAGCGGTGCTTTCATACAACAGCTCCCGTAAAATTGGGGTGATACCAGTGATAAGAAGTAGTGATCCTTTGTCAAAAGAGTGATTTACAAAATTCCATCTATGATTCATAATGACCAGCTAATGGAATAAAAGCTTATCTATTCAGGATTTTGTACAAACAAGAAATTATTACTGTTTTTCATTCTTGTGCTTCTTGGGAGGTAATTTTTTTCAGTACAAATACCTATTTTTGCTTAAAAAATCCCTTTAAGAAATACAATATGTTTGGCAAAGCTATTTAAAACATAACACAGTTATTTAAAAAGAATTCAAGAGCACACCCAGAGTCAGAGAAATTCTAGATAGGATAACATTGGTTCCTTGGCTATTCTCTGGGGAGGCAGGCCTCCCTGGTGGGGAGTTAGGGAGTGAATTTGGTGAATTGCCTGGGCCCCTTTTATTTGGCTTCTCAGCCAGTCTGGAAATTCTTGGGGACTGTGAAATTGGTCGTTAAGTTTCTGAGTCTTTGTGTTTGCAAATGAATTTGTTCCCTGGGTGATGACAAAAATGCAGCCTCTCTGAAACAAGGAGAGGCTGCAACAACAAGATGGCGAAAAAATCACGCTAGAAGAGTGGACGGTCTATGGTTAGACTATTGCTTTCATATGGGTGTGCAGAAGAGAAATTCAAAACCAAGGGACACAAACTACCCCATAAAATCAGAAGCACGTTTTCCCTAAGATGAGTTTCCTGGCTTTCTGGACAATACTGCCCTCCAGTGGAAAGAGAGTAGAATACAGGGCGCTGGGGGAAATGAACCAGGAGGGGCGAGGAGCCGCCCAGGGAAGGCTTTAAGATAATAGTTCTCTTGAGGATGTTTTCTGAAGAGCTTTTAGCCTATGGAATGAAACACTCTTTCAAAAAAAAAAAAAAAAAAAAAAAAAAAGGAAAAGAAAACAGAAAAGAAAAGGGAGAAATGGGGAGGAAATAACAAAACAAACAAAAACCCAGAAACAAATAAACTGGGCCAGTTTACCTATTTTTCTTGCCATCCACACAGGCAATTCCTCCTTCACAGTCCAAATCATCAACAGCAGCAGGAGAACAACCTCGGAGACTCCACTAGGCCCTGGGAACTGTGTTAGATGCTGAGGACTGAGACTGAAAAAGGCATATTCTTTGTCCTCAAATAACTCTCTTTTAACCGGGGAGTTTGTGGGGAGGGATAGAGTAATTTAAGTCTGGAAGCAATTTAAATATGCACAGTAAGTGACAAGACAGGTGCACGCAGAATGCTTTGGGAGAACAAACCATGAATCCAGCTTTTGAAGAAGTTGATGACTAAGGTGAGTCTCCGAGTATGAGTAAGGCTGATGAGTGAAGAGAAGCAGGAAAAGCATTCGAGTAAACAAAAAAAGAGAACATGAATTTGGTCTGAGGCCTTTATACCTACCAGCTCTCAGACCTGTGGGTGTGTGGGGTGTGTGTGTGTTGAATGCGGTGGAAAGAAGTGTATGTTATATCAGGCTGGCGAGGCAGAATGCAGTCTAAGGTAGGTGCCCCAGAACATAGGTAGCTTTGCCAAGGGAAGAGTTTGAGCCTAATCTCTAGAGAGCTGGGGCAGATCAAATAGCAAACTAGTGTGGGCTCCAGGGTCTTACTCCAGTCCCAAGGCCTCTTTCTGTTATGTACTTAGTTCTGTAGACATCTGAGAGTGAATCAACCCCAGGCAGGCAATGAGAAACCAAAGAAGAATTTTAAGATGAGAACGATGTATGACTTGCACATTATTATTTTTTTAAATATTTATTTATTTATGCATACAAGAACTAGGGTACAGGCCAGAGGTGCGGGGCATGAGAGGATTCACCAGAGACAGAGTGCGGAACAGAACAGGCAGACTGACTGAAATACACTGCTGAGGGGAGCAGTGGGCGAGTCAGGAGAGGTCTGGGTCACCTCCCTGGCCGGGGATCAAACTTGTGCTGCAGTGACTGCGGATTGCTTCATAGTGCTGACGCTTAACCCCTTGCACCACCAGGGAGGCCCTGACTTGCACATTAAGCCAAATGCCAGAGTAGGGCATATTTCAAGAGAGCAAAACTGGAGGCAGTTATATTAACCAGGACGCTGGTGCAAGATTCAGCTGAGAAGCTTAATAGAAGTTCTGGCAACAAAGAGCAGGTTGCAGAATGAAAACAGCAAAGCTTGTGGAGTATTGCAGGTGGAGGGTGAGGGGAAAGAGCACAAAGCCCATGAGTATATCCTGATGGCCTCTAGCAATGCGCTCACTTGGGGGACATAGGAGGAGGAGGTCTGGAGCGGAAGATCAACTCAGACTTAGTGGTTTCCGGGATCCTCATGACTTTTTTTTTTTTAAAGATTTTCTGAATATATTTTTTTAAAGATTTATTTATTTATTTATTTATTTATTTATTTATTTATTTATTTATTTATACAAGTACTGGGTACAGTCAGAAGCGTGGGAGGGTGAGAGAATTCACCAGAGCCAGAGCGGGGAGCAGAGCAGGCAGAAGGCCCAAAGTACACTGCTGAGGGGAGCAGCGGGCGGCAGGAGAGGTCTACGCGCCATGTGGGACCCTCCTCCAGTGGCCGGGGAGCAGCCGGGGATTGAACCAGCGCTGCAAAACCTGTGGGCAGCTTCGCAACCCAGCGCTCAACCGCTGCGCCACCGGGGAGGCCTGATCCTCATGACTTTTAACCAACCTAAGTTGATGTCCATTGCATTGTTTCTGGACTTTATGTGTATTCTTTTTCTATTAATTCATTGAGAGAGAGCAAGGTTCACATCTTGTTTCATTATGCCCGAGAATGCCTTTTGGAATAGCACTCTTATCAGATGGTTAAAAACATGGATTTCATCAAAAATAAATGAAGATGTGTGCTTAACTAATTTAATGTACTTAATTAATAAAAGGGACCAGCACAATGACTGAGCTGATTAAAGATGGCTTGAGGAGCAGGGAAGGGGGTGCTGTAACGAAAGCCATATGTTAGAAATAAAACTGGCTCATGTACCTGGAGGAAGCAAACCTATTCTCTGGATTTTTCTTTTATGTGCTTGTTTCGGCAGCACATATACTAAAATTGGATTTTTATTTTACTCTCAAGCAGAAAAAAAATCATACCTTATCAGTTAAGTTAGTGCCTAAATATTCAGGGTTATAAGACATCTGGGTTCCCATCAATTATTGCACTTTCTGAGTCAAATGACTTTCTAGTTAGCATATCAGAAACTACACTGAAGTAAAATCATAAAGACACATCTTCATCATTTCACCTTATTTACAAGTTTTGAATATATTTCTGCATACTTTTCTATAGTAATCATAAGGATATTAATATATTAATATATATTGAAAACATTCATCTGCAATCGGTATACAAAATAGGTTTGAGGTGGTTTAAATTAAAGGCTAGATAAAGTGAATTAAAGGCAAAATGATAAAATCAATAAGTTAGAGTGAAAATAGAAAGCAGTGATAAGAAGCCATAATTAAATTTTAGATTTGTTCATGCATTTCTAGGCTGCCAAGGCAACATGGGTAACATGGTGAATTATTTATTTCCTATAAAGGAAGAAAAATCCAGTTTCTGAGGTGGGGGTTATTTTGCTTTGTGTTTCTTCCTCCTTGTAACTTAAAAAGAAAAGGTCACATGGGTCTTCATGTAGGTAGATGACATAGGTTGTCATCAGCATTTTTATAGTAACTATAAGCAAAGATTACTAATGACTTTGTTATAAAGCCTGTTGATCAAAACCAATGATCCCATATTTGCAATTCCTCTGCAGGCAAACACAGTCTAGTAAGACATCTTTATTTGGAGAAACTTCAGTGAGCAAATGACTTTCTAGTTAGCATATCAGAGGGCAAGAGCCCTCACGATTCAACCTTGCATTCCATGTATGCCCATAAAGTTGCTGGTGTAACAGAAGCATTCCCCACGGGTCACCCAGCAGAGGCCCCCCCCTCAGCAGTGTATTTCAGTCAGTCTGCCTGTTCTGCTCCCCACTCTGTCTCTGGTGAATCCCCCACCACACCTCTGGCCTACACCCCAGCTCTTGTATGCATAAATAAATAAAATAAATTTAAAAAAATAAATAGAATCGGAGTCCATCAAAACAGGTTTTCATTTGCAAAATTACCCAGCATCCACAATAACTGCCTATTCCATGGCATGCTGATGTGTTCAGTATTTTTCTTTCTTTTAACTTATTGAAGTAACATTATTATTTCAATTTTAGCTATAATCACTATAAATCAACATGTGTGAAGTCTGCATTAAGTTCACCACCAAAAGTCCAATTCTGTCCTTCACTGTGCAATTGACCCCTTTTACCTCCCACCCCCACTGTAACAGTACCTTTCTTCTAGAGACCTCGTCCACAGGAAGCCGTCATCAATGATGGGCCTTGTGATCTCTTCAGGGCCGAGGTGACATCCTTCTTCTCTGTTTTAAGGATTTGACGTAGCATACAGTTGGTGCCTATACATGGGTAACAACATTGTAAAGAACACATGAATGACATTTTCCCTAGCAAATATAGGCCATAATTGAAAGAAAAAAACCTTTGCATGGATCTTTTGTGCTTACCCCCAAATACTAATAAAACTTTAACAGTTCTTCACAGTGACCAACACAATTATACCTCATAATGTGCCATATTGGTTCTGATTTCTCTCACATGCACATGGATTCCCACATTAAACTATAAGCTTTTTGAGGGGAGATTGCCACATACCAGGTCACAGAGATTGACAGACAGTGGATATTCACATAACATATACTTATTAATTTGCTGCATCTACAAGGTAGACAAAAAAGGGAGGTGAATACAGATAGACAAATAATATCTAGGATAACCAGAAGATTTTCTCCCATATATCTGCCAATCAGGCATGCTAGCAATGCTAGCTTTCCCCCATCAAAGCAAAATCTGCCTTTGACTCCACCCAGCCCTGGTAAGGCACAGTATAAAATTCAAGTGGATTGAAAAGAGAAGAAATCCATTTATTCTCCTTGACACAGAGTTTGTGCCCTGCCAGTACACTGCTATACCTGCCTCCTCGCTCTGTTTTTTCAAAAGTAAACGAGCTAGTTATAAAAAAAGCCTATGAACGATGCAAGATAAAGTTTTAAAAAATGCAGCTTGTTTTATTTTTATAGAAACTAAAACACCAGAGTTCATTGATACCTATATTAAATACACAAATTATAAAATAACCATCCATAAAACTTTACATACAATAAATTGATTACAATCTCTACAGCAATACATATAGTACAGGTTCACGTTCCATCTACTTGAGAGGATCGTTCTGGTGAAACCCAGTCAACTTAGAGTTTTCTTCCATTAATAAACAAGCACTGAAGCAATATATGGATCATGCTAATTAGATGGAAAGAATCCTAATTGAGGCAGTTGACTGGATAAAAAGCTCAGAGATAGGCCCCCGCTGCATTAATACAGTAGACATCTGGGGGGTGGGGGCGCGGTATGCATCAAACACCATGTCTCTATACTTGAGTCTCCACAGAATTGTATCTGGAAGTCTAAAACATGCACGAACCCTTCTTAGAATGGAATTTTTAGCTGATAAAAATATGGGACTTTTGATTGATGTTAATACTGTAGACTGGGCTGGACTTTCTACTGCTTTTCCCAGAAAATCATTGTTCTCATGACAAGGCTTGTTTGTGGGCCTGGATCAACAGAAAACCAATGAGCAGTTCTTTGCTTTAGTCAACAACAGGGACTAGCAGTAGGAATTGAAGGTGGTGGAGAAGAAGAAGAGTCTGGTAAGGGAACAGTACAGATACCGGCTAAAGAAAAACATGGGTTACCCAGCAGCTTCAGAAAAATCCCTTGCTTGAGTCCTCCATCCTAGGACAGAGCACACATTTAATAAAAGCTCACATCATACTATGTACAAACTATTATGTGTTGAAATGCATATCACATGTTTCAGAAAGTGTTTGGATTTTGATCTGACTCATTGTGGAAAGTTTTTGTGGTAATGGGGGGAAACAGGCACATTTTGTGAGATGCCAATCAAATATAAGTGATTGCTGTAATTAAGGGTTGCTGGGGAGCTGCTTTTAGGAAGTTGCATCATCCACTCCTTAGCAAGTTTGGGGACCTTGGTTGAAGCAAAGTTGGACTTGTTATTTAGCTATACCACGCCCAACTCTACAAAATTTTGGTATAATAAGGATATAGATGCACAGGCACAGAGACCTCAATGCAGAAACACAAAAACAAAAGCAGGGGACCTCACCCAGTCAACATCCCCTACCTCTGAGTTTGATACACTAGGTCGAACATGTAACCTTTCTATTTTTTGTCATGTGACTCCTTGAAGTATATCTTTAGTACTTTTGACTCAACATTAGATTTGAACTCTCAACAATAGATTTGTGGAGAACAAAACTGCCAACTACACACAGCAAAAGGGTGTGAATCTGCTCAGAACTGAAGTGGGATCTTAGAGTTTGGCACTCGAAGAGGTAAAAGCAACTCTACCTTTCTATTCTGTCTGAATTCTCTTGCAATATGCCTAAGATTTAGTCTTGAGACAATAAATTATATAGAAACGACAGGGCTGTTGAATAGAGTGAAGGCTCTCGTCCCTCAAGACCTTGCCACCTACTTTTCCCCCTTAGAAAGCAGAAGTCTGCTTAAGAGAAGCTCAGGCGCATTCTGAAAACATTAACTCTGACATAAACGGGCATCTAAGATTTGCTTTGATTACTAACCTCTCAAAAGTTTTATCGAACTTGATTTCAATATAGTGGATACATCCAAGTTACAAAAGGTGAGAGAATGAAACTTTCCCAAACTATAATTAAATTACCAGTACTTTGTTATGAAAATCTCACAAAGGGTTATAAGCAACACAGCCCCCAAACATAGCAAATTCTTATTCACATTTTGTGCCACTCGAACATATCAAAAAAGCGCAATTAAATATTTAAAAAATAAAATGTCTACACTGTTCATCTATTTTGATATAACATATGTAACCCAAATATTTAACATTAACACAAAAGTGATGAATATTGTCTTTACAGTTTCCATGGAAACCTAGACTGGTTTAAAAAAAAACATACTTCATTTTAAAACAATGCATTTATGAAAATTATGTAATTTTCATTCAGTAAATTATGAATTACACAAGGAGTTTACAGAAAATGTTGACATAGGCAAAAAAGTACAAGTTTACCAGATATTTATTTTAAATTGAAAACAATTCAAGTATGTTGAAATAAAATACTGTAGCAGAAGTTATTTGGCAAAACTTTCTTTTATTTCTCGTGGAAGAACAAAGGTCTCCTTTTGTGCTAGTGACCCATGAACTGCCCTTTAGTGCTATCTCTGTGAGCAGTGGTTTGTGGATGGAAGAAAAATCAAAGCAAAATTTATTCCTCTACCCCTAAAAACTTCACGATTGGCAATTATTTCATCCAAATGACATAGATTAAGAGATATATTTACTTTGAGCAAACTCTAGTGTTTCCTGAATAAAACGAGACCTTAAAATAAAAAAGGTGGTAGAAGCTTTTTAAGATAGACAGATGAAGTCTGTCCATTTTTTACCTTTCTCGTGGAAATTTTCCTGTCCTGAATAACTGTGCCAAACAGTTATTCATTTTATCTCAGACTATTTTTTAAATAACAATTACGTCTATTTTCCAGGAGGTTATCTTGTTAATAAACATTTAATAAGTGAACCCCAAAGAATGTAGTTTTGATTGCTACTAACTCATGGACTAAATGTGTTAAGATACAGAAATTGAGGATCAAGTGCGTTTTATCTGCATTCTGCAGGGAGAGGAACCAGCTTAAAGCTCCCCATTCTTAACAAGTCACTCCTTTTATTACTGCAAGATCAGATGCAAAGGAAGTATCCAATTAGATATGGTCCTTCTCCACGGGTCTGTGGTTGATTGAAACACACACTTACAGTTTTGCCAAAGTTTCTATAATCATAGAAATAGGTAACAGAGAGCTGTATCTATCAAAATTCTAAACCTTATCCAATGAGGTGTTAATTTTGAGGATCTGAATAGGACTTGGGAAAACAATCACCTTTTAGCCTAAAATCTAGGGAAATTTGCCAATCTCCTGGAATTAAGCAAAAACAGTCCTCAGGTTGAATTGGCCCTAAATGTATCCAAAGCTGTTTAGCTGGTCATCTGAGTTATCATTACTCTCAGACGATGCTTGTGTGTGATACAATCAGATCTATAGCAGAAAATGTATGTGATTAAACCACACTACTTTTAGAAATATTTCTAATCCTATAAGCCACAATCAGTTCTTGGATATACAGCTTTCTTTGTGGGAAAAGCAAGATGACTAGAAGTATGTTTGGAGGAGCAGATAGAGTATGAATTGCTCATCTGGACCCTGGAATGGTCATTTCAAGGGCAATGAAGAGGCAAGTCCAAGAATGGAAGAGTGACTTTTCCTCTCCATGTTTGTGGGCTGAGACTTGCAAGGGTGGATCACAGAACTCAGTGGCATCCTCTTTCATGTTGCTTGTACAATAAATTGATAATTCATAGTTAATTTGAAAATTAGTTGAGCAAAGAACCCAGCAGGTTAGTTTTGCTTTTTTTTTTTTCCTTGCACATTTCCAGGAGGACATATCGCTGGAACTTGCTCCAAAATGGAAGGGATAATCAGATTAATTATGTGATACTATCAGTTTATCCCAAACCCTCTCCTTTAATAAAAGTGGAATTTTGTAAAATGGCATGCAAATGCAATAAGGAGAGCGAGGGGATGTTTATCATTGAAATGACACATTCTTCAATCTTGTTCAATAGCATGAGATGATCTATTTACCACAGATTATTAGAGATCTTGGCTCTGGATCTCTCTATCTTTTATTGCTAGTAATGTCCCACGTAGTCTGATGGGAAAGCTTCAGTGCTACATTGCTTAGATTTAACCAAACTGAAGCACTTATTTTATTATACAGGGGACTTTTCCTCAACAATACAAGAAAGTCAAATAATATAGCAGTCATGATAATTACAAAGCACTTTGTGCTACTTTAAGCACCTCTTTTTTCCAGAATTGCAAAAAAAAGACTTTATGAAAAAAGCATTTTAACCTCATTTTGCAGATGAGGAAACTGAGGCACAGAGAGGTTAAGTGACTGGGCCAAAGATACCTGGGTCAGCAGTAAGAATAAGAACAAAAAATGGGACCCCAGCATTCCAGCCTTTCTTGAACATTCTTTAGTGTTCTGGCATTGAAAATGCCAGTGCTGAAACCAAAGAATAAGATACTGAAGCCACATAGGGAAGGATTTGTGTAGCATTTCATAGAAAGTGTTTCTGTTTCCCTACACACATCCTCTATGCATGGGAATTCTAGCCCTGTAAATAAAACCTTGACATTTTGAAAAATTGAGTTTGTTTTGTTATCTACAGTAAATGAGGTGTAAAATTAGCTTTTCAGGTACATTTATTTGCTCTCAGAGCTGAATACAAGACTCATATTACATAACTTAGGAAAAGTACCAGTCTTCTAATTGTCTCTGGTAGAAAATGACCTTATCGGTATCATAATGTTAATTGTATATAAAAAAGTAGAGCTATCTTGTCACTGTCAGCTCTTTGTGAAAATTTTTTTTTCAGTCTAAATGACAAAAGCCTAGAATGTTCTAGGCATATCAGGAGTCTCTTAAAAATAATCATACTTTAGTTTACTATTCACATCTTTGTGGCAAACTCAACTGTTGGTAGAAGGGTTTACTTATTGCCTCTATCATAAAACATATTTATTTGCAGGCAACTTTAGGCAGCCATTTGAAAACCGGTATTTGGAAACTGAAAGATTCAGAGGTGCTGTCTGGCCCATGTTCCCTCTAGAAGTTGGTACTTTATACAGAACTAAGTCAGGGAGCTTGTGATTTACAGCAGCATCTTCTTAATTTTTATTATGAATGAGATCAGTCCGTTGTCTGTGGAGGAACACAAGTGTGACCACCAAGAAGAGGCCAAGGAAGCATCGAATCAGCTTATTTCTTTCTTGTGTTGCATTTGCCTGGGTCCGTCGTCTGGGTTGCCAGTTCAGCTGGGGTCACTGTGAGCCGCTTGTGAGCTGTCATCTGTGAAATGCATTCCCCAAACTCCACCTTTTGCAGAAAAACAATCTGAAGACTGCATTTCTTCCTCTTCCCATTGCAGATGTCTCTGTTCCTGAGTTTAAACAATAATAAAGACAGAAAAGCAAATCCCTGTAGTAAGAAACCAGACTTTTCAAATGAAACATTTTATTGTAAATAGCTCCTCATAGGTATTCCTCGTGCTTCATTCCCCTCCCACCCTTGTTTTTTGTTTTGAATTTTTTAAATGATGTTTATTTCAGGACTCGTGTTTCCATGGGGTGTTACATTAAAATGACCCCCCTGCACAGCAGGAGTAGAGTGTTTCTTTATAACTTTGGTTCCATGCCCAAGACACATCTTTGCTTGATCTGCTGAAACTGGTTCCATTGCTGAATTTCTTGCTTTACACAATATATGTTTATAGTTCTTTTCTTCTGATTTGACATATACATGTTTCATTAAATGCAGCATATATTGTAGATTTTCAACAGGGTCATGTAGGAACTGTCAAGTAAGAAACCTTGAATAATGGCTTTAAAATACACGGTTGTAGTCCTGGCTACAGGGTAGTTCTTAGTTTTTGATCTCCCTCTGACTGGTGTAAACATTTTTGCCATCTTTGAAGGTTTAGAAGCATTTGACTTTCTGGGGTCTTATCCATGATTTCGGTTACTCTGTAAAACAGAGGGAAAATTTCTTTAATCATTTCTTCCAGTAGCCAAAACAGAATAAAAAATTTAGAGAAAAAAAATTTTTTTATTGTTTCCACTTCTTTGAGCTGTTGATTTTGTGCCAGACACATAAAAAAAAAATCCCTAAGCTTGGCTACTTTAAATGGCAGAGTAGGAGAATATCTTTTGAGGGCTGTTGCAACATAACACATCCAAAGCAATGAACAGCTCTTGCCTCATAGCAAGGGGCCTAAGGCATTAGCTACTATCATTATTGCTTTTCCTCTGGGACCTGCCAAGGCAACGCCTTGAGAAGCTCAAGTGAACCATCATGCTTACCAGTACTATTAAAGTATCATTTTAAAAGTGGATCTATGTGTTTCTATGTCTCAATTCCTCCCCAACAAGTATAACCCACGGAAGGTGGCTGTACCTTAAGGCCCTGACCACAAGATTCCCTGGGAATTTTATCACCCAGGTTTCCTGGCTGATCCCAGAGAAGTCCCTGAAAAGATACTTCCTTGAACTATGCCAGTCAGGATACCTAGCCCTATCTTTCTGTCTGTCTGTGGGTCTGGGTTTTCACTTGTGTAGAAGTCTAAGACATACTGCTTTCTCTCAACAAAGGCTGGAAAAGCATAGGCCACACTGCTTATGCTGCCTAAGCATGTAACCTGCAGAGTGTGAACAACGTGGGTGGAAAAAATTGGATTTCTATTTTCTCATTTTATGCCCAAGGACAAGTTTCACTTAACTTTTTTTAAAAAAAAAGATTTTATCTTACTTATTTATGCATACAAGAGCTGGGGTATAGGCCAGAGGTGTGTGTATGTGTGGGCGGGGGGTGGGGGGTTGGTGAGAGGATTTACCAGAGACAGAATGGGGAGCAGAACAGGCAGACTGACTGAAATACACTGCTGAGGGGTGCAGCGGGCGAGACAGGAGAGGTCTACTGTACCATGTGGGTAGCTCCCTGGCCAGGATTGAACTAGTGCTACAGTGGCTGGTGATAGCTTGATAGCACTGTGACTAAACCCCTTGCGCCACAAGGGAGGCCCTTTACTTAACTTTTGTAAGTTTCAATTTCCCCGTCTTTAAAGATACTTTAGAGCTTTCTGTCACCCAGAAATGGTGACA
This sequence comes from Talpa occidentalis, assembly GCF_014898055.3. Classification (NCBI taxonomy): domain Eukaryota; kingdom Metazoa; phylum Chordata; class Mammalia; order Eulipotyphla; family Talpidae; genus Talpa; species Talpa occidentalis. The sequence continues at coordinate 61,173,572 of NW_023601322.1, read as the reverse complement.
AAGATCTGAAGTAGTAGAAGAGGAAGCACTGTGTTCCCTAAGGATGCTTCTAGGTCACCAGGCGGAGGCAAACTAAGGACTCAAAAGAAACCCCCACTGTAAGTGCAAGTCAGGCAGACTTGTAAAGCATCTAGGCAGAGTCACTTTATCTATTCCCGAAGAGAGTGGACGAGTATGAAAGAGAGTTTGAGTTGCAGGGGAGAATCAATAGGCAGGAGGGACAGTGGCTGGGAAGTAAGGGCACCGTGGGACTGAGGGGAAGGAGCCAAGAGGTATACACAGATCGGTGGTGCTTGCAGGAGGGAGACTTGTGCAGCGATGCCCACCTGCTGCTCATCTGCTCTTGTCTACCATGGCAGAAAACTGGAGAGGGATGGCAGGACAGGGAAGGGAAGGGGGTGCAGCTTCCCCGCAACAAGAAACTGCGGTGGTACCACCAAAGAAGAGATCCAAAGTGACTGTGGAAGAGGCAGGGTCTGGGCCAGTCAGGAAGTGGCACAGTGGCATGCCCCACAGCTTCTGGGACAGCACTATGTCCCCACAAACGGCCAATTGTTGGATCACCTTTCCCAGAAAGCTCATGGAGACTGCTGGTTAGTAATGGCCAGAGAAACAGCCTCAACCACCAGGGAGAGGCAACACTCACTTAGGGAGCCACTTAGGTCAGGTGGTACTTATCCCTTTCCCTTTTCCTTTTTTTAAAAAGATTTATTTATTTATTTTTATTTATGCATACAAGAACTGGAGTGTAGGCCAGAGGTGCAGGTATGTGTGTGTGAGAAAATTCACCAGAGACAGATTGGGGAGCAGAGAGCAGGAGGATTTACTGACATACACTGCTGAGGGGAGCAGCGGGCGAGACAGGAGAGGTCTGTCTGCTCCATGTGGGTCAGCTCCCTGGCTGGGGATCCAACTCAGGCCACAGTGGCTGACAAGTATGGGGACTTTACTCCCTGCGCCACCAGGGAGGCCCCCCCCCCCTTTCTCTTTTTCTTGGTCCTGCACTCTGGAGCAGCTGATCCTTGAAGGGGCGGGGGGAGATCTCCTAGTGCAGGACCTTGAACACCTCCTCCACTGGGGTACTCACCTCAATTTTAATGCAGGATCAGGGAAGACATGAGATTAGAGTCCGAGGTTGAAATTCCCAAGAGGGCTAGAGTTTTAAGAACTGAACATGACCAAAATTTGGAAACCAACTGAAGATTTAATTAATGGATAAGAGTGGGAACTAGCACAGAACCTAAGTGATGCCATGTTTTAAGAAAAAGAAATTGTGTTCATCTTTACTGAGATGAGAGTCCCAAACAAATAAGAAATCAGAAATATAATATTTCCAAGTTCCCTGGTAAAGAAGAGAACTAATCTGGGTATAAATAAAAGATTCTATAAGGTATGTGTGTGTAAATAAACTAAATATGTAAACACAAAAAGTCATCACTTGTAAACTTCCAATTGCTATCCTCTCAGAAGCAAATCCTAAATTCTGTTTCAAAGTGCTTGTTCATGTACCGTGACACTGCCTGTTCCATGGAAGAAAGGCCTAACATTTGAGTAAACCATGCTGATTAAAATAAAAATAGATGGACTAACAATTTCTGCTAGCTGAGTATTCATAAAAGGAACTATGACTTTACAGTAAAGCTAGATTTATTCAGCTAAGCATCTGGATAACTGAGGCGTCACACTTACCTAATGGGTTACCAGAGAGGAGCAATTTTCAAAGTCATGGTCAGTACACCACAACTAAGACTGTGTGTAACATGCTTTTAATTCCTCCTTCCTAATCTGATGATCCTGATTCTTTTTGATTAACATGAAAAGTCCTTTCTGCTTGTTTGGAAAAAGAAATTGTTTTTTTCCTCTGCTAGCGCTCCTGAGTGAATGTCAGGCATTCCGTGTCACTGCACCTGGTGTCAGGTTATTCCTGTAGAATACGAGGTCAACTTAAATAGCTCCAGCTTTCTTTTAAAATCTGTAATATTTGCACTATAGTGAGGAATTTGATAAATGACTTATGTTTCTCTTTGAAAAAAAAAAAAGACTGTATGGGATATTAATTCATCTTTGATTCAGAAGCGTGTTTGGATAATAGGTAAATTCAGGGATTCTTGTAAACAGGTTGCTTACCAGCACTGAGCTTGCATTTCCTTCTCTGCAAAACAGCATTTGCAGCTATCATTTCTGAAACTACTACATGCCCCCAGATGGAAGTCAACGAGTGAATGATGTCAATTCCTCCTTGTGATGTCACTTCCTCCTTGTGGCTCTAATATCCCAGTGCCTATAGCACGACTTGGTTCATCCAAGGCACTTAGCAAGTAACTGGCAAGGTCAAAGGATAGACTCATGCTCATTGTCCTCAGGTTTTTCTAACTGATAGAAGGTGGTTTTGATCCCTTGTGGACCATCCAAGTAGAGACATGTTGATCAACAACTGAGACTAAATAACTAAAAATAACTAAAATAACTAAAAATCATGAACAACTGCCACCCTTTCTTCTGCTTTTCAGGTATCTGTGAATGGTAATCCAAGGACCATTCTTGAAACCTTCATTCCTTCAGTGCTAATATGCAATTTATCATATAAGCAAAGTACTCAATAAATCGTAGATGAAGAACCTGGCACTGAGTATTCTTGACTAATTGGTTTATGAGAGTCCTAGTGGGGGGGAAGCACTGAATGAAACTTACTTGAAGTCAGAAGATGAGAGGAGGCATCTCTGAGTCTCTGCCTTTACAGAGATGGAAAGGACAAATGGTTATTAACCAACCAGTTGATGGTGGCATGTGTGAGAAATGTGGTCCACATAATGGAAGATCACTGAGGAAGGCATGACTCAGACAGAATGTCTGGTGTGTTCTAGGGACTTGGCTTTTAATGAGCCATGCACTAAACTGATCACTTTACCTATATGATATTACTGAATCTTCAAAAAACAGTAGGTGCTATTTATTACTTGTCATTTTTTTTGTATCGGGAAATTAATGTTTGGAGAGCTATAATATTTATCTAAAAGCTTGTTGTAAGTATTAAATAAAATAACACATATACAGTGTACTTTTCAACTGTAAAAGAGGGTCCTCTTTCCTTATCATAACATCATCATTAAGTATTTATGAATTGCTGATGATGCACTGTGTAGGTACTTGGGATACAGGGGTAAAGAAAACATATGTGTCCCTGCCATCCTCAGGAACCCTATAAACAGTGAATATATTTTTTTAATTCCAATGCATGTAAAATTAATGCAGGGGTGAAAATACGAAAGACTTCTCTGACGAAATGACAGCTGTGCTGAGATCTGAGGATGAGAGCACAGTGTCTACTGGTTAGAGCAAGAGGGATCCTCTGTGCACAGGACAGCGAGTGCACAGCTCGTGGGAGGGTCATTGAGAGACATCTCAAACCTGGATTTGACCCTCATGGTGAAGCGTTCCAGGAAAGGGACATGATTAGATTTGATTTCTTAAAACTCAGTGGAGCTGCTATGCATGCAGAGAGTGAGTTTTAAGAGTGTCTAAGAGGAAGCAGAGTCCAGTTAGGAAGGTATTTGCACTACAGAGTTGCGGGAGAGTGTATTTATGTATTCTTTCTTTGGTTCACTCATTCTTTAAGTTCTTCTCCAAATGATATAGAGGCAGAATGAGCTGCATCAGATTTCTAGGCATTACATCACATTACTTACATGTCACACAGCTGTATTAACATTCATTCGTCCAGCTATTTATTCATTCATCTGTCTGCTCTTCAGTCCACCTGCCAATTTAAACTTTATTCAAGATCTAGTACATCTAGACACTGAAGATACAAAGATGAATAAAGCATCAGCCCTACTCTATCCTTTAGGAATACTCTGGTGTGTGAGGCCACCAGGGAACCAATTTTAATATGACTGGCTAAGGGCTAATGGACACATTTGTATGATCAAACTGGAATACACTGGTTCCATTTATAGGCTTCTGTTGCTAAGATAAAAGAATAGAAGCAAGAATAGAAGTAAACTATTTAAACAACTATAGTACTAATTGGTCATAATGTCATTTGTTTTCCACAGGCCACCTGTAAGCATTGGTGGGAGGAGAGACTGAAAAAAGTAGAAATTAATTAGAAATAAACATTTGCACATTTTTATGGAAAATTTGTAAGTAATGAACTGTTTGATTTGAATGTTATAAAACATTACTCGTTTTTGTTAAGTTTTTGGGGGTGATCAGCACAATAATGTGCATTTAAACAGATTTATGTTACTAAGCAGGAAATGAATCGTATTGAGTTGTCAGATTCAAGAACTCTTGGTGGAAACTAGAGAGGTATCAGTAAAAACAAAGTACACTAGAGTGGCTGAAAAATCAAGATCACCTGACCTGTCTGGGCTCCCCAACTTTATAATGAAAGTCTGTGCTACTATATTCTTCATTCATTCAGAGGAGAATTTCTAATGGGTTACAGCAACCTGGCAATAGCTGTTTTTCCTATTTCCATCACTTTCTTCCATCTTTTATCTCCTTGTGTAATAGTCTAATATGGAAGAATGAGTGGTACACTATTCATTTAGAATAAGTACATAGAGTGAACGGGCGGAGATTATCTCCTGAAATTCCCAGGGTTCCCATGCTCAAGGGAAAAGACTCAGTATGGCGCATGGGTCTGAGTAAGTTAGTCAGCGCTCACTGAGAGCAGTGAGGGCACCTGTGGGGGGCCTTCTGCAGCTTCCAGACCATCACTCACAACAATGACTTTCTGTAGTTGCTAAATGAAAAGAAGCCCAAGTCACTTCCCTTAAAGCATGGCATCTTTATTTCTAATTTAAGTTTATCAGTCCTAGGTTTTAGAATAGAATATAAATAATTTATAAATAATTAATAGGAAAAGATTTTTATGGTTATTTTACGATAGTTTTTTACTACCTGCCAACAAGCAATGCTTTTTTCTCCCTGACTTCTCTCTGGCCTGCTTAGATATACAAGTAGCGTTAACCAATTTTCTGATTAAATTCCCATGTATTTTAAAATCCAGATTATTTCCTAAAAAAAGGAGATGAAAGGAAACTACTTGTTTTGGTTTAGGTGGTAAAGTATTTGGCAATACCAAGAGGTTATAATTTCAAACTTAGACATTTGTAAACTCAGTGACTGTGACAGCAAACCTTCATATACTATTTGATAAGTGTTGCTAATTAGTTAATGATGTGCCAGCAATGTGCTAACTCTGTTACATGTACAACCTCATTTAATGCTCTCAACGCAATACCACTCTATAGGTAATATTATAATTGTTTTGAGCAATAGGAAACAGAGTATCAGGCAGATGAATTCTACCAGGACAAAAGAGTAAATGGAAGGATTCAAACTTCAAAATATATTTAACTTCAAAGACATATATTATCTTTTCCTCTGCATATATTTTATAACACCCAGATTCATTGTCACAGTAATTTGCTATGTTAATATTAATTATCATTAAGTTTTTTTCATTCAATAGACAACCACTAATTGTCAATTTTGTGCTACTCTGGAGGAAAAGCAAATCAAATCATGTATAATTCTACACATTATATCAAATCATGTATAGTTTGATATATATTCAAATCATGTATAATTCTATATATGATTCCCTCCAGGAGTTCCAAAAAATGTGAAAAAAATATAGATATCTGCACACTGTAATTTCACAAACCCAAGTAGTGCTACTTAGTAGAAGGTACCTATGGTTGCTGACATACATGAACATAAATGAGCTTCCAAATGTGAGAGAAATGCCCTTTTTCATTTTTGAGTTGGAATGGTTAAGAGTAAAATCTGGAATGAGGATACCTGGCTACCAATCCCAGTCCTGCCAGCTGTAGCTGTGTGATCTTGGCAAAGTGGCATGTTGCAATTTCTCCAAGATAAAAGTGACAGTAAAAGCAACACCTACTTTATAGGGGTTTTTGTGACCATCACTGTATCGGTTGCTTAGAGTAGCACCTTCTACAGAAGTGTTAGTCATTGTTGATATTAATGTTCAGACCTGCTCATTTCTAGCTAGTATTGATGAGGTTTGATTTTTCTTTCCCACTCTGTGTAGTACTTGAGTCTCACTGAATTGGCGATGACACCCAACCTCCCACCCCCATCATTTATTTATTGTTCTTTGGGTGACGTCTATTTGTTTTCTGCTGTTTTGCAATTTTGGTCCTTTCCTAGAGATTCTTAACACATTTTGTGTTAGATATTATGATTCAATTTAAGAGACCCCGCCTCTTCCTTACATGCTGCAATGTTCTCACCTTGTTGTGGGACAAGGGGTACTTGTCAGTTTGCAAAAAATATCTTTTGGAAGAAGGAATAAAGACAGGTGGTTGGTTATATGAGGCTCACTTTTCGGGCCTACTTGCTTAACTCCTTCCATATGTCAGTGCTAAAGTACTTTTCCTAGATTTTGAGATGCCATTTGCAGCAACATGGATGGAGCTAGAAGGGATTATGCTCAGTGAAATAAGTCAGAAGGATAAAGAAAAATATTAGGTGATTTCACTTATAGGAGGAATATAGGGGAACCAAATAAGGGATCAGGGGGAAAAAAAGACAAAACTAGCAAGCAGCTATAAATCGGAGACATTTAGCAGGGAGTGGGAGTGAGAAGGATTAAAACAAGAACACAAGAGACTATGGTGATGGTTCACGGGTGACTTGGTGGTGGGAATTTTATGGGGACTATACCTGAGAGGAGAAAGCAAACCGTACACTAATGAATAATGATGTGTGTATATGTATCATTATTCGTGTGTATATATACACACATCATCTATTTATATGTAAATAAAAAATAAAATAATGCTTTCTCAAATAAAAGTACTTTTTCCCTCCTTTGTTCCACATCCAGCTAACAAGTTTATACTTATGAAGAGAGAAAGTATCTCTCTCCTATTCTTCAGCTTGCTATAGAGAGTGTTAAATAACATGATGTCCAGAAAAGATTCCTGTTTAATATAACCTGATGAGATAACCAAAGTTGACATGGACAGTACTAGTTGTAGTATTTGCTATTTGTAGATAAATGCATTTACAATAGCACCTAGTCCTTCTTCACTTTTAAATAATAGTACTCCAATTTATGGTTTCCTTACTTGGATAGACATCAAAATCACCTGTATGCTTATTAAAAATAAAGACCAACCCCTTCTTTCACCTCTCCCATCTTCATTTCACCTAAATCTCTAATAAATTGATTAAGTGAGAGGTAAGGCCTTTGAACCTGTACTTTGAATAGCACTGGAAATCACTGTGATCATCCATGTACTCATGAGCCATAGAATTAATAATTTAGTAATAATAGAACTGTCCTTTCAATAATGATTCCCTTTACCCTAAATTGACACTGAAAATGATCTTATTTGAAAAGAAAATCCAATTTCACTTAATAGCCTGCGTTCTTATGAAGAGAGATTGGGAGAAAGGGTTATAGAAAACATCAGTCATTATTAGCTTGTTATATTGACAGAATCAGAATGTCAGGCTGGAAGATATAAATGATGATATGCTCATATTCTTCACTTTGCAACACAGAAGCAGCTTTTTCTGTGTAATCAGAGCATGTAGAGATCCAGAGATATCGTAACTTCCCAAGCAATACAGCCAACTAGAAAAAAATCCTTATTTCCACAGTTGTTTAATTTTTTAAATAATTACCTAAACAGATGGGATTAGTTTCTCATTTTATAGCATTTAAACTAATTAACCCAATTATAATATAAAACAAAATAAAACATGGGCATAGTAACTATTCGTAGATCCTTATTAAATACCTCTTGGAATCACATTTTGAAAATTAAGTGAAATCTTACCTTTAAGAGGCACCTTGACATCAAGGCCATAGAATAAAGGCAAGAGAGAAGAACAAGAATAGAAACAGAAACTGCAGAAGAAAAAGAAGAAGATATGTACATGTGAATTTCTGTAGTGTCATTCAGGTAGCACAAAACTCAGCTTTCCACATTTCTCACTATGACACACACATCGAGTACTGTTTCAAAAATTCACACCTTTTTTTTTTTTAAATCTACTGGCAAAGCAATGCAATGAAGAACTGGCATTCAACTAACATTGAATATATATTTTAGAATTCGAAAGCATCTTACAGATAATTTGTCTCCTAGTTTTATAAGTAAAAAAATCAATACAGACCAGCTTATTGATTAACTGTCTAATCTCATGCCATTTTATGGTGTTTGAAGGCTAAGCTTCCAGCCACAAGTCCTACTCCATACATACTACCATTGGCCCCATTTTTAACATGTGGGAGGGTATATTGAAAGTGCAAAATATATCACAGCATATATATACTTAATCGGTCATTGCTATCATTGATTGGTTAATGTGATAGGTTTTAGGATAAAGGCATAGCAGGAAGAATTCTAATACAAAGGGCTAACACTTCAAAGAGGGAATTGGGACATCAGGGTGACTGCTTCTGTTCTGGGAAAGTGAAGTTGTGTGGTCACCCTATGGGCATGAAATCTGCTGCTATATCAGTGGACACCTTGGATAATGAATAACTTGGATCATGATGCTGTTCTAGTCAGTCCTGCTGCCAAGTTGGATCTCACCTTATTTGACTCACAGAATTTAAATGGAGTCTGATTCATTTCTCTTCACCAAGAACCTTGACTAGAGAAGCAGATACTTGAATGGACAACCATGCTTGTGCAGCAGTAGTCCATAAAGAACTATCTACTAATTATGAAAGGTGGGTCAGTTTTTTCAAATATCAGTTGTATTGGTGATTTACTCTCACAAGGTCAGAAGGTCTTTCACCTTATTGTCACACTCAGGGGCATCCTGTTGGACATGACATCCTTGAGTATGGATCATGTATGGTGTTGTCATATTGGGCATGTTTCTTGACTACACCAGGGCTTGTCAATATCTTGCTAAAAGTCATGTCTTGGTGACTAGTCTAGTAGCCCAAAAAGCAGAAACTGTCTTTCTTCTCATTCCTCAAAGAGGGAGAGTGATGTGGTTGTATAGTAGCAGGAGTGGACATGAAGGAAAGGCTTGAAAGGCACCTGCTATTTCCTATGAGAAGGCTAGGTATTAATGTGACCTCTCTGGGCACAAGGAGATGCCCCTGACTTAGTCTGCTATGAGACTCTCAGTTCAGGTAGTGTGGTGGGGTCAGCCACCTTGATCTCTGGCCATGATTTGCTATAGATAGTTTATATGGAACAGTGAAAAAAAGTGTGATTTCTCTGAATTGCTCTTGATTATCTGTATAAAAGGATATCATAATATCTACTGTGTTTGGCTCTTGGAATAATTATGAGAATCAAATGAGATGAAAGAGGCAGTGCTTTGGATATGGTAAAGCATCAACATTGGAGCAGTTTAGATGTTTGTTATTATCACCTTGTTGTACTGTGTGTATGGGAATGACGAACAAAGAAATGGCATGAAACCTCAGGGGGTGTTCAAGTAGTACAAAAGAGAGAATATCTCTGATGTAAAAGATCTTTAGAACTTTTACTAGCCCTGGGGGTGAGTAGATTGGAGGTCAAGTAGAGAGAGGTTGTTACAGGTCTCATCTCTCATCTAAATATCTAATTAGAAGCCAACTGGTATGCTTTTGAAGTATTTCCATTTACTATTATATGTGGAATACGCTTCTTTGACAGATAAACAATATTATTTTCTAAGCAAATTACCCCAATATTAGAAATGTCCACAAAGTTCAGACATAGGAAATAAAGTTCACAGTGAAATCTGACAGTGAGCATAATTGTAATCTGCCTCCTCCCAGGATTTCTCTGGGAGTAACTAAGGGCATGGCTAGCATGAAGATATTAATAAATATTTAAAAATTCATTCATTCCTTTATTTGTTTATTTTTCCTCAACTGAATGGGGACTGAACCAGTCTCTGAAGCAGAACTGTCTTAATGGTGACTTCTGACTTAGGCTAGTCCCTGGCTGCTTAGAATCAGTAGAGGGAATCACGAGAGCTGAGAATCTGCTATTCTAAAGTGTGGGGAATGGAAGTCATCAGGTATGACCTTTGATAGCCAGGGGAGCTGGGAGACAATCACTATCTTCTGTGGATCTTCCTGCCAAACACTGGGAAATAGATTCATTCCCTGGTTTCCTGCACTTTGCCTCATCCAATCCTATAGAGCTAAATTAACACATTTCTGAAATGAGCAAAGTTCAAATTTAAAATTTTACAGATGAACATTTTGCATTTGGAAATGTTGAAAGTTACATATTTTCAATTTGAATTACCCTTTTAGCGTTTCCTAATTTTCACATGTGACTTCATTTATTCCTCATGGGACCCATGAGAGAATAGGTGAGGTCAACATTATCATCCCTATTTTATAGATATGGTTTAGACACAGGGAATAAAGTCAATTAATCCAAGTTCAAATAAGCATCTGAAGAGTTGACCTTCCTAAGAATTGAGTGACCAATGATCTGGCTACAGGAGCCCACCAACCTTCTCTGTTCTCTTGCACATGGACAGTTACAGAAGCTATTTGGGATGATCTAAATTCTAACTATTGTCTCAGAAATGCTAGATGGCTTACTATTTCTTCTTGGGTGCCCATGGAAGATAGTGCAAGATAACTGTATTTTTTTTTTTTGCACAGGGATTCAGGCAGCTATTCCAGTCAGTCAGATTAGAACTCCAGAGGAAACCCCTTGCCATCCTGGCTGTGGGCACTGGTGTCAAATTCTTTATGCTGCAAGACTGTCTATTCATGGTGGACTGTCCAGCATCCCTGCTGACCCCAAAGCTTTCTCCAGCCACATCTGCACATTTCCAAATGCCTCTTTAAGAACTACTCTGCTTTACCCAGAAAAAGTGCTGGCTGGTGTGGAAAAGGCCACTTTCAAACCACTGATGAAGTGACACGAAGAAATGATGTGAAGCAGAACTGTCATGTGTCAACCTAAATTTCTGAACTTATTATGGAGGTGAAACTACAGCACAAGGAAGAAATATGACAGATATATATGACAAAATTCCAATAATTATTTCTGAATAATAATGGGAAAGATTTTTTTAAAAGATGCTGAAAAGGTTTTTAAAAGAAAGCAAAGCAGAATGACAAAAATTGAGAAGAAACTTTTAGAAAGGAATGAACACAAGGAAGACAAAGAAGGAGAAAATGAAAGAAAACAGAAAAGAACAGGAGTTAACACAACAGGAAAGCAGTGCAGTCTGGGTTACTGAAGGTAGCTTTTGCTAGAATCCTGGTGCCTGACTGAAGGTGAAGTCTGTGTGTAGAGTCATTACTCCAAGATGCACAATGACCGAGAGGAAAGAAACAGAGAGAGGACTTTCTATTATTTTCTGATTAAAAAAATAAAGATTAAAATAGATAATGAGCTCAACACAAACCTTTTCTTCTAGGTCCTTTATCTGTCTCTTCTGAATGTCTGTTTTGTCTTCTAAGTCACGAATTCTCTGACGAGAGAAAGAAAGCAAGCGTGAGGGGGCATTAACTTGAACAGAAGGTTTGTTCCCCAGCTGAAAACAGAAAACCTCCTCTGAAAATATGAACTTTAGCGCTGGCAGTGGGAAGCATGGCACGTGTACTTTTCCATACCCAGAAGATTGCTGCCTCTTTCAAAAACTATGTTCCCTCTTTGTGGTAGGAAGTCATTGTCATTTATTTTATTTAAAAATAAAAAATACGCCACCCTCTCCACTGGGTCTGCTCCTCAGACTCCTTCCCAGAGAGAGAGGTACGGGGGTGTACTCCTCGCCGTCATGGGCCACTTTGGTCAGCGGACAGTGTGTTGGGCTGAGGTGTGGGAATATCACGTCACTGTAGAGACAGCAGTATGTTCTAGAGCTAGTGCAAGAGAAACAAGCTTTGTTGTAAGTCACTTGGGTAGAGATTTTTGGTTGGTTGTTATCATAGTACAAATGGCTAAAACTGACTCATGTAAATGTAAACAAGTCCATTCCTTTTTTTTTTTTTTTTGCTGCTTTTCTTTACAACCTTATTTCAATTCTGTTTCAGGTAGAGAGTCCTCACCAAAAAGAATCAACCAATTCTCACAAAATAAGGAGAGATTATATTTCAACAAAAATGTCAAGAAAAAAAACTGATAAATTAGGAAAAAAAAATAACAAAGATATAAGGAATTTTCTAAAGACAAAAAGAGAATTTACCTATATATGACAAAAGTCCAGTAATTTAAATAACACAGATTTGAAATCAGGATTACACAGGTGATTATTTGCAGGTGAAAAAAAAAAAGTCTTCAGATTTACACCTGGCACTACAAAGACTTTCTTTATGTAACTGGCTCCTGGCTATATGGTCTGTTCATTATCTAGTACCTTTAGTGGCTGGAATGAGAACATGGAGAACTGTGTTTGAGAAGGAAACACTGGAAGCCAAGTGGGAGGATAATATAGAAAGAGAGGATTTTATAATGCCATATAGGGAGAAATAAGGGTAGCTAGAACAAAGGATAACTGAATTTGGAAGTCATGTCCCCAAGGCTCCTGTCTAAAATCAACCAGAAAGATTTTAGTTTTCAGGGGACATATGACAATGTCTGAACATTTAAATAAGTTGGTTTCTTTATTTGAAAACATGCAAGCCAGCTGTTTTTGGTATAATCACAAAGTAGCACCACCATTACCAGGATGTAATTGTATGACATTTTGAATCACATGTGACACTGGTCATAACTGGGGGGGGTGGTGAAGGGGTTGCAGCAGAATCAATGGCTAGAGGGCCAGGGGTGCTGTTAAACACAAGGTAACAAAAAGTTATCGCGCCCAAAACATTAGTAGTAGACGAAAGAGTATTTTGTGACAAAGTAGTTATGAAATAGTAGTAATATGCAATGCTCCTGAAACGTCAATTTTCTTAAAATTGAATCCTTACAAAACTGTCAAACTGTTCGAGTGAAGGTGGAAGAGGATAGTTAGTGACTTTACTCTCTGTAAATAGCTTAGATCTCCCCTGGCTTCTCCATGCCCATCCCCCAGACCATGTACTTAGCTCCAAGACCCATTTGCTGGGTGCCAACCAAGCACTAAGGCAGCATTCAACCCTTACCTGATGAGCTTGCTGTAAGAGCTCCATTCGCTCCTGAAGAATCTGACAGTCATATTCTCTGCTCTTCCTCAGCATCTGCCGCCGTAACTTTTCTACTGCTGTCCTCAGTTCCTCTTGCTGTTTTTCACTTAATAATTCACCAAACTTGATAACAGTTTCTTGCTGCAGAGCATTGTACAGAGTAGCTTCTAGTTCCTGGATTCTCTGGCAAATAGAAGTTCAAAAGTCTCTTGTTGGAACGTTGCATTCGTGTGCAGTGTGTGAAGGTGCCCGTAAGTGTGTATATGGGGACAGAGATATTATTTTACTCTCCTAGAATTACAGCAGTAAAATAAATGTCAAGGCTTACCCTGTCTAATGACCCTTTAAGCTCCCATCAGTCATCTACCTAATACACGAACTTCTCTGAAGATGGAGAATTTATTCTCTTTTTTGGAGATCCTGTTCCTTTCACAAACCTTTCATTTTTAGAAAGTCCTTACTTTGTTGAAATAACTGAACATCTTTCTATTCTTAAATATAGCTGAGAATAAATTTGTTTTCTCTTTGGTTTGACAGTCCTTGAAATATTTACATACCTGTCGGGGTCATACTTTATTAGAAGTACTGAAAAGTAGTCTCAGTTGGAACTGGAGACATTTTTCATGCACAAAATGGCTCCTCTCTTCTATGAGACACCTCTATAATTGAAGATGGCTTCATGCTATTCATATATTTTTTTAAATAAAAATTGGGAGATTTGATTGAAAAATGACCTGGAATCTTTGGAATTGTTTTTTTTTTTTTATTAGTATTCTGAAATTTACAATTGTTTTAGCTATGACATGACCACTTGAGTCTTTTTAGTTGTGTTTACTACTCCTTATATCCCAGCTGTTTTGGCTTACTTTTTAACAAGCTTCAGATACAGCTTCCAGAATCTTATCCTCTGTGACTTTGACACAGGTGAATGACATGCCCTGGGGTGTTCTCGTCCTGGACTAAACATTTTTTAAAAGCTAATTGTATTTCTCTAAATGAGCACTCAGTCTTGGGACACATAAACATGTGTCATCATTTACAGTAGAGATGGTGAGGGTAAAAAGATAGGAAGGGAGGGGAAATCACTTCCTTTTTATCTAATTAACACCAGCTCCCACTCTCTCCTTTCCCCATCAAGTCATACACAGACTCTGCAGACACTAAACGCTTCATCCTTTGCCCAAAAGTGACACAGGCTATTTCTAGGAAAGCATCATTAAAACTTCTACTTGGAACTCCTTGAGCTGTTTCTCTTTTAACTTTGCTCTTTTTCTCTTGAGTCCTCACTTCAAATTAATTGGGGGGCAAGGGATTGCATACAGAAAGAAGGAATGCAAACTTGTAGTCCAATGTGAGCAGGGATGCCATTATGAACTGGGTACAGGGGGATGCATCAGGACTGCTCATTAACCAGAATCTTTCATGGGAGAGAAAAAGCATAGCCCCTTTACTAACTTAGCCTTACTCCTTGTGGCTGGGTTGTGGTGGGTCATGCTACCATATCTGGAGTCAGAGCTAAACACTACTTGCTTGCCAATGGGATAGAGTTCCTTCTCTCTCTAAGCCTTCCTTTCCTCATATGTGATATAGAGATCATAATATTGCTTAAACCTCAAAGGTTGTTGTGAGAGATTAACAAAATTAAACTACATCTAATCACTATTAAATACCTTATTCTACCATTAGATTTAGCTCCCAGACTATTGGATTTGATTTAATAAAATTTCTCGTTAATCAACATTTCCATTCAATCTCTCTTTCATTAGCACAGCATTTAACAACATGTATTTGCATTTTTCAAATGAAGGATAATGAATTGTTTATTAACTATTATATGGATATTATTATGACAAAGAACTAGGGATACCTTTATTTGAAAACTAGATCTGGAAACTACTGAATAAAGGAGCTGCCCGGTGTGATACACAGCCTGACAAATGCTATAGGGTGCCCTACTCTACAGTATGGAATTGTGAAAAATCTGGGCATCTTGTCTGCTGGCTGTACCTACCATATAGGCTTGGTCGAGAGCTTGTTTTCTGTAGTCTAGCTCTTCCTCCAGATAGCCTTTTATTTTGCAGAATTGCTCCTATTGAAAAAAGGGCCATATTGATAGTCAGTTTAGTTAACTGGAAAGTGATATATAAATTTTATGGGTTAATATTTCCTCCAATCCACCACAGTTGTAGGGTCACAGATTTTGTTTGTCTGGGAACTAGCTCAACTTTTCTAGTCTAAACATAGGCAATGTGCAAAGCAATGGAAAGAAACATAAAGAATATTATGAAGTATTCACAAGAAATGTTTTCAAGAATTTTTATAACAATCCAAGAGTATGTGATTAAGGATAGATTTTGACAAAGTGAGTCTTAGCTAATAAGTATGTCTGTGTAAAAATATATTGGGATAGTACATTTCTGTAAGAATGCTATGAAATAAAATAATAGAGTTGTATAATTAAAAAACAACTTATTCAAAGTCATCTATGTGCCACTCTCATACACAAAGAAAGATAACAGAGAGTAGGGGTGATTCTGCCCACAATGTCACGTAATGAGTGAGTGATTGCTCTTGCCAAAGAACCAGTGGGAGACAGGAGACATAAATCTGATGATTGTCCCCAGCTTCCCTGCCTCAAATGGAGATCATCTTGTCATTGGTACTACAACTTGTATCTTTGTGAAAAAACATGAATGGAGCTGGAAGGGATCATGCTCAGCGAAATAAGCCAGAAAGAAAAAGAAAAATACCGGATGGTCTCACTCATAGCAGGAATTTAGAAAACCTAAATAAGGGACCAGGAAAAAGACTAATTATAATAAAGTGAAAATCAAAATCAACAAGCAACTATAAACCAGAGACACACTACAGGGTTGGGGAGGGAAGGGAATAGGATCAAAACAAGGCGGGTGGGAATTATATGGGGACAATGACCAAGATGAAAATGTATACATTGTGCAAAAATGAAAATGATGTAAAAAATATATAAAATAAAATAAATAAAAACAAACAAACAAACAAAAAACATAGCCCCAAGCTCAGTCGATCATTTCTCGTGTGCTTAACTGAAGGAATAGGCCCTCTTCCAATGCTGGAGGAAATGGACAACATCAGTCTTTGAGGGAATATGCATGTGCATGTAGGCTTTTGCTGGTGACTTTCCTGACTATCTCTGAGCTCCAGTGTCCAGAGCAGGGCCTAGTGCAGACTCATTGTTTAATTGATATTTGTGCATTTCGACTTTTCAAAATGAAAGAAACTATCACTGAAATAATAAAGACACCCTACTGATTGGGAGAAAATATTTTCACATGGTACATCCAACAAGGGAGCTCATACACAAGACCTACAAAGAATTCATATAAACTCAACAGCAAAAAGCAAATAACCCAATAAAAATGGACAGAAAAGCTAAATAGAGCACTTTCCAAAGAAAACATACAGGTAGCCAAAAGGTACATGAAAAAATGCTCATTATCACTTATCATCAGAAACATGCAAATTTAAACCACAATGAGATACCACCTCACATCTGTGAGAATGACCCATATCAAAAAGATCAGAAGCTAGAACCGCTGGTGAGAATATGGAGAAAAAGGCACTTTTGTACACTGTTGGTAGGAATGTAGACTGGTCCAGCCCCTGTAGAAAGCAGTAGGAGGTTTCACAAAATATTAAAAATAGAACTACCATATAATATAGCCCTTCCATTCCTTGATATCGATCCAAAGAAAGCAAATACATTAACTCAATGTGCTCACGCACGTGTGTGTGTATGTGTGTGTGTGTGTGTGTATAGGTGTATATACTCATTGCAGCTCTATTTATAATAGATAAATTATGGAAACCATCTAAATGCCCAATGACAGATGAGCAGATAAAGAAGATGTGGTATAATAGAAAAAACAGAATGCTACTCAGCTATTTAAAAAAGGTAATATGAAATCTTGCCATTTGTGACAACATGGATAGAACTGGAAGGGATTATATAACTTCACTCATATAAGGAATATAAAGAAAAAGCAACAGAGAGACAAAATTAAACTAAAGCAAACCCTAGAAATCTGACTGCAGAATTGAGGCTACCAGATGGGCCAAGGAAGTATTGTGGGGAGAAGAGAGGGACTCAATGGTGGAGGATTATTGGTGCTTTGGTGGGTGTGTTGTGGGGTAACATACATAATAAGAGGTATGGCTTAGTCCTATAAAATATCTACAGTGTTGTAAACCAACATTACTTTAATAAAAAGAATTAAATTAAAAAATATAACTTAAGATTTTTTAAAAAGAATTTTCAAGGGTATTTTGAAATAAACCCTTCTTGTTACATGCTTTGACTGTAAGGCTTAACCTCTTACTAAGATACAAATTTGTGCAAGATATAAGTTGTCACAAGCTATATAAATGTAAGTTGTTGCTCTTACAATATTTTCAAACTTGATAAGAATCACTTTATGATTTTTAGTAAAAATAACATTAATGACAGTACTGTTGTAAAATTCTATGCATTGCTGCAAGTTAGTAATGAGCAATTACTCAGCTTGGAGATTGAAAAAATGTAATTGTGGGAAAACAAATACAACATTACACTTATCATCTTAACCATTTTTAAAAGTAGAGTGAGTGCATTAGTGTTAACTATGCTCATAATGTTGTACCATTTCTAGAACTCTTTATCTTGTAAAACTGAAAGTCTGTAGCCATTAAAGCATTCCCCACAACCACCATTCTGCTTTCAGTTTCTGTGAGCTTGAGTACTCTAGATACCCTGGGTAAGTGGAATCAAATAGTATTTGTCTTTTTATGGCTGATGTAATTTCACTTATCACAACGTCCTTAAGGTTCACCCACATTGTAGCACATGTCAAAATTTCCTTCTTTTTTAAAACAAGGTTGAAAAATATTCCATTGGATATAGAGATAATATTTTGCTTACTCATTCATCTGTCGATGGGCACTCAGACTGCTTCCACATGTAAGCTACCATGAGTAATGCTGCTCTGAACAAGGGAGTATAAATACCTCTTGATGACTCTACTGTAGATAATTTTAGATATATACCCAGACGTGGAATAGCGGGATCATATTCAAGATCATATCATCTTGAATCTTTTGAGCAAATCCATGCTATTTTCCTTAGTAGTTGCACATGTTTTTACATTTCCACCAACAGTGCACAAAAATCCCTATTACTTCACATACTTGTCAACACTTATTTTCCCCTTCCTTCCCTCCCTCCTTTCCTTTCTTCCATTTTTGGTAGTACCCCTCCTAATGGATCTGAGGTGGCTTGGGGGGAAGTTTAGAATCAGAGTTATACCCATCACTTATGTAATTTTTATCACAATTATATATGGTAGAAAATTGATTAACCTAAGAAAGAAAAAAACTAACTGAATTTTCTCAAGCATTAGTTTTGGAAATACTATAAAAATACAATATGCTTTGTTTTAGGGAAATACAACTTAAAATTGTTAGATTCTTCTGGGAATTTTATTCCATGGTCTATATGCAAAATAATGGGAAGATACATATTTTCATCAATGCCAGGCAAAACTGGTAGATAATAGTTGTTTTCCATTGGCCTCATCAATTTTCCTTCATTTTCATGGTAGTGCAGCTTTGTACTCACCATGTCACTTTCCAATTCCATCATTTTCTGGTGTAGGGCAGCCTCTGCTCCTTCGATTTGCTGAATCCACTAAGGGGTAAAGACAAAAGCACTTGATGTTATTACTTGATATGGTATACATGGTATATATTACTTCTCTGCTTAGTCTCTTGCTTGTCCTTATATCTTGAAATCAGACTGAGAACTAAAGTGAAAAACTGATGCATTTTATTGCTTGGTTAGAAACTAGATTGTATTTTTCATTCATTCAAAAAATGCATTCATTGATGTCCACTGTGAATAAGACCATGTGCCAAATATAAGTGTTGTGATGTAGATTAAGATCAACACATTTTTTTGCCCTCTTTGGAGGACACCATGAGTGGCATTGTTGGACATGACAACTGAACCGGAACCTGAAGAATGAGTCTGGTTGTTAGGCAAAATTGAGAGGCAAGTTCCAAGCAGAAAGCATCTCTAGTTCATCATGGTTTGAGGGAGCTTGATGAAAGGCAGAAGGTCAGTGAGACTGGAGAAATGGCAGCTTTTTTGGTATATGAAACTGATTAAATCCAAGTATTGAAGAATCATTTCTGTTGATGGAGACGTTTTATTTTTATTTTTATTTTTTTTAAAGATTTATTTATTTATACAAGCACTGGGTACAGTCAGAAATGCGTGAGGGTGAGAGAATTCACCAAAGCCAAAGCATGGAACAGAACAGGCAGACTTGATGAAATACACTGCTGAGGGGAGCAGCAGCCGCAGCAGGAGAGGTCTGCATGCCATGTGGGACCCTTGCTGGCGGCCAGGGATTGAACCGGCGCTGCAGAGGCTGCGGGCAGCTTTGCAGCCCAGCGCTGAACCGCTGCGCCACCAGGGAAGGCCCGGAGATGTTTTAAATTACATAAAAAGAACTTATGTTTCCTAACACTCAGAATATACCATTCTGACATATGGCTTTGGAGGTTAGCAATGACCAATACCCTGGAAGAATCCTGACTTTGAATAATTTGGTTTGAGTCTACCACATATGGTTTAATAGAACAAATTACTATAATGGCAGGTGACTGGGCATAATAATTAAACGTATGGGTTCTGGAGGCAGACTACCTTGGCTCTGATCCCAATTCTATCTTTTCAAGGTTACCGGGATTTCTCTAAGCCTCAACTTTCTCATCTGTAAAATGGGACTAATAATAATGTGACGATTAGAGGATGTAATGCAAGTAAGGCATGATTCATAGTTTATTGCCTATATTCAATACATTCTAATTTTTGGTTAACATTTATTTTGTCTTTTTACACCATTAGAATTGTACCCCACTATCAGTTATTTCTTTTCAGTTTATCTGTGATAAACTGTGTGACACACAGAGCATTGCTCTATAACCTACAGCCTTGATATGCTTAAAGGGACACAAAGCTCAAGTGCCCAAGGGCTGTAAGACACACGAGAAGAAAAAGATGCATGGAGACTGGAGAGGGGCTAAGCTCTCAGTTCTTGCATGTACACATTTTCCTCTTGAAATAAATTTCAGCAAAAAGTCATAGGATTCTGTAAATAGCCCCATACTGCCATTGTGTATTGTTTAATTTTATTAAAATTCTTTCTCTTGCTGTTGTCCACTTGTCACTTCAAAACAAATTCTTTTGCATATCATGTTTTAAAGAGCACTGTGATTTGAAGTAGGGCTATAGGCCTTAGGTAATGATTTGCCTTGGTTCATTACCATTTGAGCGACAGAAAATTAGTTACTGAAAACCCCATGCCTCAGCTTCCTCATGTGTAAAATGAAAATACAATGGTTGGGAGGAATAATAAGATTATTAACTACATTATTTGCTGCAGTACCTGGTCCTGCTCTCACTTAAGGTCACTACTATTATTATTTTAATACAAAGTCACAACAGGATTTGCTTGTTGAAAATATATCTAGGCTTAATCTCTGGTTAAAGATGGCACTTCCATACAGTAGAGTGCTATTCAAATTTGTAGCCTTGGAATATTCAAGGCTGACATTTAGAATAACTTAGAGGTAGAAACATTTATCTATATACCCCAAAGGCAGGCTTTCACTTGAGAATTGCAAAGATCTACATATGAGTGCTTTGAGGACAGGCTTGTGTCTTAATTATCTGGTTCTTCACTTTATATCATAGTGCTAAGCACAGTTATCACTCTGTGACTATTCAACTGAACCCCACCCAGCCTTGCAAAGGAGATAGGTGGGGTGTGGGCTAATTCGCCACACTTAACAGGAGCTTCCACATGTTCAGCAGAGGGTGGTGCCTTCTTTTAACAGGATGCAAGAAGGGAAGTTTGGTGCAGTGGTTAAGAAGATTATGGACTGAAAACAACTGCTTGAGTTTGAACCCTCACTCCATCATTACCAACCCTCTCTAAACTTTATACCACTCATGTGGGAAACGAGGACACCAGGAATACCAAGGCTTTGGCAGTTCCAGCAGTGCCCAGCTCAAAAGCAGCACTACGTAAGTCTTAGTTACCACTAAGTACAAGTTACAGCACAAGCACACCAGACAGGAAAATGAGAATTTTTTTTCAATCGATCTAAGTAAATGTGAGGCACACAGGTCTATTTTTCCTTCCCTTTACCTCCCCCAGTCCTTGCCTTCCATAAAATTGATCCACGTTTTCTTTGCAGCCTAAGCTAAGGTGTGTTTTCATGCAATAAACACTCACAGCCCTTCATGACTCCAACTGAATGGGATACGATGGCTATCACTGCAAATAAACATGGCAGAACTCATGGTACAGACTGTATTTTTTTCATCTTTGTGTCACTAGAACAGTGCTTATGGACACCCACGAATTCATCATTCACTTCATTAGTAAAAATTTATTGATCATCTACTAAATGTGATGGGCTGGCATGAAAAGTGAGGGAAACAATGGGGGGCAGACAATATCTTTGGCCTCATGGAGCTTAAAATTTAGTGGTCTGTAGATGGAAGTGGAGTATAACAAAAGAATATGGGCATTTGCATTACAGTTGTTAAAAGCCAAGGTAGCAGAAACACAGTGCAATGGGAACATAAAAAGCCTCGGTGAATAGGAAGGCCCCACCAAGAATGGGGAAGTCTAATGATTAAGATTTAGCCAGACAAAGGTAGAAAAGGAAGAAGGAAAGACCTTCCAGGTAAAGGACCTGGAAGTCCCTTGCCCAGTTCTGGATTCCAGGCTTTATGTTAGGGACAGTGTGATGCTATTAGTACTTTTTTTTTTTTGAAGAGAGGGAAAGTAGTAAGGTATGTAATGCAACTGTAAAGGAAGTAATTTTTTAAGAGAAAACCACAGACAGCATTTCACATGTAAAGACTTCCATATACAGGTCTTTTAAAGTTTTTTTTTTTTTTAATAATAAATTTTATTTTTATATTCCCCATACAATTGCAACCCCCCCATTCTGATCCCAATCCCTCCCCTCCCGCCCCCCACCCCCCAAAAAGTGTCTCTGGTTCATAGTTTTTTGTTGATTCTGATTTTCACTTTCTTATAGTTATTCATTTTCCTGGTCCCTTATTTAAGTTTTCTAGATTCCTGCTATGAGTGAGACCATCCGGTATTTTTCTTTTTCTTTTTGGCTTATTTCGCTGAGCATGATCCCTTCCAGCGCCATCCATGTTGCTGCAAATTGCATGTGTTTATCTTTTTTGAATGCTGAGTAATATTCCATGGTGTATATGTACCACATCTTCTTGATCCAGTCATCTATTTTTGGGCATTTGGGCTGTTTCCAAAGCTTAGCTATTGTAAACAGTGCTGCTATAAACATAGGGGTGCAGGTGCTCTTTGGAATTGATGTTTCTGTGTCCTTTGGGTAAATACCTAGGAGTGGAATTGCTGGATCATATGGAAGCTCTATGTTTAGTAGGTCCAGAAATCTCCACACAGCTGTCCATAGTGGTTGGACCAGTTTGCACTCCCACCAGCAGTGCAGAAGAGTTCCTTTTTCTCCACACCCTCGCCAACATTTGTTGTTGCTAGTTTTTTTAATATGTGCCATTCTCACTGGTGTAAGATGATACCTCATGGTAGTTTTGATTTGCATTTCCCTGATGACAAGTGATGTTGAACATTTTTTCATATGCCTCTTGGCCATTTGCGTTTCCTCTTCAGAGAAGTTTCTTTTTAGCTCTTCTGCCCATTTTTTGACTGGATTATTTTTTTGTTGTTGTTGAGTCTCATCAGCTCTTTGCAGATTTTTGTGATCAGTCCTTTATCATTAGTGTTGGGTGCAAAAATGTTCTCCCAGTTGGTGGGGTTTCTCTTTGTTTTTGTTATTGTCTCTTTTGCTGTGCAGAAGCTCTTTAATTTGATGTAGTCCCAGCTGTTTATCTTTGCCTTCACTATCACTGCTTTGGGTGATGTGTCTGTAAAGATGTCTTTGATGTGCAAATCACGTAGTGTTTCACCTATATTTCCTTCTATATATTTTATGGTTTCAGGTCTTATGTCTAGTTCTTTAATCCATTTTGAGCTGATTTTTGTGCATGGTGTGAGGTAGTGGTCAAGGTTCATTCTTTTGCATGTAGCGACCCAGTTTTCCCAGCACCATTTATTGAACAAACTTTCTTTGCTCCAATGCATAGTCTTTGCTCCTTTGTCAAAGATCAGTTGACCATAAATCTGTGGGTTTATTTCTGGATTTTCTATTCGATTCCACTGGTCTGTATGTCTGTTCTTGTTCCAATACCATGCAGTTTTGATGATTATGGCTTAAAGTTTTTTTTTTCCAACATAGCCACAAGGTCATATCACACCTCACAAATTTAATATTAATTCCTTTTGTTTTCTTATTGAAATTCCCCCAGTTGTGAGCTAAACATCCTTTTTTTTTACACTTGGCTTACCTGAATCAGGATCCCGAAAAGTACCTCTTTATTTGCTAGTGGTCATTCCCTTTCCTATTTTTATTCCTTACATCATTGTTTTGTCTAAGTAACTTAACCGTGTTATGTGACCTGCAGAATTCCCTCCTTTCAGATAGATCAAACCTGATAGGTAGCTCAGGGTCTTCTTTGATTTATTCACAAGCTTTTCATACATTTAGGAATTAGAGAAGCATCTTGAGGAACTTCTATGGTTCTCATTTTACTCAGCCATGTATGCGCGTGCGCACACACACACACACACACACACACACACACACACACACACACGACTCTCAACGATGTGGCTATTCTCAGAGCACCTGAAAGTAACCAGTTGTTAGGCTTTGCCTTCTGGCTCATCTCTTCACTCCCTTATGATTTACCAGCTTTGGACACAAGGGGGCCAAGCACACTTGGTGTTGCTCTTCTGACAGCCCCAAGCTGGCCTTTCTGAAAGAGTGGGCAGTGAGCCACCAAAGAGTGACAGAATCATTTGGGAATGATTGGTATGTGCACCCCCAAGCCAAAGCTGATAAACACAGGCATGCTCCAGTTTACTAGCTCCCTCCCTTGGTAGGGACTGCTTGACTAATGTAAGCTAGAGGTCTTCATTTTCAAAGAACTGTATTTTTTAAGAAACTTCAAGGCAACAATTACCCTCCCATCCCAAATCAGTGTGTAAGCTTTTCTTTTGTGTGTTCTCATTCTATCTGGGTTATAGTACCCTGAAAAGTAACATATGTATTGGGTACTCAATAATGCAATGTCATGTGCAAACAATGTCCTTTGGCCCTACTCTGGGTGTTAAGCCGACACTGCAATGACTTGAATGATAGCACAATTCATTACCTTTTCTGCCAGGGACAGCACAGTGCTAGCCTGAATTATGGCCACTTGTTCTTCATTTCTTAAATTCTGTGGAAAAAAAGGTAGAAAAATAAACTGAAGATACTTATACTATTAGCGCTAGCGGAAAATATTGCTCATCACCTGCCAAAGACATTAATGCATACACATGCAGGGAACTTCACAAATGCTCTATTCTCTTTAGTAATAATTATTAACAAAGATTTCATTCAAAATCTGTAAGAAGTACTTAAATTGTGATTTTTATCTCTCTAAAACTGAGTTGATTTTGTTTTACTGTAAGCGTACTTCATTAATAGTCATGTTATGAAAAAAGTGGAGGTGAAAATGAAAGAAGAATGCCTTCATAGCAGCTTGGAATGATTTAATTGATTCCATTTGCTCCTTTCATAATTTTTCAAGGGAAAAAATGGTGTGACTCCTTCAGCCCACATGCATCTTTCATCTGGCATTGCAATGAATGGTCCTCCCACTGAATTAATAAGTCTTAACCCTACCTAGAAGTTGTTTTTAGAAAGAAAAAGAATTATAGTTTCCTGGTCCATTTTTATGGGGCTGCTACCAACCCTACTATTTAACAGCAATTCAATCGCATGACTGATTAATTTCACGCTAGATGCCTCCTAGCAACAGTCAGACGACAATTAGCTCTAATCACTGCAGATGTGGCTAGCATTCAAACCTGAAACCTGCCCATGCAAAGCATATCACCAGTTCATTTCTGCTACTACCTTTCAGAGGTCCTTTGACACCTTAGCCAAGTTGTTTGATAAATTGTTGATTCTCTCCAGGTAGCGACATCCTGAGAGAACATGGCGTCTCACATGCCATTATTATTTTACTCACGATGCATTGGCAAATGTTTTTTGTCTCTCTTTAGGCCAGTTTAAATCTTTACTTCATTTAATCAATTCATACCTACCCCATTATCACCCAGGATATCAAGCTGCTTTATGAGATCAGGGATGTTCACATCCTGCAAAATCAAGGAAATGCATTCACATCAAAGATACCAATGTGACCTACTATTCTGTGAGTGCCTGGGTCCAGAGCTAGAGAAAACATTTTAAATTCTGTACTTCCTTGTGTGGTTTTCAATGAGGAACATCTGGCTTTAAGTTTCCACTGTGCTGCTTATAAATTGTGTGAACTTGGGAAGAATACTCAATGGTTCATTTTCAACTTTGCTAACCACAAAATGGAGATCATAAATGCCTTCTTTAGAGGCTGGTCATGAGTAAAGAGACTGTGTGTGAAAAGTCTAGGATGTAGTAAGGACTTGGAATTTGCTCATTAACTTTTTTCTTGTAATCTGTCCATTTAAAAAAATTATCATAATTTCAGGTATAAAGAGAAGTATTAAGTAATATATATAAACAATCAGCCAATTCTATTATAATTAATAGAATTCTGACCTGGCTGATATTTTGATTTCTATGTAGAAAACTATAGGTTACAGTAAATACCATTAGTATGGTAAATACCACCTTTTTTTGCATTTAGCATTAATTTAATTTAGCATTCATTTCATCCTCCCGATTTGAACTACATTCCTTGAATCATTTTGAAGGTGCTGAACTCCATTTGTAAGAGTTCCCTGGGATATAAATGACATCCATTGGGTTAGGGTGTTTGTGATTTACCTAAGAAAAAGCATCTAAGGAAAAGATAAAGTCAAATGCTTTCCCTTTAATTAGAGTTCAATCAAAAAATTGCTTTGGTTTACAAATTTTCATGTAGCCCAGGAAGGTCAGAAGTTTAAATCAAGATGGAAGACAAAGCAACACAATTTTACTATCTATTCAGCCCCCCTTCCACCTCCCGGACCTCTTATCTCGTTAGCACCACCTTCTCCTTTTACTCTTGTTGAAATGGCAGAACAGTAGATCTCTACTACCAGGAAGGGGAAATTCTAGCTCAATCTTACAGGTAAAGAGAAGGCAACTAAAGCAGGTATATTTGGCAGCTCAGTCTGGGAGCAGGACAGGCCATGCAGAAGGTAAAAGAGAGACTGGGAATGGCAGGAAGCTTTCTAGCTTTGCCTCTGGAAAAGATATTCACAATGTGATCTCATTACATTGAAGGACAATATACTTTCCAGGAGAATGAGCCACCTCAATTCAATTTCAATCTTTAAAATGTATTCCAATGTCATTAAAGATAGAATTGTGCTTTGTCTAAGTGAGCAACATGTTATAACTTTATGTCCTTCTAAATGAGCAGTCCTTCCTAAAGTAAACATATCAAAAGAGATGGTAGACTAGTTCATTTCAAGGTCTCTTCCGATATTGTAATTCCAAAGTTATGAATTCCACGATACCTAGAAGAGTACAAAAAAGGAACTAACAAATTTATTTTTGGGCACATTAAAAATGTTTCTTGAAGTGCCATATTTATTTAGTATTTTCTCTGAAGGATAATGATGGGTAATTATCTCTTTTTTTGATGGATAATTATCTTAATGAATATTTTGATTTTGAGCTATTCTTCATGATAGTCTGTTCTAAATAATCATGGTTCCTGTGTTTTTTGCTGTTACCATTCACACATCTATCACACAAATATTTTGTTTATATTCTATTGATTTTCCAATAGGTATGAATTGAAAGTACAATCCCTACATTGTTTATATCAAAATGACAATTAGTGACAAAATCACCAGTCTTGAGCAATATTCCCTTTTCCAATCCCCCATTTTTCTAGTTAGTACAAACAAAAAATTAAATATCTTCCTACCTTGACACCTTCTTTCATACAGTAGATCTGCAGAGCACTCACACCATCTGAGAATGGGTGAATTTGTAGATTAAAAGGAGGAGATCGTCTCTCTCTTTCCTTGAAATACAGTGAAGAATATATGGGAATTAAAAAAAAAATCAGAAGCAACAACTGATTAAATACTAAACCAGTTGTCTTTGTGCTCTATACTATTCCAGAAGTTTGCCATTTGGAAAAAAAATAAAATTGATCTCAAGAGGTTCATGTTTAATGGAAAAGAACTGATTAGTCAACTAAGAGGTATGAGAGAAGAAGAATCTATAGATAGTAATATCCAGTCTTACAAATTTTTCTTCTGGGAAATGTGGGAAGTGGAGTTGCAATTAAACTCATGAATATTTACAGTGTTCTGGTATTGCATGGAGTAAGTAGTCTTTTGACCATAAAATTTTATGGCAAGTAAAGGCCTTTTGCATATTCAATCCACCCAAGCTTCATGAGGAAGATGTGTGGGCTATCAAAGATGACGACTCTTTTTCACTGAAGCTTAGCAACGTCAACTCTATTCAAACCTAATCTGAAACAACCTCAAGAAGATACTTCTGACAAAACATGAAAAAAAAAAAAAACAGTGGGAATTTTTCTTATTTTTCACATCTCAACATATAGCAACAACCAGTCCCTCAGCCAGATGCTGTATAATACAGTCAAAATCTTATCTGATTGATATGCTTAACTTAAAAAGAAAAAAGACTAAAATTTGGTCAGTTAACCAAAGTATGTTCTAAAACAAGTTGCCTTGCTCTTAGTCTTTTGCATAAATACATTAAAGACTAAAAAGTTTACTTACAAAATCAAGTGTCTAAATTATGAAATAATTTTGTACATAGTACATTTTGAAATATAATGAATTAATGAGAATTCATTGAAGGATGGCAATGATATTTAAAAGCAATGGAATACTGATGAAGTTTAAAACTATTATTTAAATTATTAAGAAAATTACTCATTAGCCTTGTTCATAAAGACAACAACACTGAAAAGTGTAGTATCCAAGCAGACAATTCTGAGCTTCATCAATGCTTTATCACTTACTAGTCAGGGAACATGGGCAAGTTATTTAACCTCAGTCACCTCATCTATAAAATCTTGATTGTATTTGTGAGGTCCAAATGAGAAGATATATCTGAAATATTTAATTTAGCAACTCATACACAGGGTTTGCTCTGTGCATGTCAACTATTGTTTTTGGTATTGTTATTATTATTATTATCATTATTATCAGCATCATCATTTCCTTACTTCTAGCTCTAGGTTTCGAAACTCCAGCAGCTCATTCTGGTCTCTGGCATCCTGCAGCTCCTGTTGTAACCGGTGATTTTCTGCCTCCTGTTTTTCTATCTAATAAAGTAAATCCTCATATTAGGCAAACATTGCAAAAAGCATTTACAACTTTGCAAAGCAAGCATGGATAGCATTCATTTACTCAATGAATCAAACATTTGGACCATGAAAAAAATTCCCAAGTAGATGTGAATAAAATAGATCATCGGATGTCCTTCTCGTTAGCCTTCAATTGCAATTTTTGGGTTATAAAGGAAAATATGGAGGGCATTTCTATTTAGTGAAAAAAAAGTCTAGGGACCCTGTGAATAGTAAATCTGAGAGTACTCGCCATGCTCTGTGGGTCTGGGGCAGTTCCTAGAATTAGGTTTAATGGTGCAAACAAGGGAGACTGACAACCTCATTTCTGCAGTCGCAAGTTGTTATAGAAATAATTTTTAGAAAACATCTTTGATCTTACATGAAACTGCTGAATTCTAGTTAACTACAGAATAGAGCCAAACTCCTCAAAAGGAGTTAAGAAACCTTAATGATCTGGTCACCAACTAGCTTCCCAGTTTCACATGTTAGCAATGTCATCTCTACACACTCACACTGACATGTGGTCACACACACACTAGAATCTAGAACTCCAGATCTACCCTATGGACTGAACTCTTCCAAGAGCTCTGTATTTGCTCATCTCCCTGCCAGAAAAGGACTCTCCATTTTCTTTGCAATGTGAGAAAATCCTGCACTTTTTTAAACCCCAAATGTTAACATCTCCCACCATCAGAGCCTTTCCTGGTCTCCTATTGAGAATTGACACCTCTGCCTTCTGTTTTCCTATCTGATGTTTCTATAGAGTATCTGGTAGAACCAGGTGAGGCACGGAACTAAGTTAGTTGCATACAAACATGTCCATGGCTACAAGGGCTCAGAAAATTTTCATGATCTGCAATAGGTTTGGGGCTGCCTTTGATATTTGCTATCTGGTGGGCCTCATGCACACTATTTAAAGCCTTGAATTAGAAATAAAAAAATAGGGACTTTTATCACAGGATGAATCTTACTTTCCCTAAGTATATAGACCTTACGTAAAATGTTTAGCTTTATCATTATTTCTGTTTTCCTTTTGCTCCAGGATACCTGAGCTGAAAAGTTTCCTATGGGCCCAAAGAAATCAAGACCAAAGGAAATCAGACAGAAGAGACACAATGAAAAAAATTTTTTTTGTGATAAAAGTAACATAGTAACACTTATTACTACACATTTCTGAGACAACTAAAATCCGATTTTATCGGTCTCATGATATAGAAAAATCATAGGAAAATGAAGAAACAGGCGTATATTGCGTGACATTAATGTAGTCAACTCATTTTTTACACTAGATTTTTGTGCTCTACTGAACTTTTAAGCTTTTAGAGGATGACAGACAAACTATTTTCTAGAATCTTGCATTGGGGTTGATAATGCGCTATTTGGGGAGATCTCTGGTTCTGGTGAGTACTAGGTCAGTGGTTCATGGGTGCAAGGCAGAAGTCAGAGCCAATGTCTGGTGAAGTTTCTTCTTAATGACGTTTAACCTTTCTGAGCAAACCTGCCTTCAATCTGGGAATATCTACTCATCTTCTATATGTCAGCTCTCTCTCGACATGCAGAAAGTAAGATAGGATGTCCTGACTTTATCAGAATGAAAAGGAGGGAGGACATTTATCTTTCTTCCTTTCTTATGCTCATGAAGATGTTGTGGGTCATTTTTATTATTCATCAAGGCTAGCAAATATTGGTAGAAAGAACCCTAAAATAATTTCAGGATCACTTTGATTGGACCTACAGAACTACTTCTCATATATTCAGAAGGGTTTCCAAATTCTGGTTTTGTCAACAACAACATAAGACAATTTTGTAATCCCTCCACTAGATTTTTGGGAGCTAAATATCAAGCGAAAGCCACCTTTGCACTTAACAAGATCTCAGTTGTATTTAACTATCTCAAAGCAAAAACCTAAGTTCAAACAGTCAAAATTAATTCTCTCTCTTGGGCTCATAAATCACTGGACTTTTGCAGCTTGATTTGTTGAACCACCTCCGGGCGTGCTGTATTATGCTTTGGATGCATCTTTTCAAAGTTCTTTCATTAAAAAAGATAGAGATGTATAAATATAAACAGTCAAGCTTAACAAAAAGATTCAAAGTGAGAACATAGTCTATGCTGGGGTGCAGCATGGTCTGGCAGTCAGATATTCTGTCACTTCCTTACACGAAATAACAGGTCTATTCAAGTGTGTATTTTGCAGATGGGCAACCACGCAGGATGTGTACACACGTGCGTATATATATCTGCATATATATACAGCATATATATATGGTCAACATAGCCATAGGTTTTGGGATCACATCCTTTCCAGTCGGCACAACGCCCAGCGCAGAGCCATGCACACGTGCCACTAACTGATGGTGATGGCGGTGACAAGGATGCAGTTGAGCACGCAGCAGAGGAGAGCGCGGTGCTGAAAAAGCCTCCCCTTCCCCTAGCCCCTGTGCCACTCCTGAGAGGACCCCCTGCTGCTCCTGGATCTCTTATCATTTTCTCCTCTGCCCCACTAGGGTGTTGTGCCCAACATACCTTTTCTAAAAGCTCCTGGTTTCTCTTAATGAAAAGTTGTTTATCTTCTACCCAGTGTGAAGCCTGTTTAACAAAGAATATCGCGCAGTCAGCATTTCAGAGGGGCACGAGAGAGCATGTGTCGTCACACCACTTGGCCACAGCTGTCTTCTTTTCACCCGGTTTGTTTGCCTGCCAGCCACTGGGAAGTGACACCCGCCCCGCCAGCTCCTTATTCAAAGACATTGGTGCCAAAGTTGCCAGGAAAATTTAACCCGCTTCTCATTGTCACTCACTAGCGCTACCTTTTTCAGTCTGAATAATCCAGGACCAGCCTTCTGGGGACTCAGAAGTGACCACACAGGCAAAAAGTGAAAAGGGTCAGAATGCACACAGGCCAGATACATATGAATGGAAAACATTAAAATGCAGAACCATAAATGTAGCAGAGAGGCAAAGAATGCAGCTGGAGGGAGGGTCTTTGTCTTAGCCGTTTGTGACAAGTCTAGGCTATGTACAGGCTCCTCTTCCTCTGGCATTCTCTCTCTTGCCCAACCTCTTATGCTGTTGTAGTTGGGTTCACACTCTGGCCAGAAAAACACCAGGGACAGAAACATAGAGTTGAACATTCTGACACAGTTTGAGAAAGGTCACTGTGGCGAGCCAAGCCGTGTCCTGGATGTGGCCCATGCGCAGGGTGGTCTAGAGGAAGGGCGGACTGAATTGTCTGCCTCTGTCGCGGTGCTAGCCATCAAATGCCTACCTGCCCTTTCTGAGCCAGAGTTGCTTCCAGGTCTTCAATTTTGGCTTTATACCTTAGCACCTCTGCTTGGAGCTGTTCTTGAGCCTGGTGAAATAAAGATGCCAGAACTCAACAAGCAAAATGGTATTTCACTATTTTTCCTCCTCTCATTTCCTTGACTAGAACTTAACAGGTGAGAAGAAATAAGAATTTTCTATGACAAAAGGATCTTTTAAAACTATTTTAGGAAATAAGGACTTGCTTAAAATTTTGTGTGGTTCCCTTGACCATCGTGTTCAAATTCAAACGCGGTTGCGTGGGCTTCAAGAACTCCCCCTGTAGGTACGATCTTTCCCCACTACTCAACAGAGTCCACTCCTTACCCGCGGGTGGTCTCCCTGTTTCCTAAACACGTTTTGTGACTCTCTGCTTGTTTCTTTATTTGAATCAGTTCCCCTTCTGGAAAGTCTTCACTAATTTGGCCTCTCCAAGATCCTTCCATTCTTTCATAGTCAACTTTGTGCCTTACACCTAAATCCAGGTGTATGTAAGCATGCACACATGTCTTACGTGTGTATGTGTATGTGCCTGTCTACGTGTGAGAACAGTTGAGGTGCTCATCTTGTAGGGAGCAACCTTGCTCACTGCCACTTAGTCTGATAGCTTTTATGAGCTATGTAAGCGTTTTGATAACTGTTCGCTTGAACTCCCCTGCATTCTGCTAGATTGAGACTCCTCGCAGGGTTTTTTTTGCTCTAGCATTGTGGTATGGTCGGGCTCCTGATTTTCAGTTTTTATGGGTTGTTGTAGGGAAAAACTTTCAGAGTATTGCTTTTGCACCACTTTCCCTGGGCGGTTGCTCCTAACGTGTGCTGAGGTTGTCTCTTCTCCTTCAGGGCATTTTAGGCTTAGTTCTACTGCAATCTAATTTCAAGCATGTGGAGTAGGTGAGCCCAGTGTCTCTACTGTCACTATTTTGCTGGCTTTTGTGATAGATTCTCTTGTATATTCTCTATATATGATCCTATTTTCTATGAAAAAAAATTTCCCCCTGTCCTTATGCATGTGTTTTCCTTGTCCTGTGATCTGGATAGTTTCTACAGTATAAAGTTGAACAAAATTAATAAAGATAGGTACCCTTTCCTTTCTCTTCAAGGAGATTGTTAAATGTTACCTTTACGGGGAGAAAAAAGATCCAAATCCAAGCTTTATTTTGCTAAGATCTACTTTAACCTGGAATGGGTGTTAAGTACAATGCTTTTTTTTTTCTTGTATTCACACGATTATATATTTTGCTTTCACTGATGCTGTCATTGGTATTTATGTATTTCTACTTTCTTTGAATTTATTCTACTACTCTTTTTGTAACTTCTTTGTTTGTTTTAGACTATTTTGCTGAGAATAGTTTTTTCAACTTCAGTGACCAGAGCAATGCTAAATTGCAATGCTAGATCTTTATTTAGATAATAGCAATGCTAGATCTTTATTTAGATCAGAGAGTGAGTGGAGAGGAAGAGAACAAGCTTCTATAGCATCACATTTGGAAAAAAATAAAAACAACGAATATGGAGCCTCCCTGGTGGCCTAGGGGTAAAGTCTCATTATGGCCTGAATCCGACCACGGGCCAGGGAGCAACCCACATGGCACAGCAGGCCTCTCCTGTCTCGCCCGCTGCTCCCCTCAGCAGTGTATTTCAGTCAATCCACCTATTCTGTTCCCCGCTCTGTCTCTGGTGAGTCCTCTTATTCCCCATACCTCTGGCCTATACCCCATTTCTTCTGTGCAAAAATATAAATAAATAAAAAATAAAAACAAGGAATATGTTTTTAGTTTAATTAACCAAACCTATGTGGATAAGAATGTTTAGTAGATACTGATAATGAAAATCACAAAGGTTACAGACTTATGGCATATGTTAAAGACATACATATACATTCTTTCTAGTGATTGCTTTCCTGTCTATTCCAAATCACAGTGTTTTAAAAAACACATTTACTTACATATGTATATTCATATGCAAGTACATGTATGTATATGTACTGCCATTTAAAATTATACAACTCTAATATCTATCTTTTCCCACAAAACAACTAACAGTAGTTTTCGCAGCACTCCTCAGCATACAGCAGACCATGGAAATAAGGAGAATCAGATCACCGGCTAGTCATACTCCTTCTTGTTCCATGTAAATTAATCTATAAGACAGTTATGGCATGGCGGTTATGACTCCAAACTTAAAAGGACTAGGTTCATATCGTAACTTTAATCTGATTAAGCAACCTATTCTTTTTTTCAATACTTTATTTTATATAATTCTTATATCACTTTTGATTTTTGCATAATGTATGCATTTTCATTTTGGTTATATTCCCCATACAACTGTACCCCCCCCCTTATTTTGACCCTAGACCTTCCTCTCCCCGCCCCTTCCCCCTCAAGTGTGTCTCTGGTTTATAGTTGTTAAGCAACCTATTCTGGTTTTAACTTAAGTTACACTTAACTCCTACTAAGTTATTCTCTCGTCTTCTATAAAAAGATAATAACAGACTTTAACACATACAGTTGTTTTATGATGACTTGACATAATGTATGCAAGATGTGCATTACAATAACTAGAACATAGCAAGAAGTCAGTACGTTAGGAATTAGAGTTTATATGTTCCTCGTTTAAACAACAAGTTTGTAGGGCAGTTGTGACATAATGAAAAGAACATGTGACCCAGTAAGATTTGAACTGGAATCCCAATTTTCAATTTACTCTCTGTGATCTTGGGCAATTTAATGCAATTAATTCAACTAACCCCTCTGAGCCTGAAACTCCCCTTTTATAAAATATTGACCTAAGAGAGTTGTCACAAAGACTAAATGAGATAGTCAGTGAAAGTTCTTGCTCAGTGGACTTGCTACAACAAACCAGCTAACCATTCTTTTTGAAAGACAAATACATTTCCCTCCCCGCAAGTAAATACCTAAAAAAATGGGTTATTAAAATTCAATATTGTCTAGCTTTGAAAATAATACATTTCCAAATAGCAACGATAAAAACTCTATGCTCAATTATCTTTAAAGGAACCTAAGCATCCATCTAAGGTAGGTTCTAACTTCTTTAGATCCAAGATATCGCTTGTTGACATGAAAGATAAGAGAGTTCAGAAGCCACAGTGAAGAGAAGGGCGCAGGATGGCCAGCCTGCTGATATTGCTCCTCCTGTGGCACTTTCATGCTGTGGTTGCTGCAGCCGATTCAAATCCCTCTCCCCAGAGATGCACTCACCTTGGCTTCTCTTTCAGCATCAATGATGCCTCCGGTTTGCTCCTGCAGGAGGGCATAGGCTCTTTGCAGGGCCTGGTATTCTTTTGTTAATTGCCGAAATCGCAGCTCCGATTCTTCAGCTGCTAAACTCTTTAGGTTAAAAAAATATATAAAATTGTGCAATGTTCAGTTCTTGTGTTCAATACGAAATATTAACATTTGTCCATTTTTTATACTGGATCTTAGCCAAAAGGCTGAGAAGTGATTGTCCATTTTTTTTAAAGAGAAGTTAAAGGTCTGATTTTGGATTCAGTGTGATTTTATTCTTTATTTCAAAGTATGCATAGTAAAATTTTCAAGATGGAAATTGCAGAAATACCTACATATTTATTAATAATAAAAACATTTACTTATGCATACATTTATGATTACTATCCATTTAGGCTTGGATTTTAGAAAGTTTTGGACCCAAATGAGGACTTATGCCCAGATTTTGGATCCAAATTCGAGGCAATGATGCTGAGAACTTTAGTCTCACTTCTTTGCAATACATTCACATCCACCAGTTTCTTCCCCTGAAAAATTATGAAAGCATTGTTTTAGAGCTTTAGGTGTCAAACTTCAGAGCATGATGCAGTCACCAGGGAGTTAGTGAAAAATGCAGATCTAGAGCTTCTCGCTCCAAGATCCTGAGTCAGGAGTGCTTGTGGTAGAGTCCGGCAATTTTCAACGTGGTTGAACCCCCAAGATGATTCCAGTGAAGGTGGCTTGCAGAACACACTTTGCTAAACACTGTCTGATGTTATATCTGAAAGCTTGTTCTTCCAGTTTATTCTTAGGTTAACACCTTCCCTCATGATGCAGAATTTGGGAAAGTAATGTTTATTTTGAAAGAAGTCCTCCAATTACAGAGTTCTACTTAAGAATTTCTAAAAAGCTTATATGACCAGTGGACAATAAACATGGTGATGGCTCTGAAGTTAAAGGGGCAAGGAGGGCAAGAAGCAAAACATAAAAATAAAGTAGTTATATGACACAGGTGAAGCTATTTTCTAAGAGGTATTCAATTCAAGCATGGTCTCAAAATTGGTCACTATTCTAAACAATTGGGATTATTTTGTGCTGTTTTCAAAGGAGATAAAGCATGGAATGCACTTTTTTGTCTCCCTTAAAGGCAAGATTTCGTAAGCATATAACAAAAATACAGAGAAGTGGAAAAGCTTACTTCATCCAAGTCATCATCAGGAGTCGCTGGTGTTCGGTCCGTTCTAAATGAGGCCATGGATGATGTCTCTGAATCCATGGAATCCTCATCATAGCCAATAAATGGGTCCAAAACGGGCCTCTAATGGAGAGAAAGGACAGACTCACTGATACAACTAACTGCGGAAAAGCCGGCACATGACTGAAGCTCTGCTGTGTGTGCAAAGGACACACAGAAAACACAGACTCCTCAAGTGATATACTTG
This sequence comes from Talpa occidentalis, assembly GCF_014898055.3. Lineage (NCBI taxonomy): Eukaryota > Metazoa > Chordata > Mammalia > Eulipotyphla > Talpidae > Talpa > Talpa occidentalis. Next base: position 61,137,001 of record NW_023601322.1, on the reverse strand, counting down.
GCAAAAATAAAAATCAAACATATAAACCAAGTAACAAGACTTTATGGATAATAAAAGGCTATACAGATATTGGTGGATTGGAAGTATCATTATCGATAGTATTTTCCTAATGAATAATGGAAACAAACTAATCAATTGTAGGGTGGCTATCAATGGGAGGCCTTAAGTCATGTGTGTGGGGTGTACATATATCGGCCACGTTCCTGGAGTGCAACTCTCCAACTTGTCAGCTTACCCTTATGCCATCAAACCTGCTCACTTCTTTACTCAAAGGCATATGAAAACAAACCCTTTCAAGTTAGAATCCACAACACAATCTTTTTTGGACTTCTGAGAAATGTCAAAAGATGAGAATTTCTTCTGGCAAATAAATCCCATGGGCTGTGGCATTTCGGGAACATGTGATTTATCACATCTTTGCAGGATGATTTCTTGGCAAGCTTTACTCACCTGGCTGTGTTTTTGGCAAAATTCTGATAACCTAGCTTTCTCATTACCTTAATTGGCTTGGAACTCCTCCTATGCCTTCTCCTACGGATGAGCTTTTCTCGGTCCTGGAAAACAGATGAAGACTTTTCAGACCTAGAGTTGTCACATATTTTCTATATAGGTTTTTTCTTTTTTTTGCACAGAGTTGTTTTTCTCCTGAGGTATTACATTTTTTTGTTTAAAATAATATTATGTTTTGTATCTTTGGCAACTTTTTGGTATGACATTTAAATAAATTAAAGTAAGGATATTCTATAACCTTTCCTGATATGCTATGTGGATCTTACAGACTCACAATCAGGAGGTACTGTGTTCCTAATCAGAATCCTTAAAGATCTATCCTTAAAGATCAAATAGCTCTAAAAAGAATTACTCATATTCTCCAAAGATCATCCTTCAGTTTTCCCAGGACTTGAAATTATTTTTAAAGTATAAAGTGTTGGAAAGATATGATTTTACAATAAAGTAAAACCTTATTCTTTTCATTTAATCACTTGAAAGGCATAGAAAACTATCCTTTGATTAATCTTGGATACCTGTTCTTACCTGTGGCCTCTGAAGGTGGGAACAAAGTTTCTACTTGGTTACAATAGTCTAGTACTTTGTGTGGGTGAGGGGTTTCCATTGGAATACCTAGAAATGACAATTTCTTTTTTTTTTAAAGATTTCTTTTTATACAAGAGTTGGGTACAGGCCAGAGGCACGGGAGGGTAAGAGGATTCACCAGAGATAGAGCAGGGAGCAGAACCGGCAGACAGACCAAAATACACTGCTGAGGGGAGCAGAGGGCAAAACAGGAGTCTGCCGCACCACGTGGGACTCTCCCTGGCCAGCCAGGAATCGAACCTGCACTGCAGAGGCTGTGGACAACTTCACAGCGCTGCACTCAACCAGCTGTGCCACCAGGAAGGCCCGACAATCAGTTTCTTGATTCACTCTTATTGTGAATGGAAATTCTGGGAATTTGCTGTCCATACATCAAATATTTCAGGTGCTTATTGTATGAATTCAAAGGTAGGTGGAAAAAGCATCACTTACATAACTGGTCAATATGCACAAATATCTCAAAATCCCAAAGAAATTTTTAGTTTAAAATCAGTATTCTCAAAGTCAAGTAAATTTCTTTTTTTCCTTGTTTTTTTTTTTTTTAAAGATTCATTTATTTATGTATACAAGAGCTGGGGAGCAGCTGGGGGGTGAAAGGATCCACCAAAGACAGAGTGGGGAGCAGAACAGGCAGATCCACTGAAATACACTGCTGAGGGTGCAGCAGGTGAGACAGGAGAGGTCTGCTGTGCCATGTGGGTCAGGTCCCTGGCTGGGGATAGAACTCCTGCAGCAGAGGCTGCTGATAGCTTCACAGTGCTGCGACTTAGCCCCTTGCACCATCAGGGAGGCCTGGCAGGCCTCCCTGTTTGTCTTGACCACCTTATTCTGGAGACTATTACTTAAAACCCCCATCACTAGTTCCTCAGCTCTCTAGGCCTTAGACTGGTCCTGAAATTAGAGAGGTGTCATTGGAGTTATTATTGTAGGCAAAATATTTAACCTCTGAGTCTCAAATCTTGACACCGGAAGCCAATTACATGATATACTCACACATCCTACCTACCAATATAACAACACGTTTGAAAGTTCTTTTAACATGCAATGCACTGCAGCTATTATTTGTTTTGCCAAATTAGTTAAAAATGGACTATAGTTGAAAAGGTTTATAACAGCTTACTAATACAAACTATTTTCAGAGTAGAATCTTTTGAACCTATTTACATATTGAACATAGGAACTTGGGCCTCTGGGGCTAATCCAAAATTATGAAATAATTCCAGAGTATGGTGATTTGCAGGCAACTTGTCCTTGGGAAATGCTTAGTTTATAGACTGGTCAATACCTACCCTTGTGAGCTCATCGATAATGTTCTGTTGCTCGATGACCTGAAGTTTTAGGAACTCTGTCTCTTGTTCTTCATTGGCTTGGTCAAGGTCATTCAGAGATTTCAATTTTTTCAAGGGTGGATGGGATGTTATTTTTTCTCTCTGGATGGGAAAAGAAGAAAGGAAAAGTGGATATTTTAAAACTCCTAAACTTTAGAGCTTAAGATAAAATATTTGTAGAAACTTTATGAGGCCCCAACTAAACTGAAAAATATATAAACTTAAATATGCATAGACGGCAACTAAAATCCTCAAGTTCATTTTATCTGCTCTAAGTTGATATTGGTTTTCTGAAGATCTCTAGAGCATCTTCTGTACTCTAGGTCTGTGAAGAGGTCACTAAAATATCACTTATCCAAATCTAACACAAATGATGGCATCTATTCCTTATCTGTTACATACAGTCTTAGAAGATGTAAGATCACTGCAGTTCTAAAGAGCATGCTATCAAAATTCTTGAAAGGAAGTTGTTGTGGCTGCATCGCGATGCTGAAACTTTGCTTCCTATTTCAGAGCTTTTGGAGAGTGAGCAGATTCCTGGAAGCACACCTACTGTTTCTGCAAATTTAGAAACCACAGAAAATTCAGAGCCAGCAACCTTCTCTTGCTTTCTTCCTTAAAGTTCCCTTGCTTACATAAGGGAAAACCCAAACTCTAATAAATAGCTTTATATTTTAAAAATAAACTAGAAAGAACAGTAAGTTAGGTTGGGGGAGTAATAGAGAAAAGGAAACAGCAGTTTCGCAGAGCATGTGATACACACCATTTCTGAATTTTCCTTGGTAACGGCTTTTAGTTTCTCCTCCATGCGCTGCAAAGACACCATCAGTTCATCATTTCTCTTGGCGAGGCACTTGTTCCTTTCCAGAAGAGGTTTACATTGTTTTTCAGTTTCCCGCACACGTTTTAACTGGAAAGACAGAAGACAGAACTTGTCTCTTGTTTTTAGGAGGGATATGAGAACAGAAACAAGTGATTGGTGGAAAAGTGTCCTGACTCATTAAGGATGGTTATTTAAAAAAAAAAAAATTTACTGAGGGGAAAAAAAAGACTTTTGAAACTGTATTGATATTTACGTTTAAGAAAATCTAATTCTTAGCAAGCCTCAAAGGCATAGCGTACTATTGTGAAACCATCCATAATTAAGAGTGACCTTGCTCTGATTTGCCCAAAATGTCTAATTCAGGGTTTTGAAACGTCTGTACTCTAGGCATTCTTTAGTGGTGAGGGACTGTATCATACAAAGGAGGATGTTTAACAACATCCCTGGCCTCTATCAACAGATACCAGTGATATCCTTCTTGTCATCACTCCCAAAAACATGTGAGGTGTTGCCCAGACCCCCTCTAGTTGAGAACCACTGATCTAAGTTTATAAGGGTTGCACTGGGGTGATTGCTAATAGTCCTTCCTCTTTTATTCTGAAAACTCTCCCCTTTAATTGGATGACATGGTTTATGGTCACTTGAAACATCCTTTGTGTCATGGACACACATAGCTTCCCATTGAATTTCCATGTTCAAGTTCTCATTCTTTTTTTTTTTTTAAGATGTATTTATTTATGCATACAAGAAATGGGGTTCAGGGCGGAGGTATGGGGGGGTGAGAGGATTCACCAGAGACAGAGTGGGGAAGAGTACAGGTGGGCTGATTGAATATACTGCTGAGGGGAGCAGAGGGTGAGCCAGGAGAGGTCTGCTGCACCATGTAGGTAGCTCCCTGGGTGGGGATCGAACTCATGCTGCAATGGCTGTGGATAGTTTCATAGGTTGTGTCATAACCCCTTGAGCCACCAGGGAGACCCCTCCTGTTCTCATTCTTTTCATGCAAATGATTCTGAACATGAGTACATATTGGGGGAGGGTGCCAAAGCAAGGAAAGTGGAGGGTGTGTCGAAAATATCTGAAAAGACTGTTTAAAATACACACTCCTAGGCCTCCCTGGTGACGCAGCGGTTGAGCGCTGGGCTGTGAAGCTGTCTGCAGCCTTTGCAGCACCAGTTCGATTCCTGGCCGCTGCCGAGGGTCCCACATGGTGCACAGACCTCTCCTGCTGCGCCCTCTGCTCCCCTCAGCAGTGTACTTTGTCAGTCTGCCTGTTCTGCTCCCCGCTCTGGCTCTGGTGAATTCTCTCACCCTCCCACGCTTCTGACTTGTATAAATAAATAAATCTTGAAAAAAAAATAAAGTACACACTCCTATTCTTGAGAGTCTAACATTTTAGGAAGTACTAGCAAAGGAGACTTAGCTACCTATGAATATTTAAAAAGCTTCCCTTAGAATTCTAAAATAGTATTCTCTGACTCTATCCTACTCATCACTTGAAAACTCACCTGTTATATCAAAGACCAAAATTGGATTTATTTATTCATTTATTTATTTTAAAAGATTTGCTTTTATTTATTTATTTATATAAGCACTGGGTACAGTCAGATGTGCGGGAGGGTGAGAGAATTCACCAGAGCCAGAGGGGAGAGCAGACCAGGCAGAAGGACCTAAGCACACTGCTAAGGGGAGCAGAGGGCGACAGGAGAGGTCTGCGCGCCATGTGGGACCCTCCTCCGGTGGCCGGGGAGCAACCGGGGATCGAACTGGCACTGCAGAGGCTGCGGGCAGCTTCGCAACCTGGCGCTCAACTGCTGCGCCACCGGGGAGGCCCCTGGATTTATTTTTTTATAAAAAAAATTCTCATTTAATCTTCCATTTTGAGCTATAGTGTCTGAAGCATTAATATTAGATACTGAGTACATATAAAGACATAAATTATTCTACTAGGTTCACTAATCTATTTTTCCTCTTGAGTTTTATTGTTTTGCCCTCTTTTATATAGCTATAAACTTGTGGGAATACAATTACACACCTCCATTTGTGACTATACCTTGCTTACCCTTCATCAAAGCTCCCATTAATAAATAGGTTCACTATTTAAAATTGTGTTTCTTTTCTAAAGAGCAATGAGGTTTTCTGTACTTGTTTACATAGTACATACACTTGTAGAAAATGCAGATAAACTCAAACAAAAGAAAGTATCTGTAACTTTTCTGTATATCTACAGACCCACAGAGCCCAGAAAATGTTCTTTTTAAAAGTTATACCTTAAATACAATGAAAGTTGAAAATAAAAGATACATATTTACATGTATATGCATAATTAGGGTATCATATTTTTTCCATGAACTACTTAAAGAAAAAATCTGAGATAGTTCTATTACTATCAAAGACTTTAAGTCAAGAAGTATTTTAGTGATAAGAAAAATATTTTATAATGATAGGAAGGACAATACACCAAAACCTATTATAAATTTTAATTTACTTATACCTAGTAATATAACTTCAAATATATATGAAGCAAAATTGACAGAACTAAGAAGAGAAATGGATTGTTGAGAACTGAAATCTGTTTGGAGAACAAGCAAACACAGTATCAATTAATAAAGATACAGAAGTTTTTACACAAGAGAATTAATAAAATTGATTCAAACTGCATCTAACAATTGCAGAGGTGTACCTTCTTTTCATATGGACACGGACATTAAAAAGTTTACCATATGCTGGAGTCATAAAACAAATTCACAAATCTTCAAGAAATTGAATAATACAAAGCGTGTACTTTGACTATAGTAGAATTAGGGTTGAAATCAATAAAAGAGATAACTCAAAAATCTCCAAAAGCTTGGAAAGTAAGCCACCTACTGCTAAGGTGGTCAAAGAAGAAATTACACACTATTACAAAAGATTTTGCACTAAATAGCAATATAATACAACATTTAAAAAAACATGAACCAAAAATACATGTACTTAGAATGTAAACTGTAAGCCACAGAACAGGATATGTCAAATATAGATGTCCAAAAATAATGTAAAAGAATTCTAAATATTTATAAGAACTTAAAGGCAGCACAATAGCAAATGGTCAAAAGATAAAAGGAAAATCCCACAGGACACCCAAAAGGCCAATAGGTATTTCAAAAGTTCCTTGACCTTTCCTTCCTATTAAGAAGGAAAATAAAAAAGTAAGAATATATTTCATGTAAGCATAAATATAGACATCTACAAATAAAACACAGCTACAGATATATAATGGCCCTATATTAAATAAACCCCATTGCCTGATATTAGTAAAATGTAGCACCAGCTTTCTTTATCAGGCCTCTTATATTCCACTGTGTGTGGGATCTGATTTGACATTTCATTTGGGTTAGGATAGAAACACAGATCTCAAAGACCCCTCATTCTCAGGCTATTACAATTTAAGGTGGAGACTTTATAACCACAAACCTTTAATCAAACCAATTTTCTGTGACTGCAGCTTGGTGGGGGTGGGGGGTGGGGGGTATGGGGGCGTGTCAGGTAAAGTTGTCCTTCACCCTCCCAGGTGGCTGCTTCCTTTTCAACGCGCCTCCTCCTCCCTGCCTCAGAGATGAATAGTGAGGAGTGTGGGGTGGAGGGAAACAGAATCCTTTAGTTTCACTTTGTCTTTTGAAAAAAAAAATTTCTTTATTATGTTAGAAAGCCATAATTCTACTTTTTTCCCTGAAAGCTCTCATTTTTCCCTTCCCACCTCATTCTCTCTCTCTCTCTCTCTCTCTCTCTCTCTCTGACACACACACACACACCATCCATAAAATATACTCCTGGTTTCTTAGAAACACTAACACTTTAAGTGACTATTATTAGAAATTTATTTAATTCATCTAACTAAAATAAAAGAACTACTCGTATAAGTAAAAAATATATATATTTCAAACCCAAAAATATACCTAAAATGAACAATTAACTTTGCATGTTGGAAAGGATGTGGAGAAACAGAAACTCTCAGACATTATTGGTGGGAATGGGAATGCAAATTGCTGTAATAACAGAGGGAAGCTGTTCAGTAAAAACTATTGGAGCTGAGGATATACATTCTCTATGACCTGTAATTCTACTCCTTATAGTCCCACCAAAAAAAAAAAAAAAAAAAAAAAAAAAGGACACTTTTTATTTCACTGAAGATAAGTAGCAGCACCATAAGCAGCTTGAAACTGCTATGAAACAACATAAAAAGTCCATTAACAATAGAATAAATCTATTGTGGTATGTAAGTGAATACTGTACAGGGTATGAAAATGAATGAATTTTGCATGTAACACAGTGGATGACTCTTGTAAATGGAATGCTGAGCAAAAATGCCTAACACGAGAGTATGATTCTATTTAATATACATTAAAAACTATCAATAAACACATATAGAGATAGAACGCAGTATACTGGGTAACTTTAGAAGGCTGGTGATGAAGGGAGGTTGAAAGGTATCAGCAACCCCCCATTTGTTCACCTGGGTGGTGGTTATTTGGCTGTATCATTTCGGGTGTATTTATTGAATTTTAACTTTATTATTATTTGTGTGCTTTTCTTTATTACATTATATTTCTATTACATCAATATTTACTTTTACCTATAACACAACACTTAACAGAAAGATAAATTCTCAATGAGAACTCACCAATTCATTTCGTTCATCTCCAAGCAAGGTATTCCTGTCTTCTAATTTTCTTATAGTGGCATTCAATTCAGCTATTCTCTTTTGATTTCTTCGTAAATCCTACACATGAAATTAAATTAGATATGTCTTCAACAACACTGTTCATAGAGCTTGGAATACTGCTCATAAAAGAAATAAACTCAGTTCCTTTCATCTGGCTGAGGAGGTAAGGTTGAAATGTTCTCTTATTCAGGGAAGAGTGAATACTTACCCTCTCCTAACTCCCAATATCAATACTTGGGCCTAAGACCCAGCCTCGCTGAAACTGCACATGAATTCCAGGTGGCGGACACTCCCCAGAGCCCTGACTGCTGGGGTAGAGGGGTCGACCTATCAGATGGGTGAGCTGTGAGGTCAAAGGTCATGTGGTGATTGTGTGAAGTTCAAGGAGCATCCCTTGCATCATGGCTGCATACTGCTTCTCATGACTTAGATAGATGTCCCATTATGTTATTACACTTAGCCCAAGAGAGGATAAAGAAGGAGGTAGGGATGGGTTTTGTAAATTTCTACAGAATCCTGGAGAAAAAGGTCAGAGGGAGAAGGCTGGTGCATTACCTTTAAGTATAAAAGGCAACAGGTTATAGGATGGCCCTTGTTGATATATTTTGCTGAGAGCAAATGGCTTCCTCACTGACATAAATGCTGTGGATCACTTTGTACACAAAGTCATCACTTAATTCTGTGTTTTGGAGTCCACAGGACCTCTATTATTACATACTGGCAATTCCATTATCTTACATTTTGGCAGTGCTATACTGTTGACAAAGTCATTTCACACACATTAAATCCCTAGATTCACAGTATCTTAGAGGATTTAGCAGAACAGGTAAGATTCAGGGAATTAATGACCTGTTTTAAGGTTCTGCGGCTAATGTCAATAGATGAATATCTATATGTATTGAAAGTTAACTAGTGCCAGGCACTCTGCTCAACATTTTATTTATAATCTTCTCTAAACTGTAGACCAGTTGTATAGAGCACTGCTGTTCTTTCTATTTTACATATGAAGAAATTGAGCAATGAAATTATCTGCCTAAGTCTACACAACAAATGGACTCTTGAGTCCTTTGTCTGTTTTCTGGACAATAATGCTACAATGTAGGTAAGTGTCAGTAATAGGACTAAAACTTCTATCTGCTAAATTCTAGTTCAAGTCTGTTCCCACCACCCACTAGGAGATAGAGTATATGCAGAATCTCTATATACCTATATCTGTCTGACTGTCTGTCGATTGATTGATATCTATTATCTATCTATCTTCTGAATTCCAATTCATAAATTATTCATTACTCAATTCTAAGGACTATTGTGGAATTAATCTCTGTTCTTAAATAATACATTTTCATTTATATAGCAGCTAAATAAGATGCAAAAGTCAACTACACTCAAGCTGATTTTTCTCACTGTACTTTAGAAATAATGTATCATATAAAATGAAGAAAATTCAGGGAAATAAGTGTCAGATTCAATCAGACTACAGCTTTCAAATGAGGATTATAAATGATTTAGTCTTGTACAATTTTATATTTTGGCTCCAGTAGGCAATAACAGTCCTTACCAATTTCCAACCTAATTGGACACACAAGGGAAAATTACCAGTCTTGGCAAGAGACAATGTATTTTCACGTAATTTCATATTTTTATAGTAGGTTAAAGTTTGAATAGGTATTGCCTGGCTAGGAAAATTCTATGAAGCACTTAAACAGATCTGTATTTTTCTTGTGAGCTGCTCGCCCAGTGAAGATCACTTTATTGTGTGTGAGTTAGAAAATCCTATTCCCAAGATAGCAGCTGTTTTATAGTAGGAGGTAGAATTGATTTCTTTACAGTAATCAGGAGGAGAGCTTAAGTGAAGTAAAACTTGGGAACTAAATAAAAGACTCTTGAGTTCTCAACCTGATCTTGATAGACTCACAGGGCTGCTGCAGTGTTCGGAGCCATCTCCCGCTCTCCCTGGAATTTCTCTTTTTGGACTGCTCATGTTACACTCGGCCTCCTTGACCAGGAAGAGTTGTTCATCCAGAGCCTCCTTCTGCAGCTGCAGCTTCTGTACATAGCCCGTTTGCGTCTCCAGCTCCTTTTCCAGGGAAAAGATGATTCTGTCCTTGGCTTTGATTTCATCCATCTGAATTAAATGACACCCAGGATATTTTGCTTAACAATGTTTTACAATGGTATGAATTTAACTTCTTTTTTGTTGATTGATATGGAAAAGTGATGAATGTGACAAGTATATTAAATTCATGAGTATGACAAGGTACCCTGCATTGAGGGAGTATCCTAGACTAAGAGTAATTTTTTCCTCTCCAGTATATCCTATGCAGATGCTCTGATTTCATATATTGTTTGAAATGGTGTGGGTTGGCTGGATGTGGGAAAGAAAAGTTACCAAATGTGAAATATTCCCTTAAAATGTTTCCCAGGCTCAGTTCAAGTAGCAGTAGCCACTATGAACAGATAGTTTATAACTAAAGAAGCTGTAGGCTTTCCAGTAGTCTCATCACTTCCCAAGGCAAACTCTAATGCATTCAGACAGGAATTTGGAGCAGGGTCCTTCTATGGTTCAGGTTTATGTGGCTTTCCATTCCCATCCATATTTTAGAGGTCAGTTCTTACAACATTTTAGCGTTACTGTCAGGGAGTCATGGTTGGGACAAGAACAGAAGAACAGGGATGGGAAATACCTGGTAATATTAGCCACTGTTACCCTCTCTATATCTGTGGGATATATTTATTGACTTCCACACTCATTTCTGTAAGCCTGAGAATGACCTAAGAAATATTTCTGTACTAAAGGCCATAGGCACTTGATACTACTGCTTAGAGTTCCTTTGGACTCTAAACTTTTTGCCATCCCCGGATAAGGGCTAGTGTAGTGAATGTCTACAAACAATTTTTGAAGAAAACATAGCAAGAAGGGTAAAACCATTCTCATTTCATTTCATGTGAAATGGGGATAGTGAAGACATAAAATACAACCAGTAGTATACTATTCTCTTTATAAAAATGTCTCCATCCAAGTGATAACAAATCACTTTGTATTTAAATCTTTGCTGTGTTCCTTGGGTGAAAAAAATATTCTGAGACAGGAATTATGTTAAATAGTCTCATAGTTTCCACATGTAAATATCTAAGAGCTATTGTCTCCAAGATGCACTTGGCTAAATTCTGCATGATCCCATGGTACAATCTGGTAACTTGATAAATCAAACACTCTTCTATTAATATGGAATAAAAGCATTGTTTTTAGCTTCTTATTTGTTGTAGATGGTTTGAGTCCAGTGTTATTCTTAACTAAGTAGCCCATTCATTTGATAAGCCTGTCATCTACACTGGTATTTACAGTTTGCCATAGCTCCATATCTACTTGTTCCTAGTCAGTTCTGCTGGGAAATCATTCATGCCTAGAATCATTCTCATCTTCACCATTATAACCGAAAATTAATGATATTCACCTATACCCAAGGCACTAAACTCAGAGATTCACACATATTGTCTCATTTATAACTATCATACCATGGAGGTTTGTTTTTCACCATTTTACAGATGATGACCAAAAACCCAAAGTTAAAGAAATTGGTCACAGTTATGCAGTTAATAGCTGCTGAATCCAGTTCTTGAGTCAGTCTTCTAACTCTAGAACTCAAACTATTAGACATTATGCTATACTATCTTCAACATTATCCTTATACTTCCATCACTTCCCCAAGGGATTTTCTGTGGGATATCCAGTAACAGGTGTCAAGGAGGCTCTATTGTATAGGGATGAAAAGCATGGACTCTGAACTCTGAATACCAAAAATCTTCCAAAGTTCTTCTTCTTAGATGAGAACATACAGAATTCCCTGGGGAAATTTTTTAGACAGAACAGTTCTCATCTCTTGCTGCTGAAGGTAGGGCCAGAATAAGAAGGGAGAAAATAAGACAAGTGCATCTGCATTATCAAAAATGTTGCCCATGTTATTCTGTTTACACCTAGTTTTTGAACCACTCGCCATGTGGCTTAGATTTGTTATTAAGAAGGATTTCAGGTCTATGTCAGCAATGTGCCAGTAAAAGAAAGTCATGGAAAAATTACAGACCAACAAGTGAATAGATTTGTAGATTTTACATTGAAAATCATAAATAAACCAAAATATTTTGTGTAAAACTTCCTTTTCATTGACCTACCTGTTGACTCCAGAGTTCACAATTCTGATTCTTTCTTCACCAGTTATCGTGACATTTCCAAAATCAAACACAGGGCAGAAACCAGTGTATTTGCACTGTGTTTGGTCTTTATTGCCAACCAGTGCAATAGAATAAATTGCAAATAAAGAATTCAGAAAGTGTGGCAAAGGCAACATTTTACAGTCACACTATATTGTAGAACAAAGAAAATGACATATGTTTAGCTTTGTAAAATGTTCTAAGGAATCCATGTTTACTTAAAATTGAAATCCTAGAGATATTTCCAGGGAGCGTAATTAAAATTCTTAAAAAATTGCTCAGACTTCACAGACACAAGAAGGAAAGTGAAGTTTTCCTAAAAATATATTGGTTTTAGAGAAGCTGGAAGTACATTATAAAAGATGGTTAATTTGATAAGATATAACCAATGCTAGACATTCTGAGAACAGATGCACTTAACTGTTTTTCCTTCTAAAATAATTGGACAAGGTCAACCTAGGACATTATAGCTGTCAAACAACAGCATGTTTTATTTTAAAGCACAATGAGAGACCAAAATGGTTTTTGGTTGTACATATGAAAAAGAAAGACCCAACTCTGTAGGGGTTGAAGAAAGTCTTGGAAATTGGTAAGAGCAAATAAGCTACTTGGGAATGACATCCAATTAAAAAATTATAATGACCTTTGTTTGTTTGGGGAAAAAGATCTATTTTTAAAACACCTAGGGATTTTATGGCTCAATTTCTTTCTTTCAGACATAGTTCCTGGAAAGCAGGCAGATGAATCATGCAGGATGTTCCCTGTGGCTGCCATTTTCAGACATCTTGAAAGCCGGAGCCACTTCCCCTACTCCTGTAAAAACTCAATAACATTTTAATAATGGGAAACCCACAAAAACACGATGATGGTGTAAGAGTTCAAGACTTAGACTATTTCTATAGACACCCAAGAAATCAGGGGAAGACACTCTCCATACGAGTGAGACTGGAAAATTCAGGTTTTTTTTAAAGATTTATTTATACAATAGCTGGAGTGAAGGCCAGAGGTGCAGGAGGGTGAGAGGATTCACCAGAAACAGCAGGGAGCAGAACAGGCAGGCTGACTGAAATACACTGCTGAGGGGAGCAGCGGGCGCGACAGGAGAGGTCTGCCGCACCATGTGGGAATCTCCCTGGCCAGCCCGGAATTGAACCGGTGCTGCAGAGGCTGCGGACAGCTTCACAGCGCTGCGCTCAACCCGCTGCGCCACCGGAGAGGCCCAGAAAATCCAGTTTTTATAAGATAGGTGATTGCAATTTTTTTCACATTTTACAATTCCAAGGAAGGCCCAGTCATATCTACCTCCATATTTCCCTACCTACCTACTTACCGATCTGTCTTGTACTTTACATAGAGCACCAGACAATAATGCACACAGAGCAATGTTCCTAATCCACTTATGAAAAACACCTGAAAAAGCAAATCCCACGCATTCCAAAAGCTGGGCAGAGAATGATTCTGCTCTGCTTTACTGCTTCGGGTTACTAACCAGCCTCCGGATATCCCGCTCTGACTCCCACTTGATCTTCGAGATGGCCTCCTGGTGGGACTGATGCTCACTCCTGAGGTCCCCTGCCTTGATTTTATCCGCTTGGATCATATTGCTTAGAGCCTCGTCCACCTGCTTCTTGGCAGTTTTCAGGTCCGAAATTTCCTGTAAGAGCTTAAGGCGCTCTGCATCAAACAGTTTCCGGGCCTCCTCCCGGGCCTCAATGGTGAGCGCTGTCCTTACTTTGTCACTGCTGCCATCCCGGAGAGCACACAGGGCTGACTTGAGCCTCTGGATCTCCCCATCCCGCACCTTCACTGTCCTTGACATCTCCTGCTCGTGCTGTTTGATGAGATTCTCCCTCACGGCCTGCAGCTCCTTCATCTTCTCCTCATGGAGCTTGGCTTTGAGTTCTGTCACCAGGACTGTGTGCTTGCGCTGCTCTAGCTCACGAATCCTTTTTGTTTCTTGAGTCTTCTCTCTTTCAAGCTTAGATACCTAAAGGCAGGGAGAGGAGAGGATGAAAAGAATAAGCCTCAAAGGAAAGGTTGCTCGTAGGCAGGATCTGTGGCTTGGACCCCTGTGATCTCTTAATTCCTCATCTCTTTTCAAATGTGAGCTCTGAGGGGAGGAAACCACAGGCTTTAAAGCTGGGAATACACTGTGTGAAAGAGGAAACACCTGAGGATGCTTACATTACTTTTTCAGGCAAATATTTGATGTTCTGGAGCCTTACTATTCCATGTGTGGTCTGCAGACAAGCGGCTCAGGCATCACTAGAAGCTTATCAATAAAGGCAGAATGTAGGGCTCATCCCAGACCTATGAATCAGACCATGCACTTTCACAAATGCTTAGGCAGCTGGTACACACACTAAAATTAGGAAGACCTGCTACAAATGGTTTTCAGCCCAATTGGAGGAGCTCAAAACAGATCAGCCGGGGAGCTTTTTAGACCAGAAGTCCTTAACTAGATCCAACTGGTAAATGGGGTTGTTTCCAGATAATTCATAGCTCGACATTATAATCAGATTAATAAATTGGTGCCTAAAAATATGAAATATTTTCTCATTTTCTTCTTTATTTGAAGAGACAATAAGGCTGCTAACAGGGAAGGGAAGAATGAAGACAGTTGATGCAGCCTCAAACTTACCTTTCTTATTGTGGCAACAGGTTCCATTCCAAAGCTTCACACACACACACACACACACACACAGACACACACACACACAGACACACACAAATGTAGTTGATTGGGTACTCCGTCTGTTAAGAAAGTTTAGTGGTGGTTGTTATTTCTGCGTGTTCTATGGATGTTCTCTATGTATGTTTCTCTCCCACACTCTTACTCTCAAGCCAATACTCCAAGTAGTTTAATAAAGTGTTCCTCCTAACCTTTTTACCTTCCAGGTATTCCGGTTTAAAAAAGTGTGTGTTATTTTACATTTTCCATGATAATATAGGTCTCCCTATGATTAGCAATGCCTCTCCCTTAATCTGGCTGTGGGTCTGTCTGATTTAGTCGATCAGGATGGGACCCTGGCATCTGTTGCTTGGAAATACCTCTCAGCTCCCACTGTTTTGTCCTACCCACTCCCATCTCTGCTGCCTGTCTTTGCTTTTCTCAATCTCTGTTGTATGCATGCACACACTCACACACACACACACACACACACACACACACACAAACTAACCTGGAGAAAGGAAAGAATTGGGCAGCCCTAGCAGTAATATTTAGTTCAGTGATTTTGAGTCTCTGCCATTTGTAAAATTGGAAGGATTTCATAAAATAATCAGCTCATAAATGTTAAGATTCACACTCCCATTGAAACCATTAAAATTATAATGTCAAGTTTCTGAGACTTCACTTACCTTAATTATTAACCTACATTGAGTTAGAATAGTATTTTCTAGGTGGCATTTTATGAATATTTCATTTTAAAGACATAATATTTCCATATTGGTTATTCTAAAGAACTCAGGCACAACAACACTTAGCAAAATAAGGAGCCAGCCAACCTCAAATGACTGTCTCTGATCATGCCTCCCGCTTGATCATGCCTGGAAATCTAATCACATATCCTCTAGAATGGAGCTGTTCAAATGGTGCCTACCAGCCACACTGGGTCCTTGGGAAATCAAAATCAGAGTTCATTCTTGGTCTGAGTATAATTTATACTCCAGATGTTAAAGACTTAGTATGAGGTAATGAATGTAAAATATCTCCATTAAATTTATATGTTGATTACACATGGAAATATTTTGGATAAATTAGGTTAAATAATATATACTATTAAAACTAATTCTGTTTTTCACTTTTCAAAATTACAGTTACAATAAAATTTAAAAAATCATATACATGGCTTGCATTGGAGCTCTTATTGTCCTCTCAGACAGCACCACTCTAGAGTTCTTGGAGGTTCCTGTAATGAATCTAGTTTTCCCCATACTTATGGTGATATTTTCTTAGTAAAAGCTGGTTCTGATCTATTTTATGCCTACTCAAGAATCACCCAGGGCTCCTTTCTGCTGTGGACTAAAATCCTAATACCTCAGCTTGACATTTCAGATTTTCAGAAGACTTGGTTGGACCTCCAGCTCCCATTCCTACTCCCCAGTCACACCTACATCCCATTCACAGGAGATCAGGCCCCCTGTCTACGTACGCATGTGCCTATGTGCCTACAGTTTCCTCTTCCTGATTTGCCCTTCCTTCAGCTCCTTTTGGTATCCTGTCACTCCAAATGACTCTGAAAGATGTCAACCTCTCAGTCACACCACCCTGATTGCTCGGGACAAAGCTCATTCTCTTGACTTTGTGTTCTCAGTACATTTTGCTAATCCCTCCATACTGGTACTTCCCATATTTTTTTTTTTAGCATACTGGTACTTCCCATATTTTTTTAGCATATTGGTACTTCCCATATTTTTTGTCTGTCCTTACCATTTCCTCTCCAACCCTTAGCTTAGATTGGAAACTCCTAAAAGGCCACCAGTGAGCCTTGTTCATCTCTGTCTACCCAATGGTTGCCAGCACAATTTATAATAAGGAACAAAAGAATGTGTGTGGATTAAAGAACATATGTCAGTATGTTCCCTGGACCAGTCCTCTAACCAGAGATAAGAATAATATATCATGTCTTACAGGTTAGAGAGAACACCCTGCAGTTACCCAGAGCAGGCCCTCATCTCTTCCTATGTAAAACCATACACCCCACAAACATAAGAAAGCTCACTTGTCCTCTCCTTGATGCTTTTCTCTGTGCTTCAATAGGGTCAGTAATGGTGACATTTTTTTTAGTAAAGCCTGGTTCTAGTCTGTTCTATTCCTGCTCAACAATCACCTAAATCTAAATCTTACTCTCCAGTTTCCTAAAATAAACTGAAATGGATTCCTCTATACTGAGGTTGGGTAAACAATAGCCCACTCACCAAATCTTTCCTGTCCCCAATTTTGGTGAATAAAGTTTTATTGGAACACAGCCATGGCCATTCATTTGCATATATCACTTGTGGTTGCTTTCACATCACAATGAATTTGAGTAGTTTTACAGAGACTGTCTGGCCAGAAAGTCTAAATTTTTACTATCTTTTTTTAAAAAAAGATTTACTTATTTATGCATATTAGAACTGGGGTACAGGCCAGAGGTGTATCTGTGGGGGAGGCAGTGAGAAAATTCAACAGGGGCAAAGTGGGGAGCAGCACAGGTGGACTGACTGAAATACACTGCTGAGGGGAGCAGTGGGTGAATCAGGAGAGGTCTGCTGTGCCATGTGGGTCACCTCCCTGGTCAGGGATCGAACTCATGCTGCAGTGGCTGCAGAGAGCCTCATAGTGCTGCATTTTAACCCCTTGTGCCACCAGGGAGGCCCCTAAATTTTTACTATCTTACTCTTTAGAGAGAAAGTTTGCTTCTACATAACACAGTTTTTTAATAGAAGGGTCTCATTTTTTTATGATTTCGAAGTGCTGATAAGGTGCTTTGCACATAGGACCTTAGGAAAATTGTACTTTGGATCAATTTTCAATTTTCTTTAGGAAATCAGTCATTTTCAATTTCAGCAGGATATATTACATATTTGGAAAAGTTGGGTAATAAGTTACTATGGGAAGTTTGAGCAGTTCCTCCTAGAACAATGAAAAATTGTAATAAAAATAGCTAAACAATAAGGAATTGTGAGCTTGCATTTCAACTTCACCGTCAGATATCTCTAAGAAAGTTATTTTGAGAATCTTTGATTGCACTTAAAAATACCTATAAAGGGCTTTTTTAAAGGATTAATCTAGATAATGTATGAGAAAAAACCTTGAACTATAAAGTGCTATGAAGTGTAAGATAATATTAATGGATATAAAAGGGGATACTCATGATTTAGAACTACTTATGTCAAATTCTCTGCAGGTGCATTAATTATAACACTTTCTGATTCTGTCCTTTCTCTCAAATTGCAAGTACTAATCTTTCTTGTGTAGACAGAAAGGAGGTAAAGGAAAAAAGAAAAAAATGTGAAAATATAGGTGAATGGAAAATATATTCTGACATGAAGACAACAACAAATACAAGCAAACACTAGACTTTCTGTATATCACTTAAATGAATCCATAGAACCTGAAGAAAATTCTAAAGCACTGAATTACAGCGGACATTTTTTATATAGACTTATTTTAGTTGTCATGGAAACTGGCATAGTTTTTGCAGAATTTCCAGGTATCATTTTATTTTAAAAGCTTGAGAAAGTGTTTCACGATAAAGCAGATACAAAGGATGTGATTGACACTGAGAGGAAAAAAGAGCCAACAAAAAATTTGTGTAAAATAATTCCCTGAAAATTATTTGCAGCTCAATTGCATCACTGAGGAAATAGATTTTAAACTTTTTTTTTTTTTTTATACAAGCTCTGGGTACAGTCAGACGCGCGGGAGGGTGAGAGAATTCACCAGAGCCAGAGCAGGGAGCAGAGCAGGCAGAAGGACCGAAGTACACTGCTGAGGGGAGCAGCGGGCGGCAGGAGAGGTCTGCACGCCATGTGGGACCCTCCTCCGGTGGCCGGGGAGCAGCCAGGGAGCAGCTGGGGAGCAGCCGGGGAGCAGCAGGGGAACAGCTGGGGATTGAACCGGCGCTGCAGAGGCTGCGGGCAGCTTCACAACCCAGCGCTCAACCGCTGCGCCACCAGGGAGGCCCGATTTTAAACTCTTAATACAATACATGGTAATGAGTCTATAAAAAGATGAACTATTCCTGAGTAACAATGAAAATGATGATAATAATAAAATTTGAACTGGAAAAAAATTATTTAGGAAGGTCAACTTTGAGTAGTGGAAATGTTTGATGGAGAAAAATTTCAGCTGGATCCCATTAACAGCATTTATGGAGGCCTTCTTTCTAAAGGTTTCACTCATGTCACTACTTTTAATGTCCTTAGAAACTCTGTGATGTAGTTAGTATTTGTTTCATCTGCATTTCAACTGAGAAAAGTGAAGAACAGTTTCTCTATAAATGACATAAGAGGACTTATTAGAGCCCTTTGTGGGTCAGACTCAGAAATTCTTGTTGGCTCTGAAACTTCAAGCAAGATGTTTCACCTCCCTCAGCCTCAATTTCTCATCTGTCAATTAGGATCCACAATTCTCATGGTCATTGTGAGGACTGGCTTAGCTAATGTACCAAAAGTCCTCTGGAAAAGAAAAAAGGAAATGCTGATGGTCAACAGGCATTTGAAAAAATGCTCAACATCACTTATAATCAGGGAAATGCAAATCAAAACCACAATGAATGCCACCTCATGCCAGTAAGAATGGCCCACATTAAAAAAACTGACAACAACAAATGCTGGCAAGGATGTAGAGAAAAACAAACTCTCCTATACTGCTGGTGGGAATGCAAACTGGCCCAACCATGATGGAAAGCTGGGTGAAGGACCCTCAAATTATTAAAAATGGATCTACCATATCACCCAGCAATTTTGCTCTAGGAATCTCCAAAGTACAGGAAAACATTAATTTGAAAGGAAACCTGCACTCCTATGTTTATTGCAGCACTATTTACAATAGCTAAGATATGGAAACTACTAAATGCCCAAAAATGGATGACTGGATCAGGAAAATGTGGTACATATATACACAATGGAGTATTACTCAGCAATCAAAAAAGATAAAATTACTCAGCAATCAGAAAAGAAAAACTCATGCCATTTGCAGCAATGTGGATAGAGCCGGAAGGGATTATGCTCAGTGAAATACGTCAGGAGGAAAAAAAAAATATCAGATGGTTTCACTTACTGGAGGAACATAGGGAAACCGAACAAAGCGTCAAAAAAATACAAAACTTGTAGGTAACTATAGATCTGAGGCTTAAAGCAGGGGATGGGGAGGAAAAGGGATCAAAACGGGGGTGGGAGGAGCACAAGAGACCATGGCGATGGCTCACAGGTGATGTGGTGGTGGGATACTTATGGAGACAACACCTGAGGAGGGAAATCAAATACTGTACAAAAATGAATAGCAATGTAAAAAAATTAAGACTTTGTTAAAGGAAAAAAAAAAAACCAAAAGTCCTCTGGAAAAGGCTGGAACACACAGGATGATTATTAATCTACGGAAGACGTTACAATATTAATTTTGATGAATATTATTGTATAATTAATATTACATCATGCAATGTTACATTAATACCACCAACAATATAAGTACCCCTATTACTGTGGTAAGATCAACATGATCATTATTGCAATAGTAAAACCATAAAGATTATTTTCCAAACAAAGAGATGTTCAAAGATAGCATTAGGTTTCTTCAGGATGTCTTGAGTTACCTGGCATCAGTGGCATCCAACCTTAATTTGGAGACTGGATTTAATTTAGATGATGGGTAAGCAGAAGGAGTGGGGTTCAAGGTGGGCCAGGGCAAGGAGGTGAACCCTGAATAAGGCTTTGAATAATGCAAGTCTCAAATCCCTTCTTCTCCTCAGGTTTTATGGGAAAAAAAATCACTGGAACAAGTTAATCCTGTGACAGAAGGAGGGAAAGTCATGATTCCCCTTGTCATTTCCTCTGTCCTAATTCTAGAAAAATGCCAAGGTGAATTCTGCCAAGATAAAGATGGTAATGTTGAGCTTTAACATGACCTTAGAAATTTAGGATTAAAAATTGGCCAACCCGTCACAGGAAGGGAGGGTTGAGAGGTTATCAAGGCAAGACAAGCCAACAAAAGCTTTATCTTGGATTACCTGCATTGGCTGCCCTGGAGATCTAAATCACAGTAGGCCGCCAGGGATTTTCAAGGGCTCTAAGTCACTCTCAAATAGGAGATATGGAGGGAAAAGCTGACACTATAGGAAGCTGTCTTGTAAGGGGGCTTTTATACAGCCTGGACAAGTACAGAGGATTCTCTTTTTTCATTTCCTGTTGTTAGCTACTTATGCTCCCTAAGAGCAATACCAAAGGTGCAGATAGCAAGAAATATAATACCCCAAATACAGCCTTGCACCTGGAGCTCTGCAGGAGTCACTTAAAGAGAGAGAGGGCTGGCTGATTTTCTGAATGTGCCCCAGAGGCCACAGAGCATCGTGGAGAAAGATACTCAGGTTGCCTCGAGAACACTGCAATTCCCATTTTGGCTCCTCTACGCTGTGTGCCACTGGGAGCAAATGAATTCAACAGTTAACAGTTAGAATTTATTTTATTCCTCAGTGAAACTGGAACAGTAATTGTGCCCTGCCTTTGTCCCAGCGTTGTGTGAAGACAGGGAAAATGCTCTGCAGTAGGAAGGGCCTTTCCAGTGCTAGAAACTCCAGCCTAGAGCTGCATCCTCCCAGAGGCTCAGCCCTGCTGCCTCTACCAGCAGAGCCCGGTTCTCTGCTCCCCTGACCACCCCTGTTCCCCCTACCCCCTCTGTCACTGAGCTGCTGTGGTTCACCATAGCTCTAGCTGCCTCTGAGGGAGAGTCGGAAGCCCTGGGAAAGCAGAGGGTGGATTTCAGGTCTCATAGCAATCCCTGCTGTGCTCACACACACTGCATAGTGGATCATGGCCTCATGGTGCTCGGGGAAGTGACAAACAGAGGAAAATGCTTTGGCCTGATTGTTCAGTGTTGTACAAGAAAAAGACAGATCTGGGTGGAGACCGTTCTCTGCCCAAGCCTGGGGTTTCTCACCTACAGAAATACTATAATTGTACTTATGCCATAGGGTTGTTGGGAAAGTTTTTAAAAGCAATCATGAAAACTCCTTCAATGTTGGCATTTTTCTAAGGCCAGACTAGAATTCGGGCAGAAGAGGAAATATGGGGGAGTTGTGACTTTTCCTCCTTCTGTCATAGGATTAACTTGTTCCAGTGATTTTTTTTTTTTTCCCATAAAACCTCCAGGGAAGAAGGGACTTGGGAGTGGTATTATCCAAACTTCTTCAAAACACTGGGGATACCTTAAGCAGAGTAAGGGTAAGGTCCCTTTCCCATAGGAAGTTTATATTTTATTGGGGTGGGGGTGGCAGGCAATAAATGGTAAACATAATTTCAGAGCTACAGATTTCTATAATGAAAATATAACAGCATGATGTAGCTAAGTAAGGGATCTGGGGCACTATGTTACCTGGACTGGGTGGTCAGGGAAGGCCTGACACCTGATGATCCTGAGGATAGTCTCAAGGTAGGAAGAGCTAGCGTGGACAATTTTCTTTCCTTAAAAATTCCTACCATTTGGAAGGACCTAAATTAGCTTCTATTTTATTCACCATCTGCTCATTTCATGGATTTAAAAATGCAGACCCAGAAATGATAAGGCCAAACAGCCTAAAGACTCTGTGCTCTTTTCCCCTCCAGCACAGAATTCTCTAGCTCCAACTTCTCTCTCCTTATGCCTGGAGTTGAGTCAAAATGACCTACTTATCCATAGGTTCATCACTATCAGTGTTTGGCAAATCTTTTACATAATTTCAACTAGTTAGAATTGACTGTGTCTAATATTTCTGTTTCATGTTCCTGGGGTGGATATGCAGACAGCTACAGGAAAAGGATATGGAAATGTCTCACACACCCCCCCCCACTTTTGTTTCTCTATTTTAAATTTGCATAATAGTGGAAAGAAAAGTTTTGCTATTCTTCTGCCTAAAGTGTTCTGTGTTTTCAAGATCTTCACATTTTCTGAGAGCATAGGCTTTGCAAGACGTGAACAACTTGGTTTCCATCGATGGGTGAATAAATAAAATGCAGTATGTAGAGCCAGGTAGAGCCACTTAATGACCGGGATACATTCTAAGAAATGAACCACTGGATGTTTTTGTAGTTGTGCGAATGTTTATAGAGTGCAATTTCACAAACCTAGATGGTCAGTCGGCTACACACTTAGGCTACAGATGGCCCAGCTTCTTGGGACCACCATCATATCCGCTACCCATCACTGATCAAGACACATTAAGTGATGCATGACTGTGCATATATAGGAATATTATTCAGTCATAAAAAGGAAGGAAATCTCACCATTCGTGATCACATGGATGGACCTTGAAGATCTTTTGCTAAATAAGTGAGACAGAATGACAAATACTGCAGGATGTCACTTAGACATGGGATCTACAAAAAAATGATCACTAGATGCAAAGAACAGTTTGGTGACTGTCAGAGGTGAGAAGGAGCTGGTGTTGAAGAGGGTAATGAAATGGGTGATGGTAGACGGTCAAAAGGTACAAATACGACTTATAAATACTTTCTGGTAATGTAATATGTAGTGAGGCAACTGTAGTTAACAGTATGAAAGTGTAGATTTGAAAATTTCAAGGAGACTAAACCTTAAAAGTTCTCATCACAAAAAAAAAACTATGTGATATGACAAATGTTAACAAAACTTCTTGTAGTCATCTCGCAATATATACATACATCAAGTCGTTATATTCTATACCTAAAACTAATGTCATTATATGCTAAATAAATGAAACTGGAAAATTTTTGAAAAAAGAGCATAAACTTTGGAGAAGAGGGAAGGAGAGTTGAAGAACCAGCTCTGCCACTTACTAGCATGTGAAACTGGGTGAATTACTGTGCCTCATTGAGCCTCAGTTTCCTCATCTATAAAATGGGGGTAACAGCACACCCACCTCAGAGGGTGGTAGTGAAGATGAGATGAGACAACTGAAAACACTTAACAGGCTTCACAAAACTAACTGATCGGGAGTTGACACCCACAATTATACCCTCATGAAGCAGATGTTACTATTACCCCATTTGATAAGGAAAGGAAAACAGAGGGATTTCATTGCCTGCCCAGAATCACTCAGGTGCCAAGTAAAAGAACTGGGGTTATGTGAGGATGAAAAGTGCTCATTATCTGTGTGTGACAGATAATGAAGCTCCAATACAGTACAGATATTTATATTTCCAGCCCCAAGTATTTATGACCCTGCCCTACACAAAGTGTGTTTTGTAAATGTCAATGGGATGATTTGTCTTTCTGGAAAAATGAGTAATGCCCAAAGGTTTACACTCTTAACTAGTCTACTCTCTGGTAGCCTAATTGGCATTTTATTATCACAGCCTCAGGGCCAAACCGAGAGTGTGAACTCACATCTTGGCATCGTTCATATTCTTGCTCTGAAAGCCTGGGTCTTGGAAAGCACAATTATATTTATTTTAATAAAACTGCTTTATGACTTATTTGCCCTCTAAATTCCCTTTGCTCTTTGGGGAAAGCTGCTGACAGGCAGTGAGGCTTTGCTTTAGCTCCTGCACTGGGGTTGCCATGAACTGCCATGGGAGAGGGGCTTGTGGGCAGCCAGTAGCAGGAAGGCTGAACGCAGAGCTTTTGTTCAGGGGCTGCCTCTGGTCTCTTGTCAAAGGGAAAGAGGTTGGGCTGAGATGCCAGGGCCAGTTGCCAGTCCCTGGATAAACAGGCAGCCCTGTCTGCACTAGAGAGTCACCCCCTTTAAAAGGCTTGAACATGTGGAAAATTGGCAGCAGTGTGATCTATCGGGCCTCAGGCTCTGAAATCTCATGAGTTTGTTCTCTGTAAATCAACAGCAGTTTATGGTTCCCAGTCCCCTGACCGACAGGCTTCTTCTATGAATGTCATTTGTCATCCTGTCGTTACTACAATTAAAGGAGTCTGCCTCCCTTGAAATGTTAGGGTGCCCCCAGGGAAAGTTAAAACCAATGAAATGGTCATAGATTGTCAGACCTGGCAGGAGTCTCGGAGAGGAACGTTTATCTGAGAGCCACCTGCGCGGGGTCCCTGGACTGCTTGCTACAATTGCCAATCCTGGTCCTCACTCCACCTACTTGAGCTGAATCTTTGGATTGTGGGTCTCAATTTTCAACAAGTTCCCCCAGATTATTTTAAGGCACAGATATTGAAAGCTACAGACATGGGGAAGCAGACTCAGTCATCTGAATCATAGACTAAGAAACAGACATTTAAATCTGTCCCCAAGGAAAGATATAGACAAAGCCCCGGTGTTCTGACTCTCAAGCAAATGTTGGTTTTTCTTGTTAATTTTTGTTTTGTTTTGAAACCACATGATGTTCTTTTAGGTTCATGAAAACTATAAAAGTTTCTTCACAAACTTTACATTGAGATCTGTCTACCGAGGGTTTAGGCTTAGCTGAGTCAGGAGGTGAGGGGCTTTCTATTATTGTTGAAACTGGGAGAAACAGATTTTGGGAAAACGGCTAAT
Source organism: Talpa occidentalis (assembly GCF_014898055.3). NCBI lineage: Eukaryota > Metazoa > Chordata > Mammalia > Eulipotyphla > Talpidae > Talpa > Talpa occidentalis. The sequence goes on along the minus strand of NW_023601322.1, from coordinate 61,111,696 downwards.
GAAAATTTAATAGTAATGTCAAGGAAGAAGGAAGTAGATGAAGAAGAGTAAGGACATGTGTTGGCTTGTGATCTACAGCTTTATCAGGAATATTCTCTCACTGTTGAAGGAACAATCAGGTAAAGCAACTTTACAATGACATGGTTGTCTCTGGTTTGCAGAGTATAAAAATATCTTACATGTGCCAATATTCCAAAATACTTCTCTATTCATAACCCTATATTATATCCACACCAGTCTGGACAGATAAGTGTAGTATGTCTATTTAAGAGATGAGATTCAGGGCAGTAAAGAGACTTTCCTGTGTCCAGTTAGCAATTGGCTCAAGTGCAGAGTATTTCAGTAAGTATATTACCACAAATATTTTTTTGAGAGTTTACTTTGTATCGGGCAGCTCTCTAAGCATTTGACAAAAATGTTGTGAATTAATCCTCACACACTTGTTTAATTTAAACCTCATTACAACTCTACAAATAGCATATATTACTGATAAAGAGATTAAGGTATGAAGAAGGAACCATCTTTCCTTCATTCCTCTGCTTATAAACAGATGTTGAGCTTTTTGATTCTGGGCATTTATTTTAGAGCCTAGAGACGCAGGAAAGTTAATGTCTGCTTTCATAAAGATCACAATTGCTTGGGGAGAAACAAGCATGAAACAATAAAATAAACATAAACAATAAAAATATAAATTGAGATGAAATCAATCAAGAACAGCAAGGCCATGGGGAGTGATGGGACACGAGACGTGTTCTGCTCTTGACAGTAGTCAGATGAATGGTACATGAGCAGATACTGGAAGGAGGTGAGGCAGCCGCAAGTAGCTGACTCTGGGAAGCGAAAGGATGAAGGCCCTGAATATGACCTGCAGCTCTCTCTTGAGCCAGCAGAATGATCAAGCAGAGCAGCAGGATGAGTCAGGAGGTAATGTGCTGTGGTAGGGAGAATCCTCCTATTGAGGGAGGAAGGAAGCCATTAGAGGATTTTGAGTAGTAACAAGAGATTGCTCCAAACGCTGTGGGGGAAACACTTAGAGAGGGCAGAAGTAGAACTGGCTCAAGGTCATAGAACTACCATGACTTGGGAAGTTGTGCTAGGAGAAGTCATCTCAATTTTTATATCTGGCTTCCTCAAGAGGCAGAGATTAGTCTCACGAGCAAGTGATTCTCACCTTCTGTGTATCCTGTGCTCAGTTTTCCTGCCACACACAAGAGGATCTCCGGATGGACAGTGGTCGTGGCCCTCTCTGCCAGTCGGCAGGAGGAGCCCATCGAGCTGGGCCAGTGCCGCTCTCAAGGCCACAGCCTCAGTGGCCCTCACTCACCTTCGACTTCTCTTGGTGCAGCTCGATCTGGATGTCTGTGAGCTTGGTCCTGAGGTCTTCGTTGGCAGCTTGAAGGGCGACAATGAGCGCCTCGGGCTTCTCGCCCTTGTTTCGCCCTTTCTTGGACATTGTTCCTTTCTAAATGGTGTCTGTGATTTTTAATTCCTTTCAAACAGGCGCTGCCATGTTACTGCTTCTTATCCCAGAGTGTGATGTTTCTGTATCTACTGCGTGGTGCTCCTTGGTAAGGTTTCCTCAGCTGCTGCCCTGGAAGCCCTGAGGAGGGGAGACAGCAGTTACTGTTGTGGCAAAGTCCTAGGCTAAATGTGTCAGTTGGTAGCTCTCAGCCTGAGCTGCCTGTGAGAGCCTCGTCCTGAGGGCTCACATCTCCAGGATCTCCCACCCCCTTCTCACACAAATACAGAAGGATCTTTCCAAAAAGCAAGTCATATCAGTGTCTGTGTAAAATCCTTCAAAAACCTAGGAGTGTATCTTTCACATCTTGGAGTGCTCCTCATGCCCAAATCTGCCCATTCTCCTCACCTCATCACCTCCATTTCACTCACTAATAATCTGGCCATAAGGAACATGTTTTAATGTTCTGATTCATTCTCCCTTCCCACTAGGACTTTGCCTATTCTATTCATTTTTTTCTAATCTCTTCCCAGCCACCCCACATGGTTTGTTCTTGTACCTCATACTCACCCCTGCCACACAGTTTAGTCTAATTTTTATGACTCCTTCAGATCTCAGCTTCCATATCACTTACTCCTGGAAGTACCCTCTAGGCAATTACAGACCTTTATTATTTAATTGCAGCCACCTCTATAAATCTGTAAACTTTGTGAGGGTCAGAATGTGTTGTTCTAATTTGAAACCTGCTTCCTCAGAATCTGCCATAAGTCCTGGGACATACCAGGTACTCAGTATTTGTGAAAAGAAGTCTCCTATGTGATGATGACCTCATGATTGCCTTGTCAGGGACCCAAATTTAGGAAAACCTGATATGTGAAGACTTAGAATTAGACAGTTGATAAAAGCAAGGATTAATTACAAATGGAGTACTCAGTTAGTTGGGTCACACATTCATTTATTCAATGAATACTGTTACAGTTCCTTCTACATGCAGTGCTAGGTACAGTATATTCAAGCTGAAAACAGAGTTCCAAGGCAAAATGAAACTAACCCCCACCTCTCTGTCTGTCTGTCTATCTGCGTACCTACCTACCTATATCACCATCACCATCATCATTATCATCATCACCATTATCTAAAAACTGTAAACACCAGTTGTTTCAGAAATGTAGATAAGGCCTTGTCCTTCTAGAGGGGTGAGTAATGAAGGCCCCTTGAAGAAGGCAACATTGATCTGGAAAGGGAGGATGTCAAGAGATGGAGAAATAGATGAAGCATCCTGGGTGACAGAAATGCCCAGTACTGAGATACAGCTAAGAGAAAGCACAATAACTATTTTGGGAGGAAAGTGGGGACTGGTTAATTACAATATGGTACATGGGAGCGAATGCTGAAAAACGTTGCCTGGAAATGATAGATTGTGGAAGACCTGGAATGACAAGCTAAGGATTTTAGAATCGTTTCTTTTTTTTCCCCCTAAGCTGTTGAAGTTCTCAGCAGGTAGATGCCCTGGCAGAGAGAGCTCTGTGTGCTTTTTCTGGTCAAAGTGGGGAGACCATGGAGTCAGGGAGTCTGGGTAGGAGGCCTCTGAACTTGCTAAGGTAAAGGATGATGAATGCTAAACAGAACGGCAGCAAGAAGAAAGCCTAAATGAAGGATGTATCTTAATTTACAAATTCCTAAATGCTTCATAGGAACAAGGAGGTCAGAAAAATGTGAATACCAGGCCATCCAAGTCAATGGGGAAACTTGACAAGATAATAGAGAAAGTTTCCAGTGCAACCTTTCAGAAAATTGGATATTGTACAAATGGAGGTGCTTCCGTCCAGACCTAAAGGGGACGCCTACCGGTTGCCCATATGTTCCCGCAGCTGCTATGTATGCTCTCAAGGTACCTGGTATTCAGCCTTGAGCACCATGCTGCGTTCCCAGGCTCTCTGCCATCCCTAAGAGGACTGGGACCATCCCCTTTGGAGTATGTCTCTATGGGAAGGAGACAAGGACAGGTTAGTGAAGAGGGAGGTCTTAGTGGAAAGGGAGGGTCAGCCTCTCTCGAGTCATTGAACTGTCTTACCATTTTCCACGCTAGATTCCTTCATGCTTATTTCACAAATCTTGCCAAATTACTATAGTATCCAGCCAGGAGACTTCCAGAGGCCACCAGACATTGCTATTAGAATTGAAATTAATTCACTAAGCATTTACTGACTCTATACTACCAATCTTAGGTTATAATTGTTATAATTCTGGTGGCAGAGTCTATCCAGGAAAGTGAAAATATCCCAGAAATCCTAATATTTTAATAACCAACTACAATTTCTACTGGTTCTCACATTCTAAAACACCACACAATTCTTTAGTAGAAAGGCGGCCACATATTTGGTGGAGAAAATATGGTCACTACCTATTGAGCACTATTCTTGGCTTTTCATAGGTGTTTAAAGTTATAAGCATCAGTCTTACCCTCAGGCAGCTTCCAGCCTGTAATATGAGACAAACATCAATAAAGAGAAAACTACTTCTAGAAAGCAGTGAATAATATAGTTGGTAATGCTGTAGGAGTAGCTGAGAGCGAGCTTAGAATACATGGAAACAATAGAAAAGTGGAATGTGAAGTGACTCTGAATGATACTACCTACCTTACTGCATTTTTATTCTGTGCCAGGCCCTGTGCTTCGGTACATTAAATTCAGGTGAAACTTTCAAATATTTACTCATTTCTTATATAAGAAAACTGAGGATCAGAGTAGTAACTTGAAAATAAATCACTCTGCTATAAAATGACAGAATTTTATCTCAAATACACATCTGTCAGTCTCAAAGCTTCTCAGCTATAACACTGTTAATGAGAGGACAGGATTTTACTCCACTCTAGGAAGGCTAACAAGAGGGCCATGGCATAAAAATGCCAGCTGGGGGCCAGTCTACAAAATAGAATGGTAGAGCTAAGTGGTTAGGAATTGGAAATTTGAAATCAGAGCAATTCAGCTTGACTCACACTTTCTAGTTGTATATTCCTCAGAAATGAAACTCTCCAAGCTCCTTACTGGAAGAAAGCAAAAGGGATATATTTACCTAACAGACTTCTTTCAAGGCTAAGTGAGCTAGTGTGTGGCAAATGACTAGCAAATTATTGTTACTACTATTATCATAGTTACTATTTTTTGCAGGACCGAACTATTAGACAGAAGCCAGTTTCGATTTTAAGGAAGAAGGAACAGATTCAGCACATATTTGTGTTAAGAAGATGGGCCAGGAAAAGTACAGCACTCCTTGGAAAGAGAAAAGGATCTGGGCTAATGCTTTTGTGGAAGTGGGGCCTCCACTGACAGCATCAGAATCCCCAGGAGTGCTGGTTTTGTAGCTGGTTCTGCCCTAAGCTACAAGCTGAATAAAGTCATTATTAATCTCATAATTTCCAATAAGGCTGTCACCTCTGAGTGTGATATGATAAGCAAGTGTAATATAAAAGAGCTAGAGTTCATATGAAGCTAAATGCTTCAACACTTCTCTGTAATTGGTATTTGGAAAAATCCCCTCTACCAAAACCTTGTTAGTTTGTCTAAGACCTTCCCCAAACTTATTTTAAAGATACTGTTAGTACTTAAAATGAACGAATTAAACTTACTTTATTCCTGGTAATGGGCACAGACATGTTATCAATTCTTAAACACTATGTAGGAAAAATGTCTCACAGTACATCCATGAACTTGATATAGTGATTTAATATAAAGGAGAGGGCTGCTGTTTAAGCCAGTCCAAACTTGGAGCTCTAGTGTCCCTAAGGGAAATGTGGTGGGCATGGCTGTGGTGTCAGCTGTCTGGCCGTTCTACATATGTTATAAGAAGATTAAAATATTTTTTGAAATGCTGCTAGTTGGCTTAGTAGTTATAGGACTTTTCAGGAGTGCAAGGTGCCTGTATGTATGTCTCTATATTTGCTTCTCTTTCCCCTTTTCTTCTACCATATGCCCTCTTTAGCACACAGTAATTATTATTATTTTCCTAAATTATCTAAAGTCAACATGTTATGTTTTTCATATGAAATAATAATTATATATATAAAGAGAATCAAAAGCTTGTCATTCTTGATGGATTTGGTTTTTGGATCTCAGGTTTAAAATACCACATTAGAAATAGACATCATAAAGGGTTGTGTGTAAGAGAAAGCTTATGTACCTGGACACACACAAGAGACATACGAGGAAGACTTAGGAGAAGTGATTTCTAAAGTAAGCGGCAAAGCAAGTAGGATTCATTCAGAACTGATCCAGTCTGCACACCCCTGATGTTGCTCATGCAGTCTGGAGGGGATTCTCTTTCCCATCCTCAAGAGCCTGGTGAACTCCCTCCTACTCATTTTTTTTAGGATCCAGATCTAAGATCATCTCATATTACCTTCTTTGATACCTGTTCACCACACCCTCCTTGGAATGAATTATTCCCTCATCTGGGTTTCAGTTTTTACTTTGAAGACACTTATGTATTCATCATACATTAATTAATTTACTCATCATCAATTCACAAATATTTAGGAAATATCTGGGTGCAAAGCAAGAGAAATGGGGTTTTTATCTTTTCCAGAGGAGAAATCAGCAATTTCATAAAAGGTGAGAATCACAGGGGTGTTGGTGGGTCAAGAATAACTCCTCAGGAAAAGTGATACATAACAAAGGTATGGAAGTTGAGAAGGAATCAGTCAGTGAATGGTTAGAAAGGGAAAGAATGTTTTAGGTTGAGGGAATAATGAGTATAAAGGCCTAGAGATAAAAAAGAATATGAATGATGTTCTGGAGAAAAATGCAGGCAAGAACTTGGTGAGTGAATGGGAAAAGAGCAGGAGATGAGCTTGGAGAGGGAGACAGGGATCAGCTGGTAGAGGCTGTGTCAACAATGTCAACCATGTGGACTTTATCCCCATAGCAGTGTGTGCACATTGATGGGCTTTGAACAAGGAAGTGACTTGACAACACTTAGGTTTCAGTAATCGTCTCTGGCTGCAGAAGCTGGAATGGGCTAATGAGGCACATACAGATGCAGAAAAGAAAAATTATGAGGCTTTGGCCACAATCCATTTACATTATAGTTATTCTGTAGGTGACTGAATGCCACTCAAGGATAAACTATGTCTTATTTCATAAACATTCATCCAGATCCAAGGAAAATACTGAGAGAGGAACATATTTCACAAAGATAATTTATAGCAAGGTTTATTTTGGAAATTTTCTTTTACTTTGTTGGACTCTTGAATGGATGCTCTGATTTCAGATTCCTAGAAATCTACGCAAAGAACACAAAAACAAAAACATTAATTCAAAAGGATACCTGCACTCCCATGTTTATTGCAGCACTATTTACAATAGGTAAGCTATGGAAACAACCCAAATGCCCAAAAATAGATGACTGGATCAAGAAGATGTGGTATATATACACAATGGAATACTATTTGGCGATCAAAAAAGATAAACTCATGCCATTTGAAGCAACATGGATGGAGCTAGAAGGGATCATGCTCAGCGAAATAAGCCAGTAGGAAAAAAGAAAAATATCAGAGGGTGTCACTTACAGGAGGAATGTAGGGGAACTAAATAAGGGATCAGGAAAAAAAAATGAATAAAAAGAAAAAATTAGGGCTTCACCAGTGGCACAGTGGGTTGAGCGCAGCGCTGTGGAGCTGTCTGCAGCCTCTGCTGCACAGGTTCGATTCCTGGCCAGCCAGGGAGATACCCACATGGCAGGTCAAACCTCTCCTGTCTCCCCTGCTGCTCCCCACTCTGTCTCTGGTGAATACTCTCATCCTCCTGTGCTTCTGGCCTGTACTTTAGTTCTTGTATAAATAAATAAATCTTTAAAAGAAATTAACAGGCAACTATAGATCAGAGACATTCTGCAGGGGAGGGGGAGGGAGAGGAGTCAAAACAGGGGAGGGAAGAGCACAAGGGACTATGGTGATGGTGCACAGGTGACTTGGTGGTGGGAATTTTACGGGGAATACACCTGACACTAGAAAGCAAACATCCCCCAAAAATGAACAATGATGTAAAATATATATAAATATATAAACTAATAATAAAAAGAAGTTAAAACTTGATGCAGCAGTTAACTAAACAATATAATTGAACAACTTTCTCTTTAAGCAATATGCTGAGGCTTCATGATCCTCGCTGCTGTCCTACTCCCATGGTACTCTTGTCTGGTTTATCAAAGGCTTTTATAGGATGAGTTTAATAAATAAGTCTCTCAGTGCTACATTTTCTTATTTGCTTTATCCTTCCTGGGTTGAGAATATTTTAGTTATTGTAGAGTGAGAAGTACCAGCTTCACTGGACATGGGAAGAAATCTCAAACAAAGCAGGAAATTATTATGTAGTCAAGGTCAAGCAGAGCAAAACATGCATGAGTCCCTGCCTAGAGTGGGTACTTGCTCTCAATAAATGGTTAATTAAAAACAAACTAGTCTACAAAATGAAAGAAAAATACCCAAATTGTTGGAGGCAGTCATCTTCAGAGAACTGTATTTAAAATGACAGCAATCTTTCCTGCTTTAGGTATAAGTGAAACATACATCACCTATTCTGTTGTTTCTCTGGTGACTATTTTCAAAGACCTTGAATTAAAGAACAAACATAAAAAGACACCTTTGCAAAGTGCTAGACAGGAGCAGAAATTTATATAAGAGGTGAATAATGTGTACTTGCTATTAAAAAGGAACAATTTTTTTTTTTCTTTTTGCACAGAAGAACAGAGATATAGGCCAGAGGTACAGGGTTAAGGAGATTCACCAGAGACAGAGTAGGGAACAGAACAGGCGGATTTACTGAAATATACTGCTAAGGGGAGCAGCGTGCGAGACAGGAGAGGTCTGCTGTGCCATGTGGGTTAGTTCCCTGGATGGGGATGGAACTCAGGCTGTGGCAGTGATAGTGCTGAGACTTAATCCTTAGGCCACCAGGGAGACCCAAAGAACAATTTCTGAATAAGGTTTACATGGATAAATATTACTTAAGTTATAGCACATTAAAATCTTTGATACAGCAGCATCAGATATGCTATATAGATGTGTTATAAGGAATTGCAAATAATTTTCCATACCGTACCAAAGAGAAATCAGCATCAATATTTTTCCTTATAATATGGCATAATGAAGTACAATAAATTACAGAAAAATGTAAATTTTTTAAAACATTTATTTAAAGATTTATTTTTTATTTATTTATACAAGCACTGGGTACAGTCAGAAGTACGGGAGGGTGAGAGAATTCACCAGAGCCAGAGAGGGGAGCCGAGCAGGCAGAAGGACCGAAGTACACTGCTGAGGGGAGCAGCGGGCGGCAGGAGAGGTCTGCGCGCCATGTGGGACCCTCCTCCGGTGGCCGGGGAGCAGCTGGGGATCGAACCGGCGCTGTAGGGGCTGCGGGCAGCTTCGCAACCCAGCGCTCAACCACTGCGCCACCGGGGAGTCCCTTTTTTAACATTTAGAATTCTGTTTTGAATTTTGTCCCAGAGGCCAATGCTTAACTACATTTTTTGATTGATGGGATTTTGGAAGTAAGGTGGTCTACCTAATCTTCACATGGATCACATGCAATATGAAAATCACTTCAAAAAAGGTCAATACTATCTCTTGAACCATGATTATGTAAAGGTGTTTTGTTAAAGTTGAAGACGATAAAATATAAATCTACCAAACAAAGCTGCATATACAGTTACCCTCAAAATGGAAAACACCCACACATACCCAGACACACACACACAGTGAGAAGAGTAATGGTATCATGAGGAGTAGCAGGCACAAAGTAGATTCCAAACAAATATTTTATCCTTCTAGTTTTATTAAGCTATAATTGATATATAACAATGTGTACATTTAAGGTATACAATGTAATCATTTGATTTATGTTGTGAAATGATTATCACAATAGGATTGGTTAACACATCCATCATCCCACAGTTATAATTTTTTTGTGTGTGATGAAAAGGTTTAAGATTTACTCTCTTAATAGCTTTCTTTTATATAATATAGTTTGGTTAATGCTAGTCACCATACTGTAGATTACATGCCCAGAAATTATTTAACTTATAACTGGAAGTTTTTACTTTTTGACAAATTCCCTCTCACTCCTGTTCTCTGACAACCACCAATTTGTTCTTAGTTTCTATGAGCTTGTTATTTTTAAATTTCACATATAAGGAGATCCTACAGTATTTCCCATTCTCTGGCTTATTTCACATAGCACAATGCCCTCAAGGGCACAAATGGCACATGTTGTCACAAATGGCAGGATTGCCTTCCTTTTAATGGTGAATAATATTCCTCTGTGTATGTGTGTAAGAGTGCATTATATTTTTTTTAATCTATTAATCTGTCAATGGATAGAAGGAACTTAGACTGTTTCTCTATCTTGTCTATGGTGAATAATAACTCAATGAATATGGTGGTGCAACTATCTCTTCAAAATAGTTATATTATTTCCTTCAGATATATATATCCAGAAGTGGGACTGCTGGGTCATATGGCAGTCCTCTACTTAATTATTTTAACAGTATAGTCCTCTATACTGTTTGCCATACATATACCAAATCATTATGTTGTACACCTCGAAGCACACAATGGTACATATCAATTATATCTCAATAAAGACGTGGTGACAGGCAGAGAAGTCCTTATGGTTAAGGTTGGGCATGAAACATGAATAGGAGGAACTGGAGAAAGGCAGACTTAGTGGAAGACAAGTGTGAAAAATAAACAGTAGACCACAATGTTTGGTGTGGGAGTTTCCTGGTTGGAAACCAATGGAAGTACAGCTAGAAAAACAGGAAGGGGGTAAATTATGCATGTCTTGCAAAATACTGAATTTACATTTTGCTTAATAATTCCTGGTGTGAAAAGAGCACAAAGGACTATAGTGATGGACCATGGGTGCTGAAATGGTGGGAGAACTACGGTGACTACACCAGAGGGGAGAAACCAATTACTGTACAAAAATGAACAACAATGTAATAAAATAAAAAAAAAAAATACTGGAAAGCTGAGAAATGATCTGAATTAAAAAAAAAAGATTTAAATTAAAATTTTTGAAGTTATATATAGGGCAAAAAGGAACAAAAAGAAACTAGAGATGAGAGGTCTAGGTAGAAATCCTTTGCCAGATAAAAAGGAGATGACAGGGCCTCCCCTGGTGGCACAGCAGTTGAGCGCTGGGCTGTGAAGCTGCCTGCAGCTTCTGCAGCGCGGGTTCGATCCCCAGCCGCCAGCAAGGGTCCCACATGGTGCGCAGACCTCTTCTGCTGCGCCTGCTGCTCCCCTCAGCAGTGTATTTTGTCATTCTGCCTGTTCTGTTCCCCACTTTGGCTCAGGTGAATTCTCTCACCCTCCCGCGCTTCTGACTGTACCCAGTGCTTGTATAAATAAATAAATCAATCAAAAAAAAGAGAGAGAGAGAGAGAGAGAGAGAGAGATGACATCTGGATTAGGATGGAGGGGTAGAAGGTCTTTTTTCTTTCCTGAGCCCACCAGCATCTCACTGTCATTTTCCTTATCCTCACTCCACATCTTTTTTTTTTTTTTTTTGACCATTTAGTATATGCCAGAACAGTACAAGACAGCATTTCATTTGCATCCTCCCATTTCGGAATGAGACATACACATCATTCCCTATTTATAGATGACACACTGGATTAGTATTCATTTGTCCACAACATTATAAATAAATATGGATTGTGCAGAATTATGTAGGTGGTAGATAACAAAGTCAAGACAAAGGATGAACAGACTTCCTCCAGAGCCAATAAGCCTAAAGGATGCTGTGGTAGAAACTTTCCAGTTTGCTTTTTAAAAATCACATTTGAAGAACAGCAGTGCCTTCTCTGGATTATTTATCAATTTGTCTATTTTTAAAAAGTTTATTACACAACGCATTTGAACACAATTTCCAAGCACTCTGTAGAAACAAATATACTTCAAACTAAGATTTAAGACACTTAGAATGAGGTAGGTAGTACATGTGTACACATTTATCAATAGTTTGCTTTGAGTGGGAGGTGATGAGAAATTCTAATTTAAATGTATCCAGACTTTTCTTCTCTCTCTCCAAGACTTCTATAATAATTGTTGTATAACTCTATAATCTGAATAAAATAATGTTCCTGGTGGAAAAAAGTGAAGAATTCAGTGAGGAAAGTAGAGTCAAGAGAAAGCGGGGTAGATCACTAACTGAAGCCAGCAGTGAGGCTGGAATACACGGTGTATTTTCAACATCACATCATGTAAATCTGGAATGAAGGCAAACTTAGAGACCGTGTTTCTAAATTTGAAAAGCTTTGGACTCTAAAATGCCTCTCCTCTTCCATGAGGAGAGAACAAGCCACTTGATACAGTGAGTCATAGCATAATGGTTCACTCTGCAGACAGTGCCTGGATTGGAATCACAGGACCGGGATATGACCGAGTGGACGCCAGGCCCCCTTCTCCACCATGGAATCACTTAGATCTTGAAAAAGTCATTTTTTGGAAATCATGGGGCAGACAGAGGGCAGTATTTTTCTACCCAACCTACCTTTCTTTTCTTTCTTTCTTTTTTTTTTTTTTTAAAGATTTATTTATTTTTATACAAGAACCAGGGTACAGGCCAGATGCGCAGGAGGGTGAGAGGATTCACGGGAGACAGAGCAGGAAGCAGAACAGGCAGACTGAAGAAATACACTGCTGTGGGGAGCAGGTGAGAAAGGAGAGGTCTGCCTAGCCATGTGGGATTCTCGCCGGCCAGGATCGAACCCACGCTTCAGAGGCTGCAGACAGCTTCACAGTGTGACGTTCAACTGCCTGCGCCACTAGGGAGGCCCCCAACCTACCTTTCTCAGAAAGACTTCACTATCTGCCACGCCTTCTCATGCATATCTTTCAGACTCAAGAGTACAGATTCCTCAGGAAATAAACTGCATTACCTATGAAATTAACTAACCCCCTTTTCTATCTCCATCACCTTTTGCTTCCCAGAAATAGAGATTTCCCTGGATCTATCCACCACTTCAGCCCCAGTACTCAGCATAGTGCCTCACAGTAGGTACTCAATATATTTGCAAGGTTTGTTGAAGGAGTAAGTGAATAGAGTCAAAAGGAAATGTTCATTGGCAAGAGAAAAGAATTCTAATTCTTTGCATGATTTGAGAATACACAGAACTTAAATGTTGTTCTCTCAAAATATGGACTGTAACAAGTGGGGATATAATTCACCACTGAATTAATCATGTTATTTTACCCCATAATAAACTCAGCAGTATATTAACAGTATCTAAAAACTCCGAACTTCAAGCAAAATACTTTTAAATGTTTCCACCTGAAAGACAAGTTTTTTCCAAGTGTATTTCTTGACTTAATTACCTCCTGGTACAGAAACAAGGAATTTTAATTTCTCATTTAAAGTTTCAAACTACTTCAATAGACAGCTCTGTTAGGAAAAGCAATGCCTCACAGATTCAAAACATTTTTCTCCCTATGAGCTCAAAAGGAAGATTCTGAGAGTCAGTATTTCCTCTTTGCATAGTAAGCAGTCTTTGATACTCCAAAGCCCTAGAGTTCTAGCCTATAATATTCTAGATCATCATGGCATTTGTATAGATAATTATTATACTTCATCCATTTACTCGCCTCATGCTGTGACAGATGAATACTACTACTACTGCTAATCATCACCATAATTATTATTATTGACCATTTCCTACGGCCGACTACTGTGATAAGCTATTTTACATGCATGATCTCTGAGGTGGGTGTTAAAAGTCATCTAGTGAGTCCTGAGGGTATGATTTATGAGTCTGCTCTACACTCTGCCCCGTGGGAGAGACTGACTTGTAAATAATGAACTGCGGGCCGGAAGGCACACTGAGCACTGTTAACAGAGGAGCAAGTCAGGCACTACTGGAGCATGGAGGAAGAGACCCAGCCCCTTGGGGAGATGGCTGCTTCTGAGAGCAGGGAGGGCAGTGCTGAGTCTTCAAAGACAAGCAAGGATTTGTCATGTAGTTGAAGGAATAAGGAAGAATTGAATAAATATTATAACATGGGATTTGGTAAGATTATGGGTGTACCAAGACTACTGATAAATTGATAAATTAGAGTTGGGAAAGGATAGAGAAGGAGAGATTTTGTAAAAGGGTCACTTTTATGTCTGCTACTAGCTTCATCTGTATCATTATTACATCTCAGATAAAACACTTAACTTGGGGGATGAGTGCTCCATATTTAACTGTAGTGTGGAAAGCACTGTTTATTTAACAGAATTATTAATTCTGTTAAAATCTTTCTGTATGTTGACTATAGTATTTGTCCCATTAAAACAAATTGAGTAGTATCAAAACAAGGGAGGGGTGGGAATTGTATGGGGATTATAACCAAGATGAAAATGCATACACTGTGCAAAAATGAAAAATGTTGTAAAAATATATAAAATAAATTTAAAAAGTAAAAAAAAAACCCACAAATTCATGATATAGATATCATTTCCCCATAAGACAAGAAATTATACATCTTAATTTGCCCAACATTATACAACTTATATGTCTATGAGACATTCATTGATTCAATTATTTCTTGAGAGCCTATGATGTGCCTGTCAAAATTTGAAATCAGATAGGTCTGATTCAAAAGCATGTTTTAACCACTCCTTGGTTGTCTCTACTTTAGGATCAGATCTCTTTTTTCCTTTTTCATATCCATTATCATCTTTGAAACTCTCAGATGACTTAAAAACAGTCCTATTCTGTTGAAATCAAAGTGTAAGACTACTAAATACAGTTCTTGTCCAGAACATCACAAAGATTTAATACAAGGCCACAAATCATTATTGGAGTAATGCTCTGAGCACCAATTGAGTTAAGTGCTTAGGGTGTTTCACTGTAAATCCCATTTTTCAGGGCACTTATAAACTAGCAGTTAACATTTTTCTCTCTGCGAAATAGCGTACAGACAAGGAAGTACTTTACGCCTACAAAAGAGTATGCACAAAATAGTTATTAAGTCTTAAATGATCACATGAGGTAGATAATTAAATACGATGGGATTTAAAGCCTTCATGTGGGGGCTTAACGGTGTTGAACTGGTTGCTTCATATAGAGTCTGGCAAAATACAACAAACAGAAATTATTATTTTCCTGCATTCATTCAGATGGAGTAATGGAAACGTACTGTGGATAAATGATTGACCTCTGGACCAGAGCTGATAAGCAGCAGGTGAGGATTTAATTAATCCCAGCTGTTGGATGGCAGAGGCTTTGTCTTTACATGGGGAAAATTCTATGGACTAACACCAGGCAGGGGTTTAGCATGGTAGGTGTCAAGTAAATGATCTATTTTTAAATGTTTAATCAACATAAAGCTATTGAACACTTAGTAGTTGCCCAGCACTGCTTTGGCACTTCATGTATAAAATGAAATAAAACAAACACATACCTCTGGCTTGTGGAGCTAACATGTTAGTGGGAAGAAATACACAATAAGTGTGATGGCAGGTCATGGTAAAGTGCTGGAGGGGGTAAATAAGCAAGCACAGAAGGTGACAGAAAGGTCCAGGTGAGGTTCTAGTTTTAGATAAGGAGAGGCTCACCAAGTAGGTATTCTCTGGCTAAAGGCTGGAGGGGAGTGAGCTACACACATGCCTGGGGAAAGCATTCCCAGGGAGTGCAGGGCAGGCACAGGAACCTCATAGTGACACAGGCTTCCAAGTTCCAGGAACTGTAGGAAGCCAGAGAAACTGGCAAGAATAAGCAAGCTAGGCCAGCAGCCAAGTTGAGGCGGGCATCACTGGGAGGGCAGTTGGTGCAGCCCATGCTGTGCTTTTTAGGACATTTTACATCAACTTGGTCTTTTGTTCAGAGTGAGGTTCCATGGAGGGTTGACGGGAGGGGTGCCTCCTCAGACTCAGGTTTTAGCATTTCACTGACTGCAATGGTAAGAATGGAAGGATTTGCAGGAGGTGGAAGTGAGGCAACTGGTTTGGCAGCCACTGAGTGGTAGCTTAGGCCAGAGAGAGGGTTGTGGAGGTGGTAAGAGGGACTAGATAGATATAAGCTGTTGCTAATCCTTTTTAGGTTGGTGTTTGGCCAGGGTCACAGGATGACTTAACTGTTGAGCTGAGATTGCAAAGTCATGCAGGTCAGACTGAAGTATGAAACAGCACGCTAGCCTGTCTCTGAAACTTAAGTTCTCACATTAATAAACGCCCTGTGCCAGGCACTGCAGATGAAAGAGATGAGGGTGACTTCCTGCCATCTAAGACTTCAACTCTCTTAAGAGGATAGTACACCATAACATTATATGGAGGCAGAATGTGGCCGCAATGAATCATCATTGTCCACTCTAAAGGTCTCAGCTCATTCGACGAATTCAGCAAGTTTTAGGTGCCAAACACAGAGCTGTGGATAGAAGGGACAAAAATCCCTTAAGGAGTCTATATTTTAGTAGGGTGAAACAAAAATATACATAGTATATTAGAGGGTAAACCTGAGGGACTTCATAAAGACCTACCCCATGCCTGCACCCTGCAAGAGTGAAATATCCATGTAAAAGGCTTAATAAAGGGCTCTATCTAGTCTATAAATTAGCATACGATAGTTAAAAAATACATAAGTAGATCTAATGAACCATGAGGCTAGTTCTACTTCAAGACATATTATTGAGTCAAAAGAACATGCTGATGAATTAAGCACAAAGTATAATGTTAAAAACGCACCTATACATACACACACACACACACACGTACACATATGCAAGGCCACAAAATATTTGGAAAGATATATGAGGTGATGGTTTCTACCTTATTCAGAGACTTTCTAGAGGCCTCCATGTCATTTCATCAATTCCTCTGGGGGCATAGTTCCAACCCCTCCCTTCTCAATTGTGGGTTAATCTGCAGTAATTCTCCAAGGTTGTGAGGCTGTGTGGTCACTGCACGATCCTCTGGGCTGTCCTCTGCATAATAATCCCCATCTTGATCACAGCTCTGACAATTACATACTTATATCTGTCTCTAGAAAAGCTGAGCCATTTGGAGTGGACAGGAGCCGTGAAAACAAGTGGTCTTTACCTTGCAGACATCACTCCCATCTCTGCCTCCATCTACATGTGGTGGTGTTCTCTTCTTGGGGGGGGGGGACTTTTATTGGGTGAAAACAAGATTTCCACAGCTTCTATTCTGTCTCCCCAGAACTTTTGGGGGGCTTGTGGGTGACTTGAGCCCCATTCTGGCCTCCTTTCTCCTCTATCACCACCTTCTTACCCAGTGCTGCACTCCATTTGGTCTTGCCAAGATCAGTTAATGTGATACACCATTCCTGCCAATGTGCTAAGATTAGTGTTTACAGAGTCTCCCCTCCAAATGCATGAGTTTTCTTTTTAAAAAGGAGTTTACAAACAAAGGGTCAAAGAGAAATATTAAAAACAATCCTTGAAAGCTGACCACAGAGGGCCTCCCCGGTGGCGCAGCGGTTGAGCGCTGGGTTGCAAAGCTGCCCGCAGCCTCTGCAGGGCTGGTTCGATCCCCGGCTGCTCCCCGGCCACCAGAGGAGGGTCCCACATGGCGCGCAGACTTCTCCTGCCGCCCGCTGCTCCCCTCAGCAGTGTACTTTGGTCCTTCTGCCTGCTCTGCTCCCCGCTCTGGCTCTGGTAAATTCTTTTTTTTTTTTTTTTTTTTTTTTTTTTATAGAGGCATGCTTTATTTTATTTGTTTGCTGGTTTGTTTGTTTGTTTTGTTTATACATGCACTGGGTACAGTCAGAAGCGCGGGAGGGCGAGAGAATTCACCAGAGCCAGAGCGGGGAGCAGAGCAGGCAGAAGGACCGAAGCACACTGCTGAGGGGAGCAGCGGGCAGCAGGAGAGGTCTGCGCGCCATGTGGGACCCTCCTCTGGTGGCCGGGGAGCAGCCGGGGATCGAACCGGCGCCGCAGAGGCCGCGCGCAGCTTCGCAACCCAGCGCTCAACCGCTGCGCCACCGGGGAGGCCCTCTCTGGTAAATTCTTTCACCCTCCCATGTTTCTGACTGTATGCAGTGCTTGTATAAATAAATAAACAAATAAACAAACAAATAAATAAATAAATCTTTAAAAAAAAAAAAAAGAAAGCTGACCACAGAGTGAAGGCATCCAATGAGGGAGGGGGATGCATGAGAAGTGGGGGGAGAGCACAATGGACTTGGTGGAGGACTATGGGTGCCTTAGTGGCAGGTGCTCTACAGTGACCACATCTGAATGGGGAGAGCCTACACTGTCAAAACACTAACAGGACGTAAAACAATGGAAATATAAACTGAAAAAAAAAGAAAAGAAAAAGGAGTTTAGGAGACACAGCATTGCATGACATTGTAGATGACAAAACTAGTTGTTACCCATAAATCACTGTATATAAATTCAGTTATTGAAAGGATTAATACTAACATTCTCACCTTATCCACCATACACAGATTAAATGTTATTGTTGACATTAACCTTCTTACCTCCTCCATGGTATAGAGATCGGGGAAAGCTATTAATAAGCCCCCTTTCTCCACCCCTGTTCCTTCTGTCTCTGAGAAGGCACTTGGATGAACTGTGGTGGGCTTAAAAAGCCAAGGATTTTCAATCTTTCCTGCTCCCAGTACCACCCAACATTCTTTCCCCTACTTTAGAAATTTACAAAGCACTCCAACATGCTTTATCTCATTTAATACTCACAATAAGATTCTCATAGCGACATTGCTCTCTCATTTAATAGATTAGAAAACTGGGGTTCAGCATGGTGAAATCACTTAGCCAAGTTTTTACTCAGCTGGTATTTAAAGTAAATTTTCTTCCAAACCCTATGTTTATGCATCACAACATACACTTTGATCCTGCAGAAGGCTGTATCATGTGGACTTTCTCTCCGACCACCTGGCCAAGGGTAGAGGAGTATTTCCCCCTCTTCTATTCTAAGGACATGAGGGTACTGGTTGATTAATGGGATGGAGGAAAAGGTGCACTGCACCTGGAGTGACTTTACCAGCTTTGTGACTGTTCACACCTTGCGTGATGGAGAAAGTCTGGAGGGAGCTTATGTGTTGCGCCTGCTGTGGCAGGTCCTTTGTGTTCCTGTGCTTCCCTGCCTACGTCCAGCTCTCTGTCTTCTTCCAAGTCATCAAATAGTATGTTCTTCTTCCTTTGCAGGCTCTACTCTTCCATAAATTCTAATGACCTCGGATCAAGTGTAATTGATTCAAGGAAGCTGTTGTAGGCTTAGTTGTGTCCCCCAAAGATATGATCAAATCCTGGTACTTATGAATGTGATCTTATGGGGAAATAGGGTCTTTGCAATATAATCAAGTTGAGGTCATATTGGAACAGGGTGGGTCCGAATCCAGTGACCAGTGAGTGTTCTAACATTATCAGCTATTTTATCTACACAGCATCTTATCACAGATTGCAATTAAATATCTTTGATTTTTTAAATTACTATTTTTTTTTTAGAGTTTAGTTAAACAGAGCAATCCATAAGCTACCCGTCTGCTAGGGGGCCTTTCATATTTTGACATATAATTAATGTCAAACAACTGTTTCTGACCTGGAATATGATCCATTGATTTTTTTTTTTTGCAGTATTTATTCTCCCTTATACCTGTCCAAAAAAATGGAAGCCCTATGAAAACAAATAAGTTGGGTTTTAGTCACTCTTGTTACTAGCATAAAAACAGAACAGTTACTACAGTCTGAATTTGATCCCTGGCCAGGGAGGTGACCTACAGGGTGCAGCAGACCTCTCCAGTCTAACCCGCAGCTCCCCTCAGCAGTGTATTTCAGCCAATTCACCTGTTCTGCTCCCCACTCTGTCTCTAGTGAATTCTGTAACCTCTCACACCTCTGGCCTATACCCCAGTTCGTCTATGCAAAAAAAAAAAAAAAAAAAACAAAACCAGGAGAGTTATGTAATACCTATTTTTTAAATGAAAGAGTGAGTGAATGAATGAATGGCAAGAAAAGAGTATAGCACTTGTCATGTTTGCCTTGGGGCATGAGAGAAGGTCCAGCTGAAAGCAAAACAAAGATCTCCCTTCCTTTCTTTCTTCATTTCTGGATCTCTGTCATTCTCTTGCTCTCCTGCTTTTGCCAAGTTACAGCAGAACATTTATCTTTGTAAAAGTCTGTAGGTAATGCTAAGATTGACAAAATAGTTCCTAACATCAGGGAAAAACCGTCAACACCATCAACACTGATGCTTATGATACATACTGCAAAACTTTGAAAAATAAAAACAAATGATTTCTTCCTGTAAGTTAGAGAAACTGGATGTTCCTTAGTATGTCATTTTATGATCAAACAGCACAATAATTACTTGCACAATAATTACTTGCATCATCAATATACAAGCTAAAATGGTAAGCAAATTTTATGTGATGAGAACAGTAGAAGCTGTACATTTTTTCTATCTTTAGCATTAGCTATTTTTAAGTAAAATTACATATTCATATATCTTACAAAATTACCGAAAAAATGATGTTACATAATGGTGAAGGGCAAGAGGTCTGGAAACAGATCTCAGGCTTTAAGAGTCACACTAACCACCTACTGTGTGACCTTGGACACACTATTTAACACCCCTTTGCCAGCTTTTAATTTCTGTCACCATTTTAGAACAGGGATCTCTAAATCTGGAACCCACCTAGAATGTGTGGAACTAGGAAAGGGCTGTCCCCAGATCCAGAGGTGAGCTGAAAAGTCCCCGCAAGCCAGGCCCCCTCTGGCCACCAGTCGGAGCCTAGAGAGGGATCCAGCTACCACCAGGGCAGACCGTGAGCGCAGAGAAGTGCCCTCCTGACTCCCCATTTTAGAACAGGCATCTCTGCATCTGGAACCCACCTAGACTGTGTGGAACTGGGAAAGGGCTGTCCCTAGAGCCAGAGGTGAGCAAAGGTCCCTACAAGCCAGGCCCTGCCTGGCAGAAAGTCGGAGACCAGAGGGGGATCCAGTGATCTGGAGTCCAGTGGGCAATCCAGCCACTGCCAGGGCAGTCTGTGAGACCTCAAGACCCACCTCTGGAATTAAACAAATACAGGAGGAGATTTTCTGGGACAGCGACCATTAATGTATTCATAGTACCATTGCCCTACTGGACTTCCGGCATAACGGTATTGGACTTGACTGGACCACCAGTTTCCGATATTCCAGAAAGAGCACATCAAAGAGATGCCGGCCATTACCAGTGACACAGTGTCCCAACACATAGGACAAATTAGAAAACAAGCAGCAGGGAGAAGAAAAATTACAAGCAACCAAGCACATCCCCAGGGAAAAGACACACCACAAAAAGACAATCAAACACCAGACTGCAACAACAGTGACTTAGAGGAACTTATGAGTCTTTCGGGTCGAGAATTTAAAGTCTGCATGATTAAAAAACTGAAAGAAGTAAAAAATGATATGGGAAAAATAATCAACGATACGGGAAAAATAATCAACAACCAGAAGAGTGAAATAGAGTCCCTAAAGAGGGAAGTGAAAGAAATGCAGGAGATCAAAGGATTAATGGAGGAGCTAAAGAACACTGGAAAAAGCAGTGAAAGCAGAATAGATGAAATGGAAAAATGAGTAAGTACTCTCGAAGACACAAAAATAAAAAGAAACAAAACAGAAAAGGAAAGGAAAGAGAAGTATGAATGAAAAAGAATGAAGAAAGACTTCAGGAACTATGTGACTCTATGAGGAAAGGAAATATAAGAGTTATAGGAATCCCAGAAGGAGAGGAGAGACACATAGGAAAAGAGAAAATATTCAAGGAAATAATTTAAGAGAACTTCCCAAACATGAAGAAGGAGCTGAAAATAGATATACAAGAAGCAAGAAGAACACCAAACTTCCATGATGAAAGGAAAAATACAGCAAGACACATAATAGTAAAGCTCCGAAGAATCCAAGGCAAGGGAAAAATAATGAAGCTGATGAGAGAAGAAACAGATAATATACAAAGGAAAACCAATCAGGTTGACATCAGACTTTTCTGAAGAAATACTACAGGCAAGGGGAGAAGTGGAGGGACATAGTCAACAAACTCCAAGACAACAAATGCCAACCAAGAATACTCTATCCTGAAAAGCTTTCCTTCCTCTATGAAGAAAAAATAAGAACCTGCCCAGACAAACAGAAACTCTAGAATTTCATTACAACTAAAACCCCACTCCAAAAAATACTATAAGGAGTCCTAAAGCCAGAACTAACAGGGGGATGAATAAGAACAAAACAAGAAAAAAAAAAAAATCAAATAAATAAATAAATAAAACCAGAGAAAGACAAACAAAATGGCAACTACAGATGCTAACATATCAATATTAACTCTAAATGTAAACGGACTAAACTCTTCAATAAAAAAACACAGTCTCAGGCTGAATAAAGAAACAAAACCCAACCTTTTGCTGTCTCCAGGAAACACATTTAACTACAAAAGATAAAAAATAGACTGAAAGTAAAAGGATGGAAAACAATCCTACAAGCAAATGGACCAAAAAAGAATGCAGGAACAGCTATATTTATATCAGATAAAACAGATTTCAAACTCAAAAAGGTAAAAAGAGACCTAGATGGTCACTACATTATGATCAAGGGGACAATAGTTCAAGAAGAAATTATACTCATTAACATATACTCACCAAATGAAGGAGCACCAAATATATCAGACAACTATTACCATCTCTGAAAACAGATATCGGAGAAAATACATATGCAGTAGGAGACTTCAACACAACACTATCAACAATGGATAGAGCAATGAAACAAAAAATAAGTAAGGACACTAAAGCTCTAGATAAGGACCTAGACCTCACCTCATGGGCTTAACTGAACATCTATAGAACACTAAACCCCCAAAAATCTCAAGAGCACATGGATCATTCCCCAGGATCAATCACCTACAGGGACACAAGACAAATATCAACAGATACACTAAGAGTGAAATCATACCAACCATTTTATCTGACCATGAAGGTATTGAACTAGAAATAAACCATAAAAAGAAGGAAAGGAACCCTCCTACCTCATGGAGATTGAAACCCACAGTACTGGAAGACCACTGGACTAACGAGGAGATCAAAGAAGAAATTAAAAAATACTTTGAGTTGAATGACAAGGTGGGCACCCATTTCCTAAATGGGTGGGATGTAGCAAAAGCAGTAACAAGAGGAAAATATATAGCAATTCAGGCTCACATCAAGAAACAAGAAAGAACTCAAAGAAACTACCTAATCACACATCTCAAAGAACTAGAAAAAGAATAACAAAAAAACCCTAAAACCAGTAGAAGAAAGGAAATAATAAAAATCAAAGCAGAAATAAATGAAATAGAAACTAAAAAAAAAAAATCCAAAAGATCAATGAAACCAAAAGTTGGTTCTTTGAAAAAATAAATAAAATAGACAAACCCCTAGCCAGGCTCACTAAGGAAAATGGGAGAAAACACAAATAAATGGGATCACAAATGAAAGAGGAGAAATCACAACAGACACAGCAGAAATCAAAAGAATAATCAGAAACTACTATAAACAGTTACATGCAAATAAGTTCAACAATCTAGAAGAGATGGACAAATTCCTACAACTTTACAATCACCGAAAGCTAGATAAAGAAGAAATAGAACACCCAAACAGACCCATTGCAAGCAGTGAAATTGAAATGGTTATCAAAACCCTCCCCAAAAACAAAAACCCAGGATCAGATGGATTTACAAATGAATTCTACCAAACATTCAGAAACGAACTAATGCGTATTCTTCATAAACTCTTTCAAAAATTTGAGAATGAAGGGATAATACCAAACACTTTCTATGAAGCCAACATTACACTAATATCAAAACCGAACAAGAACAACACAAAAAAAGAAAACTACAGGCCGAGCTCTCTAATGAACACTGACGCAAAAATCCTCAATAAAATTTTAGCTAACAGAATCCAACAACGTATCCAGAAGCTAATTCACCACAACCAAGTAGGATTTATCCCAGGGACACAAGGATGATTCAACATCCAAAAGTCAATCAATGCAATCCAACATATCAACAAAAAGAAATATAAAAACCATATGATAATATCAATAGATGCTGAGAAAGTTTTTGACAAAGTACAACACCCATTTATGATAAAGGCACTTGAAATTCTCGGGATACAAGGAACATACCTCAACATCATAAAGGCCATATATGACAAGCCCATAGCCAATATCATTCTCAACGGTGAAAAGTTAAAAGCATTTCCATTAAGATCTGGAACAAGACATGGATGTCCACTCTCACCAGTGCTTTTCAATATAATACTGGAAGTTCTATCCAGAGCAATAAGACAAGAGAAAAACATACAAGGAATCCAAATAGGAAAGGAAGAAGTTAAATTATCACTAGTTGCAGATGATATGAAAATATGATAATATACATAGAGAACCCCAAAAACTCCACAGAAAAACTAATCAAACTAATCAATCAGTTCAGTAAAGTAGCAGGATACAAAACCAGCACACAAAAATCAGTAACCTTCCTATACACAAACAATCAATCTGAAGAAGAAGAAATCAAGAAAACCATTCCTTTTATTATTGAAAAAAAAATCAAATACTTGGGAGTAAACCTAACAAAAGAGGTAAAGGACCTATACAAAGAAAACTATAAAACACTGTTAAAAGTAATAGAAGAAGACACACAAAAAAATGGAAAGACATCCCCTGCTCATGGGTGGAAGAACTAACATTATCAAAATGGCCATCCTACCAAAAACAATTTACAGATTCAATGATATTCCAATAAAAATTTCAATGACATTCTTCAAAGAAATAGAACAAATTGATGAAATTCATATGGAGCCACCAAAACCCCCAAATAGCCAAAGCTCTCCTGAAAAAAAAGGAAGGCAATGGAGGACATCAAACTATACTACAAACCCATAATAATCAAAAATTCATGGTACTGAAACAGGAACAGACACACAGACCAATGGAACTGAATACAAAATCAGGAAATAAACCCACAGAATTATGGTCAACTAATCTTTGACAAAGGAGGAAAGAATATGCAATGGAGCAAAGAAAGTTTGTTTGATAAATGGTGCTGGGAAAACTGGGTTGCTACATGCAAAAGAATGAAGCTTGACTACTACCTCACACCATGCACAAAAACCAACTCAAAATAGATTAAAGAACTAGACATAAGACCTGAAACCATAAAATATATAGAAGGAAATATAGGCCAAACACTATATGGCATACACCTCAGTAACATCTTCAAAGACACATCACCCAAAGCAGTGACAGTGAAGGCAAAGACAAACAGCTGGGACTACATCATATTAAAGAGCTTCTGTACAGCAAAAGAGACAATAACCAAAACAAAGAGACAGCCCACCAATTGGGAGAAAAGTTTTGCACACAACACTAATGATAAAGGACTGATCACAAAAATCTACAAAGAGCGATGAGACTTAACAAAAACAAAGTAAATAATACAGTTAAAAAATGGGCAGAAGAGCTAAAAATAAACTTCTCCAGGAAGGAAATGCAAATGGCCAACAGGCATATTAAAAAATGTTCAACATCACTTGTAATCAGGGAAATGCAAATCAAAACTTCAATGAGATACCATCTTACACCAGTGAGAATGGCACATATTAAAAAAAACTAGCAACAACAAATGTTGGAGAGTGTGTAGAGAAAAAGGAACTCTCCTGCACTGCTGGTGGGAATGCAGAGTGGTTCAACCGCTATAGAGAGCTGTGTGGAGATTCCTCAACCTGCTCATTAGTGTTGCTTCCATCTGATCCAGCAATTCCACTCCTAAGTATTTATCCAAAGGACACAGAAACATTAATCCAAAAGAGTACCTACACCCCTATGTTTATAGCAGCACTGTTTACAATAGCTAAACTATGGAAATCACCCAAATGCCCAAAAATAGATGACTGGATCAAGAAGATGTGTACATATACACAATGGAATATTACCCAGCAATCAAAAAAGATAAACTCATGCAATTTGCAGCAACATGGATGGAGCCTGAAGGGATCATGCTCAGTGAAATCAGCCAGAAAGAAAAAGAAAAATACCAGATGGTCTCACTCATAGCAGGAATTTAGAAAACCTAAATAAGGTATCAGGAAAAAGACTAATTATAAAAGTAAAAATCAAAATCAACAAGCAACTATAAACCAGAGACACACTACAGGGTGGGGGAGGAGGGAGTAGGATCAAAGCAAGGGGGGTGAAAATTGTATGGGGACTATAACCCAGATGAAAATGCATACATTGTGCAAAAATGAAAAATGATGTAAAAAATAGATAAAATGAAAAAATGAAAAAAAAATTGTGTCCTGACTTGCTAACATCATTTGTTATTCTAAAAAAAAAAAAATTCTGTCTCATAAGGCTGTTGTAGGGATTGAATAATATATGCAAATATGTATGAGAATAATTGACACAAAGTAATACTGAATACATTCTCATCATTATTATTACTGCTGTACATCCAACATTTGAAGAGATCATGGTGGGTAGTCACTGAGATAATTTCATCTAACTATGTCATAACTACAAATTGCAAATCATTTTCTTTTTTCATCTTTCAGAATAAATGATGAACAAAATAGATGAGTGAGTGATGGAGGGGGTTAAGAATGGGAAAGAGATTATACAAACACATTTCTTTATAATAAAAAATACTGAAAGCTTAATTTTTTTTTATTTTTTGGTCAGAGAGTAGGAGACAGAATAAAATGTAAAAAATAGGATTTAAAACATCCTGTTCCCGTTCTTTCACGGGCATTTATTTTTTGAGGAATTTTTTTTTTTAAGCTAAAGTATTTACACTTTGGTCCCAGTCCTGTCAAGTCAAATTTTAAAGGGTTGTTAAAAATTGGTTAACTAGATGTTCAAATGGTTGAAAGACTCAGAGTTACAAATAATCCTTGGTTGGACTTCTGATCAGACAAATCAGATTTAGCAGAAAATCAAATCTATTAGGTATATCTGTGGTGTTCTCTCCTCAAAGAATTTGTCTAACATTTTCAGTAACATGTTTGTTAAAGGACTTTATGGGCAATTAATATATCTATACTGATCATCAGAATCACCGAGCTAGGGCCTCCCCAGTGGTGCAGCAGTTGAGCGCTGGGTTGTGAAGCTGCCCACAGCCTCTGCAGCACCCTTTCAATCCCCGGCCACCAGGCAAGGGTCCCACATGGCACGCAGACTTCTCCTGCCACGCCCGCTGCTCCCCTCAGCGGTGTATTTCGTCAGTCTGCCTGTTCTGTTCCCCACTCTGGCTCTGGTGAATTCTCTCACCCTCCCGCGCTTCTGACTGTACCCAGTGCTTATATAAATAAATAAATAAATCTTTAAAAAAACAGAATCACCGAGCCAGAATATCCTCTTGGTGTCAAGTAGGATTGTTCTCACCCAGACTGAGTATTTTTTTTAAAGATTTATTTATATATGCATATGAGAGCTGGGGTGCAGGCCAGAGATTCAGGGTGTGAGAAGATTCACCAGACAGAGTGGGGAGCAGAAAAGGTGGATCTACTGAAATACACTCCAAAGGGGAGCAGCGGGTGAGACAGGAGAGGTCTGCTGAGCCTTGTGGGTCACCTCCCTGGCTGGGGATTGAACTCGTGCTGCAGTGGTTGAGGATAGCTTCATAGTGCCGCATCTTAACCCCTTGCACCACCAGGAAGGCCCTCAGACTGAATATTGTATTGTTTGCTGGCAGTCACCACTGCCTACATGGGGAAAATGCTGAAGTGAAAAAATTCTTTTAATAGTCTATTTTGGCTAGAAAAGATAACGTTTACTTTTCAGGGAGATGCCAGCAGCTTGTTCTTTTTTTGGCATTTCCCATTTTGTCTTTGTGGCTAATTGTGGTATCACAGTCATAATGGGCAGCTGAAATGGAAACAGGACTCCTTGGTGGGCCGTCTACCCCAGAAGCAGTCATTACCCCAATCCAGAACTTCCTGAGGGATGGACAGCCAGGCAGGAAAACGAGCCATCCCAACAAGATTCCTACAGACCCTGTAATTGTCTAGCAAAATGGACAGGCTATGCCCATCAAGGCTGCTTCTTGTCACTCTTCCCTCTCCCTTCTTTGTGACTGGCAATTTGCACCTGCAGCTCTTATAGTCAGATGTGCAATTTGGTCTCTCCTGTCTCCCTGACTGTGTCCTCATGTCACTTCTTTTGAGACTCCATCTTTCTCAAACTTTTCTCATCTCTTAGTATTGTTCAAATTCATTCTTATTTGCTTTTGAGGAGTCAGAGTTCATATTTGAGAAAAATACAGTAAAGATGGAAACAGCTGTCAAATGAAGACAATAAAACAGAACTAAACCGTTGTGACAGGCAAAGAAATTAAATTTTAACCCTCTCATTCTTTTGACTAAAGTAATACATCTGACTCCAAGCTGACTGAATTGTGGCAAAAGTTGTATTTGTCTAATTTTCTATTACTGGATTTAGAGTAATGTCAAGGCTCAGAATAAATAGCACATGGACAACAAGCCAGCTTGTTTCATGTGTGACTATTTTTAGAACCAAGACGAGAAGGATTTTCTCTTCTCATTTTCAAATTAAGACAAAGGATGAATATTCGCAATCAAGTTAGAATTAAGATTTATTTATTTATTTATATAAGCACTGGGCACAGTCAGAAGCGCGGGAGGGTGAGAGAATTCACCAGAGCCAGAGCGGGGAGCAGAACAGGCAGACTGACGAAGTACACTGCTGAGGGGAGCAGCGGGCGCGGCAGGAGAGTTCTGAGCGCCATGTGGGACACTTGCAGACGGCTGGAGATCAAACCGGCACTGCAGAGGCTGCAGGCAGCTTTGCAGCAGAGTGCTCAACCATTGCACCACCAGGGAGGCCCTCAAGTTAGAATTAAACCAAACTGAAGACGTGATAAATACTATGGACTCTTATGGAGTAGGAAGACTCTCAAGGAACCAGGTTTTCCTTCTTTAGATTTCAGGTGGGTGAAATACAAGATGGCTTCCCTTCTTCTGCAGCTTGGCTACCATTCTCCATTTCCCCTCTAAGGAGTCAGATGACTAGGATTCCTTCTTCCAGCATTCTCTAGTGGAAACAGCATTGTTCCCAATGCAGCAGCCCTAGTCTGTGCCCCAGGAGACCATTCATGTGTCTCCCTAGTTTCTGACCAGGAAAGAAAAGCTTGATTCTTTTTTTCTTTTCCCTAATGTGACAGAATTGAAGGTGTGTGTGTGTGTGTGTGTGTGTGTGTGTGTGTGTGTGTGTGTAAAGAGAGAGCACACATATTAACTCGGGGACTCCCCCCCTCATCCTCCCCATTTATACTCAATTATTGTATACTGATTTATAGAAGTTGAGGATTAACTTGTGGAATAACTGTTTGACTTAGACTGAGATGTGAGTTATATAGATCAAGACATTTTCTATTTTTGCAAGATTGTGCTGAATAATACATAATTCTACTATACTTTAAAGCTACAACAGATCCAGTTTCTAAATCTGACAATAATGTTGCTATTTGTCTCCATTTGAAAGGAGAAACAAAAGTAAAGCAATATTAAACTCATGCAATTTGCAGCAACATGGATGGCGCTGGAAGGAATCATGCTCAGCAAAATAAGCCAGAAAGAAAAAGAAAAATACCGGATGGTCTCACTCACAGCAGGAATTTAGAAAAACTAAATAAGGGACCAGGAAAAACACTAATTATAATAAAGAAAAAAATCAAAATCAACAAGCAACTATAAACCAGAGACACACTACGGGGGGGTGGGGTGGGGAGGAGAAGAGGGGTTAGGGTCAAAATAAGGAGGGGAATATAACCAAAATGAAAATGCATACATTGTGCAAAAATGAAAAATGATGTAAGAATTATATAAAATAAAATATATTAATTAAAAAAATATTCTATGGAGATCTTCCCCAAATACAGGATGCTACCAGTGTTAACTTTCCTTATCCAAGCAAAGATTAGGTAATTACAAAAGGAATGTTAAGATAACTCCGTACAGAGGTTTGACAAAATTTAGTAAGCAGAATCTGAATGCCAGCCATGCTTAAGATTTTGTTCTATATAAGAAATTTATTGTGACTGACATGTCACATGACTTCATGCATGCCCCCTACTGTTGTGCAAAGTTGTAATGTAGAAATCAGAGCAATGTGGTCTTTCATAGGTGACTGTAGGCCACAGAATGAAGACTATCTCTTCAGTACTGAAATCTCTTCACAAACTGGCCCAAATCTTATTTGTTCAAATCTCTGTAATCCAGACTCATCTATAAAGGATCTCTTTGCTACCCACCTTTCCCTGTAATTGACATTTTACTCCTCCTTCTTTTGGCTCATGCTGTGACCCCAATCTAATAAAGTAGACAAAATAGAACCACAACTAGTATAGATGGCAGGAAGAACACTAAGGCACACCAAATGTGTGCTGCAGATAAGGGAAATTTAAAGAAAATAAAGCTGGAATGGTAGGTTAAGTCAGTTAGTGTGCTTATTTATTGGGTTTTTGGAAAAGTCAAGAAACATTTTGCATAGAAAATGTAGAAAAAATGTCATGACTTTTCTAACTACCCAGCAGTAGGTCACAAGGAGTGTTGATGGCTTGAGTAAGTGCATGATATGAGCAACCTGTATGTTAGTAAGTCCAAATAGATTACCTGAAGAAAATATAACAGTTGTTAAGAGTATGACAACATACATCTGAAAAAGTGTTGATCTAGTACCCTAAATCATATATAGTATTGTAAACTACTTTTACCCCGATAAAAAAATTACAATAAAAAAAAGACAGAAACAGACTCAAATCTCAAGTCTGAGTGGATATGTAGCAGTAGAGATATAAAGAGATTTCCAGAGAAGATAATTGACAGATAGTTCCTGGTAAGTCATCTACAAGAGTGAAAAAACTGTTAAGAGAGGTAATCTTTTATAAGAGTAAGACCATGAATAGTAAGGGAAGTAAGATAGGAATAAGGATGAGTGGCATCTGGAAGAGAGGGATCAAAGAGAATTCCTTTTCCTGTCATATAGTGAATTAGTTTTCTTGAACATTGTACCCACTTAAAAAAAATCAACTACATTAGCAACAACAGCCAATAATAGAATGAAAATAGAGTTCCAGAAAGGTGAACAGACACCACAGATGGCATTATTCTAAGGACATTAACCAAAATGTGATGACTCTTAGGCACTGGGGAAGGAAATAAACCCTAGTGTCTACCAAGAGCATGGTCTTACTTTTTAAGAAGGCCGTGTAAAATTGGGATCTCAAAAGAGACCTGAATATCTACCTGTTATGCCAGAAAAAACACCTATGAAAAATCATCTATCTCAAACTTGCTGATATGTGAAGAGGGAAAACTGTTCCTTGAGAGGAAACCACAAGTCAACCTTCATGATGGTGTGTAGCTTGAATGTGTACTACCCGTATTAGCAAAAAATGTGTTGGCTAGAAATCCAATACTCTGAGTTTAAAAAGAGAAGTAAACTCAAACCCTCTTTAGAGAACACATCCTTAACAGAGAACTCAAAGCACTTCCCAAGATAAAAGTTTTAAAACTTTACGGAGAAGAGAGAAGTAGACAAGACTACCAGACTCACAAAGACTCCAACATTGAAATGATCATGCATAGAATATAAATCATGTATGCTAGAAATATTTGAAGAATAAAATTAGGGATTGAAAACATCACTAGTTATAAAAATATAAAACTTTAATATAATTTTATAAAAATAATGAAAGTAGTCAAGTAAATATGGCTTCTAAAATAATCAAAATTAAATCTTCATAAATACAAAAATTAACACAGTTGCCCACTTAGGAGGGAAAAAAAATAATTAGAACTGAAACTTAAATGGGCAGCGACTATCAGATTAGTTACAGATGAAGAAACAATGAGTGAACTAGTAGATAGAGTTAAAGAAATTATTCAGTAGTATGAACAAAGGGAGACTGAAAAAAATACAAGCTTAAGACAAATGGAATCTGAGTGAGAAAGTAACACATATCTTATGGTAGGTATCTCTCAGTGGAGAAAAATAAGCAAACCTGGAGAGGAGTAATATTTGATGAGATAATGGCAGCTTTAGAATTCAGCAAGTGTCTTATGAGTAAAATTCAGTGGTGTGCTTGAGTTTCTTCATTGCATTATAGTCAAAAGCTCTGATCAGGACCAAGACCAGAGTATTAGTCCTCCGCCAGAGCCAAGAATTAACAAATCTTTGAAAAAGTGCAACTGCAGATCTTTGGATTACCTTTGAAAGCTTCTTGACTTTTGGTATTTCAGTCCCTTCTCATCTTCTTTGCTTCTGTAGTTCTCCATTGTCTTTAAAATGTGACTAGTGCAACATACTGACTTTTAAAATTATCTTCAGTGGGAGGATAGTCCTGCCCTGATCTTTATTCTAGCAGGAAGTGAGCATTTAGGGGGGCTACTCTGATATTTGAGCATATTCAGTTTGCTGGAACATTTGTGAAGGCTCCATTGTGGTTGGAGGAAAGTGCTAGAAAGAATGGATGGTAGCTAGGAGTGAGAATACGCAGACCCTTAGGTTTGGTTTTCTGACAACTGTAGGGTCAAGACAAGGTACAGAGAAGGAAATGATTCTGGATGGAGAGAAAAGGGTGTCCCAATTTGAATGAAGAAAGAAGCTTGAATCCAAAGACAGTGAACTCTTCCTGCAAGCGGCCTTAGGTGATCTTTAACATCAAGAAGATGTGGTACATATACACAATGGAATATTACTCAGCAATCAAAAAAAGATAAACACATGCAGTTTGCAGCAACATGGATGGAGCTAGTAGGGATCATGCTAAGCGAAATAAGTCAGAAAGAAAAAAAAGAAAAATACCAGATGGTCTCACTCATAGCAGGAATTTAGAAAACCTAAATAAGAGACCAGGAAAAAGACTAATCAATGCAAAGTAAAAATCAAAATCAACAAGCAACTATAAACCAGAGACACACTATGGGGCGGGGGGGGAGGGAGGGCCGGGGAAAGGAAGGACTATAGTCAAAATAAGGGGGGGGGTGCAATTGTATGGGGAATATAACCAAAATGAAAATGCATACATTGTGCAAAGATGAAAAAAGATGTAAGAATTATATAAAATAAAATATTTAAATAAAAAAATGGTTTGCTACTCACTTGACCCTGACTATACTACAAGGTCATGCAAATTAAGAGATTCAAATTGTATTCGTGTTAGGAATACTTGTGACACTTCCCAGGTCATCTAGCACATGCCTATCTGAAAAGCTACCAAGTATCTGAAGGATGTCATTCTGCAGAAGCAGTGTGTGCCATTCATCATCCTGATAGTGGAGCTGGCAGAGGTATCCAGGCCAAATGGTGGGGCTGGATGCAGTGTTGGTGTCCTAAAAAGAGTGCTGAATTTTTACCTTAGGTACTTAAAGATGCAGAGGGTAATGTAAACTGATGGCTTAAGATATAGATTCTCTGGTCACTGAGCACACCAGGTGAACAAAGACCCCAAGTTTCATTACAAAATTTACAGAACTCGGCCTCCCCGGTGGTGCGGCGGTTGAGCGCTGGGTTGTGAAGCTGCCCACAGCCTCTGCAGCACCGGTTCGATTCCCGGCCACCAGGCAAGGGTCCCACATGGTGCGCTGACCTCTCCTGCCACCCCCTGCTCCCCTCAGCAGTGTACTTCGTCATTCTGCCTGGTCTGCTCTCCGCTCTAGCTCTGGTGAATTCTCTCACCCTCCTGCGCTTCTAACTGTACCCAGTGCTTATACAGATAAATAAATTAAATCTTTTAAAAAAATAAAAATAAAATAAAATAAAAATTTACAGAACTCGTGTCAGATTACCCAAACACGAGCTCTCCCTGCCACACTGAGGTGATCCTTACTGAAAGGAGCAGGTTGTTCCTACACTAGAAAAGGAGGTTGCAAAGAAGAAAAAGAGATCCCAGGAGAATCTGAAGAAATAATAACTTATGGTCCAGGAATAAGTTTAGCATAAAATAGATGCAAGCAAAAGTAAAGCAGAAAATAAACAACAAGGCAACAATAAAAAACAAAACAATGACAGTGGGATAAGTTAATTCACTTTGCCACCAGATACTGGTTTGTAGTTGAGTGGTAGAGACAGGATGTTTTAAAAATGAAGAGAATGTTGGGTCATGTTTATAATGTAGATAAAATGAAAAGCAGTCTTGACTTGAAAGGGAATCTTCTTGTTAGCAAAAGTTAGGCTTCAGCAACACTGATACCTACTGGCCACTCATTTTGCTTGCCTACCAGCTCTACATACTTCTGATAACAGACTCCTTTGGGAAACATCCCTCCTCTAGTCTCAGTTCCTGTGACTTCATTAGGGCAACTGCTTCCCCCTCTATTTCTTTTCTACTTAGTACATGATCCAGAACCAACCACAGCAACTGGATTTAGGATGGATACAATTTTGTCTAGTGTAACTCAGTTCCAGGGCTTTTGATGCCACTATTGTGCTCAGGCTGATAGAAAGCTGGCCTGGATCTGGTAGAGGTTACTTTGCCAACACTCAAGAAGGAAGGAGACTGAGAGTTAACAAGATTGAACACTGACCATCCAAACAAGTTTGAGTAAAGTTCTATTTCTAGACTTTATGTTTCCACGACATTATTAATTACTGTTTCTGCTTATATCAGTTTGGGTGATATTTCTATCACTTGCAAAAGGACAACTCCTAGCAAAGACACTTGGGAGATCTTGAAATAGATGGAATTTGTTTGCATTAGAATAAAATTTGCACAAGACATAGAGATGCAATCTTAAAATTTCAAAGCAGGATACCAGGGAAGTGCTCAAACTTGCTTCAAGTCTCAGAGTCAGTCAGTTAACAGTAGTTCATTAGTCATGTGCCCCTAATAACAAGGGTATGTCCTAAAAAAATGTGTTGCAAGGTGATTTGATTATTGTGTGGCTGTCAGAGTGTACTTACACAAACCTGGATGGTGTGCCCTACTACATACCTGGGCTACAGACAGGAACCACTGTTAGATTTGGGCTCCACTGTTAACCAAGTGCAGCACATGACTGGTGCTCAAAACCATGTTTCTGTACTTTCTTTTCTCAAGAAGAGATGGTGTTACATTTTTCCTTTGTTCCTTGCCTTCCCCTATTAGGGCCTTTAGTACTAAGAGAGGACAAAAAGAAGGGTCTCCAACATTAGAGGTGGAGTAAGGTAAGAGGAAAGACAACTGGAGAGGAATAATGCATTCTTTCAGAGGACTAAATTATCCATTAATAATCAATTTTCTCCAGGGAAAAGCAACTGGATTTTTTTTGATAATCAATCAGCACCGTCTTTACACAATAGTGAAGTCTGGCAAAGGTTTTGCTTTCTTAACCTCTAAATATCTTTGGCTATCAATAGTCACTTGTGGGCCTCCCAGGTGGCGCAGCGGTAGAGCGCTGGGTTGCGAAGCTGCCCGCGGCCTCTGTGGCGCCGGTTCGATCCCCGGCTGCTCCCTGGCCACCAGAGGAGGGTCCCACATGGCGCGCAGACCTCTCCTGCCGCCCGCTGCTCCCCTCAGCAGTGTGCTTCGGTCCTTCTGCCTGCTCTGCTCCCCACTCTGGCTCTGGTGAATTCTTTCACCCTCCCGCGCTTCTGACTGTACCCAGTGCATGTATAAACAAAACAAACAAACAAATAAATAAATAAATAAAATGCCTCTATAAAAAAAAAAAAATAGTCACTTGTGCTTAATATCAGTGATTATTATGACTTTGAAGGAAGGCTCGAGGGTGGGGTTAGGAAACTCCTCCAAAGAAGAGTGACTGTATGAAAGGCAGAGCCATGTTGCAGCTTTTTGTTCACTTTTCTGAAGGACACAGCATTTACTGGATGGAACCGGAGAGAGAAAATAGCACTAACAACACAACAGAGTGTGAATAACAAGGTACAGGCAAACATCTGCACACAAATCAGCCGGGATAATTTTATCTCGTCATCTGCATGAGTGAAATGTCTTTGGAATCTGCTCATTGGTGTTGCAAGAGAGAATATTCTTTGCTCTTAAGGATAATTGTACTCTGATTTCTTGATTCCTTAGAATGCCTTTGGCATTTCATAGGCCTATTGTGAATGTACGGAAAAACACTTATTCTTCAAACTGGGTCTGAACCCCAGAGTTCTAATAGTCACTTATCTTCTACACCTTAAGCTGTGGATTGCAGCCGGAAGGGAATTCAAAGAGCACTTAATTCAGAGACAGTGAACGATCACTTGTTAAGAATACTTGTTAAGAACACCTCCCTGGTGGTGCAGGCATTGAGCGCAGCATTGTGAAGCTGTCCGCAGCCTCTGCAGTGTGAGTTCAATCCCGGCCAGCCACAGAGATACCCACACGGCATGCAGACCTCTCCTGTCTCACCGGCTGCTCCCCTCAGCAGTGTATTTCGGTCTGTCTGCCTGTTCTGTTCCCGCTCTGTCTCTGGTGAATCCTCTCACCCTCCT
This sequence comes from Talpa occidentalis, assembly GCF_014898055.3. Lineage (NCBI taxonomy): Eukaryota > Metazoa > Chordata > Mammalia > Eulipotyphla > Talpidae > Talpa > Talpa occidentalis. Next base: position 61,075,760 of record NW_023601322.1, on the reverse strand, counting down.
GCACATCTGGCCTATACCCTGGTTCTTCTATGTATGAATAAATAAATCTTTAAAAAAAAAAGAATATGTTTGAGGTGCTGTATGACCCTTGGCAAAACCATCACCACTTTGGGCTTCAACTTTCACGTCTGCAAAGTTTGGGGGCTGGACTAAGTGAAATCTAAGGTCAATGACAGGGCAGAAATGCTCCACACTCTAATCTCAGGATAAACTGTGTGGCTGAGATGTTGGTCATTCAATTTGACACAAAACATTGAAAAGATAGCAGAAGCTTAACTTTATGCATAACTAAGGACTTGCAATTTAAACCTACAATATTATCTTTTTCACATATCAATATTTTTTTAAAATAAATTCAGTGCTTTGGCATGGATGTAGGGAAACACTTCTGAACTGTAGTGGGAGTATAAATTAGCATCACCTTTCTGCAGAGCAATCCAGCAGCATATTTAACAATTAAAATGCACATACCCTTTGATGTGGACATCCTGCTTCTAGGAATTTATGCTATAGGTATACTTCTGACGTCTGAAATGACCTGTGTACAGGCCAGTCATATAATATTGTCCATAGTAACAACCTAAAATCAGTATCTATAATGGAATAGGTCTACAGTAGAATATCATGCAGCTATTACAAATACATTGTAAATCTAAAAGAAAGATCTTAAAATCTACTAATAAGGAAAGTTTCTTGCAGAAGTGAATTACCTTGACTAACTGATTAAAGAGAGCCTCAAAAGGATTAGTTTTTAGCATCTTCCCCAAGACCTGAGTATCAAGATTGAGTTTAAGACCAGCAACTACATTCTTAGAAAGAACTGACAACTCTCTTTGGTCAATACTGGTAAGGATGACCAGGGGGATATTGGCTGAAGTATTAATCCATGTTCTCTTCTGTCTCATCCCTTTTCCTATAACCATTCCTTTCCAATGATGCATATGTATTAAACCTCTGTCATAAAACTCAAGGTCCTTTTTCTTAACACTTTTTATGGTCTGGTCACCTGATATAATAGGCATTTCTCTAAAAAAGAAAATAGTAACAATTATAATACTGGGTACTTAATATATGCTATGTACTATGAATAGAAATTTATATAGATTCTGCCATTTATTCTAAAAATTATGATCTCCCAACATAATGTCTCCATTTATCAGAGAAATTTACTCAGAGAATGGCAGTTGGTAAAGAGGTGAGTCTACTTCTATCACAACTCCTATGTTTATTGTGTGCCGCACTCCTAAGCCTTCTTGAGGGCAAGTGAACATTTTCTATACAGAAAGTTCAACAGCTTATAAAACATTGTGAAATAGTATCATTAATCTTAGGTGCCAGGCACTGTGCTAAGCCCTTGGTAAGTACAATCAAATTGTGGGGACCCAGAAAGGACAGAAATGGACAGGTGCCCTCAGTGATGCAGGGCATCAGATGTGCAACCAGAATTGACTAGTGCAGGGCTGTAGGGGGCAGGCTGGGCAGCAGGGAGGGCTAGGGGTGGGGGGAAGAGGCCAGGAGACTCAGGAGGTAACTGAGTCTCCCAGCCTCCAGCCAATCATTGTGCTCTTTTCTTGCCTTTCTCAAGTGTTCTTTCTGGCATTTTCCTCTAGTTCTGTAGTCATGCTGCTGAGTGCTCCTCCTACCAAGTTGCCATTGCTTTTATCCCTCACCTCTGGGCACAGGTGTCTACATCTATACATGCATTTATATGTGCGTGCCTCATGCTCTGGGCCCAGGTGCCCTGTGCTCACACTCCCAAGCCCTTTGGCATAGGACATAAGTGGTGGCCTTAGAAGCTAGCAATGAGAAGAAGGAAAAAAAGCCTGACCACTCCACTTACCTTTCAAGGGCTTACCAAACTACAGGTATGTTCATAGCACCCTCATAATTATTACTACAACAATTACTATTATGCAAAAAATCCATCATGTCCCATCTAACATCATAATTTGGAAAATACTGACTTATGCCAGATTCTGGCAGTGACATGGCCCCTTCGATGCCCCTTGAGATTCTCTCACTCAACTTTAACAATGTCATTGATGACAGAAATGTAAGGTATAGTTACCAGAGTTTCATGAGCATTGGTACATCCTCCCTAGGGACATATCCGACTCCCAAATTGACAGACATGTACATTCTCCATCATGAACCCTCCTTCCAAACGTTCGACTCAGATTATTGATGTGATTTGTGATAACAGTGTGGTCGTGGTACTGAATTTGTGGTGAGTCAATTTTTGATATGTAAATCAGGCCAGAAACAGTAAGTAATATCTTAGCAAAAGGGAACTGAACCAAAGGTTGGAGAGGGGCTAGATTCTGAACTGAGTGTTTCTATAGGGCAGAACCTGGGTTGTTTTAGTATAGGTCCGAGGAGAGTCAGTTCGAAAAAAGCTTAATCTAAGGATGATTTCTGACCAATTTTTCTTAAGACAGTGAGAAAGGAGACGTTTATTTTATATACCTATAAACAACCATTTACTTACTTTTTGAAAGATTTTCTTATAAGACATTCTTGGAAATATGCAATTGTGAAGCCAAAGAGTATGACAATATTTTACACGTTCAGATATATATGGTGAGATCTCAACAAAGTGGAGTTCAAGCGACAATGGAAATTTCAGCTTAAAAACAATAAAACAAACAAAAAAAATCAAAGACAAAATAAAATTAGAAAAAAGAATATGGTCCAAAGAAAGATTCACCTTTCCCCAAGAACTGAGTTTCACATATTAATTGTCAAGTCCCGAAGAGAATTATAAATAGTATCACCTGAGGAGTACACTGAAAAATATAAAAGTTAGGCTCTACCCCAGAAGTTCTGAATTAAGAGATATAAGATGAGGCCTGAGAACCTCCATTTTTAGAAAGCTCTCAGGTGATTCTGGTGCACAACATATTTAAAATATTGACTTAATTGACAGCTAGCCATGTGGGAGGAGGAACAAGAGGGAATTATGATTATCAACAATTACATTTTAATTAGGATTAGTTGAATAATCAACCTAAAGGATCAATAGCTCTTTAAACTTGTTTTTCATATGACCTCCCCCATCTCATTTCAATGTTCCCGATATTGAGATTCTTCTTACATCAAAATGTTTTTTCCTTAAAAGATGCTAGTAAATCACTGTTCCAAAACACAATGAACTTTGTTTTAATCGAAGAAACACAATGTTTGTAAGTGGCCTCAGAGGCCCATGATATGAGGTCATTTATGAGATTACGGATTCAAAATTGTGAGTTCTAAAACAAGTGTGTCACTGAGATTACATCTGGTGAGCGAGTGTAGACAACTGCACAACATCGCAAGGCGGCCATATTCTTCAATACCTTCCTGAAGTACAGCAAACATCATTGCCTCAGCAACAGCATATTGTTTCCTTGTGAAAATCATCCTTCCAGCACAGCCAATGGTTGGCCTGAGGGTAGGTGTGGAGAAGCCTGAAAGGGATTTTTATTCTTAAAAGGGATAATTTGAATAAATCAAGGAGTCGATCTGTGAAAACAAGTAACATCTATTAGGTGAATGATCTAAATAGTTTAGAGTCATGGAGTTGTCTAGTGTTTAAATGGGAGTTTATAACTGTATTATGAAAACTTAATTACATTAGGGGGATTGAGAAGATAAACTCAGATATCTGCTGAGCACTTTAGGTGTCTACATTACAAAACTGCTACATGTACTTGCATGTATGAAAATACACAAATATATTTATGTATGCATCTATACTTATTTAAATATACACATTCCCACAACTACACATATTTAAGTATTTCTATACAGATGTAAATAGAGCTATAAAATCACTTTGATATAAAAATGTACATATATACTGATGAATATAGTATACATTTTAGGATATTTTAAAAATGCAGTTAAATCTTTTCTGTGGTCTATTCTGCTAATAGAGCAAGTCCTATATTAATGACATACTTTGAAGTCAATATAAAGAAAATAGCAGGTGTAAACCGTATTCTAGACATCCCTTGCCTGTTCATACTTTTTCAAAGATTGCATCAGTCTACCTTGCATTTTATTTATCAACATGCATTCCTCATCTATCTATTGGACTATAAATCATTCAAAGGCAATGATACGCTATATATTTGTCTTTGCATACGTCAGTGCCTATAGTAGATGCTTAATGATCTGCATATAGTAGAAGCTTAATAAAATCTTAAAGGGTACTAACTGAATAGATGAGCGTGGATTAAACTTAGGCAAGTCATTTAATTATTTTGAAACCCAGTTTACTTTTATTTACAATTACAGGACTGGCTTAGTTATTTTCCAAGGAAAATTGGAGATTTTCTTTTTGTTTTACTATTTATAAATTTCCAAAAATATAAAAATGCTTTCTAATTTCTTCAGAGATATATGGATTCTGCTATGATGTACAATTTTATCATTTCCTTCAACAAATATATAGCTATAAAAACCAAAAAAGTTAAATAAAATACCTAAAACCAATGGGTATGCATTGTATAAACAGCAAAGTATCAGGAAGAAATAAAAAAATATAGTAAATGTTCTTTTGTAACTACCTTATTTCACTTAAAATTCAGAAGTCTTCTAATCTAGTCTGAGCTTTGCCACTTAGCTGGGTGACCTTCAGAAACAAATCAATTAACTTCAGACTCCACTTCCTGGTATGCAAAGTAAAGATTATAATACCTGCTTTATCTCCTTCTCAGGTTTGTGGTGCAGACCATTAAGATGGTGTATGTAAAGCATTTTTTTTTATAATGCTGTACAAATGAAGGTTATAGTTTCATCCCTCGTTACCAATGTTTTAATGGTATTCAACTATATATTATTATATCACAATGAATTCAAAATGCGCCAAAGCTCAGCTAAAGAGAAACATAAAATAAAATGATAAATGTGATGGGAAGCAGCTTTGAAAACTTAATTACATTATGCAAATATAAGGTAATATTATTATTTTATATCTTGATATAGATTTCTGACACAGTTATAAAGAAGCACACCAAATAGTAAAATGTCTAGATAATGAATGAATGTTTTTGAACAGAGAGGAATAAAATCTTATACTATTTCTTAAGTCAAAAGTCTTTAGTTCTTACATCTTTCTGAAAATTATTCACCAAGGCTGAAAAGAAAACATGTCAAATAACAGATTCTACAATAGTAGAGAAGTGAATGGTTCACCCTTAAATAATAACTTTCCTAATTTTTAATTTCTTAGGGACTTTGAGAACATGGGCTTGATGGCAAAAACTATTACTGGCAAAAAATAGTAGCTGGTGTCTAATACAATGGAAGCATGCTTCGAATCCAGTCTGCACTTCCCTAATCTCATAAACGGGTCACTGCCAGTTCATTTAACAAGTACTTATTTTGCATTAGGTCCTATGCTTGAAAATGGAAACTCAATAATAAAAAAGGATGGGTTTCATTCCTCCCCAGACTTTATATAAATATATATTTTTTTAACTTGTTTGTTCATTTTTTACATACATAGGCTTGTATGTTTTCTCCTTTCAAGTGTTTCCCTATAAAATTCCCACCATCAATTCACGGGTGAACCATTACCATAGTCCCTTGTGCTCTTCTCTCCCCTGTTTTGATCCTTCTCCTGCCCACTCCCCTGCAGAATGTCTCTGATTTATAGTTGGCTGCTAATTTTGTTTTTTCAATTTATTATTATTGTTATTTTTTTTTCCTGATCCCTTATTTGGTTCACTTATATTCCTCCTATAAGTGAAACCATCTCAGTAACATCTTTAAAGACACAACCCCCAAAGCTAAGAGAGTGAAGGAAAAGATAAACAGCTGGCTTACATCAAACTAAAAAGCTTCTGCACAGCAAAAGACACATAGACCAAAACAAAGAGACACCCTACTGATTGGGAGAAAATTTTGCATAAATTACAACTGATAAGGGACTGATCACAAAGATCTACAAAGAGCTCACAGGACTTAACAAAAAATAAACAATCCAGTCAAAAAGTGGGCAGAAGAGCTAAAAAGACACCTCTCCAGACTTTTCAATCAGGCAAAATAAACAAATGTTAAAGATCATGGAGCAAGGTGGCATATGAGTGAAAATACAGATGACCGAAAAAGACCAATACTTACAAAATAGGAGGACAAATTTTTTATTACGATTCAGTTTCCTTATGAATACAAATGGAATAGTATTATCACTGATTTTGAGTTTTTAAGAAGATTAAATGAAACAGTGGATGTAAATCATAGTGTGTGAAGCACAATAAATTCTTATTAACTGACAGACTTTAAAGTGTTGATATCTTTACCAACTATACAAATTTAGTCAAATAAATTTTACAGCATACTATAACATTTTACAAGAAACTATTCATAACTTAGGCCACAAAAATATAAGCCACTTTGCACAATGAACTGATCAAATCATCTGACCTCTGGCATTCACACTGTCTCACGTCTTCAACTTCATACCTCCTGTCTGTCACACTCATCTCTGAAATTGCTCCCATTCTGAGCTGCCATTCTTGGTCATAATTTACAATAATCCAAAATCACATTTTCCACTACTCCAGGAAAAAATTCCATCAACCCCAAGGGTAAAGGTTGTCACTAGGTTTGCCTCAGTCTGGAGAGGGGTTTCAGTCAATTTTACTAGTGATAAAGCAATTTATGCTCCCTAGGTCTCAGTTTCTCATTTTATTTGATTTGATAGTGCAGCTTATCCATTATTTAATAGATTATTATTTCCCCTTCATTTTTATTTTGGTGTGATAATTATCATATTTTGTGTATGATCCCTTCTAAAATAATATTACATCTGTTGAGACAATAGAAACAAATAGGTCTGGGAATAAATTTTGGAGTCCTTCAAAACAATAATATTTATATAGTCCTTTATTCTTATCTCTTTGTGTTGTTCTCTTGAATTGTAAAATTGCTTTGCCAATATCAGTAGTGGAGGCGGGCAGGAGACATTTTAAAACTAGGAATTAGATGTTTCACTTGGTTGCTCCCTCATCCATCTTAATTTAGACACCATAACCACACAGCACCTAGCACCAACCCCTTCCTCTTTGATGAAAATACGGCATGTCTACAAATGCTTAAAAGCAAAAATGGAAGGGCACACACTTCATCTTCAAACACAGATATTTTCATCCTCCTCAAGTAAAAGTCTAAGTTGTATCCCTTGTTAGAAGGCTAAGGATTGAAATAAATAACCTTTGTTAACTTGAATTCACAAGTCCAAGTAATTCTAGTTAGGCAGGGTTCCTTTAAAGAATATGGCTAATAATTTAAAAATGTGTATAGGAGGAAGGGAGGAAAGTGGGAGTAAAAGGAACTGTCGAAACTGGCAATCTCTAAAAATAAACTACACCTTGAATATTAATAATATATAGTATAAATTAGATTTGCTGTATTTTGCATTTAAGAAATTTCTAGCCAGGAATGATATAATGCAGCTGGCTCATATTTGTTTTCACTTCAAAGATGATAGAATTAGCATATTTTTATTATAAAAAATATGAAATTGCTTAGCATTGGTTTTATTTTTTGACAGTTTACAAACTAAGGTTTTCTGCAAGTGTGGGCCTTCGTTAGCATCAGGTTCCATTGTTACTTGCGACATTTTTAATTAACAATAATAAAAGAAAAATAGTATAAACTAACTTCATTGAATTTTAATTAATTACCAGATATTATTCCTGGGGTTTTACATGCATCAGTTCACTTTAGCTGATAATCCTTTTTTTTTTTTTAAACTTGTGAGGAAATTAATAGTAGAAAAAATGGTAAATTTTTAAGTACACTGGGATTCTACTTAATTAACGTAGAATGGATAATTCTGGCAAATCCCCAGCAAAGACAGACAATATAAAAGACTGAGAATACAAACCTCAAATTTTGTAATACATGAAAGAATAAACAAAACTGTAAAGAATTACAGATTGAGATGTTAGGGAAAAATAAGAACCTAGAGCCAAGAACACAGAGCATTTGGAGGCTTTTGCACTGAAGCATTTGCTTATCCAGAAGAGATGGTTGAGAACTGAGTTTTTGAAAGACAAGGCTAAGAAAAGCTGGAATGCAGGTAAACTGTCTTGCTGTGGGCTGGCCCTCAGAGTACTGCATACTAAAAGAAAAGATAAAGTAAAAGTAAACGAATATTCATGAAACTGCAGCCTGGTTATAAGTCATCTGGATGACCCAGAAAATCTCAAATTTATTTATTCATGCAAACAAGAGCTGGGCTATAGGCCAGAGGTGTGGGAAGGTGAGAGGAATCACCAAAGACAAAGTGGGGAGCAAAACAGGATTGACAGAAATACACTGCTGAGGGAGCAGCAGGCGAGACAGGAGAGGTCTGCTGTGCCATGGGGGTTACCTCCCTAGCTGGGGATCGAACTCACGCTGCAGTGACTGCCAATAGCTTCATAGTGCTGAGACTTAACCCCCTCAGTCACCAGGGAAGCCCAAAACCTCAAATTTAGATTATGGCAATCCCAGGTTTTTATTACCCCACAAACCTGGGGAAAGCAAATGGAAATGGATTGGAGGGCTCAAATGATCTCTACTAACAATTACTGAAATGATATGCTCAGCACACAGCCAAAGATGATAAAAAATAGGAAGAGAGAAATAGTATATGTAAGAACATAGTATATGTAAGAACCAGGAGAACCAAATAACAGAAAGCCAAAAGACTTCAAAATTAATTTTGTAATTAAAGTGAATTTATAATTATCAGTAAGGTCCTATAAAACAGACATGTTTACATAATGGAAAAAAAATCAAGCTTGAAAATTTTGAAAGGCAACCTGAAATGATAATAAAAAGTGAGATAGATTTAAGGAAGAACAAAACAGAAATATTACAATTTAAAAAAAAAACAGCCAAGGGTCTCTCTGGTGGCACAAGGGGTTAAGCACAGCACTCTGAAGCTATCTGCAGGCTCCACAGCATGAGTCCGATCAAAGCCTGCCAGGGAGGTACCCATATGGCACAGCAGACCTCTCCTGTCTTGCCCACTGCTCCCCTCAGCAGTGTATTTCATTAAAAAAAAAAAAAATATTTATTTATTTATACAAGCACTGGGTACAGTCACAGAAGCACAGAGGGTGAGAGAATTCACCAGAGCCAGAGCGGGGAGCAGAACAGGCAGAAGGACCGAAGTACACTGCTGAGGGGAGCAGCGGGCGGCAGGAGAGGTCTGCTCACCATGTGGTACATTTGCCAGCAGTCGGGGATCGAACTGGCACTGCAGAGGCTGTGGGCAGCTTCGAAGCCCAGCGCTCAACCGCTGCGCCACCGGGTAGGCCCCAGCAGTGTATTTCAATAAGTCTGTCTGTTCTGCTCCCCACTGTCTCTGGTGAATCCTCTCACCCCCGCATCTCTGGCCTGTACCCCATTCTTGTATGCACAAATAAATAAATCTTTTTTTAAAAACCCAAAATTCAGAAATCAACAGACAAGTTAATTGGCAATTAAATGCAATAGAAGAGAAGATCAGTGAATAAAAGATAGGTCAAAAGCATGGCAGATCAAAAGATGGAAAATGATGCAAGACAGGGAAAATGCCAAAGGGTTCCCCAAGAAAGTCAGGCTTTCATTAGCGGCATGGAGGGATAAAAAGACAGAATGAGGCAGAGGTGATATTTAAAGAGATAATTGCTAAACTTTTCCCAGAATTGATGAAACCTACCAAACAATGCATCTAAGAAACAGATACCAGTAAGAATCAAAGATAAAATCTTAAAAGCCTTGAGAATAAGTAGATGGCTGGCCTATGAAAGAGCAAGTTACACTGACAGGGGACTTCTCAACAGCAACATGAGAAGCAGAAGACAGTGGAATAATATTTTTAACATGTTGCAAGGAAGTACCTGGCAAGTTAGAATCCCATATTCATTGAACATATCCTTTAAGAATAAAGATAAAATAAAGATATTTTAGATGCATATTAAAGAAAAGTCAAAAGCGGGGCCTCCCTGGTGGCGCAGCAGTTGAGTGCTGGCTGGCGAAGCTGCCCACAGCCTCCGCAGCGCCGGTTCGATCCCCGGCTGCCGGGCTAGGGTCCCACATGGCATGCAGCCCTCTCCTGCCACCCGCTGCTCCCCCCAGTAGTGTACTTCGTCCGTCTGCCTGTTCGGCTCTCTGCTCTGGCTCTGGTGAATTCTCTCACCCTCCTGCGTTTTTGACTGTACCCAGTGCTTGTATAAATAAAATAAAATAAATTAAAAAAAAAAAAAGAAAAGTTTAAAGGGTATTTTTCAGCCAAAAGGAAAATGATATAAGGAGGAATAAAGAGCAGAAAAGGTGATAAAATTCTGGTCATGTCTAAATGAAAACTGACTACTTAAAATATGAATAGCTTTTTGATAAATACATATGTAATTATAATTCACAAAAATAATAACAATTTTATAATTGAGAAGAGTAAATAAAGCTTTAAGGACTAGGAAGAAATTAGTATATGTGTCTTGTAGTTTGATAAGTCAGGAATATAATTACTGGGGCCTCCCTAGTGGTAAAAGGGGTTAAGTCTCAGCACTATTAAGCTATCCATAGAGACTGCAGCATGAGTTCAATCCCGGCCAGGGAGGTGACCCACATGGCATAGCAGACCTCTCCTGTCTCGCCTGCTGCTCCCCACAGCAGTGTATTTCAGTAGATCCACCTTTTCTGCTCCCCACTCTTTTTCTGGTGAATCCTCTCAACCTCCGCACCTCTGCTTGTACCCCAGCTCTTGTATGCATAAATAAATAAATATTTTTTTTAAAAAAGAATATAATTACTAGGGTTTACACTGAAAGAACAGAATAGTCTATAAGTTCTATTAATTAGTAGAAGGAAGAAACTGAATGATGAAAAATAGTCCTATCTAACCAACAGAAGTTAAGAAGGGAGAGGGTATCAAAAATTAATCCAGTACTTTTGGGACAAACAAAAAACATATAATGAGGTAGCAGAGATAAACCCTAATATCAGTAATTTCATTACATGTAGAGGAATTAAATGTATCTGTTAGAAGGTAAAATTGGTAGACTGGGATAAGAAAACCAAAAGAGCCAAAAATGGCATGCTCTTTAAAGAGTCCTGTCTATAATATAAGGATATTAGCAGTTTTTTAAAAAAAAGTCTATTTATGTTACTATATTAATACATAACAAAAAAATTCAAAGAAATCTCTGGTGACTATATTAATACCAGAAAAAGAAATTTTACTAGAGACAAAGCAGATAACTTCATTATGATAAAATTCAATTTTCTTAAGAATATATGCTAAGCTAATTTGAAATTTGTACAAATCTACTAACATAGTCTTAAAAAACATAAATGTTGACAAAATTATAAAGAGAAATGGAAAAGTCCATAATCACACTTCCACTGGAGGAAAACACTTTCACTGGAGGAAAAGATAGCCCTTTCAAGTCATACAGTGATACTTCTGTTTTTAAAACATGCTTCTTCCACACTTAAGTGTGGAATGAAATGGGTGTCACTTTCCATATTTTTTTTCAAAGGTTGAAACCTCTTAGGAAGGATTCACCCTAGAGATAATAAGAGTTTCAAAACTAATTGTAGAATAATTACTTTCAATAGGTTATTGTACCCAGTTATCCTGGATATTCAGAAATAGCTTACATACAAAAGTACTTAAATCCAGTGAATCAAATGATTTCTAAAGGGTTCTCATATCTACAACATTTTCAAAAAATCAGCTAATTGTACCATCAACTCAACTTTGCTGGAAATGGACTAATCCTAGTATTGCGTTTCTAGTAGCAATTCACACACTGATGGTTTTTATAAATACCTGTGTAATCTTGCAGGCTTGCTGTTAAAACTTGCTGTCACTGATTTCAAGATTGTCTTCTTGCTCTTTTCATCCCTTCCCTTCCATTTCTTCCCTTCTTCCTCATCTCCCATTATTTCTGCTTCTCTCCCTCCTCTCACTCCCTTACTTTCCCTGTCCTTACCCTTTTTTTCCCCCCTTTATTTTAGATTATGTTTTTTGCTCATGGGAGGTTCCTTTTGTAATGCTCATTTCTGGAAAGTCCTCTCCATAATGTCCCAAATTTCTAAATCCTTGAGGATTTGTACCTCCAGAATGTGTCCAGAATATCATAGACTGAAATTTCTTCTTTAATTTTTATCTCATAAAGCAAAAAATATTTGACCTAAGATTTACAAATTACATGACCAGCCCCAGTGAAGTGTAGCTATGAAAAAATAATAGGACAATGATAGCCACAGGAAGATGGTGACACTATTTTGGTGACAATATTTTGAAATGAAGAAGAAACTCAATCACCTCATGGTAGAGATGTCTAGCTTGGTATTCTGTCTGAAAAAACTATGTCATTTACTTGTGTCTTGATATCATAACTAATTTTCTCAAAGAGTTATATACTCGCACAATTAAATGTAGAAAACAGAGTTCATTTCTATTTGCATCCTTCTTTTCATTCCCCCTGCAACCCATTTCATGCTGTTATTACAGGGGAGCCTGGCTCCTTTCACAAGGGTAGTAAAGCATCAGTAAAGCATTTCTGGGAGAGGAAAATCAAAATATAATATGGGATTAGTTACATTTTGAATTTTGAAAAATTTAACCATACTTTATTATCACAGTACTGAATAAAAAGGAAAAGGTAAAAATTTTGGAATATAATCCACAAAGTTTGAGTTTTGAAAGGGTTGATCCTTCTAAGCTCTTGGGGCGTTATTATGTCTTGCTACTGGCATTTTACTGGTATAAGACCTAGAGGAACACAACATCATATATGCCACGTAATTAGACACACAAAAATTCAGAGACATGTATATTTTATAAATATGCTACCTACCATTATATGGCATTGTGTCCTAGCTAAAAAGCTCATAAATGAGCATATAATATTGCAATTTTAATATCTACTTACTAGCTTACATATATCTTTTTTTTTTTAAGATTTATTTATTTATTTATTTATTTATTTATTTATTTATTTGTACATGCACTGGGTACAGTCAGAAGCACGGGAGGGTGAGAGAATTCACCAGAGCCAGAGCGGGGAGCAGAGCAGGCAGAAGGACCAAAGTACACTGCTGAGGGGAGCAGCGGGCGGCAGGAGAGGTCTGCGTGCCATGCGGGACCCTCCTCCAGTGGCCGGGGAGCAGCCGGGGATCAAACCGGCGCTGCAGCCACCGGGGAGGCCCACATATATCTTTAAGAAAGAAAACAGTTCAACTTTTCACAGATAATCTATGAGAGAAGAAAATAAAATACAATTAACCCAACAAACTAGCAGCCTCCCACGTTATGTTAACTGGAATATAAGACCATCTAAAATAACTCTTCCAAAAATAGAAAACATTTGTGTGAATTTTAAAAATATATTCAAAAGGGGGAGATACACAGTTTATATGTTCTATTTAAATTCCACTTTTGGGTTATTAATATTAATTTTTGGCAATACCATGAAAGATTGGTCCCTGTTTCCAAAAAGACTTTTTTCCTCTCTACATTGAGTGTTAAATCATAACTAATTTTTTTAAAACAGATAATCATTGATCTAAATAAGGCAAAAAGATGGTGCTCCTTAGTGTCACAAGATGATTCTCTCTGACTCTTCTATGCCTTCTGATGTAGTTATTTTCAGCAATTACAGTGTTGTCTATGTCTCAGTCATACTGTCTGTATAAGCTAACATCAGCCATATGGGAAAGAACAGCACATGACTTAAAAAGGACTCATTCTATCTTATCCGCCACCTATCCCTCCACAGCTGTCTCTTCACAGTAGCCGGAGGATAACATCCCAAACACGTTAACTATTTGAAATTAGAATGAATGGTCTAAAACCCAGAAGAAGAGATGAATGTCATATCTGGAAGATATGACAAAATGATCTTATAATTTCCTACCATGTATGGGAAGGCATTTCTTCCCATACATTTCTTCCCACTTTCCAAGGAGATTCAATCACATTCAATTCAAAATCTAGAAGACACTCTTTATTATATAATGAAGCAAAATGCACTTCACCATCTACTTAGTTAGGGACTTATTTTGTGGTAGGCACATTGCAAGATGACAGTTACAGGAAAACTAAGAAACTTATTTTTTGTAATTCTAAATTTTGGGGAATGCTTACTATTCACCAAGCATTGAGCTAGGTCCTAAGAATACCAACACCTGACCTTGATTTCATTGTTTTTATTCTAGAGCATTTACAATGCAAGGTAGTTTTTCTTTGTTCATCTAATGTGCCATAGACTCATAAATGATGGCCCCACATAAATATACCAAACGTACATTTTTCTAGCACCATTATTTTTATCATCTTCCTCTTATCTGTTTGTTATCATATCTGCTTGGTATAATGAGGCTAGGTGTTGTATAGCAGTTATCACTTATGTCTTTCTTGCTCTTAAATGACAATTAAAACAATAAAAAAATTAATGTTCCAGGTACTTACTAGGTGCATGGCACTGGGCTAAGTGCTCAATAGAAATGGTCTCTTAAAATCAGTATCAAAAACTCTATCGGGTAAGAATTACCATCACTTAAATTTAATATGTAAAAATTGGGGTTCAGAGTGATTTACTAAATCCCTGAGTTAATCAGACTAATAAAGACACTTACCTCAATCTCAAACTCAGGTGTGTGACATGGAATGGTGATGTGAAGGAAGATTTTTTTCTGCACTAATTCTGTTTTCATGAAGTCTTCACAAATAGCAGTTTGAACTGATTTTTAAAAGAGTTGGAGCAGCAGTTTTTGGTTTTGTTTCTTTTCAAATAGATTAGGTAGATAAATGATTGATATAGATTGCACTCCCATATTAGATAAATGATCTCTAGATAGTAGATAGATAACTTCACTCCCATATAAGAAGTCAGGGTGACTCTGAATTAAGAGTTGGCTGACATCAGCTGTAGCCATGGATGCACAATCTTGACCAACACATTAAACCCTTCCATGTTTGTTTATATATAAAGTCTTAATTCCATCCTTATTCAGCTCACCTCCTCATTTTCCTGAGGATAAAATGAGAGAATGTCTGAGATAGAGCTTTGGAAACCAAAAGAAGCTTCAATATCATCAATAAAAACTGGGAGATGGGAGGCGGGGAAATAAAGGACATCAAAATGGGCAAGCTTTACATCTCTGAAGTGTTATATTTCAAAAGTTCAAGGCAGGGCCAGATGCTGTCAAATAAAAGGCTTTGTTCTGTGAAATATTTATTCCCGGAGAAACTTTCCCAGCAAAGCTGGAAACACAAGGGTTTATCCTAAAAGAGGAGGCAATAGAGTGTGGTGGTTAGGGAAGTGGACTTTGAGGTCAGCCTGCTTTGAAATGAGTTTGTTCATTTCATTATCTACAAGTCTGTAGAAATTGTTTAGTATCTCTAAGTCACTATCCTATGTATCAAATAGGATAATAACAGTTATCTAAAAATATGGTAGCAAAAATTAAATAAATGAAATGTATGCAAAGTGCTTCACATTGTGTTGGGCACTGTATCTGGCACAGAGAAAATGCTCAATAAATGCTCTTTGCAGGGTGAACTGCAGGGTGATTTCCAACCAATGCACTTGTACTTGTTTTTTAAACTGTGGGCCGGGCCTTAGTGATTTCAGGCCATTTTAGGTTAATGAAGAATACAAGCAGATAGAGGTGTTAGGAAGAAACCCAGGCAGATTTATTAGACTGGAGCAAAGTGAACGGGCAGGAAACGAGGGTGGGATACCAGCCCAGATGTACAGAAGGAGGTGATGCAGAAACAAGAGTCACATGAGTTCCATCTCAAAAGGACTAGGGGAGAGAGATCAGAGGCCACAAATCTCTAGTTTAACAATAAAGGACACTGCTTGGAATTTTTAGGAAAATAAGTCACTTAAGATGAAAGAAATCCTCCTGGGAATGTGGGATAATTTTGACTTCTAGGTAAAGCAATGGCAATGTTCCTGTTAGTTCAGTATGAACCTGTTTCGCAAACCTGCTCTCCAGATCCAATTACTCAGTTCTCTAACAGAGTCCATGTCCGGACAGTGAATTAGTCATAGACCTCTCCTTCTGAGGCCTGATGATAAAGGGGGACATTTGAGGAGACTCTGGATGAGGTTTTCACAGGAAGTGAAAGCACCAGGCCCTTAAATGCGGTTAAGAGATTTTTGTGCCATCTCTAAAATCCACAGTCATGTTTACCCAGGAAAGAATCTCAGATTTAGAGAGCCAAAGAACACAGGAAGGCTCACCTCTTCCTTTTACCTAGATTATTTTCCTTCAAGATAACTGCAACAATAATTTTGAAAAATAGGTCACCTAGATTTCAAAACTATTTTGTCTCAAGCCATCTGGGACTGAGAAAGATTTGAAATTAGCTGTTCTCGGTATCATGGCAGAAACCCGACAGAACACATCCCTCTGCACATCTGCCAGCGTTGCAGCATTGTTCAGGGTATTTGATATTCAGAAGATGTATCAAGAATTTGAACCTTAGAGAAACAAACTACTCAGCATTTCAACTAGGATCCGTGTGTTGGGCATACAAAAAACATCACTGCAGAAAATCTCAACATTTTTGGGATATGTAGGTTTTAAAAACAGTTCCAAGTCAAATCATACTCTTCATGGGTGATCTCCTCCCCTGTCCCTAGTTGTTTTAAGAAAGGTGACTGATCCTGACTCCTGATTGCATCTCCAAATTCCTACCATTCTAGGTTTCCCGGCCTTGTTCAGTGATTTATTCTCAGTACATTAAATTGACTTTGTATAAATTGATTAAATGGCACCCAAGAAAACAGGTCATGTGACTCCATCTATGTCCCATAGCACCCAACATAACTATAAAAAAGATGAGTGACTTCATTTGGAACCACTGTCAGCTTTGTGCCTTCCCCATCTCACTAGAATAATTCACAATGTTCTCTTTTCTGTCACGTTAGTGGAGCCTCCGAGTTCTATTCAGAACACTATTATCAACACAGAAAACAACAATGGCTCCCTCTCTTATAAAAAGTGTAATGCATCAGTCTTTTAAGCATGGCTATTTCTGTTTCAAAGGTGGGAACAGGAGACAGCATAGGGATTATTGTGATCTTTCAGGTAATAATAAAATAATAACAATAATAACAGTGGTAGTACTACTACTCTACTAATAACAAATATTTACTAATCTTTTCCTAGGTGGTGGAGACATTATCTGCAATATGTCATTAAATCACCAAAACCTGATGAGGTAACTACTATCATTCCCATTGTTTGAGTAAGGAAGGAAAGGTTTAGGAAGGCCAGAGTCAAACTGGTACTTCTTTAGTTTGGGACTTAGTGTTTGGGATTGGGATTTAAACCCACATCTGTCCAGCCTTTGAATATGCTCTTAATCTCAGGTTATGATATTTCTCTTTCATAGTCTTAAGTTTGATATACCTAACATCATCCTGCCATTTGATCTTACAAGGTTATATCAGCATTCTTCCGTGTTCCCAGCACCTTCATGGATGTATCTAAAATTAAAATCTTTATAATGCTTATAGAATTTTAAAATGGACAGAGATTGCCTGTGCAAAACTCTTAGTTGTAATTAAGGCTGGTTTAGGTGAGGAATTTTTTTTAAATCTATTAAACTCTGAGGTTCTTAAGGGGAGAAATGGTATTATTTCATCACCATTGACGAGCAAACAGTTGACAGCTAGCTGTCAACAAGTACACCCAGTAATGCTTATTGAATCAATGCAAAGGGGGAAAATGCTTTCCTTGTGATAATACCATTCACTTTAGTTGTGAGAGCAGCTCAGATATAGATAAAATGAAATAGGCAACATTAGCTTATGCTGGGCTCTGTGTTTGACAAGGGAGGGAAGGAACAAAGAAGTTAGTCTTTATGTTTAGGCTGTTACTGCACTACCTCATCTTGCCTTTCCTAATTGTCTTTTGTGCTGTCATTTTCCCTATGCCCTTTTGTTTTCCTATTTATTCTGATCAACTTCTACACTTTTCCATTTACCACTGCTGTTTCAGCATCTTTGTATGTAAGGTTATTGACGAAAAGATTGCTGTCCAAGAACAACAAAAATTGATTTTAGGGTAAGATTTACAAACTACACACAGATCATAATAAACTGCTAATAATTTGCTCTCTAATGAATGTGAACAGTCTTGACTTTCCCTATGTGTACAGAGAGGTGTGGGAGGCACCCTGAGGTCCTTCATTGACATCTATAAGAGAAGGAAATGCTCTGCTGCAAGAAAAGGCAAATACCCTCTTCCCAAGCAGACTTTCTGCCAACTTTGCAAGGTTCCATGCAGATGGCCAGAGTGGGAACTCCCTGAAGTTGGATTACTAGAGGCCTGGTTTTACCGGGGTTAGCCCCTGGAGGAGGGTCTCCTCCAAAGTCTGTTATTCCTTTGTTTCTACTCACTGAATATCTAACCTGCCAGACTGTGTTAGTGCTGGCTCTGCCAACATCGTTACCTTGGTCGAATAAATTACACACGTAGTTCCCTTGTTTTAAAAAAGCGTGTGGTGCCAAACTCAAATCATCAATTTAGAGGATATGGAAATAGTTTCCAAACAATGAAACCTATTACTTATTATTCATGCATCATCTTTCAAATGTCTTCACCAACTCTCTTATCAAATTTGCTAAGGATCAGTCACAGTTAATAATTGTTCATCTCTAAATTCTGTTTGTTATATGGTAATAAATGTTTTTATCTGAGGTACTTTCTTGCAAACATTGGTCACTCAGTGTAAACATATTTCTATGAAATCATAAAATCAACACAGTGGACTAGAATGAGCATGACTGCAAGTCAGGAGTTTGATAGTCCTGATCTCAGCTTGGAGTCTAATTTATCATCTACTATGGGTTAGACTGTCTCCAATCTGAGCCTCAGGGTAGATTAAATAAGTCCTTTCCTGTAAACTAATATACTTTTTCTCACTTCTCATTCTTTAACCTGGTTGCAAAAAGAAAGTAAACTGTTCCTCACAATTCTCAGGAGATGGGGTTCATTTAATTTCCTGACTGAATAAAATTAAAATTTTATTTCCATCATTGCTAAAACATTTTAGGAAGATTAGTCCATTCGATTTAAAAGTACTACGGGGTATCTTAGAGTTCATTTCATCAAAACCCTAGATTTTCAAGATTGCTGAATATATGTATCTTCTACAGAGGTTTTATGTGAACTCTGTTTTAATCTTAAAATACTAGAGATATTAATGTAACTGGTAACAACTGATATAACAATATTCAGGTAACTGGTAACACGACATACACAATTTATAAGACTCTACTTCTCTTCTAGAGGGATGGACATTTGTCCTTTTAAGAAAAATATTTGCTGACTATCTGATGGTAGGCCCAGCAATCTCCACTAAAAAACAGACAAATTTGGAAAAAAGTCAGAATATTTCCTGAACTATTTATTATAATACAAATTTAGAATGCTGTATTTAATTTTAATTTTAGATTTAAGTATTACCCGACCTTACAGAATGAAAACACTTCCCCCTCAAATATCAAAACATATTCTAATAAAATTAATTATAGAGCTGAAGCACATGATTATCACTGTTAGCCTTGATATAACTGTGCTTTCTCAGAGTTATAAATCGGACTATAAACAAAGATGTAACATTTTATTTTGTCATTTTTAGACCAACATTCAAGTACTTCTTTTCTAGAGAGAGGAAGAAATGAAGAACTCATTAGTGAATAGTGCTCACATTTTAATTTTCCTCAAATGAGATGGTAATGATATAAATTTAGAAATGAAGTCCTCAATGTTTAGAAATGTTTACACCAAACAGGCTCATCTCAAAATGATCCTACTTTTGCAATCTCTAAAGTATGCAATCTCACAAAGAATGCATCCCAGCTATGATAATCTCTATGGTTAGTTGTTTAAAATACTATACAGAGAGGGCCTCCCTGGTGGCACAAGGGGTTAAGCACTGCAGTATGAAGCAATCTGCAGCCTCTGCAGCATGAGTTCGATCCCTGGCCGGCCGGGGAGAATCCCACACGGCAAGGCAGACCTCTCCTGTCTTGCCTGCTGCTCCCCTCAGCAGTGTTTTTCAGTCAATCTGCCTGTTCTGTTCCCCACTCTGTCTCTGGTGGATTCTCTCACCCCTCACATCTCTGTCCTGTACCCCAGCTCTTGTATGCACAAATAAATAAATCTTTAAAAAAATACTATACAGAGATTTGTTCCAGCAGCTGCTAACTGATATCAAGATTCTACTTATGAAACATATTTCTTCTTCTATTGGAAAACAACATTCTCATAAAAAATAGTCAGGTTTCCTTTTGATTGATTAAGTTGGGTGATTTAAATATCTCAGTTAATATGAATGTCTTATTGAACAGAAATGTGCACATGCACATCAAATACTTTTTTTCAAAATGTCATTGTGAATTTAAGAAGCAATGTCTTGAAGACGAGAGATGTTTGTGTATTTTATAAGAAAATATAATGTATGGAAATTCAGTGTATAGATCAAGCAGACAATTACTAACACTGAACCTTACTTCTGAACTTCCTTTACAGAACTGTTAGAGCAATAATAAGTGTATTAGTACATATGAAGTTGATGACCAAGAGCTGGGCTTTGGAGGGGAAAAAATAGTATTAAATACTGGCTCTGCCATTTACCAGACATGATTTTGAGTGAGTTATTTTTCTAAGCACTAATCTCCACATTGGAAAAAGAGAGATAAAAATGTCAACTACCTCAAAAGGTTGGGATTTGATGAGATTATGAGATGATCCATAGAAGAATGTTAATATTAAAATTTTAAGTAAGGCAGAAGATATAGGTGGTAAAAACCAAGGCAAAATATAACAGATCAAAATAAATGTTTTGACGTAACAAAACAAAAATAAACTCATAGATACAGAGAACAGATTGATGCAGACCAGAAGGGGAAAATTGGGGGTGTTGAGGGAAATGGGTAGAGTGTTAATTGTATGGTGATGGATGGAATCTAGTCTTTTGAAGGTGAGCACACTGTAATGTATAAAGATATCGAATTATAACACTGCACACCTGAAACTTATATGATGTTATTAATGCTATTTTTACTAATATTGCTTATAATTATATTTTCTATTTTTCAGATGAACTAGCTTTCTAAATATTGGTGACAAAGAAAATTATTAACTTGGAAACCCACAGTTATGTTATTATTAAACCACTTTTGAATAATCAAAAAAAAAAAAATACAGGGCCTCCCTGGTGGCACAGCGGTTGAGCACTGGGCTGCAAAGCTGCCCGCAGCCTCTGCAGTGTCGGTTAAATCCCCGGCTGCCGGCGAGGGTCCCACATGGTGCGCAGACCTCTTCTGCCACGCCCGCTGCTCCCCTCAGCAGTGTACTTCGTCAGTCTGCCTGCTCTGCTCTCTGCTCTGGTTCTGGTGAATTCTCTCACCCTCCCGCACTTCTGGCTGTACCCAGTGTTTGTATAAATAAATAAATAAATCTTTTTAAAAAATACAGTTTCAGTGTAAATCCAGAGAACCAGTTTCATGACACTTGGGTCTTCATCCGTGGATCTTAAAACCAGATGCAGGATATAAAGTTTCAGGGTGAAAAAGAGGAAGGTTTTGCTTAGCTGATTTTGGAACAGAGCCTTCAGAGGACGGTACATAACCTTTGCTCCTTTATCCTCAGCAAAAGGAAGGGCTGAGGGGTGTCTGTCCGCTCTGCTAAAGCCTATGAGGGGCTTTACTGCTCCCACTGGGAAAGCTTGATAAAATCTTCATTTGACTCCCACTAAGGAAAGCTGGAGGGTAGCAGAAGTGCCTTTATTGGGACAGGGGTTGAGAGTTGCTGCTGTAATTGTCTCTTCAATAGCAGATCAAGGACTATCTGAGTTTACCATCAAATTTAAGCCATGAGAGGAAAAACTGGCACAAGGTGCTTTCACTTATGCCCAAAAGCACTGCCTGGGATGGGCAATGGGATTGTATACAGGAGCATTCACAGGCAGTAACCTCCAAGACAGGTGGGACACTGCCTGGCCCATGAGAATGACAGCTCCAGGGGGCTGTGGAAGAGCCTTTAACAAACCAACAAAAATGTCCACAAGACAAGAGGTTCACACTTTTTTTCTCCTGTGGAAAAGAAAAAAGACCTACAAGGAAAAAGCACATGAAGCCCTCTTGAAACAGGATCAGT
Organism: Talpa occidentalis; assembly: GCF_014898055.3. NCBI lineage: Eukaryota > Metazoa > Chordata > Mammalia > Eulipotyphla > Talpidae > Talpa > Talpa occidentalis. The sequence goes on along the minus strand of NW_023601322.1, from coordinate 61,053,602 downwards.
CCAGTGTAACAACTCCTCTCTCCTGCCCTTTTCCAAAGCTTCACTACTCAGAGGGAGTTGGTGGGTGAGAAACAGACAAAAGACCCAGTCAAAAATCTGCAAGAGGTTAGCCTCCATTGTGGGTGGGAGAAAATGCAACATTACACAACTTTAGAGTTGTGACCGTACTCTGGAACTAGGCGGTCTAATTGCTAAAATGAGACTCTCTGAGTTAAAGAGATCACATGCCTTTCTTTGATCTAAAGCAGCCCAGAAAACTCATTGCCCCTGCCCACTTCCCATCCATAGTCACAGAAAGACTATGTGTTGAAAGTAAAATTTAAAGTGAACAATGGGAAATAAAAAAGTGTTCTACTGTGTTTCAGAGCTGTACTTCTTCCAAACACAACTGATTGTGGGTATAAACACTTCTCTCTCATTTTATCAAGTGAAAAATGCTATTTACTGAACACCAGTGCTTATCCACACAATCCTATGCTGCCTCTTCTTGAGTCACACTCCTAGCCTGCTATTCTCGCTGTGGCCAGACACCACCATGGAGATAGTGTGCTCATTACATGTACTCCAGCACCATGTCATGTCAGAACAAATACTATGTTAAGTGGGACTGTAGTAGCACTAAGATCTAATGGCTAAATGTATAATCAGAATGGAAGACACACAGTATCACTCTAAAAGAAAGATGAAAATGAGGAATAACTGCCATCACATACATATAAACATAAATGGGTGTGTTTGTTATCTATAACACACGCAAAGGTGATGTACCATCCCCTGAAGCCTCTTTTCCAAAATCAGCTAAACAAAACCTTCCTCTTTTTCACCCTGAAACTTTACATCCTGAATCTGCACGCTGTTGGGGGTGAGAGATGCTAGGGTAGCTGTGACAAGTAGGTCCAGCCATAGTCTTGTTCTCAAAGGACAAGCTATTTCCATGAAATTTCCTTTTTCTGCCAGTCGACTGAGATCTTCCCCAGGCTAAAACCTGGTAGGCTTCCAGATGGACCTTCCTCGCAATGCCATCTTTCCCCGATGATACCCAGCATATCTGCATTTCCGTAAACTTTTGCATATCTCAGAAATAGTATGGGATGGTCACAAAAATCCTGAAATATTTGTATTTCAGAAATCCTCTGACACATTGAAAGGGCCAAAGCTAAAGCTCAGCTAGCCGGTTTTGAATCCACAACCAGAGCTTAGCACAGGGATTAGCACTCAGTAGGTGCACCATAAATGACAGTTTGGGAAAAGCACCTCGTTATCATTACTGCAACTACTGCAACACATCTTGATCAGCAAGTATCACATATAGGGTGGGTGAATGGAACAGTCTCTAAAATGAGCTATGGGTTCTTTTTATGTCACTCCAGTGACTGGGCCCAGTAAGATGATTTATTGCAACCCCTCAAAGTATACTAGACAACTAACCTCTTCACACAGACCTGACATTTCAGGGTGTCTGAGACCAGTGGTCTGTATAGCACGCTCTGTCCAATCAGGCTGGAAGTGCATTATAGCTACTTCCTACTGCAAAAACCCCATTAACAAAGATGGAAATTTATCAAGCTGAATTAGGTGCTAGGACATAATTACTGAAACATTTTTTTTAACCTTACCTATATACTAAATTTTTTTAATACTTTGCCAAATTTAAATTAAAAACATTTGCAAGAAGTATAAATAATTCTGGTAACTGTATTGCAAGAAAAATACATATATATATATTTTTTTTTCCCTGTTTTTGTCCCACTTCAGAATGCAAATGCTAAAATGCTTCTTCTTAGAAAACTGAATTTTTAAATAAATAACATTTATTATATATCTGTTTATTTGAATTTTATTACTCTTTTCTAAATTTTCTAGAATCAACACATATAAATTGTTTAATATATAAGAAGGCAAAAGTTATAAGTATATACTTTTTATGAGATACAATGAATTTTGCTCACTTCCTTGGTTAATTCACCAGAAAAACAAGAACACTGTTTTACAGTGTAATTGTCTGTATAGTAACATAGTAATATATCTGTTATTTAATATATATATTTGAAGTGGCAAAGCTGTTTTTTTTAATGTGTACCTGTGTGTTACATGTAATATATATACATATATATAAAATATGTATTTGTTACATATATTTCAGTGAAAGAAAATACTTATACAGAAAACTGATAGAGACGTACACTATTTATTCTAGAGTTCAACAGAAAATAATTTTCTTTCAGCAATACAGAAGAAAGTATTTTCTTCCTAGCTTCAGGGAAAGTCCATGAGCTATAATTAAGTATTGACTTGATGTTACAGGTTAGAATCAATGGTCAGTACGATCAATGCCTGGCCCTGAATGAAATGTGAGTAAGGGCATCAGCAACACTGCTAAAAAGAAACCCCACTCAAGACAGACTCAATTTGCTTCTCCAGGTCACTGAGCCTTAACAATCAAGGTGACAATCACATTAATGCTGAGCAAATTATAAAAGTTCCACCTCAGGATTTCATTTAAGCACACACAAATACACACACACACAGGTACACAATGTTAAAAAAAAAAAAAACAGCTTTGCCACTTCAAACCATACTGCCAAACAGCTTGATATTTTGTTACTTGTGACCTTCTCTCCTTGTCTTCCACAGCCATATGGATCACTTATATTTTTATCCTATTGCATTTTTTAGTGAATTTTTCGTGAGACTGTGGTGGGTTGCAACATGTTTGCTAAGACAAGTAGAGGTCCCTGGAGCTTTCACCAAAGCTGGGCTAGCCAACACCGACCTATAAACTCAAAGCACATAGCAGACCCTGATGTTTGCTTATTCAAGGCAACCAAGGGGCTGAGCAGCCCCCTTTTTTCCTTGGCCTCCCAGGATCATAAAAATCTGATCATAAGTCAATTTATTCTTGAACTCTTCTGGGCCAAGGAGCATTTTCTTTTTTTTTTTTTTCCCCCAGGGTCAAAAACTGTAAGTTTATTAGGTCAAAGAATAAATCTTTCAATATTTTGCATTTGTTGTTTCCAAAAATTAAGCATATTCTTTTTTTCCCTTCTTTTTTCCCCTGTTTTTAATTTTTATTTTTATATTCCCCATACAATTGCAACCCCGATTTTGACCCCAATCCCTCCTCCCCCGCCCCAAAGAGTGTCTCTGGTTCATAGTTGTTTGTTGCTTTTGATTTTTTTCTTTCTTATAGTTATTCTTTTTCCCGGTCCATATTTAGGTTTTCTAGATTCCTGTTATGAATGAGACCATCCAGTATTTTTCTTTTTCTTTCTGGCTTATTTCGCTGAGCATGATCCCTTCCAGCTCCAAGGAGCATTTTCATGTTTGTTTTCATTCATCATTCCTCATTCATTCAAGAAATATTTATTTTTTTTTAATTTTTTAAAATTATTTTTTACATCATTGTTCATTTTTAAACAATATTTGCTTCCCCCCATGTGTAGTCCCCATAGAATTTCCTTCACCTATGCACCTGTGCACCATCACCTCAGTCCCCTGTGCTCCTCCCTCCCTCCCACTGACCTCTCTCCCTCCTTATCCCCTGCAGGATGACTCTGGTTTAGAATTGTCTGTTTTTATTTTGTATTGATTTTTTTTTACACTGATGTCTTATTTGGTTCCCCTATATTCCTCCTTTAAGTGAAACCATCCAATATTTTTCTTTCTCCTTCTGACTTATTTCACTGAGCATAATTCCTTCTAGCTCCATCCACATTGCTGCGAATGGCATGAGTTTATCTTTTTTGATTGCTGAGTAATATTCCATTGTGTGTGTGTATTCCTCTGTGTGTGTGTGTGTATATGTATACCCCACATCTTCTTGATCCAGTCATCTATTATCTATTTTTGGGCATTTGGGTTTCCAGGTTTGACCTATTATAAATAGTGCTGCAATAAACATAGGGGTACAGGTGGTCTTTTGAATCAATGTTTTTGTGTTATTTGGGTAGATCCCTAGGAGTGGAATAGATCAGTAATTATACTATGAAGAGAGACAATAACAAAACAAAAGTGTATAGCATAGCAGGTAGTAAGAGTGCTAAGAAAAAAAAAAAGTAGAGTAGGGTAAGTAAGGGAATAGGAGGAGATAGGGTCTTAGCATGGTTAAGAAAGCACATTCTAGGGGCTCCATAAATGCTGGCTCAAAGTGAATGAGCCAATTTGACTTGGAAACAATTTGACACTTCGTCAGTTGGTTGGTCCTTTGAGAAATGTGACCTGTACTTAACTATATTCCCCTCCCACAAATGCTGCTTTTTTTTTATTTTTTAACATATTGAGTTGCTGATCAGCTCTGCATTATTTTGGTGGTAGAAGCAAATTAATTACTGTCATGTGGAAATGGCTAATACCATGCTTGCCATATCTTAGGTCTATTGCAAGACCTGTTGACTTATAATGCTCAAGATCTGAAATAGGACTGCATTTTGATTCTCCTCTTGAATTCCACACCATCCCAATTTCCAATGGCTTTCACCCTGTGAGAAACTTTTCAAATCATAATTGTAATCAGAATCAACCTTTCTGAGTGCCTACTGTAACATATACATGAAATGCTATTAATTCCTCAGGTCATCATCTCAGGAATCCTCACACAGACACTCACTGATCTTTTTTTCCTACAATGAAACATACATGGGGAGGTTAACCTGCTTGCTCTGCATCATTCAGCTTGTAAACCAAATCACTGAAGATACTTAAATAATAGTACTTGAGAGGGTGTGTTGAGGAGAAATCTTTTCTTTTCACTGGAATCTGTGTCTCCCTCACAATAAAATACAGCCATTAAACTTTGATCTCAAAGGAAACTTAAAACCCACATAATTCCTCTCTTCATTGATCTGATAAAGTTGAGATAGCAAAAGGCAAAACTTAGGTTAGTAGTAATTGTCTATTATTCTATAAAATAATTCATATATAAACTACCTGAATGGAGAGTCCAATGCTACTCAGTTTTTATTTTTGTATGCTCCATAGCACCTAGCATCCTAATGAATGTAGGACATCTATCTAGAGGACTTGTCTGTCTTCTTGTTTCTGGTCTAGAGTATTACACTTGAGTTGGTGCTAATTTCCTTGCAAATTCTCCAAAGCAACCAGAAGTCCCTTAAATCCCTTAACCTCATAGTGGTTTTCTTCTCCAGAAAGATAGCCTTGAAAGAGAGAGCCAAATTATGCTCTTCTGTGGGGGCTGGCATTTTCCCAAGGTTAATCAAAGCCTGAATTCAACATCCCTTCCTGCAGCAGCCAGCTGTTTTCCTCTCTCGCTTTTCTTTCTTTTTTTCTAAAAAGCAACTTGCCTCATTTGTTTCTCAAAGAGAAAAAAAAAGACAAATACATGAGTCAACACAGTGAACTGGCCTGTTCCCAAAGGGAGCTGGAGATATTAAGGACAGGACTTAGCGTGGCTAATAAAAAAATTTCCCAACTATGCTTGGCAAAGGGAGATGAATCCTCTCCAGCCTGTCACATCATATTTTGTGATGACAGGGACTCCTACATCTATGATTAGGGGTCAGCAAATTTCAACTGATTCCTTTGTATGATATTATTAAAATCATATTCAATTCTTTTAAATTCACTAACATTCTTTGATACTAATAAATAAATTGCAGATGACTCTCAAAGGCAAGTGAGGCCCACACTACTTCCATTTGGGATGTTCCACTTATATTAAAAAAAATGGATTAAAAGTCCAAAAGAGTTCTCCAAAATTAGCTTCGTATTTTATGTCTATATATGAAAGTTTTGTTATTTATTGTGCATTTTAAACATATTCATTCCATTGATATCTTTAGAGGAATTTTGCAAATCATTAACAGTTCACTATAAGGTCCTGTGTTGGAACAAAACTTTTAAATTTGCGACGGATGTTTTTTCAACCCTGCCCTGGTATCTCTGTGACTAGAAAGCTCTGTCTGGGGACATAGCATTAAAGTTCAAATCTGAGCTCTTTTGTGGAAATGAGATGAGGAGTCAGTCCCTACTCCAGGCCCACTGAGTGCTCCTTCAACACATCTGGTGACCCCCTGAGAAAACACAGACAGACAAGCCTGGGGGATGAAACTTTATAGATTTATATTAGCAAGCACCAGCCATTGAAGGGTAACACATTAATAAAATATTAGTCAGTGCAGGAAAATGAAGACAAAAACTTGTAAGATGATTTGGACAACTCAAGACCTATTCTTCGAGATTCCCAGGCTTTTGAATTTTGTTAGATTCTGCTTGATTAACCACTCCTTGCCTAACTAAAAAGAAACTACCCAGAGTAACAAAATCTTGACTTGCAGTCTTTGTATTGACTGTCTTTGCTTCAGTTATGATTTTTCATTAATGTCCACCCAGGAGGGTCAGAATGCTCATCCTTCCCTCATCATTCCAGAACACCATGGAGCTTTTAGTATTTAGGTTTGATTTCTAAGGACTTTTACTCTCTTTTATTGTTAGCAATTATATTTCTCATATCTCTGAAAGAATCTGCAAATAAGGTTCTCCTCTGACCTTTATGCTCCATCTCGGAACATAAAGATTAAAGAACCAATTTTCTTGGTTGTGTTAACAAAAAACAAAACCACTAACAGCCTTGGGGTGATGATGTCATTAAGAATTCAAGATACAGGGCATCGTCTTTAGTGCTTTTGTGAACTTATTTTTGTAATCTTGCCTATTCAAAAATTCTCTGAGCTGCAAATTCATCATCTACAAAATTGTACATAGGATTTTGGTGAATATTAATATAGTTATATAGTATCAAAAATAGATGTCATGTACTTTATAATAATGTAGACAGCTATTTAGAATTAACATTGTTTCTAATTATTGTGTTAAATATACCCTAGGACTCAGAGAGTTGAATTCTAGGTATGTGATGTCAAATTGTTGAAATTCTGAGTATAGGATCCATGTTGAGAAAACCAAAATAAACATCGATTAGAAATAAGTAGACTTACTATTTTTTTTAAGATTTATTTTTTTATTTATACAAGCACTGGGTAGAGTCAGAAGCACGGGAGGGTGAGAGAATTCACCAGAGCCAGAGCTGGAACAGAACAGGCAGACCGACAAATTACACTGCTGAGGGGAGCAGCGGGCGCGGCAGGAGAGGTCTGCGCGCCATGTGGGACCCTCGCCGGCGGAGGGGATCGAACAGGCGCTGCAGAGGCTGTGGGCAGCTTCGCAGCCCAGCGCTCAACCGCTGCACCACCAAGGGAGGCCAAAGTAGAATTTTATATGTATCAGTCTCAGAGGAAGTAGGTGCAACTTCTCAGGGTTCTTTGGGGGCATCCAAGTTACCTCCACAAAGCAGAACTTTACCAAAGCTCAAGGCCTTTTATTCAGAGATGCCCAGCAGGGGTATTTCCTCATCAGGATTCTGATGACCAAGGATGTATTCATAGATAAAAAATAGGAATATAAATCTCCAGTCTGTCAGAAGGATAACAATTTTCTGGAGTCAACTGTTCCGCTGGGAATTAAGTGCCCTTATACTTTATTAATAATTGTTTATATGGGCCTCCCCGGTGGCGCAGCGGTTGAGCGCTGGGTTGTGAAGCTGTCCGCGACCTCTGCGGCACCGGTTCGATCCCCAGCTGCTCCCCGACCACCGGAGGAGGGTCCCACATGGCGCGCAGACCTCTCCTGCCGCCCGCTGCTCCCCTCAGCATTGTACTTCGGTCCTTCTGCCTGCTCTGCTCCCCGCTCTGGCTCTGGTGAATTCTCTCACCCTCCCGTGCTTCTGACTGTACCCAGTGCATGTATAAACAAAACAAACAAACAAATAAATAAATAAATAAAAACATGCCTCTATAAATAAAATGAAATAAAATAAAATGTTTTAAAAAAAATTGTTTATATGTAAATATATGAATATATGCAAATATAATGAATACAGAAAACATAAATGATGAAATCAAAATAGATAATTCATAAATTTCTATCATATATACACACTGAGTGCTTCTCATGAAGTCTGAAAATAAGGTACTCATGAAACACTAGCTAATTCCATTACTGCAGAAATAAATACCTGCCAAAATACCAACCAACTGTATAGCTCTATATTTTCCTGCATTTAAATATACAAATCTTTATTCATTCATTAGTATAATGATAAACTTTTTGTGTTTTTCTAAAAACAATGATTACTCAGAAGTCCTCATTTACCTACATTTGAGGGATTGCTGCTATTCAAGTATTGAACTTATCACTGGTGACCCACTCAGTAGTCTGTCAGTTTGGTTTAGAATAGTTTGGTTTGCGATTCCTGAATGTTTGAATATTTGTAAGTCACTTACTCTGCTAATAAAAAACTAAGTCATCAAATAAGCCAGTGCACATACATTAGTGTTTTAAGGCAGGAGATTAAATTTTCCTCCTTATAGTCTTTACCGGGACCAAGCTTCATGCAGAAAAAGCTGTCTAGTGCTTATTAACAACCAGGCAGCATTATAGTGCGTAGGACATGAGAAGACTTCATGTAAAATTACAGATGCCCCTTACTTGCCCACCTGCCATATAGTCTACATTTTTTTTTATCCAGTAGAGCCATTAAGAGTTCTTTTATTTTATTATAAATTTTATTTTTATATTCCCCATACAATTGCAACCCCCTTATTTTGACCCCAATCCCTCCCCTCCCCACCCCCCCACCCCCCATAGAGTGTCTATGGTTCATAGTTTGTTGATTTTGATTTTCACTTTCTTATAGTTATTCTTTTTCCTGGTCCCTTATTTAAATTTTCTAGATTCCTGCTATGAGTGAGACCATCCGATATTTTTCTTTTTCTTTCTGGCTTATTTCGCTGAGCATGATCCCTTCCAGCGCCATCCATGTTGCTGAAAATTGCATGTGTTTATCTTTTTTGAATGCTGAGTTCTTTTAAAAGGGCCTCCCCTGGTGGCACAGCAGTTAAGTGCTGGGCTGCGGAGCTGCCTGCAACCTCTGCAGCACCAGTTCCATCCCCCGCCACGGGCGAGGGTCCCACATGGCATGACAGACCTCTCCTGCCGTGCCTGCTGCTCCCCTCAGCAGTGTATTTCAGTCCATCTGCCTGTTCTGTTCCCCGCTCTGGCTCTGGTGAATTCTCTCACCCTCCCACGCTTCTGACTGTACCCAGTGCTTATATAAATAAATAAATAAATCTTTAAAAAAAAAAAAAAAGAGTTCTTTTAAAAAAAAGTTCTTTCCAATTCTTGTGGCACTAAGCTGCAATCAAAGAAGGCTGTGCAGTCAAGAACAAGGAAATGAACTCCTCTGCATTTCTTTGTTGGAGACACAGGCTAGAAATCATCCACCATATAAACACCCTTGCAAAAAAAAAAAAAAAAATCACAAAAACATCACTTCTACTTTACCACCAAGAGTTTCTGTTCTGAGCGTAAATTAAGCAAATTAAATAACAAAAATTACAACACTGGGCTCAATTGTTCTGAAAATGTGAGGCCTTTAGCAGTAGAAATTGTTAACTATCAAAGGTGTAAATGAACAGTGAGGGTGCTTTTTGTCCTGACATGGGCTTCAGGCCACCTGATCTACCTCAAGACCTTGTCAGATGCCGCATAAACTACTTCAGTATCCTTTTGCTCGTCTCATTTTTCCACATTATGCTTACTGAAGTCCATTTTCAAGGTGCTATCAAAGTTAGTGCCTGAAAGTATCTTCATACTCAAAATCAGTAAGGGACTTCTCCTCCTAAGATTCCTTTCATTCATTCTTAACCACTCTAAATTTTTATTTTCATGCTTGCGTAGAAGAACTGGGTGGCCAGAGGTGTGGGAGGTGACAGGACCCACCAGAGAGAGAGGGGAGCAGAACAGGTGGATCCACTGAAATACACTGCCAAGTAAGCCTCTCTAACGTTTAACCCCAATCTACCTTTTTCAGTGTTATTGTCTCAGACCTCCTGCCTCCAGCTCTGTTCTACCCCACTTGAACTCTCACTATTCTCTACATATGTCCTGGATCTTCCTGTCTTTGCATTTGCTCTAAGTTATTTGCTCTATCTGGAATGTCTAAATGCAGATTCCCTCAAAGCCTGGGTTTGCTTAACTACTTGCTGACAGATATTCTCCAAAGTGAATCCCAAATGCCTGTCACTCCTCTGAGGAGCCATTTCCCATGTTATTATATCTAACAATAGCTGTGAACATTTACCAAATGCCTGTACTCACTAGGCACAGATTTATGTAATAGATTGAAAAATTATATATATATATATATATATATATATATATACACATACACAGTGTTAAAAAGTATAGAGTTCCAGAACTCAAATCCTGACTCCAACACTTTTTTACTGAACTTGGAAATTTATTTACCTCAGTGAGTTCTAGTGTCCTCATGTGTAAAACGGGGATAATTATAACATAGCTAATACCTAATAGAGTTATTATGAGGATTATGTGAGATAATACACAGAATTGGAACAATTCCTGGCACATTGTAATTATAATACAAATATCTGATGCTGCTACTATTGTACCTCACAATGTTCTACAACAATGTAGGTGTCATCACTATTCCCATGTAAGAGATGCAGAAACCAAGGCTTAGAAGGCTTGAAAACATGTCAAATGTTACACAGACAATATGTGACAGATCCAGAACACATCTGCCAACTCTAAACCTGTAACATTATTTTCTGCAAGATGCACATAGACTACTTGTCTTTGAACCAAGTGATTTGCCTGAGGGTGATCAATAACAGCAACAAAAATATGTGCTACCATTTATTGAACAGTTACTATGTGCCAGACACAGTACTCAACACTACTCCTGCATTATCTCAGTTAATTCTCATAGCCCACGTGGCAGTTTGGAACCTTCTTTATCTTTATTTTACGAAGGAGGAAACAATTCTGCTTTACAGAATCTCGTTCCATTATACAGCATATACGAGGTAGGATTCAAACCCAGGCTCACATAAAACCATATTCTGCCTTGTTTTAAGCTAAAAGTATTGTTTTATTGCTTTGTTCTTTCAGCGCTATTAGCAGTAGCTTTTTCTGGGTTACTTGGCACTTTTTGAGCTATGCTTATGTCACATACTACTGCCAACCTGCAAATACCCTGGGTCGGGATCCCCTTCCATGGAGACCATTGCACAGTGTCTTCTGAGTCTTCCAAGTAGTAGCTGCACAGCAAACGCTGGACTGAATTGAGCTACATGTTGGAAATGGGTAATGAAGAATCAAGAGCTGCCCAGAAAATGATTTGTAGCTAAGATGACACTTGAAATTATAACAAAGAGCTTGAGTCCTCTAAGGATGACTAGTGAATAACTTTCACATTAGTTAAGGCTGAGTCTTAACATTGGATTCAGCTGGAATCAAGTCCTAGGTTTACTAACATTTTATTTGACTTACCTATTCCAAACCTCAGTTTCCTCATTTATTAATACAAGCTAAGCATAATCCTTCCCTCTTGGATTAAATGAAACTAGTTATGAAAGTTACTTAGCATTGTGACTTGAACATGGTTAGCACTCAGCAAAGTTTGCTGGATAAATAAAAACTTGTTAGTTCTTAAAAGCCAAAAAAATAAAAGAACAGCTCCTTGCTCTTTCTAGCCCAGATCTAAATTTTCCTGAGGCAGGATCACAGATATTATGAAATAAACTAGAGTGAAGATGAGGGAACAGAAACTAAATAACTCTTTAGGGAAAGGTGCCCTGAAAGGGCCAAGCATGTGAGAAGAGGCAGGAAGGGTGCCATTTTGTGGTAAACAGATTCATTCTTAACCCAGGGGACACACTCTCCAGCGGGCACTCGGCGTTGTTAGGATGTGCGATAAAGGCCCCACGTGAGGCTTTTCCTTTGTTCTCTAGTTACAATGACAGAGTGAATTTCACAGGTAGTGCTGATTGACTTGGAAACCCTTATCTCCATTCTATTAAGAGTTGCGAGATTGAGACTAGGAATCAAGTACTAAGTGTGATTAAAGAGAAGGAAGTGTGCATTACATGAAATCACAGCATTTCGAGATGCCTGACTCACAGACTCAAAGGTGCTTCCCCCAAATTCATCTGTTGAAGACCAAACCCACATCATGACTGCACTGGAGACAGGGCCTTTACAAAGTAAAAATCAAAATCAACAACCACTATAAACCAGAGACACAATATTGGGATGGGGGGGGTGGGGAGAGGAAGGACTAGAGTCAAAATAAGGGGGGGTGCAATTGTATTGGGAATATAACCATAATGAATATGCATACATTGTGCAAAGATGAAAAATGATGTAAGAATTATATAAAATAAAATATTTAAAAAAAAAAGAAAGTGGTTGGAGTCAATGAGACCAGATGGCAGGCCCTTAATCTGATAAGACTGGGGTCCTGAAGTGGAGAGAAAGGGCCTCCAGAGATCTCTTACCACAGGTATAGAAGATATTGTGAGGACGAACATGAGAAATCACCCTTTCACATCAGGAAGGACAATGTCACCAGAAACCACTTCTGCTGGTGCTGTGATCTTGGCCATCCAGCCAAAACAAAACCATCTAGTTTTTGGTTTTTCTATGATACAGCCTAAACTGACTAATATTTGCATGAAACTATTTCCTGTCCTCCCATAAAGATAGAGGCTAGATTTTTCCAATGAAGAGTCAGGATGCCTTATGTGACAAAGGATTTTTGCGTCCCTTTCAAGTCAGGAGTGCACTAGGAAGATGCAGTTTGGATCTTCTGACTTTCATGCACAGAAGTCAAAGAGAAAACATGTTAACACCTCTACAAGTAACACTTGTTTTGCAAAGTATCTCTATTAGGATGCTCTTCTCTAAGTACCTCCCTTCAGACTTCAAGCACCACACCAGAGGGAGAAAAAGACCAGGCACACAGCAGAAATCAGTATAAACTGAGCAATGATACAGGCTCTTCTATCTATAGCCTTTACTCTTTTTTTTCGCCTGAAATTTAAATTCTTTGTGGTTGAAAAAGATTTTACAATTCCATCTTTTTATGACAGTTGGCAATTTTTGGTCAAGGAGTGCAGAATGAAGTTGTGGCCTGCATTGCATTGACTAATGAGACTGTTGGCCCTTAAGAACTTAGGGTGCAAAGTGGAGCAGCAGTTTTATACTGAAGGAGAGGACTGATTTGTTTGTTTGTTTTTTTCTAAAAATGGACTTTTGAGATCTGCTCTGTGCTTGGTACTAGTCAAGTTTCTGGGATTAGAGGAGTGAGAAAATTAGCTGCTAGCTGATGAAATAGAATGTAAATATACACCACCATGTGAAATTAACCAGATGAATACATATTTTTTGATCATGGTAAGTGCTAGAAAGATCATAAAAGACAGCAATGGATGACTCTGAATTATCATTTGGAGTGAGCCTGAATTGTGATCAGGCCATGCTAATATGGGAGAAAAGAATTCAGGGCCATTAGTGCAAAGGTATTGTGGAGGGAATTAGTTGGTATATCTGAAACACAGAATGAAAGATGGCATGGCTGTAGTAAAAAGGAGCACTAGATCAAGGCATGTAGACTGATGAGGAGAGCTGAGGCAGCATTCTCAGAGCAAGTCTAACTATAAACAATAATCCACAGGCCATATCTAGCCTGCAGCATGTTTTGTTTCAGTATTGTCTATGGTTGGTTTTGAACCACAAGAACAGAACTGAGTCATTAATTATGAAGAGACTGTATGGTCCACAAAACCCTTTACCACCTGACCCTTTACTGGAAGTTTGTTGAAGGAAGGGGTGGGGAAAGGAAGGGGCATAGGGGGGATTGGGAGAGCAGTCCTCCAATGGGGAGGTGGTGGTGGCTTGGGCCGGGGTGATTGGGTGTGGGTGTGCGGAGGTGGACAGATTTAAAACATGCTTTGCAAGAAAGAATTAACCATGGTGGGGAAGAGGAGAGGGTGAGACCAATCAAAATATGTTTAGTGTCTTGTGGGGTGAGTGAAAATGAAGAATTGGGAGGGGGATGTTCAGTTTAAAGTACATTTTTATAGAGACTCTCTGTTTCCATTGCTTTCTCAATCCACAACAGTGATTCGCAAAGAAACCCAATGTCTTCTCTGTCCTTGTTCCTTCACACAAACAAAATCCATTTGGCCAGGAAATGATACGCAATCTTACTCTGGATACTGATTGATAAGCACAGAAACCAAAGTCTGAAGTCAGGGAGCATGCCTATATTGCTAACTATTCTATCTCCATGCCCAAGCCAGTACCTGGCACATAGCAGAAGATCAATAAATATAGATTTGGAAAGTGAACGGAAAAAATAGTCAGCAATCATTTTCTGAGAACTTACTATGACATAAGGAACAGGATGAGGCACTTTACATATTTAATTTAATCCTTAACAAAAACCTTGAAAATAGTTACTGCTATATCAACTCTACAGTTTTGGAAAATGAGGCTTAAACAAATGTACCAGAAACGTAATGCCTGAGTCAAGAGATATAAAGGGATGAGGGGACTATGTATCAATTAGAAGAAACCAGTAGGCCAATGGCTTTCTTTAAGTGGGCAATTGCTTCCTTAGCTGCCTCTGAACCTTGCTCTGTAAAAATGCAACCACACAATACTGCCAGGTGTTATTTTCAAGAGAAGCTAAAAATTACAGAAGCTGTAACTCTAAGCTCCAATTTATTAAGACTTACAAGATTTATTAATGAGTTGCAAGAGTTACTTTATGGTGTAAAGTAGCTCTCAATTAAAAAAATATTGTTCTAGACAAGCATTAAATATTTTAATCCTAGCAGGCACCTCTCACATTTTCCTTTGTACACTCACTGTCTTTCTAGTGGGAAGAAAAGCTGATCTTCTACTTAGTAAACATGACTGGTGAATCTGGTGTAACTCTGTCCCTGTGTGCACAGCCACAGGGTGCTGTGTGCACAGCCAACATCTTTGTTGAAGATGTTTCTTATAATAGCTAAGGGTTGCACCAGGCACTTGCTTTTTGTGTCTAGAACACTGTAGCCATTCTTTGATGTTTGAACATCTGCCTGATGACTAGAGTGAAACCTCAAATCATATTGTCTGAGCAGCTAATGAATTCACTGAGTCCTCTAATGCAATAATGCAGCCATGCTGACCTCGTTGCACAAACAAGCCATGCAATTTTAGAAGTAAAGATATTGAGCGCTTCTTCTTCTTTTTCAAAGATTCATTTCCTGTTACTAAGTCTGGTTTTAGAGAGGAGATATCATATTGATGGTTCCAATTTAATTTCATAAATATGGAAGATTAGAAAACACTTTCATTGGCTTATCTTTTCAATTTTAAACACAACTTCTAAATAGGGTAATGAGTAGGGAAATAGGATGTTTAAAGAATCTAACAAATTCAATTTCATAAACAATTACTGAATCCTATTATATGCCAGGATCTGTGCTAGGTCCCAGGATGCCATGGTGAGCACTCATGTTCCAGTAGGGAAACAAATCCATAAATAACAGTATATTAAGACTCATGCTATGAGAGGGGGATTATAAAATGCTCTGTAACTTAGATAAAAGATGATCAATAGTGATTTCATGGGGACAGAGGTAGGGGAAGTATAGGTCAAGGAAAGCTATCTAAGACAGGTTACAAGGTTTGAGAATAATTTTAAGTATAGTTAGCGTTTCAGAATTCAGGTACGGGATGGTCTCACTCATAGCAGGAATCTAGAAAACTTAAATAAGGGACCAGGAAAATGAATAACTATAAGAAAGTGAAAATCAAAATCAACAAACAACTATGAACCAGAGACACTCTATGGAGGGTGGGGGGAGGGGAGGGGAGGGATTGGGGTCAAAATAAGGGGGTTGCAATTGTATGGGGAATATAAAAATAAAATTTATTTTAAAACAAAACAAAACAAAAAACCACAAAAAAACAGAATTCAGGTAAGAAGAAATGCATTTTGGCTCTTAGAAGCTAATATCTATCAAAAGGTTATTATGAGTAAGGTATTATACTGAGTACTTAGAACTCATTCTTTTTCTTTGAAAGATTTATTTATTTATTTTGCATACAAGAACTGGGGTGTAGGCCAGAGGTACAGAGGGCAGACTGTAAGAAGATTCACCAGAGACAAGAGTGGGGAGCAGAACAGGCAGATCTACTGAAATACACTGCTGAGGAGAGCAGTGGGCGAGATAGGAAAGGTCTGCTGCGCCATGTGGGTTGCTCCCTAGCCGAACTTGTGCTGCAGTAGCTGCGGATTGCTTCATAGTGCTGACGCTTAACCCCTTGTGCCACCAGGGAGGCCCCTTTACCTCATTCTGCACAACAATCCAATAAGTTTAATTTGTTTTGAATCCCCATTTTCTAAGTTAAGAAAGGAAGTCTAGAAAGGTGAATTGATTTAGTGAGGGCCTATAGCTAGTGACTGGTGGAACTGGTAGTCAATTCCAGGCCCTGACTTGAAAACGTGGGCTTCTAAACTGTGCTCTATCACCAGGTAGGGCAGGCAGCACATAGACATAACAGATCTTGGTTTGAGGACTAAAGATTATTAGTCCATTATGAGTAGAAGGCAGTGATGTATACAGGTGATAGGCAGTGCAGGTAGGGAGCAGCTGTGATTATTTCAAGTTAAGATTTGTAAACTGAGTCCAGATTTTAAGACTACAGAGTTGAAGCTTTAATTGATAGGCAGCACAGCCTCTTTGGATACTTGTGAGCATCAGTTAGATAAGAAGAATGAGCTCAGTAGATAAATTCAGGCACTCTGAAGCAGCACTGCAGAAACCAAAAGCTAGAAAACCTGTTAAAAGGTTATCAAATAATCCAGACAAAAGATGATGATGGTCTAAACTCAGGCACTGGCAGTGAGGACTAAGAAGATTAGGATGCATAAAGATGTTGTGGCAGGGGAATCGACATGATTACAGAATGGATTAATTGGAGGGAGGAAGGAGCAGTATCATGGGTGAGGTTTGGGATTCTGCTTGAATAAATGGGTACGTGCTGATGGAAAATTTGCAACATAGGAGGGAGGTCCACAGATGCTCAAGTTGTTAAGTCCAAGAAATAACTGGCAATACAGAAATTTGTCATGAAAGCACAGATTTAGCAGCCACAAGAAAGGGGAGATGATCCACACTCAGGTGAAAGGTGGAATGAGAAGAAATAAAGACCTAAAACACTGTAGCAACACTAACAGTAGTAACGCTCACACATGTGTGTTAACCATAGCGTTTCACCTGATATTAACCACAATTCTTCCCAGTGCCTCTGTAATTTCTTTTTGTTAACCAAGGCAGAATAAATTTTTTTTTTCACAAATAGTCCACATACAAAGGTCTGAACATTCACTAATATAAGAATATTGTGAATTGAACATATTTCAGATGGGGACCCAGAACAAGAACTGAGATCATTTATCTATTGATACATGTGTATATATATTATCTATTGCTTTAACAATAACAACAAAATCATAGGCGATTTGTAAACATGCATACAAGAATATCATAAACAGATGAGGCCCAACAAGAATAGATAACTGTTGTTTTTTTTTTTTAAAGGAACAGTCACTGTGATTACTAATGTTCCAAGTACAGTAAATTAAAAGAAAGTACAGTGCTTTGAAGATTACTTCTCAAAGCACCTTTTATTTTTTTGTATAGTGACCAAAGTGTCAATAAGAAGAATTCTATCAGACAATTTACATTTATGTTATCTTTATAGGAGAAATAATTAGTCAGCAGAGGTCAGGAAAAAACGACAGGCGACAGGAAGGCCCCTCTCTCACCCCTCGCCCTGGTAGGCACAGCGATGAGAACATTATATGACTTTAGAATTACTGCCGACTTTACCTTCTGAGCCATTTGGAAAGGCTTTGTTCCTGAAAAATTCTCATGGCTGTAAAACACTGAACAAAAAAGCTTGCTCATTGTGATGTGTTGTATTTCTTTTTGTTGCTTCTTTTGTTTGTATTCTTTTTGTTTTTGGAATTGAAAAAGCTTTACAAAGAAGGCCTAATAAATCTCTTTAAGACAGTGGCTTGTGGGAACTCTTCCCCGCTCAATGGAGATGAGATAGGTAAGGAGAGAACAGACATGAGGGGGAAAGGAGATGGGTCAGTTCCTGCTGTCCCCTAAAGTCACCAGAGAGGCACAGGCTGTCCACATTTGTCTTCTGATGTAAACAACCAGCGCTCCACTCTTCCCATGTGGTAGTTGCTGTTTCTAGATTTTGCCATCTGTTAACACAGGTGAGCAAGAGTGAACAAAACACCAGAAATGCAGGGATAGGGAGGTGAAAGAAGGCAGGAGAGAAAGACAAATGATTATGGAGTGCTCTTGAGTTCAGATTCTGTGCTAGGCGCTTTCAAATTTAGGGTAGGGGCTCAGTAAATGCTTAGTTTTTTTCCTTTCACATAATTTATGCTATTTGCAGAAAATGGTTTTTGGAGAGAAAAAAGGAGAGTCCCTGCTTATCATAAAAGAAGTTAATTTGTGCAACAGGGTTTGGCAGCATGAAGGAAAGGGGTGACCACAGTCTGTTTACAGTCTGTTTACACCTTAGTGGGACCTTCTCCATTCATAGAAAATAGTCCAACCAAAATGAAGAATCTAAGGGATGGAAGTAGCCACTGGGACAAAGAACAAAAATTATCTGTTGATCTCTTCTCCCGTGAAGTGGACTATTGAAAGTAGGAGCAAACTCTTCACAAATGAAGTGCACATGTGCCATAGTGCTCACTTGGGTAGCAGAGCACACAAACTGATGTTGCATGAGGGAGACATCTTCTTTCTATCTCTCTTCACAAAATTAAACTTGCTCCTTAAAATTTTAAAAGAATCTGGAAAAGAGCTTTCACAGGATAGGAGAGTTACCGTGAAATCAGCCAAGCAAAGCATGCATCCCCATAATTCTGGAGTCAGAGGGGCCTCAATCTGAATCCAGTCTCTGCTACTCAACCTGAGCCTTGTTATATTATCTCTGGACGCTGGTTTCTTTTTCTATAAAATAAGCAGTAACAATAATAATTATAGTATTTGCTTCTCAGAGCAATTGCCATAATGAAATAAGACAAGGCATGTAGACATTTAACACAGTGCCAGGCACATAGTAAGTGTTCAGTGGATGTTAGGTTATACTGGTAGCAACTTTTGGAAAAAAAATCCTACGATGATATTACCAGTAACCAGTTTTAAAACATTTTGAAAATTTTGATAGAGTTATGATGAAAACTTTGACACATATCCATGTAGCAATCAACACATAAATGTTATATAAATAAATACATTATAGAAGAACAGTGATGAGAAAAGTCTAAGCCAGTGAATGATGCATTTCTGTACTAACCCCAAGATCGCAGGCCTCAAACATTAACTCCCAGAATGCCATGAACCTGACTTACAGAATGGGGGAGGGCAGTTGGGATGGATTGCTGCTGGGAACTGGGGGCAGAGCTGAGTGATCATACTGGACTGAAAAACATTGAATGCATGCATACCCAGTACGTTTTTCTGGCTTCAGTGTTTTGGCAAGTGACAATCCCACTCTCTTGAGAGATTATGGCAGCAGCCATCTTGACCTCATAATTGAATCAGCTTGTACAGTACTTTTTGAATTTTGATTCTCTCCTTCTCTTTCAGCCCTTCGATTCCTGCATAAGCCTTTGCTCGTGTTTCCTGCAGGATATGCCTTGGATTCATTCACCTGGTGGTCCTGCTCTTGGCTCTTGACTGCTTCACCCTGGACCCTGCCTATATGGTTGAAATTTACCTAGGAGGGAATGGTTGATTTCAGAGTTTGATCAGGAGTCTGTATTTTGAAACCCTTCTTTCCTCTACTTCTCTTCTCTCTCTCTCTGTATTCCCTTTGAACTTCTCTTTGAGCACACTAGAGTTTGGTTACTTTGCTTTTATCCACATGGGTGGTACAAACTCTTAGAAAGGGCAACATGGGTTTTCCTCTTAAGTTTGGGATCCCTGGGTACCTCTTGGTTTTATACAGTATCAACCATATTCCATAGGAGCTACATCTTTTTTCTTCTCTAGAGTGCATCAAGTACTAATATTGATTAACTTGATTTTCACTTTAAAATATGAGCCATGGGCCGCCCCTGTGGTGCAGCGGTTGAGCCCTGGGTTGCGAAGCTGCCTGCAGCCTCTGCAGCGCCGGTTCAATCCCCGGCTGCTCCCCGGCCACCGGAGGAGGGTCCCACATGGCGCGCAGACCTCTCCTGCCGCCCGCTGCTCCCCTCAGCAGTGTACTTCGGTCCTTCTGCCTGCTCTGCTCCCCGCTCTGGCTCTGGTGAATTCTCTCACCTTCCTGTGCTTCTGACTGTACTCAGTGCTTGTATAATCTTTTTTTTTTTTTTTTTTTTATAGAGGCATGTTTTATTTATTTATTTTGTTTGTTTGCTTGTTTTGTTTATACATGCACTGGGTACAGTCAGAAGCGCGGGAGGGTGAGAGAATTCACCAGAGCCAGAGCGGGGAGCAGAGCAGGCAGAAGGACCAAAGCACACTGCTGAGGGGAGCAGCGGGCGGCAGGAGAGGTCTGCGCGCCATGTGGGATCCTCCACCGGTGGCCGGGGAGCAGCCGGGGATCGAACCGGCGCCGCAGAGGCCGCGGGCAGCTTCGCAACCCAGCGCTCAACCGCTGCGCCACCGGGGAGGCCCTCTCAGTGCTTGTATAAATAAATAAATAAATCTTAAAAAAAAATATGAGCCATAATTTTTAAAATTCAAACACAAATTATATTACTTTTATATCACTTTTAAAGCAGAAATTTATCTATTAGCATGCTACTCATCATAGGCTTTATCTTATACGCTATAATAGATGCAGTAATGAAGAGTTCAATAAACGCTAAGAAATAATGTAGATCTCTGAAGCTTGATTCTTCCAACTAAAAGTGCTACCGGAATGATAAACAGATCATAGAGTGCCGGGGTAATCAAAATGTTCTCTATTCTTTCACAATTTTACAAATTTATCTAAACAGATATAGGAAATTATATGGCAGTGTAAAACAAAATAATTTCTGTTGGTAATGGAAAGTCTTATTGACTAATTGCTACTATTCAAGTAAAAATTAATTTTAGGGAAGCAAACGTAACCTCTTTGAAAATGTAATATTAAATAGAATGAAGAAGAAAAAATTTAAAACTTTGATAATCTACAGTTATACCAAATAGTCAAATAGTTGTGTAACAAATTAACTGTGACTTACAAATTACAGAAAAACTAGTTAAAAATGGGCTATCAGATCTTTGAAGGCAAAGTAACTTTCTTAAGTTTGAAAAAGCAGAAACTTAATACAAAGAAAAAGTTCAACAGAATTGAATATAAAAGTTGTAGACCTGTATGCAGTGAAAAAACCTAGTAGAACACACAGAAATATCCTATCTGTCTATTCATGCAAAAACTAAACAAACAAAAGAAAGCAAAACAAAGGTCTCAAGAGTGCAATTTATGAGGCCACGTGTAGGTCATTAAGGTCTTTCCCAACATCGACTTATGTCTCTACTACTTATGGAAAGTGTTCTCTGTTCACTATTTTACTTTTGGAAACATCTGTATCTATCACTTCACACTGTTGTGTCTTTATTTCTTTTTTGTTGTGTTTATTTAATCTTTATTTTGAGGTTTTTGTAAATTCAGACTGCTCATTTGCTTATTCTTCCCATGGATATAATCCTATTGTGAAGGCATCTGAAAAGTCAACATTTTTTTTTTAATTCATTCATTCAGTGAATGTATTTTATTGTCTTTCTTTCTCTCCTTTTTTAAATTTTTTTCAGTGATGAGGACTTGAGTGATGGAGAGGCAATAGATTTTAGATTCATGGCATGTCTCTTCCCACGGGAAGTGAAGTAATGAAGAAGGAAAGAGGTCAAGGGAGATGGGAAGTGGAGAGAATAAAAAAGAAAAATGCCTGAAAAATGTCTAAAAAATGAAATGCCATGTCAATTAGATTAATCGTTCTTTTTTATAAATAATTTTGTAGATCATTCAGCAACATAGGGAAATATTTACATGAGTCCTAGGCTAGAGCATTCATTCCACACATGCTTGAGTACCTACTTTTCAGATACTGTTTTATGTTCCAGGGCTATGAAAATGAACAGATAGGATGCTAGTGGTAGAGAGGGAAAAACATACCATTAAACAAACAAACAAAAAATCAATGACAAGTGTTACACAGATGGAGTGAGATGATGGGAAGTGTCCAGTGGCTTCTCTAGATTGGATGACCTGAGAGTCTCTAATAAGTTAAGAGTCAATAACTTTCTAATAAGAGCTTGTCTGAACAACAGAAAGAGGAGCACATGAGGAAGAAACTACTAAAAGATGACATTAAAGTTTGAAAGGTCAATTTATCAAATTTATGCAAATTTTCATAAAGACTGTATTTATTAGATTATTTTGAAAAGAAAGTCGTGATCTGACGCATGTTGAAAGGATTGCTGTTTTCTGTGAGGAGAATTTAAGCAGGCAATCCTCTGGTAGGTTACTGCGGTGGTTCCAACAAGGGAAAATGGTGACTTTAATTAGGAAGCTAGAAATAGAGCTGAAAAAATAGACGAATTTAGGGAAAAGTAGACAAATTTAAGGAATGCTTTAAGGTAACAATCACAAGACTGATAATAAATTGGATGTGGGAATCGCCAAAAGTTAGAAATTAAAGGCAACTTCACACATTGGCTTAAAATTTTTAGAAGATACTAATGCCACTTATTAAGATGGAGATTGACAAAGGAAGAGTGTGCCAGTTGTGAAGGGAGATCTACTTTTGTCCCTGTTAAGCCTGAAAGGCTGATGAACACACAAGTGGGGATGTTAAATAGTCTAGACTTCTGGAGATGGACTGGAGATAAAAATGCAACTTTCATCTCATTGGTTCAGGAGCTTTTTATGGGGAGGGGGTTACTGGAGAGCTTAAGGAGGTCTGACACTGAGCTTCAGTGAACTCAACCACTCAGGTGAAAAGTAGAAAAGGGACCATTCACAAGAATA
Organism: Talpa occidentalis; assembly: GCF_014898055.3. Lineage (NCBI taxonomy): Eukaryota > Metazoa > Chordata > Mammalia > Eulipotyphla > Talpidae > Talpa > Talpa occidentalis. Next base: position 61,030,670 of record NW_023601322.1, on the reverse strand, counting down.
GAGAAGGGGGAGCTGGTGAAATAGAAGTGATAAGCTAGTTTGTAGTAGCAGAAACCACAAAGGGAAAAATAATATGGGACTTGTCAACAGTCTTACCCGAGAGGTCAAGACAGTAGGGAGAGGAAGAAGAGTCAAAACAGAGGAGGAAAGAGCACAAGGGACTAAGGTGACAGTTCACGAGTGCTGTGGCAATGGGAGAACCATGGGGACTAAACCTGGGAGGAGAAATCAAATATTATACGAAAATGTACGATGATGTAATGAAAATGACAACAACAACAACAAAAAACTTGACTCAGAGATAACAGGAAAAAATATTAAAAAACAAAGTAAATGACTAGAATTTGATACCACAAATGTCTTTGGGGATTTGACAAATACAGTGTCAGTGGTGACAAGAATGGAGCCCTGTCCAGAACGGGTTAAAGAGAAAGTGTGGAGTGAGTGGTTACAGACTGCACTGAGAAACAGCGCTTTCAATAAATGTTGCTATAAAGGGCAGACTATAAGAGAGTAATGACTAAAGGGCATTAAAAGGTCAAAAGAGGATTTTTTTTTTTTTAAGATTTGAGACGCAAGAGCATATTTATATCTTGATGTGAGTAATGGAGGTGAGGGGAAATAATGGATGACTCAGAAGAAAGAGAATACAACTGCAGGAGAAAAGATTTTGAGGTGAGTGGGGATGGGATCTAGAAGTCACAGGCTCCTCTCTGACCTCTGGCCAGGTACAGGCCCACCTCCAATGTGAAAAACGGGAGACACACAATGAAGGACATATACCTTCTAATCACAACTATGACCTCGTGTCTGTGTTAAGAAAGCTGGAAGGAAATATAAGCAATTCAAGAGTTGAACAAGGACATATGGGAATCTTCTTTCTTCTAGTGGCCCTTAATATGTTTTAATAGTAAATAGAATTTTAAAAAGTAACAGGTTCTCAAAAAAGTTCCTGAATCGATGTATTCTCACCAGTTATACAACAAGAAAAGAGCTGGCAAATGAAACAGTCATTTCTCATGTATACAAAATATAGGCTACTATATTTTGAAGTATGGTGTTCCTGATGATATATACAGTAATCCGTACTAATTCTTCATAGAGTTAATAAACACCTGCATAATCTTATTAAGTACCAGGACTGTTAAAAGCATTTTATAATAATACTACCACATTTAATACTCAAAATAATATCAATTAAATAGATAGTGTCATTATCCCCATATCCTCAATATGCTTGAGAAGTCTAAGGCACAGAGAGGTTAAATAACTCGTCAAGGATCACACAGTCAACAAGACAAAAAGCTGAGATACTCTGATGCCAGAACCCCTGCTTCTGCCTCTCTTCCATGTTTGCAGTATGATACCCCATTTCATTTTAACAACGAACTATAAGAAAATCATACTATTATTTACCCATTGAATAAAGTGAGACTAAGGAAGGTAAAGTAACTTTGTCAAGGTCACATCGGTTAAGTGGCTGGGTCAGCACCCAGATCAGGATCTTTCTCTGTACATGTGCATCCTCAGCAGTTAAACCAACATCAGGTTTTGGAAAGAGGCAAAGTAAGAAGTTTACATGTTTCATAGTAAAGCTCAATAAATCTGACACGTGTTATAGAAAGGTAACCTTTTGATCATGGGAATGAAAACAGCTGTTATAAAAATTGGCGACGATAATAAAAAATTTAGTATTTCATGCAGGGTGTTGCAAGATATTGGTAGTTACTGAGACCAAAAATTTTACAACCTGGATAAGTTTCAATCCACATAAAATTTAGTTTTAGAACATGGCATAATATATATATATATTTATATAATTCCAAAATTAATTCAGATTCAGTGGGCAAAAATAGGTTTTAGAGACAAGCAAAAGAAGGAAGATGAGAGGGAAAGAGGAAGAAAACTGTATCTGGAAAACTATATCTGAGGACTTGTTGCATGTAATTCTAGACATGGTAGACATTCTCAGGCACATCCACATGTGGATAAATACATTTTTATACAAATGGGATCATACTATGTGTATGCTTCTAAGTTACTTCCTTTCTTAACGCAAAACATCTTGGGAACATTCTCTGTATCAATAAGTTTAGCATAAATCATTATTTCTGTGATTACATCATATTCCATTGCTGAATTGTACGTTAATTCATGTAATCTCTTATCATTCGGTGATAAGGTATTCATTTGTTAGGAGTGGCATTAAAAAATATCACACAGGGTGGCTTAAGGGACACAAATTTATTTTCTCAAAGTTCTGAAGGCTGGAGGTATGAGGTCCAGGTGCCATCAAAGTTGGTTTCTGGTGAGGACTACCTCTGGACTTGTGGGTTACAGTCTTCATATAGCCTTTCCTGTGTATGCACATTCCTGGTGTCCCTTCTTTTCCTTAGAATACCAATCATACTGGATGAGACTCCCACTCTTATGACTTCACTTAACCTTAACTTCGTTAACAGTCCTATGTCCAATATAGTCACCCCGGGAGTTAGTGCTTCAATATATGAATTTAGAGAGGGGAGGGAAGGGACACAAATAAGACGAAAAGTGGTTACTTCCAACTTTTTGGTAGCATAAAAAATATTGATGATAAAATGATAATATAATCCTAACAGTGTAATTGCTAGGTTAAAGGGTACATTATTTTAAAGCTTTTGATAAGAATTGCTAAGTTGTCTTCTGGAAATGTTTTTCTTTTGAACTTTTGCCAGTAGATGATGACAGTAAAAACACAACCATTTTACAGAACAATATATGATTAAAATTCTCTAACCCTGAACTCGATCTTACCTCTCTCCATCATCTTGTAACTACAAGTGGAAGTGTTGAAACACTACCTAAGTTTCAAACACCAGACCACTTCTCATCTCAAATCTGGGATATAGAGAACTCTGTGAGGAAGGTGAAAAGATGAAATAGCCTAGATTAATGCCTTCAGACAGTTTCCTTTAAAATCTTTGTTATCTGGGGCCTCCCCAGAGGCACAGCGGTTGAGCGGGGGGTTGCGAAGCTGCCCGAAGCCTCCACAGCACCGGTTCGATCACTGGCTGCTCCCCGGCCACCTGAGGAGGGTCCCGCATGGCGCGCAGACCTCTCCTGCCGCCCGCTGCTCCCCTCAGCAGTGTACTTCGGTCCTTCTGCCTGCTCTGCTCCCTGCTCTGGCTCTGGTGAATTCTCTCACCCTCCCGTGCTTCTGACTGTACCCAGTGCTGGTATAAATAAATCTTAAAAAAATAAAATAAAATCTTTGTTATCTGTGTTTTAAATACCCGCTTTAATTCTTCACTACATTAATGAGAAGAAAACATTAATGAAATCCAGTTGATATTGCTGGCCAATGGAAACACTGCTGAAACATGGTGCAACAGAATACAGGAAATGTGCTGGTGTAATATTTATTGATATCACGATGCTTCTGACTGATCCAGATGTGATATGTATTGACACTGTAATCTGTAATCACCCTGAGGGAAAGATGGGGGCAACTTTGAGATTAAATAACTAAGAAAAAGCAGCCATTTGTTTATGAAGATACTGATAAAAGAAAGAATAGAGGAAAGAACAGATTAAAAACCTGGCTCTGTAAGAGGCCCCACCTAATTCAAATGAACAGATGGTCCTGGTAAGATGCCTCTAAGAAGTGGCATAAATACAGGCACCACAGTTGAGGCGATCCCAGATGCTATGGACTCCAGGCCCATGGTCCTGAGACGTCTCCAAAGTTGGGGGAGAACCACCAGGGACTCTCACCCAGAGAATTAGCACTCCCCCACCTCCTCCTCTCAGAAGGAAGATACTTGGAGCTCTCAGGATGGGGTCCCCATACACTCTTGACAGGTCAGCCCAGTCACCCAAACTTTGCAGAGAAGTTCATTACCTTTCCCTTCTTTTGCTGCTTACATTATTGTATTGTGGGTACACCCAACAAATTCATATTCTGGTTCTATGCATTGGCTTGAGTCATGAGTGAATCCTTCTGGCTTCTCAGAAATTAGCACTTTAGAGATTCTGAAGCTGGTAAAACAGCTGGTTAGTTTGTGGGGAGGAAGTTCTGAGGCTGTCTTCTGCTTCCCCCTAAAACTGCGGCTGAAGGAGCAATCCTTTGCTGCTCAGCCTTCTCACCAGGAATATTCAGTCCTGTTAACTCCAGCTGGGATCAGGTTACCACAGGCTTCTGAATGTCCCAGAGACACTGCAGGGAACTCAATTTAGAATCATAGCTTCTTCAGGGCCCACTGTCTCTGGAGTCTGGTGCCTTCACAATCGGGAGAACATTTTAACTTAGTGGAGAAGAGGAAATCTCGAATTGAAATAGAGAGAAGGTAAGTTCTTTCACGCAGAGGCTAGAGAGAGAGAGCTTAACCACGCATCAGTGTCTCTGACATTGTTTGTGAGCTAGAGGAGCAGTTTAATGAAGTTTTGGAAAGGGGGGGAAATCATGGGGGAGCTATAAAGAGGAAGGAAAACTTGGTATGTATAAGGAAGTCAATTTAAAAGCAAATAAGCAAGAGATGGTTACATTTAACATTTTAAACATTATATTTTATCTCAATTGTGTCAAACAAAGTAAGAGTATGGAAAAGTAGGAAATTAAATAAAATTACACAGGAGCTACCGCATTGAAGAGGTCTATTACCAACCAGTTGAGACAATATGGTGGAATGGAAAACACTGAGACACCCACAGGCAAATAGCTCATACAAAAAGCAGCTGCAGCGCCTAGGCAAAGTATGCCACCTCTCAGTGTTTCAGTTTCCATCCATGGCATATGAAGATATTAATCGCAATTTAATAGAGCAGTTATCAGGATAAATGAAATGACGTGCAAAACACCTAGCATATAACATAGCCTATAAGAGTCACTAGGTTTCCTTCCACTTCTGGGAAAAGAAAAAGAGCTATAAATTCTTCAAGGGCCTTTCCTTCGAGATGTGGAGACAAATGAGAACATTTGAAACAAGGAGAACAATTATGCACTGAACAGTGCAGTAGTGATCACAAGTATGATAGGAATTCAAACAAGGAGAGGTCTGAGAGTGCTGGACTATTCTACCAGTGAGATTCGTCCAATTGTTGGGTCTCAAATACAGGGTGTCTCAGATATGTAACACAGAGAAGCAAACAGAGGAAAGAGGATGCTGAAAAAGGGTGAGAGGACAGAGGGATGGTGGAGCAAAAACAAATGGCAGGAGAGTGAATAAAATTAAGCAAGAATGATAAATGAAACTCTTCAACTGCACTATAAGTACAGGATAAAATTCTAAATGATAAAAGCAATCCATGCTCATAATGATCATACTAAAAAATAACTAAATGATGAAGGAGGATTATAGTATGAGTAGTTGAATAAATACTAATAGATGACAATAATGGCTTAGCAGAATTCATTTTGTAAATTAAGAAAAAAAGCATATGAATATAAATCAATTGATCAATTTTTCCAAAAAAAAAAAATAATGACCCCAAAATAAATCTGCATAGCTATTAGTAAGGAGAACATCAAGAAATCTGTGGGTTTTTTCCCTCTATTAATGGTGGTGTTGTAATCACTCTGGTTTGCTTAATCTGATCTTTCCCCTTTGCTGTGGCTTTTCCTCCATTGTCCTTAAAGCTTTTATTTTCCAATTTTTTTTGTATGTGTGTGTCTATGTGTTGAAGAACTGGGGTGTAGGCCAGAGGTGTGGGGGAAGTGGGAGGGAAATGAGAGGAGTCACCAGAGACAGAGTGGGGAGGAGAACAGACAGATCTACTGAAATATGCTGCTGTGGGGAGCAGAGGGCGGAACAGGAGAGGTGTGCCACATGCGCCATATGTGGGTTAACTCCCTGGTTGGGATGGAACTCAGGCAGTAGTGGTAATGGCGCTGAGACTTACCCCTAGGCCACCAGGGAGGCCCATCCTTAAAGCTTTAAAACTGGCAAAACAGTATTGTTTGCCTTCATTTGGCTTGTCTAAATCCTAAGTTTTCATGTCCTGCATATACTTTTGCTTGGTAATTACTTAATTCTCATTAGAAATAAAACAATGAAATCATTTATCAAAATGGTGAAATAATGTCTGTCCCTGCCTACTATTCATCAGAAGCTTTCTAAAATGTTTAGGTAAAGGCAACTTTAAGAAGTCTTTTTAGCTTCCTTCTTGTCTTATTAACCAAGTAATAGATGTATATTGGGGAAAAATAGGAAATCTTGATCAACAAATAGGAGAAAAAATAATATACACCTATATTTCTACTACCTACACCTTTAATATCTTTATATTACTTTCAGATCTTTCTTTCCCTATGCATTTATGAACATATTTTTAACAGACATCATGTTTCTAAATATACATTTTCCTAAATTTATTCTAAATATCTTTCCATGTCATTAAAAAGTTTTTCTTTTAGAATGCTCTATTTTTAACAGATACCCCCTGCAATGTTCTTTCTCCATATCTTCACTATGTTCCAACCAGTCAAAGCAATTTCAGGTAGCTTTATATTTTATAGTAGATATTGCAAATTTAAAGTTTAAATTATACACATCTTTCAGTAATCTGCAATTTCCTCATTCTTTCTTAAATTCTGGCCTACTCCTTAGTTTCTCCATGGCTGTGTCTCTCCCCCATCCTGTACCCTCTTCCCCTCAATTTAGTTTCCTGAAGGGGAATTGTAGGTTAATGGAAGAAATGTCAGGTCCATAAATAATTGTAATCACTACTATACTTGCCTTTGAATGTCAGAACAGAATTCCTTACATCAGTTTGCACATCAGTAGTTTGCCCAAGTTTGCACTCATCTCTGCACATTGAAAAGATTGCTCTTGCACATTCAGGAAATCACTTTCTAAATTTCCCTTTTTAAAGACCATGTTGGAAGCCAGTTTACAATATGTGTGCTATTTTAATCAAAATATGAATATAGCTCTGTTTGAAAGAAAAACTCAGGTGGAAGGACACTTGAACATCAGAGTAGCACACTTCCGTAATTTGGGGTGGAAAGAGTTCTTAAATACAATTGAATATACCCCATTAAATAAGCCATACAGTCTCCAAATAATATCTCTGTCAGCTAATCATTCACCTAGTGTTTGAACATCAGCACTTACAGATCTGGGTTGAAGGATCCCCCTCCCTGCTAAGTTAAACAAATTATACCAAATTATATGCCTTTTTGGATGTACGGCTTAGATTTAATAATCTGTTTGCTAAACCAAATGACAAAATCACACATACATACTTGCAGAGAGCAAAAGAGAAAAATGACTAAAAGTTGATGGTGCTTCTGGTCTTTATAAATAATAAGTATTTATTATGACATAAAACTGAAAGAAAGTATGGACAGTCACAGACTCACAAGCATACAGATTCACAGGTGGAAGAGTCTTTCTTATAGACAATGTAGTCCAAGATTCTCCTTTACTTAAAAGGAAAAAGAGATTACAAGGGATTTTCCAGGTTTATGTCTTACTGTCACTTGACTACACAGAAAGGGAGTTCACAGATTATTTAATAGGAAGGTTGGAGTACTGATGATCATTGTTTAAAAGAGGAAAAACACCAATTTGAAGGCAGGAGAATCAGGATCAATAATTTCATTCTTAGTGACCTTATTCCCTCTGGATTTATCCTTTCCCTCCCTTTCTGAGTTGCTTTTACTGTATTATATACAGAAAGAATAATGATGAAAAAGACCCTTGACTATAACTAGAATCAATGTTTCACACATGTTTTCCAATATTCACTGTGTATATGGCCTCATTAGATACACATGCTAAGGGGTTTAGAAAGGACAAAACTTCAGAAAACCATTGATAATTTTCTCTTTAGGATGTAACAGTCATTCCTTACATGGGTCTTATAATCTGTTTTCTAATATATCCCAAGTAACAAGGCTTCATGTATGCAGAAATTCAGACACAGCAAATCATGCTGCAAAATGATTTGTTCATGTGGTTTTGTTTTTGCTTTATCTTTAAAATCCATTATTATCTGAAGAATGAGGCCATTAGTGGTTTGATTCTGTGTCACTGTAACATTCTTTCCTGACTTTAAAGCAAAGCAAGTTATAACAATCCTTCCCCACTTTCAGGGAAGTAAACTCAAACTTTGAGAATTTACTGTTTTCTTTATTTATGTTCCTTGATTAATGTTCCTAACCAAGTTTTTTTATATAGGTTTTCATATATTTAATACTCAATTTGCAAGTGTCCGATAAAACATCAGAACATTATGCCTCTGTGTATTATGTCATAATTTTAGTGCCTAAAGGCTTACTTTAGGATTGAATTTTGTTCATTCTTGTAGGTTCCTCACTCTCTACTCCTCCACACATACCTAATTTAGAAGAACATATTGTAGGTGTAAGAATTATTTTTAAACATAATTTTCTTTGTATTAAAATAAGGAGCACAGAAAGAGCAACACGAAATAAAAGATGCAGATTGTAACAGAAGAACTGAAATTATCATTACTTGTAGATGATTATATATATATATATATATATGACTCTAAAAACTATATTAAAAATCTATTAGGAATAAAAGTAAAGTGGCAGCCCACAAAAATTAATACATAAAGATCTGTTGCATCCCTATATGCAAAAAACAAACAAGAGGAAAAAATATTAAGAAAAAAATCTCATTAAAAAGAATAAATGCCTAGGAATAATTTTTTTTTTTTTTATAGAGGCATGTTTTATTTATTTATTTATTTGTTTGTTTGTTTATACATGCACTGGGTACAGTCAGAAGTGCGGGAGGTGAGAGAATTCACCAGAGCCAGAGCGGGGAGCAGAACAGGCAGAAGGACCGAAGTACACTGCTGAGGGGAGCAGCGGGCGGCAGGAGAGGTCTGCGTGCCATGTGGGACCCTCCTCCGGTGGCCGGGGAGCAGCCGGGGATCGAACTGGCGCCGCAGAGGCCGCAGGCAGCTTCGTAACCCAGCGCTCAACCGCTGCGCCACCGGGGAGGCCCTGCCTAGGAATAATTTTAACAAATGTGGTGAGAGATCTATGAGGCCCTGTTTAAAGATATAGAATACAAAGAGAGATGGAAAAATATCTCGTGTTCATGGAGTAGGAGCGTTAATATAGTCCAAATGATCTACTGTTAAAAGCAGTCTACAGATTCAATGCAATCTCTATAAGAATTCTCAAGATATTTTTCAAGACATAGGACAAAAAGTACCAAAATTTATATGGAACTACAGAAGCCTCCAAATAGGTAAAGCATTTTGAGAAAAAAGGAGGAAAAATGGAGGTCTCATGGTACCTGATTTTAAACTATGTTATAGAGCAATAATAACTAAAACAGTATGGTATTGGAATAAAAATAGATACAGTGGAACAGAATCAAGAGCCCAGAAAAAGATCAACACATATATTGACACCTAATTTATGACAAAGGAGACACAACCACACAACTCCACTTCAACAAGTACTGGGAAATCACATGTGGGAGCATGAAACTGGATCTCTTTGTAATGCCATATACAAAAATAAATTCAATGTATGTTAAAGACTTGGATGTGAGACCCAAAAACATAAAACACATAGAAGAAAATATAGGTGATACACTTCATGGCATCCATGATAGAGATGTCTTTGGGGACTCAACCCATTTGCAAGGAAAATGAAAACAAAAATAAACAATTGGGACTACATCAAATTAAAAAGCTTTTGCACAGCAAAATAAAATATAAGCAAATTAAAAAGGCAACCTACCAAATAGGAGAAGATAGATGCACATCACACATCAGTAAGGGATTAATATCTAATGTATATAAATAACTCATCCAATTTTATAACAACAAAAAATAAACAAAAAATGGGCAGATCTAAATAGATTTTTTTTCCCCAAAGAGAATATACAGATGGCTGACAGACATCATTTTTTATTAGAGAAATGCAAAGCAATATGCACAATGAGATTTCATTTCATGCCTGTAAAAATGGTTTACACCAAGATTGCTAACATTAAGTGCTAGTAAGGATATAATAAAAAGAGTAACCTTTATACACTGTTGGTGGGAACGTAAATTGGCATTCCTTTTTGAAAAAAGCAGGACCCTTCCTCAAAAAAACAAAAATAAAACTAGTATGTGATCCAGCAATCCCACGGAGCATCTGAATATTCATCTGAATAAATGAAAGTATCAGCTCAAAGAGTTATATGCAACAAAACATTTATTGCAGCATTATTTATAATAGATTAGCTATGGGAGCAGCCTAAGGTGCCCATCAAGAGATGACTGTAAAATAATAGGTGCATATACACACAATGGAATATTAATCAAGTGTAAGGAAAGATGAAATTTTGCCAGTTTTAGTAAATGGAAGGAACACAAAGGGACTATGTGAAGAACGAGAAAGATAAACAGTGGATGATTTCACCTGTATGTGCAATGTAAGAAAATAAAGCAAATGCATGGAAAACAAAATAAAAATAAACTAATGGACTTTGATAATTGAACTGAGGTTATGAAGACAGTGATGGTTGGAGGGGGGTCTAATGGATGATGAGAGGTATTTTTTTTTAATTTAAGAGTAGAATTTCTGGGTCACAATGCTGGAGTTTTAACTACATCATTCGGTTTTTAAACTATTTTGTGGTAGATTGTTTTTCTATAACTTTATGAGAACATCCAATGGTGTTTTGTGTAGAGGGCCTGGATCCTGCTCTCCTGCCTTTCCTATCTCTCTTGAGTTCACCAGCATTATCTATGGAAATCAGTTTGCAACCCAGGGAGAACAAGAATTCTATTTTTCCAGAAGCTCTGCAGAGTTACTCTGGATATTTAAATATTTGGGTTTGTAATGATTTAGAAATCTTAGTCATGAAACATTTCATTCAATAATGTTTACCACACTTTGCTACTTCAATAAATTCAATGTTTTTTAGTATATTGGGAAATCATAAAAACTCAATAAAGAAATTTCCATGAAGTTACAACCAGAATTAATTTCTGTTATGATTTACACTAAATTCTTTTTAAAATGTGTATATATGTTCGTATAAATTTTTCTCTTTTAATGAAATTGGGATTAAATTCATCTTTTGGTTTTTGACATTTTTTAAAACTTGAAAGATGTATTATATATATTTTCTTAAGTCACTGAACATTTTTCTACAATACACTTCTAAAAAGGTTTCATTGTATTTCATGGTTGGGATGGCTCACAATATATCACATATATCTGACCTATATAGAGAGAAAAACGAATCAGTTTCAACCTTTTCTCACCTGAAGTTATTCTTGTCAAAATTTCTGACATTTACTATAAGCAAAAAATTAAAACAAAAAGTCTTAAGTAGCACAAATTTGGAACCATCTAAATTATAAGAGCATAGAAAATGTATTGTTCGTAGCATTAAGTGCTAGAATTTGTGCTGTTCAATCTATTTAGCAGTTGAGGAATTTTTCCAATGAAGAAATTCCTTTTATAAAATTGCTCTCTGAATCTCTTTAGAGGAAAATACTCATAGTTTACAGAAGAGTGGGGAAAACAGCACAAAATATTTTCTTTCTTTTTTCTTGCTGTAAGAAGGAAAACTAAGTAATTTTCTTCCATTAAAATCTATTTAACGCCTATTTAAAATTTTGTTTTAAAAAGAGATCCCCAGGGCCTCCCCGGTGGCGCAGCGGTTGAGCACTGGGTTGCGAAGCTGCCCACAGCCTCTGCAGCGCCGGTTCGATCCCCGGCTGCTCCCCGGCCACGAGAGGAGGGTCCCACATGGCGCGCAGACCTCTCCTGCCGCCCGCTGCTCCCCTCAGCAGTGTACTTCGGTCCTTCTGCCTGCTCTGCTCCCCGCTCTGGCTCTGGTGAATTCTCTCACCCTCCCGCGCTTCTGACTGTACCCAGTGCTTGTATAAATAAATAAAAATAATAAATCTTTTAAAAAAAAATAAATAAATAAAAAGAGATCCCCAGATTATACTGTATAAATACATAAAATTCATGCATCATCTCTTAATAGCTACTTAAACACAAAATCTCCAAATGGTTTATTTTGGAGCTAGGATTTTCTTCCTTCTTTCAAAATGTTTAAGAAATCTCACATAAATATTAGTTGTGTTGGCTTTTGTTTTGTTTTGTTTACTCAACTCATAGCATACTTTGCACCAACAGCTCCCATTTTATCTTCCTATTAAAGGAAACTGTGGTTATGTGGACTTGGTTCTTGAATGCAAATTTTAGCAGAGTGTTCACTTCACTTAGCAAGAATTGGACTTGATTAATAGTTAACAACAATAACAACATTAAAAATGTATTTGCCTTTTTACATTTGCCTCATCTAATTTTCAGGAACATAATTAAGTTTACATTACAAGAAGAAAATGGTTCAGTTTCTTTGTTAAGAACAACTTTGGAGTCAGACTGACTCGAGTTCAACATCTGGTTTCACTGCATAAAATAGGGACACTAATACCTTCTTGGTGCAAAGTATGCTATGAGTTGAGTGCAATGCTTGGCATCTAGGCAAGGTAATAAAATAAAAGCCAACACAGCAGCAATAGCTAAAATTTATGTGCGATTTCTTAAACATTTTGAAAGGAATGTCTTAAACATTTTTTTAACCTGCATTTAGTGCAAAAAATAGATTGATGTGTCTCAACTTCTATATACACATAAAATTATTAGGCTTGAGTCACTGAATGAAAGATGTATCTTAGGAGAATATTTGGACTGGAAACTGATTCAAAAACATCCTCGCAACACACATACTAATAATTTAGGTCCATTAGCTAGAAGCCCCAGTGGCCACTTTACAAAACCAAAGACTTGTGATGGGAACTGTGGTGCTATTTATGCATTTCAAGTAAGTGTTACATGTGGTAGTATTCTACTTGGCTTAAATTAAATTTGGCTCTTTTTCCTCTTAAAAACATAAGTTCCTTTTGGACAAGGACCAGGGCTAATAATTCGAAGTCTATAAACACTTTCTATTTTGAAGATCATCAATGAAGCTTCTGTGTCATTGGTTATAATGATAAACATGTGAAACCATTTATTCATACAACCCCCCAAAATCTCTTGCTCTACTTAGCTGTTTCCACATACAAGAACACACCCACTAATTACATGAGAAAGGAATGACGTGGTAAGGATAACCCAAAGACCTTATTTACTTTCATGCCTAAGTTGGGACTTACAGGGTAGGTCAGACCTTCTTTGTCAAAATTTTTGTCACTGTTCACATCAACTGATAAATGTTTGGTTGTTTGGAGGAAATTTTTATAGAACCAAAGTATTCTGAAGTAAAGGAATCTGTGTTAGGGTCTCATCTCTTTACTTAGAGGTTAGGTGATGCTTAATACAGGCAGATGCTCAATATAGTTCAAACTATAATTATCCTAAGGATAATTATAAACAATTTAACATAGTATAATGGGTATAACATCTTACCTCCATACTAAAGTATTACAAATTTGTAACTTGTAAAATAAAGTATTAAACACATATTGTGAAAGAAAACACAAAGGGATATGCAAGGGCTATGACACATAACTGATAGAACGTAAGTGGAACCCCGTGAAACTACAATTATCTTTTGCAGTATCACTATGATTGCCCCGAAATCAAATCAACAGCATTAAATTTCATACACATAGTTTATTTTTTCAAATGATTATCTCCTGGGTTATTCTTTAAAATCATTTTTGTTTCTATATTAGTAAATATAGAACAATGTTTCCTTGAAGAACAAAGCCTAACTGGGAAATAACATGGTGCCGTAAGATGAAAATGGGCTAATTTTGTTACAAAAATCAATGGAACTAGAAGGGGTTATACCAAGAAAATAAGTAAGAAGGAGAGAAACAAATATCAAATGATCTCACTCATACATGGAATATGAAAAAAAAACAAAGCAAAGGAAAAAACCTAAACCAAAACAAACCCAAGAAGTCTGACCGTAGAATTCAAGGGGGAGAAGACCCAAGGGACCATGGTGGAGGATTATGGGTGCTATGGTGGGGTGCGGTAACATACATCTGAAGAGGTGAGAACTGATACCTCTAAATCATACAAAGTATTGAAAAGCACATTACCACAATAAAATAATTTAAAAATAAAGAGTGAAATGGGCCAAACAGGAGACAAATGACAACTGTTCGAAGGGACAAAAGTTATATGACTAAATTATGGAGAGCTAGTTGACACAGCACAAACTATAGAGCACAATACCCACCCCGAGGAATAACCACTGGTCACCTCCAGATGTATTTGCCATGAGATGTGTGCCCAGTAATGCCAGATTTTACTTTCTAAGAGAAAGCAGATATTCAGATGTTGTTTTGAAATGTGAAAGTTATAAAATCTTGGATAAAAGTGTTGGAAGCACATATTGTTGTCAAACACTACACGTTTACAAATACTTCCCTGAACTGGGTCCATTCATAAAACTCCAGTTTTTAACCACTGTGCTACAAAATTAGATAGCTCTTATCTTAATCTCACCTCTGTACTAACTTAACTGGCTTTAGCTAAGAAAGCTAACCTTCAGAATTTCATTGTCCTTTCACAAAGTGGGAAGTACAATGCCTACTTCACCAGGTCTGTTGAAAGGATTGCAAAAAGGCACATAGATGAAAACAGCATAACAGAATACATAATAGGTCCTCAAGAATTTAGACCTTTCCCTTTTTTCTAGATAACTTAGAAAAATTAAAGCTTTCTATTTTCTTCTTTTCATACTTGATGACTCAGAGCATGTCAGATAGTCATTCTTCTTATTAAGATGGTTAGGGCCATCCCATTAATGACTGGAATAGTTTTACTTGAATTTTAAAGAATATTTGAAACTGTTGATATCCCTGTTATAAACAATAGAGATGAGTCAGCAGAAAAATTTCAGACTGACTCAGGGAAAGAGTTTCTTTGCAAAACTACTATCTCCTAGAGAAATGCTTTTCCACGGCATTTAAGGACATCAAGAATGTAGTTAGTGAAAGCACCATGCAAAGTGAGAACTGATCAATTCTGCTTAGATTACAGTTGATTATACAGCCAAAGACAGATGTTCTAAAGCAAGAGGATTATATAAAATAAATTTAGGCAAGTTAGTGTTTCAAACTATATAAATATTAGTGAAAATCCAGTAAGCAAATGATCAGTGACCGACTAGAAATATTTAACTTATCTTTCTTACTACCCTCCAGGGATCTTAGCTAAGTCACTTAGGTTGGATTTTAAAAGAGGCAAATAGAGTAAAAGGAGAAAAGCATAAAATCATACATCACAGCTAAAAGGAACTGGACAATATGTGTAGTCAAGCTATTCAAGATGAGAGAATCAGGAATGTTTACATATGCATTTAGAAACTGGACACTCTTAAATCTATAAAGGATAGAAACTGAAGGTCGCAAGGTGATAAAAGAATCAGTTTTCCTTGTTGCAGGCTGATCTTTTCCCTTCTCTTATTTCAGAGTGTAGCACTGCACCCTGAGGAGGCTAAAATGTGGACAATTCAGCTAAGATGAGAGGAAGATGGGTAAAATGTTCCTTCTATATAAAATTGGAGTGGGGGAATGTGTTCCTTGTTATTTCATTTTTTAAAGATTCATTTGAAGGTTTGATTTTAATAAATACTAATGTTTCAGGTATCTGGCTCAAAATATAAATTCTAAATTTTGCAGATGCTTTTATTAAATAAAATGCTTTAAAAATAAAAGTCATAATTCAAATGTTTTCCTTAATATAACAGAAAACCATATATCCTCTAAAACACAAAACCCATTTCATGGCTAACTCCTACTTAAATTTCTCCTAAAGAGATGCAGGAGTGTCTGTGAAGTGGGAGTAATTCTTTCCTCTGGGTCTAGGTCAAGAGAAGAAAGCAGACGGTGGAGAAAAACCAGCAATTCCAAAGAACCCACTTTCATATCTAAACTCTGTAGGAAATTCTTAACAAAGCAAGTTTGGGTTCTATACTATCTTTAAAACACCCGGGCCTCCCCAGTGGCTCAGCAGGTTAAGCGCAGCGCTGTGAAACTGTCCTCAACCTCTGCAGCACGGGTTCTATTCTGTGGGTTCTATTCCCGGCCCTCCAGGGAAAGTCCCACATGGCGCAGCAATCTCTCTTGCATGCCCGCTGCTCCCCTCAGCTGTGTATTTCGGTTGTCTGCCTGTTCTGTTCCACCTTTTGTCTCTGGTGAATCCTCTTACCCTCCTGCACCTCTGGCCTATACCCCAGCTCTTGTATAAAAATAAATCAATCTTTAAAAAAAAAAAATAAAACACCCAAGGTTGGACCTCCCTGGTGGTACAGGGGTTAAGTCTCAGCACTATCAAGCTATCACCAGCCACTGAAGCACAGGTTCAATCCCCGGCCAGGGAGCTACCCACATGGCACAGCAGATCTCTCCTGTCTCTCCCGCTGCTTCCCTCAGCAGTGTATTTCAGTAGATCTGCCTGTTCTGCTCCCCACTCTGCCTCTGGTGAATCTTCTCTACACCCACCTCCCCCCGAACCTCTGGCCTACACCCCAGCTCTTGTATGCATAAATAAATGAAATCAATCTTTAAAAAAATAAAACACTCAAGGCTTTCTCTCTGTCTTGTCAGTGCCAGTTAGGAAAATTAGCATCTTGTGAATACTCATGTAAATTATACAGAGTTGACTTTTATACAAATACTCCAGCTTGCTAATTATTATATAAAAATTATTGTCAATTGTCTTGCTATTCTTTTAGTGATTTATCAGTGGAATGGCAGAAGATCCTAGATTTTACACAATGCTATTCATTTAAAATAGTCTGTATAGCTGTTTTCATCAGTAGTCTTTTATTTAAAAAAAAAAAAAATTTGTTTTGTGAAACAGGCTTAATACTAGGTGTACCTGACCTATGAATGTAGTTTATGGGCATTAAATATGGATCTGTACTAGTTGAGCTCATTTTGGATGGTATATCTCTCTCAAAACTGCTACACACACACACACACACACACACACACACACACGCCAGATAAGGAATGTGGGTGAGAAACATTGGCTCGGTATACATTATTATTGTGGTTATACTGGATAGCATTTTCTAGGGGAATATTTCCAGTTCAGAACAGAAGGCATGATGAAAATATCACCCTCTTTTCTTAAGCACATGCTCACCAGGCTTTTTTTGAGTCATAATGATCTAAGCAACTTTTTTTTCTTGAAAATAATACCATGAATTGTTTTCCGGCCAGAGAATATCAACTAAACTTAGTCAGACTGGTTTTCTATGGTATTTTAATTGCAGTTGGATTCCAAAATTTCAAGTGATGCAGTAAATGATCTTGATTTAGATGCCAAGTCAAGAAAGGAACTGACTTTTTCCTCACACTTTAGTTCCAGTGTATCAGCAGGTTAGGCACCCATACAGATAGCTGTTCCCAAACGTAGACATTTTTCTATATTTGCCTAGTAATCTCCTCCCTTCCAAGTCAGTTATTCATACTTGATTTCAAAATTGACAAAAACAAGATGTTGCCTTAATTTATCTTTTCAGTAGTGTTACTGCCTCCATTTCTATTTTTTAATTTTTGAACATAGATGAAAGGAATGATTGGCTTATGATTAGTGAATTTACTAGAATGAATGTCTAGAATGGCAAAACAGTTATTAGTGTGCATCTTGCAATTCAATGCTAATAATAATAATAAATTACTAATTAATTTGAATAAATTGCAGTGAATCCAAAGGTATTCCCTAAATGGTGTCGCTATTTCTGACTTGTAATTCAGTTTTGAAAGGGAATAAAAGGAACCACAGAAATGTTCCATCTTTCTTACTTATGTCATCTCAAGTGGTAAATAATTTTTAATGACGGCTTTTTAACATTGATGTTAGCTTTAAGAATTTGATTTTCCTTTATCAAAATTCTGAGAATATCAACACATGAATTTTATTTTTACAAGCAAAATGAAAGGATAAGAATTACAGTCTAAAGAACTCCTTATAGAGAGCTCTTCTACAATCTTAGGCCAAACAAAGCTTCAGGGGACCATCTATTAATTTACACATTCACCCAGTATTTATTGAGCACATATGTTGTGAAAAGACATTACTAATTAGTGAACAAAACAGTTTTATTTTCTCTTTTCACAAAGCTTACAATCTAGTGTCGGGTAGGGGAAATCAAGTAAGCAAACAAATAGTTCCATAATTACAACTTTTGATAAATGCTATGGAGGAAACAAACAGGGTGCAGATAGTACTAGAGGAGACATACCTAGGGAAAATTCTGCAAGGAGCTCAAACTTAAAGTATAAGAATCCATCAATTCATTTTTAAAAAGGGAAAATCTCAGATGATTGGGATTTCATTTTAAAATTATATGCATGTTTAAGGAATAGAGTGCAAACATGAGATGCCAAAAATATATTTTGGTTTATTCCAAGAAGTCACACGGGGGCCTCCCTGGTGGCAAAAGGGGTTAAGACGCAACCTATGAAGCTATCCTCAGCAACTGCAGCAGGAGATGGAGCCCCGGCCAGGAAGGTGACATGCAGGAGGAGTTCAAGCCCCAATCCGGCACAGCAGATCTCTCCTGACTTGCCCACTGCTCCCCTAAGCCATGTATTTCAGTCAATCTGCCTGTTCTGTTCCCCACTCTGTCTCTGGTGAATCCTCTCACCCCACACACCTCTGGCATGTACCCCAGTTCTTGTATGCACAAATAATGAAATTTTTAACAAAAAAAGTCATGTGACAATTAATATATGTAGTTTAAAAATGTCCTCTGAAAGGATGTGAGTTGATCACAGAGGTTAAGACTGCAGAATGCCTCTACTATCCTGAGGAAAAACAGCAAGATTCTGAAAGATTTGTTTGTTCTTTAATTGCTGCTGATGCATTTAATTGCTGTTGCTAGCATATGAAACTGATAAAACTCCTAGTGATCAAACAGAGATTTCACTGACTTGGACTAAAAACTCATTCATTATCAGCAGACAAGAGCTGAATGGGGTTAATTTAATACCCATTGTGAGATACAATGGCAGGTCAGGGTAACACATCTCATATTTCTTGAAAATAATGCTTGACTCACAGCTGCTGTAAATCAAGCAGGATCTACCTGTATCATGAGAGGTATTTAAAGGCAAAGTGTAAAGATCTCCAAATGGAGAAACACATCTTGAATTTCAAGAAAACTGCACAGAGATTAATAAAACTAGTACAGATATATTTTACTGACACAGAAAGGTGGCTAAAAAGAAAAGAACAATACAATAATACTTGGAGTCCCATTTACAAAACTGTGTCTGAGTGTGTAATACTAGCAGTAATTATTTCATGATAGTAGGCTGATGGGTAACTTTCATTTGATATATTTCTGTGTTATCGTTTTGTTCTCACAATGAGAATGTATTATTTTAATATAAAAAGACTTTAAGAGGGCCTCCCCGGTGGCACAGCGGTTGAGCACTGGGTTGCCAAGCTGCCCGCAGCCTCTGCAGCGCCGGTTCGATCCCCGGCTGCTCCCCGGCCACCAGAGGAGGGTCCCACATGGCGCGCAGACCTCTCCTGCTGCCCACTGCTCCCCTCAGCAGTGTACTTCTGTCCTTCTGCCTGCTCTGCTCCCCGCTCTGGCTCTGGTGAATTCTCTCACCCTCCAGCGCTTCTGACTGTACCCAGTGCTTGTATAAATAAATAGATAGATAGATAGATAGATAGATAGATAGATAGATAGATAGATAGATAGATAGATAGATAGATAGATTGAATGAATGAATAAAGATTTTTAAAAAATCTAAAATTCAATGGTATTGCTGAATATTGATTTAAAGCAGAATGTATAAGAAAGCAGTCAAATTGAAGTATACTTTGCTAATGATTAATATCATTTTTCACCTTTAAGAACATGTAGGCGGGGAGCTATTGTGGACATATAGATAGGAGTTTTTCAAGGTCCAGTACTTACAGGAAATTTAATTTGGTCTGCAGCACAGGAAAAAAATTATGCTATTCCCAACCTGTACATCATTAAAGATTAAAATACACAGTCATGAAATAAATGCAGGTCCATCCAATAAATGTTTTATTCCCTCCTAGACAAAAGTTCTATGCTTTTCTGAAATAGCAAGAATTCCAGATTTTCTTCAGGATAATTTTTGTATGTACATTTTAATAATTTTTTGGCTGATGTACTCTGTACATATACTTAGGATGTCTGGCAATTCAATAAGGCCAAAGAGCATATCATGGCACCTAAAATATTCAAATAAAATAAGGCACACTTACTGTAGATTCATTATATTTTAAATTTTAAATTGGCAAGTTATTCTGTTAAATTTTCTAACATGGCACATCTAGGCTCATGATATTTGGGATCCAGGCCCAGTTAGACCATTTACCAAACACAAATTTGAACAAGTCCAATCTCTCTCAGACTGTTTCCATTTACTTAAAAATAACTATGATGATACTGGCTTTACTGGCATGATGAAATTGTTGATAATATAAGATGAAAAATAAAGACTGTAAAATGACTTTGAGATCTAGAAAAGATATTAATATAAGGTATAATGATGGTAGCAATTACAGTGATATTGTTTTTGTCATGAATTATTTCACATGTGTATATCTTATATCCCCCAAGGAAATTCTATGTTGCTAGCATATGCAAATTGTGTTAATCATATAAGAGCTCTACAAATAGTTGTTGGTCCTTGATTAATTCATCCTGTTTGCAAACACATTATTACTTGATATAATAGCTGGGGTACATAAACAAAAGAAATTGTAACTGACCTCCAAAGTTAGACTCAAGTATAAATCTGGCTTATTTCCATAAAAAATTATTTTTCAATTATTTATGATGGAACTTCTCTGATAAATTTGGTTCTTTTAAGGCTCTAACCATGGAAAACAAAGGATTCATCTTTTCATGACTCAATGAGAAATGAAGAAAAACATTTTTCACTCTGCAGATATTTTTAAAGTCATCTTGATGGAGATTTGAAGCATGTACATAAAATTGAAGTGTGGTCTGAGGTCACTTAAAGAAGTAAGGAATATCCTATATCACAGTTAGATAATCTGTGTTTTACTTCAATTAAAACAGTGAGATAATCTGTGTTTTACTTCAATTAAAACAAGTTTTAATTTCAAGATAGTGGTTGAGAAAAGGATAGTTAATATAATTTGTTAAAGAATATATTTAAACAATAACTTCCATGTGGACTTATACATGTTTTGTCTTTTCTAACATCAACTTGATGGTTCTTGAATTATTTAGTATCTAGACCCCACTAAATCCCATTTCATCTTTCAAAATTAGCCATACAGAAGGGAATAATTTCAATATGGCTATTAGGCATCATACTTCAGAAAGTTGCTGAGAAAGAACTCTTAGGAGGAGGGCAGTGTTCAGTTTCCCACATCCCGACAGGATAACATATACATTTCTCCAGGCAGATGATCAATCAAATCCTTTAAATATATCCATATTCTGTAATTTAGCAGCCCATTACAAAATGGAGTCTTACTGTTATAGGTTTAGAAGTACCTGATGTTAAAACAACTAAAACATATTCCTACATGGAAGGTTTACTTTAGAAAAAGCCTGAGAAGTTCTTGGGAAGGAATCTAGTCCGTTCCAAATAGGTGGGTGTGTAGGTGATAATTTTGGAGAATTTGATGAAAGAAAAATGTATTGCTTTCTCTGGTTACACAGTTGACTACTGAAATTTGCTATCAGAAAGTTCTATATTTTATATTTCCATTTTCAGACTCCCCAATGAAGTTGAAGCCCATTGACCATAATTTGGGTTACAAAAATAGCACTAAGCAAGGCCCTATTTAAAAATCATCAGCTCTTTGTCTGTTTGTCCCCAAATGAAATAATCTTAGTTTTATGCTTTCTGAAAGAATTCAACTTAGAGTCCTGTAAATATAGTCACTTTTCTATGGCCTCTCAGCAAAGGCCATATAATTGTCTCAAGTTATAGATCAAAAACTAGACTTGTATTCCCATCAGGACCTGAAACATGTTATTGATTGTCAGTTCTAACCCTTGGTCTATAGTGATTTGACTCCATTCCAGCCACACCAACTTCACTTAAAACATCATATCCCAGTGAAAACTCAATACAAAGGAAATAAAGTTCCAAGATAACAGTTTTTATTGCATGAAACAGGTTCAACTTCTATATATCTTAATTTTTTAAAACACTGTAGATATATCTAAAATTTTAACTTTCAGAAGTTAAAAGTTATAATTAAAATATTTAGGATGCAGGTTAGAAAAATCTTCGTATGACACAAAGGCCTAGTATCTCTATCCTTATTCTACTTTATGTTGTCGCTAAAATTAGGCACTTGGTGCCATGACTTTATAGAGTTGTGAGTCTACATAAAATACAACATGCCACGAGCAAATTAAATCCATTCTTCCATTAAGTCGCTGAAGAGCCTTCTCATGTATAAACCAAACAGGACATTAATTCTCAGAGAAATTAAACTATAAAACTGATACAAATATATGTTGAAATTTTAAATAAAGGGAAGCGGGGTGTCAAATCAAATGGGGGGATAGAAAAAAATATTGCTATTTTACATTGTAAAAAATACTTGCAGTGACAGTGATACTATATTGCTAGCGAAGAGATTGATGGATAAAACCGGTCCATATGGTGAGTGTAATATTACTAACACACTTTTACCTGCAAGGATTTTTCTGGCTTTAATTCAATGAAATCCATTATCCTGGGTGGTAATGGAGCCGCGTACCCTACTCATCTAAGGCATCTTTAGTCTCCTGAGCTGCCTTAAAGCTTTGAGATAATAAAAGGTCAAGCAGATCCCAGTAAACATTTTTAAACTACAATATCCTCCACACCCCCCCCACACACACACCCAATTCCAGCTTTAAGCTGTACATTCTAGTACTGAGCTTTGCTCACTCTCTTGTTTGATTTTGTTGTATAAGCAAGCTAATTGGAAATGGCTAGGGTAGTCAGGAACACCTAGATTTTTAAAACAATTCCACTTCCTACTTAATCACCTAAAGAAGTAGACCCATCATACAGCATTTGAGAGAATTGTAAGATGGTGTCTGGATACTGAAGGAATGAAGGAATGAAGAGCAAAGAGCAGAACTATTAGACAAAATGAATGCATTTCACCTTCCAGCTCATCTGTGCTTCCTGAGACACACAGGCACAAACAAGAAAGGGTTTAGGTGGGATTTCAAGAAAACTGAATTGTTTCAACATTCATCTGGCAAGATCCTGTACACAAAATAACACCACAAGCCACCTCCCTTCCATCATTATAAATTCAGGGCTCTCGAAGCATCCCCCACAAATGCAATTAAAATAAAGAAAAGAGGCAGGCTATAAATTCACATCTACAGCTATGATACAGATTAAATGATAGGCATCTGTCCTAATTGGTCACAATGAAACTAAGGGACAATAACAAGAATAAATCTCACATTAATCCAAATGAAGCCAATGAATAATAATACAAACCAGAAGCATAGTTTGAAAAAAATATGTAATTACCTCCAAGCATGCAAGGGCATTTATAAGCCATAAAAATGATTGCAAAGCGCACTCTGCATATAAATATGTTTCAGAAATGCTAAGAAACATGTGTATATATGACATGCATATTCATAGGGAATATGTTTGTACTTCACAATCAAATCTATAAACTAAAAATGAATCTCTGTACCCCTCAAATGATTCTATACATTAGAATATGAAATAGCGTGCTAAATTCTGAAGCCACCTTTTCTTAGCAACGAGAGAAATAAAGCAGAACCACCTTATAATTAGGCCGAGAAGCTTGAGAGGCCAAATGTGTTTTTGAGGAGGCCCAACCCCGTATGTGAGAGCTGCAAATGGACTGATTCCTTTCAAAAACACCCATTTCTTGTTAGCGTTTTCCACCACCATATTCTGTTGCTAACCAGGGTTCAGTGTGCATCTGAGCCAGTGCAAGATAAAATCAGAACACCATTTTTTTTTTTTTTTTTTTTTTTTAACACAAGGGGTTGCCTTCTCTCTTCCTGGCAACCTTCCTCTCTCTCCATCCCCATCTCTGTCTCCACATCTTCCTCTCCTACTCGCAGGAGTCATTGTTCAAGCGCAGGCCACAAATATATACACAGATCATTTACTAGCAAGCTAAACTAAGAAGATAGAACCACTGTCTCTTGCTTACCATGCTGAGACCTGAAGAAGCTGTTGAAAGGAGGGAGAGATGCAAACTGAATCCATTTTTCTGGTGACCGAGTAGGTTGCAGCCTCCGAACCCAACATCAGCAGCGGCTGGGGGGCTTTTTTCCCCTCCCTCTCTGGTTGCCGACGGTGCGTATAGGAACCACCCTTCCAGCCCCACTAGAGTATCAGCATAGAGGCGACAGCAGCAGCAGCATCACCACTTGGCCTCCTCCCTCTCGGAGGATGGGGTGAGCTCAGAAGCAGCCAGGAACTTGCAGCAGACACCTCCTCTGGCTCCTCCTCTCCTGCCCCCTCCCCCACAGCCCCACCCCTGCGGCGGTAGAGGCTGCCTGCCCCGGCAGCTGCTGGTTGTCATGGCAATGACCAATAGTAAGCCACCAGACTGAGGGGGAGGGGAGGTGGGGGAAACGAGCTGCAGGGACTGGAGGGGAGAGAATTTGTGCTGCTGTCCTCTTCGATACCCTGGGTCTCTGCTACCCCAGACTCCAGGTCTTTAAAAATGGGACAAGGATGTAATAAGGACGGGCATGAGAAGACAGTTTAAATTTAATCGAAATCAACACTGAAAGTTACTAAGTAACTTAGCTTTTTTTTTTTTTGTACATATTCTATGGCTTTTCAATAAAATGTAATAAGCTTGCTATCAAAAAAAGTAATAACAAATATGAAGAAAACTATGTCGTGTAATAGGAGGTTATCATTGCTCGGAATATGCTTGTCCTTTAGAGCATCATTTACTCAATGTCCCTCAAGGTTGTTAAAAAGCAGAGAGCAGCTGGGTAATGCAATAGAGGAAGATTCTGTTGGAGTCTTTGGCAATACTTACTGCTGCTTCTCCAGGTGAGCCATTTGGTCTCATTGTGTCTCCAGCTACCCCTCTGAAGTGGACCGAGAGGCATTTCCCCTGCGGAAAAGTTAGAACAGAAATTCCTTAAGTAACCACAGTTCTCAGCAGCACCAGTTGGTGGACAGTTCCAAACCTTTTTAGTGGTTTTTTGACTTATTCCATTTCCTGCAGGAAATTCCAAACCATTTGCATGGACTGGCCTTTTAGAGCTTTTAAGCCCACCGGTAGTCAGTGTGGTGGGTAGGAAAAACAGAAAAACAAAAATGAGCAGTACTGAGATCTAGGTGAGTTCTGTTTCTAACTATAAATTGTAGAGAGAATTAGTACTTATTTTATGCAGTAGTTATAAAATTGAATGAGATAGGCACTAGAAGCACTTGGCGTGCTGTAAGTGTACAATAAATGTTTACTATTACTGCTATCAGAGTAGTACATTGTAGTCACCTCTTCATGCAAGGGATTAAGGGAATGACACAACTATTTCAGGCACAGGAAAACATTTAGGAGAGAAAACAACACATGATCGCTGTAAGGATGTTAGCAAAGACAGGCAGGTCCTGAGAGATTAAAAGTTCTCTACAACGTGACAGCTGAGGATCTTGTAAGTCTTAAAGGCGTTATTAGAGAAATTCCCCCAATTCACAGAGCTAATAAATGGGAGAGCCAAAATTAAAACTCTGACCCTTCTAACGTTTTCTCTTTAACCATTATATTGGGTTGTCGGAAAAGTCATGACCCATTTTTGCTTGAAAACAGAAAAAATACATCATGACTTTTCTGACAACCCAATATTTTTCTTTTTCTCAATTACATTTATTGAGGTAATGCTGGTTTATATCATTGTATTTGTCTTAGAGGTTTTAGGTTCAAACCTCTACAATTTTATGTTTTCATGCCAACCTCACCACCAAAGCCCCCAAAATCCTCTACCATGTTTAACCATTATATTTTTCTACCACTTCTCCACAAAATGGGCACACTATTGGTTCTAAACTCATGGGGTTGTTTACAGGTTCAAATGGAATTAGTACAAATTTCAGAATCAGACAGTCTGGGCTCAATTTCTGGTGCCAGTATTTACTATAGATATGATATGGGACATGTTCATTAACTACCCTGACGTATGTTTCCTCATCTGTGAAATGGAAATAATCACAGAAACTCAAAGTCATTGTGAGAACAGGATACGTCTATAAAGCATTGGTACAATGTCAAGCATGTGGTAAGTGTTCAACAAATGTTAGCTGTGACTATTGGTTACACATTGTTAAGTCATTAATATTAACTCTGAGAGGACTTTTTCCTGACTAGAATAAAGTATGATCTCGACTTTAACAAACTGACTTGAAGGTAATTAGGAGGTCAAGGGAAGTGTTGCAGCTTATCCTTAGTACTTGGTACTGCCTCCTGGTCTACTCCAGCAGGAAGCCTGCATCCTTCTCTGTGTAGCTAGTGGCCCCTGCCCTCCTCCAGAGCCCGGACAACCACACACAATCTGCACACACTTTTATATCTGCAATTCTCATTTTATATATTTAGTTTTTCCTAACACCCTCTCTTGTATTCTTTTTAACCTTTCTACTCTCTCCCTTTTATCCTCGGAAATATCCCTTCTTTTTCTAACATCTGCTAGTTTTTGTATATTTTGCTGTATTGAATCACCTACTATGTAAACTCCCAATATTTGTCTTGATCATTCTGACTTGCTTTACTTCACGTTATTCCTTTGAATTCCTCCCATTTTGTTGTAAATGGAACACTTTGTCTTTCCTTATGGGTGAAATGTATTCTATTGTGTGAATATACCACATCTTCTTTGACTGGGCATTTAAGTGGTTTCTATGTCCTAGGAGAGCATTTTTAATTTGGGGGAGTTGATAATTTCAGGGGTTTTTTTTTTTTTGATAAATGCCCAAGAGTAGGATGGCTGGGTCATATGACATTTCCATTTTTCATTCTTTAAGGTAAATTCAGATCCTTTCCAAAATGATGCACCTGTTTATGAGCCTATCAAAAGTATAACAGGGTTCCTTTTTCTCCGCATCCTCTCCAACACTTGTTGCTGGAGATTTTTTAATATATACTAGTCTTGTGGGTGTGAGAGGATATCTCATTGTGGTTTTACCTTGCATCTCCCTTATTAAAAACAATGAACATTTTTTTTTCATATATCTATTGGCCTTCTGAATACTCTCTTTGGTGAATTTTTCAGATCTGCCCATTTATTAATTGGGTTTTTGTTTTTCACTGTTAAATTATATATGTTTCTTTATATATCTTATATACTAACTCTTGTTGGTTGTGTATCATTCAAATATTTTCTCCCTTTTAATGGGATCTTTTTAATCTACTTTTATTTTCTCTTGCTGTGTAAAAGTTCTTCAACTTGCAGTAATCCCAGTGGGTTTCTTAACCTTTTATTTCCCCTGTCATAGCAGTATCCAAAAACACCTTTATAATTGATGCTATAAAATATAACACTATTATTTTGTTCTCTATATTTTATGTTGCAGGTCTTAAGTCTAAGTATTTCATCCATTTTGAACTTATTTTTGTGCATGGAATTAGGAAGTGATTCAACTTCATTCTTTTATATGTGGCCATCCAGTTTTCCCAGCACCATTCAATAGTTGTGGCTTCTTCATCAGGAATTGAGTATTGATATATGCACGGGTTAATGTCTGGGTGTTTGATTCTGTTTCATTCATCCAGATATCTATTTTTTATGCCAATACCATATTGTTTTAAATTACTGCTGCTTTAGAGTATAGTTTAAAATCATTTCTCTCCTTTTATCTCAGTATTTCTTTGCTATTCAAGCCTGGTTTTGGTTCCACAAAAATTTTAATAATTTTTGTACAATCTAAAGAATAATATTTGTATTTTGATGGGAATTAAGTCAAGTTTATGTATTGCTTTTGGTAGAATAGTTATTTTGACTATATTGATTCTCCTCATCCATGAGGATGGAATGTCTTTGCATTTCCTTATGTCATTAACTAAGTCCTTTAATAGCATAGCAATATCATTATAAAGTCCTTCACATCCTTGGCTAGGTTAACATCAGGGTATTTGATTCTTCTGGATTATGAATGGAATTACTTTCTGTTCCTTCTTATTCTTTGTTGGTAAAAATGCAGCAGATTTTTGTATGTTGTTTTGAAACCTGCTGCTTTTCTCAATTTGTTATTTCTAATAGCTTTTTGATGGAATCTTGAGGGTTCTCTCTATATAATATCATGTCATCTGGAAATTAGTGATAGTTTCATTTCTTCTTTTCTAATCTAAATTCCTCTTATTTCTTGCCATCTAATTTCTCTAGCTAAAACCTCTAAAATGAATTAAACAGAATAATGACAATGAGTATCATTGACTTGTTCCTGATGTTAAAGGGAAGGCCTTCAGTTTTTCACTAGTAAGTATTATATTGACTGCAGATTTGTAATATATAGTTTTTATTATGTTGAGTAGGTTCCTTCTATTCTTATCTTGTTTAGAATTTTTATCATAAATGGGTGTGGAATCATCATATATTTTCCTGAATTATGTATATTTTTATCTTTATTTTTGTTGGCATATTTATTATATTGATTGATATATGTACATGAATCTATTCTTGCATATACCTGGGGTAAATCCCACTAGATCATGATTATATAATCCTTGTAATATATTGTTGAATATGATTTATTAGTATTTTTGTTGAAGATTTTTGCATCAATTCATCAGGCATCAATTCATCACCTGTTGTGTTGTCTTTATCTGGTTTTGGTATGGCAATGGTATAAAATGTATTAGGGACCATTCCCTCTTTTCAATTTTTTAAAAATAATTTGAGCAAGATGGACATAAATTCTTCTTTAAAGGTTGGTAGAATTCATTGTAAAGTTATCAGGCTGTGGCCTTTTGTTTTAGTGGAGATTTTTGATAGCTATTTCAATTTCCATGATTGCAATCAGTTTATTGAACTATTCTATTTCTTCCAAGTTTAGTCTTTTAAACTATATTGTTCCAGGAGCTTATCAATTTCCTTAAGGTTACTGAATTTATTGACACATAATTGTTCATCAATCTTTTATGATCCTTTGCATGTTTATGCAATCTATGGTCACTTCTCCTCTTTCATTTTTAATTCTGTTTATTAACATTTTCTCTCTTACTTTGTTAACCTAGCTAGAGATTTTGTTTATCTTCTCAAAGTACTCACTCTTGATCTTTTGTAAGGTCCTTTCTATTACTGTTTCATTTATTTTCACTCAATTTTTTTTTTTTAGGTGAGTTAGAAATGAAGCTTTATTGTAACTGATAGTGACAGGGTTTGGATGTTGGGCTTTGGTGAGTAGGATTCTTGAGTCCCTCGGATAAATGATTTTAGTAGTATCCCTTTTTTGGCAGCACACAGCAAGTTTATTAAGGAAAAGGGGGAAAAAAGAGATGTGTGCATAAACACACGTGGGGGAAAATCTGTATTTTAAAAGGGCAGATTTATTTAGGACAAAGAGACGCCTGCATAGATGCAGATGAAAAGTATTGGGGCAAGACCTGAATACTCTATTTTTTCTCTTTTTACTTACTTCTAGATTGTCTCCCAGTCTTTAAGTCTGTTTTCATTTTTGCTGGTAAGATGGGTGTCCTGTACACAGCAAAAGATGGACTTTGTTTGAAATCCACTCAGCCACTCTATATCTTTTAACTGGCAGGTTCAAGTCATTTATATTTAAGGTAATTATTGAGACATTATTGTCATTTTAAATTAAAAAAATAGCTTTGCATTTTTTTTATTTTTTGACATCTTCCTTTTATGTTTTGTTTAGGCTCCATTTCCAATGTCTTATGTGTTACTTCTGCTGATTTTTGTTTGAGAGTGTCTCTGAGGTTAGTATATGATGGACTATGATAGACTATATTGTGGTCTATTGGATGGTCTGATAGCATTGTTACTCTCTTCTTCCTCCACACTGTGTAACTTAGGTGTCTGTTACCTTTAAGTTTGTCATTTTGTTGCTTTTTATAATAGCCCCTTTAGTGCTTCTTTCATGTCTATCTTAGTAGTGATAATTTTTAATTTTTGCTTTTCAGAGAAGCTCTTTATACCTTTTTCTTAAATGACAATATTGCAGAGTAAAAGAATCTAGGCTGGAAATCATTTGCTCTGAGTACCCTAAATATCTCCTGCCATTCCCTTCTTGAGAGGGAATACTTCATCTTTAGTAAGCAGAGCTGAATTGGCTGTGGTGAATAATTCTATTTTTCATTCCAGTCATCAACACAAGCATAATTACTCAGGGGGTGTAAAAAGTGTTTGATGTTCCCTATTTGAATAATTTTCCATTTTTACCATTCAAATATTATTCTACTATTTTTGAAATATCTGTGCAACATTATTAGTATTTATTTTTCTTTAGATATTTACTTTAGTTATATAGTATTTACTTTTATTCCTTAATTTATCATTTATTTATATATTTTTACATTTAAAAAAAACAGGCTTATTAGGAAAAGGAGAAAGAAAAAGAGAGGCACCTGCATAGTCACAGGTGGGCAGGAGAGCTGCCCATTTATTTACTTTAAAAATGAAATTTGTCTCTGGCTGCAGCAGAATATAACAGGCAAAGTAAAGAAAGTATCCACAAAGAAAGGAACTTAAAAATTATACATCTTTTTTAGTAAAGGAGGAGCTCAATTTTATTTGTAATAAATTTTAAAGAAAATGTAAACACTTTATTCTTTTTCTCCATTTCTATCTTCTCTGTTAACATGCTCTATTTTTCCACAGTATTGTTCATCTTCTAATATAATATGTTATTTATTTCTGCCTTTAAAATTTTTGTTATCCATTTCTCCCCCATGATTATGTAAGCTATGAAAGGTCAGGGGGTTTTGTTTATTTGTCCAATTATTTGTGAACGATGTCCAACCTATAATAGGTGCTCAGTAAACATCTGTTGAATAAATCAGCAAATAAATAAAATACCAGTAACTACTGCATTGAATCATAGCTATACATGTTACTGGTACATAAATTCTCCATTCTATTTTTGACATTTCTCAAAATTAAAAAGAAAATTAAAATTGTCACATCATATATGCATATCTGCATAATGTCTAATATGTTTTTTAAAAATACATAGGAATTAAAATGAAAATGTTCATCAATGCATATTCAAAGTCATCTAGCCTATTACCAGTGCCGTGCATGGTGTTTCTGGGAAATTCTATTTGTTCTTAGAGCTTCTCTTCCAGTAGTACAAATAGTGATTAGACTACTATTAGGGGCCCTCTCCTGGGGCCCATTCAATACTGATTTCTGAATTCTATGAGATATCTGAAAAAGTACAGGGTGTAGGTCTTGGCTTCAAAAGTCACATTAAATTTTCAGGAGAAACCACTGCATAATGGGAGGAAGCTGCAAAGTGTGGGTTCTGGAGACAAATTGCCTGGATTGAATCCATGTTTCACCTTTTGTTTTCTAAGTGACCTTGGGCAACTTGCTTAATTTCTCTGAGCCTCAGTTTCTTTACTGTGTCATATAATAGGAATATTTACCCAACTGGCTTGTTTTGAAGATCAAAGTTCATGTGTGCCAAGAGTTAACAAGTATCTGACTTGCAATAAATGATAAATAAATTAATACTATCAATATAATTTTTTAGAAGATTTTATTTATTTATACAAGCACTGGGGTACAGGTCAGAGGCATGGGAGGGTGAGAGAATTCACCAGAGACAGAGCGGGGAGCAGAATTGGCAGACGGACCAAAGACACTGCTGAGGGGAGCAGTGGATGAGACAGGAGAGGTCCGCCCTGCCATGTGGGAATCTCCCTGGCAGGCCAGGAATTGAACCCGTGCTGCAGAGCACTGCGCTCAACCCGCTGTGCCACCGGGGAGGCCCTCAGTATAATTTTTAATAACTGTGGTTATGCATAGCACATTTTTCTGGATATTTCAAAAACACTCATATCACTCAAGGTTATCCTAAGAACTTGCTGTTATGACTGCAGACTAGCTGTGAGTGGACCACAGAAATTCTGGAAATGTCTATCTGAGAGAAAGCCAATATTCTGATATCCCCCAAAATGGGGGCAAAAAAGGAGATGTTCAGAAATGACTTGTTTATTCTTTGTCTATTCTATACAAGATTATTAGCATATTATATATATATGTGTGTGTGAATACATATAAATGTATGCACAAACACACATACACTTGCCCCAAAGAGTGTAAATGTAAGTCACAGAACTTAAATATAAGTCACTAAGAGTAAGTTTTTTTTTAAAGATTTATTTATACAAGAACTGGGGTACAGGCCAGAGGTGCGGGATGGTGAGAGAATTCACTATAGACAGAGCAGGGAGCAGAACAGGCAGATGGAACGAAAACACTGGGTGAGACAGGAGAGGTCTGCCGTGCCATGTGGGAATCTCCTTGGCCAGCCCGGAATTGAACCCGTGCTGCAGAGGTTGTGGACAGCTTCACAGCACTGCGCTCAACCCACTGTGCCACTGGGGAGGACCCACTAAAAATAACTTCTTAGTGAACTCACTAAGAGCAAGAATACCCTTCTGACCTCACTGCTCGCCATTTATTGATAGTGTCAATAGGCAAGATACTATAAAAAATCACCCATGAACTCTATACTCCTATGGTCAACCATGTTTATGGAAGACTCCCTGCATAGCAGGTGGACAATTCTACCTTTGCTCAGCCTGTTCCCTCTAAAAGTTCCTGCTCTGCCCCAATTCTACAACCTTGAAGATTTACCCATCACTTCTCCGGGAATCCTCACCGACACCAGGATTAGCATTAAAAATGATGTTTCTAGGGCCTCCCTGGTGGTGCAGTGGTTGAGCGCTGGGTTGCAAAACTGCCCACAGCCTCTGCAGCACCAGTTCGATCCCCGGCTACTCCCCAGCCACTGGAGGAGGGTCCTGCATGGCGCGCAGACCTCTCCTGCCGCCCGCTGCTCCCCTCAGCAGTGTACTTCGGTCCTTCTGCCTGCTCTGCTCCCCGCTCTGGCTCTGGTGAATTCTCTCACCCTCCCGCGCTTCTGACTGTACCCAGTGCATGTATAAATAAATAAATAAATCTTAAAAAAAAAAAGAAAGCGAAAACTCAGACCTTTAAAAAAAAAAAGTTTCTATTGTTCACTGTCATATCCATATTACCACATGATGTTGAATGATAAATATCTTTTTGCCTATCTTTCATATTTGATGGTAAGTAACTTGAGGTCATGGACACTGTTCCTTCATTCATTTATTGATACCTTAATGTAACAAGTATTTATTGCTATCTGCTGTTGTGTTCTGACTAGGTACCAGGAACATAGCTGTGAATAAGAGAACCTGAGCATTCTCTTCACACAACTTATAGTTGTAAGGGAAAGAGAGACTACATAATTACTTACATGCTGTTGAAGACTACAAGAGACAACTATAGGAAGTTCTGTTTGCATGTAAAGGAAGAGAATAACCTTGTTTGGGGGCCAAGGGAAAATATTACTGGAGGATTGTGTAGTGGAGTGGGGACAAGTGACTTGTGACAAAGAGAAGCAATGTACAATTTTGTTTATTTTTTTTTAAGATTTATTTATTTATTTATACAAGCACTGGGTACAGTCAGAAGCGTGGGAGGGTGAGAGAATTCACCAGAGCCAGAGCGGGGAACAGAGCAGGCAGAAGGACCGAGGTACACTGCTGAGGGGAGCAGCGAGCAGCAGGAGAGGTCTGCGTGCCATGTGGGACCCTCGTCCGGTGACCGGGGATCAAACTGGCACTGCAGAGGCTGTGGGCAGCTTCGCAACCCAGCACTCAACCGCTGTGCCACCGGGGAGGCCCCCAATTTTGTTTAATGCTAGTACTTAGCTCAGTACCTGTGCACATTATATGCCACTTACATGTTTGCTAAAAGAATCTGCCTCCTGGGGCCTCCCTGGTGGCGCAAGGGGTTGAGCAATGCACTATGAAGCGATCCGCAGCCTATGCAGCATGAGTTCGATACCCGACCGGCCAGGGAACAACCCACATGGCACAGCAGACCTCTCCTGCCTTGCCTGCTGCTCCCCTCAGCAGTGTATTTCAGTAGATCTGCCTGTTCTACTCTCCACTCTGTCTCTGGTGAATCCTCTCACCCCCCCGCATCTCTGGCCTGTACCCCAGCTCTTATATGCATAAATAAATAAATCTTTAAAAAAAAAAAAAAGAATCTGCCTCCTTCGCCCACTTAACACACATAAATACAGAACTTCTTTACTCCATTTTTTCCTTCTGTTAATTTATTTGAAGAATTAGTTTGTCAATAGTTAAGGAGCTGACAGGCTATGTGGGAAGAAAAAGCATGGCAGAATGCAAAAGATTAATTGTTCTTATAGTAGAAAAAGAGGTGTAATGCTAACAGTGTATGCCATTCACTGCAGATTTATTAAGTAAGATTTACATGATAATACAAACCTTTGCTCTGATGTTGAAATGACAAACAGTTTTGCCCTTTTAGGCCTTAGGCAGTTGTATATTACTGGATGGTAGACAACACAATGGCTTAGGTTACCACAAATCAGGGACACCAAAGAAATAAGGAAAGTTCCATTCTGTGACCTTTTCCAAAATTTTGCTTTCAAAATCTACAAATATGATAGTTCAATTTCAGTACAAGTACAAATGATGTCTATGGTGGACATCATAATTTGTATAGTGCTAAGGAATCCAAAGTGTCTTATTACATACAACACTAGGAGTAAAAAACACAAGTCAGGCAGCATGATAACACATAAATCAAACTGTGGACATAGTTCCTGTCCTGATGGAGCTTAGTGTCCAAACAAGAAAACAAGCGCTAAAATAATAGTGAAATTTCACATGTGCTACAAAGAAATGAATGGCTGAGAAGAAAAGGAAGGGCTGTGGATGACTCACTGTGTGATGACAGTTAAACTGAAAAATGAAATATGGATTGTATGTAAGTCTTTTAATCATTAAGAAGAGAGAGTTCTGAGGAGAGAAAATGTAAGGAATTAAAAATATTTTTGAAAATCAGTAGAGTTGGATGTAGTAAGCATGAGAGAATGTGGCATGAGAGGAAGCTGGAAAGGCGGGCAGGAAGCAAATTATGCAGTACCTTGTAGTCTACTGTAAGGGTACTGGAGCTGTTTTTGTAAATGTAATAAGAGACCATTGAAGAGTTTAAATTTAATTTAAATAAGGTAGATGCAGTTAGGATGCTGGAGTCATCTAAGACAGAGATGACAATGGTTCGAGGATGGTAGCAGTACCTATGGAGAAAATTGGACTGTTTCAAATGGAAACCTTTAGGGATAACAATGTAAGGCATCACTGATGGACTGGATGCTGGGGCTGAAGGGACTCTGCTTTCTCCCTCCCTGGTCCTAGCACTCTTGAGAACTAGGCACTAATAAGCAATCATTTTGAGCAAATAACCATCATTGAACTTATGCAACTTCAGTGGAAGCAACTGGTTGACAAAGAGTAGATGAAGCCTGGAAGAACACTGTGATTTTGATTCAGAAAATTCCAAGCTCTGTTAAATGGATTGCCAACAAGTACTCTGGGTCTCCAATGATCCCAAACTGTATTCTTTTTCACAATTAGTTTGAGTTCCTCCTGGGATATAGTCTTGATTCTGTCAACTTCTAACCATGAGATCTTGTAACCTTATCTTCTCTTAGTCTCACTGTACTTATCTATGAAGCCAGGGTAAAAGTTGCTTTTGCCTACTAAATGGAGATTTAAATGAATTACGTTGGAAAACCTTAGGACATATCTGGCATGTAGAAGATTCTCTGAATTCCAGCTGTTTTACTGTATTATTGTTTCCCCCTATCTGAAACTTTCTTACAAAATTCTTGAAAGCCCTACCTAATCTTTTCCTTCCAGTCCCCTAATTTTGTATATTTTCCTTAATATTTCCCCCCTCAAGACCTCCACATTATCCCTTTGATCCCTCAACTGGCTTAGTATTTCTTTTTTTTTTTTTAAAGATTTATTTATTTTTATACAAGAGCTGGGGTACAGGCCAGAGGCATAGGAGGGTGAGAAGATTCACCAGAGACAGAGCTGGGAGCAGAACAGGCAGACTACCGAAATACGCTGCTGAGGAGAGCAGCGGGTGGGCAGGAGAGGTCTGCCACGCCATGTGGGAATCTCCCTGGCTGGTCAGGAATAGAACCTACGCTGCAGAGGCTGCAGACAGGTTCATAGCACTGTGCTCAACCCACTGCAACACCAGGGAGGTCCAGTATTTAATTTCTTGACAGATATGCTAGTGTAGAGGGGCTGAAAGGAGAAAAGGGTTGTCTAACAGTGGAGCTGACAGAGTTCATGGTCTATGTCAAAAATTTATGAGCCAACTTTCTTTAAATATTTACATCCTATATTTACATTTTATTACTATTCGATTTGTTTCTTAGAGTTGATCTGAAGTGTGAAATTGGAAGCCTGGAGCTTGCTAACATTTCCATGTTAGGGAAATGCATAATGAAGGAATTTGAATTTTATGGGATTTCCCCCCTCCCAACAATGTCTTCCTCTGGGGCACTCTTGCTTAATATATGTCCCTATCTCTAGCTACTACTACAAGCTGAGGGGCCTTTGCTGAGGAGCTGCAGACTACCACGCTGGAACAACTGGATTTGATTCTGAATTGGGATGATGGAAGGAAGACAGAGTCAAACCCTGAGTAAACTAAGCTAGTGGTTGATCTTCTGTAGGTCATAATAGCTGGCCTTTGCATCACTTGAGTCAACAGATGAAATGAATATAAGTTGCTTCTCTTGTTCCTGGGAGAGACCTCACACAGTTAAGGGTAAAGGCATAGTGGTCTGACAACTGAAGTCAAAGAAAGGGAATTTCATGTCATGTTTTCATCTCTCACAATATTCTTCCATTTTACAACTACATGTATGGCAGAGGAATAAATAACTAAAAATAAGAGAACAAATAGGACAAAGGACAAAAACAATGTGGCACTGGGCCTTGAATGGGTCTTGGCCCAGTAATAGTGAGGGGGGCTGCATTCTATATGGAAACCAGAAGCCCTATCCCGGTCAACATTTTCATGCACTAGGGTTTCTGACAACTCTTCTTTTTTTTTTTTTTTAAATAATAAATTTTATTTTTATATTCCCCCATACAATTGCAAACGCCCCATTCTGACCCCAATCCCTCCCCTCCCGCACCCCACCCCCCAAAAAGTGTCTCTGGTTCATAGTTTTTTGTTGATTTTGATTTTCACTTTCTTATAGTTATTCATTTTCCTGGTCCCTTATTTAAGTTTTCTAGATTCCTGGTATGAGTGAGACCATCTGGTATTTTTCTTTTTCTTTTTGGCTTATTTCGCTGAGCATGATCCCTTCCAACGCCATCCATGTTGCTGAAAATTGCATGTGTTTATCTTTTTTGAATGCTGAGTAATATTCCATGGTGTATATGTACCACATCTTCTTGATCCAGTCATCTATTTTTGGGCATTTGGGCTGTTTCCAAAGCTTAACTATTGTAAATAGTGCTGCTATAAACATAGGGGTGCAGGTGTTCTTTGGAATTGATGTTTCTGTGTCCTTTGGGTAAATACCTAGGAGTGGAATTGCTGGATCATATGGAAGCTCTATGTTTAGTAGGTCCAGAAATCTCCACACAGCTCTCCACAGTGGTTGGACCAGTTTGCACTCCCACCAACAGTGCAGAAGAGTTCCTTTTTCTCCACACCCTCGCCAACATTTGTTGTTGCTAGTTTTTTTAATATGTGCCATTCTCACTGGTGTGAGATGGTATCTCATGGTAGTTTTGATTTGCATTTCCCTGATGACAAGTGATGTTGAACATTTTTTCATATGTCTGTTGGCCATTTGCATTTCCTCTTCAGAGAAGTTTCTTTTTAGCTCTTCTGCCCATTTTTTGACAGGATTATTTTCTTTGTTGTTGCTGAGTCTCATCAGCTCTTTGCAGATTTTTGTGATCAGTCCTTTATCATTAGTGTTGGGTGTAAAAATGTTCTCCCAGTTGGTGGGGTTTCTCTTTGTTTTTGTTATTGTCTCTTTTGCTGTGCAAAAGCTCTTTAATTTGATGTAGTCCCAGCTGTTTATCTTTGCCTTCACTATCACTGCTTTGGGTGATGTGTCTGTAAAGATGTCTTTGATGTGCAAATCCAGTAGTGTTTCGCCTATATTTCCTTCTATGTATTTTATGGTTTCAGGTCTTTTGTCTAGTTCTTTAATCCATTTTGAGTTGATTTTCGTGTATGGTGTGAGGTAGTGGTCAAGCTTCATTCTTTTGCATGTAGCGACCCAGTTTTCCCAGCACCATTTATTGAACAAACTTTCTTTGCTCCAATGCATAGTCTTTGCTCCTTTGTCAAAGATTAGTTGACCATAAATCTGTGGGTTTATTTCTGGATTTTCTATTCGATTCCATTGGTCTGTATGTCTGTTCTTGTTCCAATACCATGCAGTTTTGATGATTATGGCTTTGTAGTATAGTTTGAAGTCTGGTAGTGTGATGCCTCCATTCCCTTCTTTCTTTTTCAGGAGAGCTTTGGCAATTCGGGGTTTTTTGTGATTCCATATGAATTTCATCAATAATTGTTCTATTTCTTTGAAGAATGACATTGAAATTTTGATTGGAATAGCATTGAATCTGTATATTGCTTTTGGTAGGATGGCCATTTTAATAATGTTTATTCTTCCAATCCATGAGCAGAGGATGTCTTTCCATTTCTTTGTGTCTTCTTCTATTTCTTTTAACAGTGTTTTATAGTTTTCTTTGTATAGGTCCTTTACCTCTTTTGTTAGATTTATTCCCAAATATTTGATTTTTTTTGTTTCGATAATAAAAGGGATGGTTTTTTTGATTTCTTCTTCTTCAGATTTATTGTTTGTGTATAGGAAGGCTACTGACTTTTGAGCGTTGATTTTGTATCCTGCCACTTTACTGAACTGATTGATGAGTTGAATTAGTTTTTCTGTGGACTTTTTGGGGTTCTCTATGTATATTATCATATCATCTGCAAATAGTGATAGTTTGACTTCTTCTTTTCCTATTTGGATTCCTTGGATGTCTTTCTCTTGTCTTATTGCTCTGGCTAGGACTTCCAGTATTATATTGAAAAGCAGTGGTGAGAGTGGACATCCTTGTCTTGTTCCAGATCTTAATGGAATTGCTTTCAGCTTTTCACCATTGAGAATGATACTGGCTGTTGGCTTGTCATAGATGGCCTTTATGATGTTGAGGTATGTTCCTTGTATCCCAAGAATTTCAAGGGCTTTTATCATGAATGGGTGTTGCACTTTGTCGAAAGCTTTCTCAGCATCTATTGATATTATCATATGGTTTTTATATTTCTTTTTATTGATGTGTTGGATAACGTGGATTGATTTTCGGATGTTAAACCATCCTTGTGTCCCTGGAATGAATCCAACTTGGTCGTGGTGAATTATCTTATGGATACATTGTTGGATTCTGATAGCTAAAATTTTATTGAGGATTTCTGCATCAGTGTTCATTAGGGAGATTGGCCTGTAGTTTTACTTTTTTGTGTTGTCCTTGTTCGGTTTTGGTATTAGTGTAATGTTGGCTTCATAGAACTTGTTTGGTATTGTCCCTTCCTTCTCAATTTTTTGGAAGAGTTTGTGAAGGATAGGCACTAATTCGTCTCTGAATGTTTGGTAGAATTCATTTGTAAATCCATCAGGTCCTGGGCTTTTGTTTTTGGGGAGGTTTTTGATTACCATTTCAATTTTGCTGCTTGTAATTGGTCTTTTTAGGTGTTCTATTTCTTCTTTATCTAGCTTTGGGTGATTGTAGAGTTGTAGGAATTTGTCCATCTCCTCTAGATTGTTGAACTTGTTTCCATATAACTATTCATAGTAGTTACTGATTATTC
Source organism: Talpa occidentalis (assembly GCF_014898055.3). Classification (NCBI taxonomy): domain Eukaryota; kingdom Metazoa; phylum Chordata; class Mammalia; order Eulipotyphla; family Talpidae; genus Talpa; species Talpa occidentalis. The sequence continues at coordinate 60,990,774 of NW_023601322.1, read as the reverse complement.
TTTTGATTTCTGCTGTGTCCATTGTGATTTCTCCTCTTTCATTTATGATCCTGTTTATTTGTGCTTTCTCCCTTTTTTCCTTTCCTCATGATTCTAACCATGAGGAAAGGATCTTTTCAGTCACATCTCAACAGGACCACTTCTTTAACAACGATCTAAACTATGGGGCAGCCATGATATAACCTATATTTTATGCTATTAAATAATCTGGGATAGGTTTTACAATATACTTTGGTGAACAAATTTTCTGTGGGAGAAGAAGGTAAAAGCTTCATGCTAACTCTTTTATCCTATTTCTTCTTTCAGTCGCTTTTGATTCTGGTAAAAATTTTTAGTGTTGAGGGCAGGTCAAAGAGGAGTAACCCTGTGCAAAAGACAAAGAAAAAAAGGAAGAAGAAAAGAGTCCTTTGTTTTATGGCATATATTCATCTTTCCAATATTTCTTTCTAACTTAAATTACCATTTCAGCAAGATTTTATGTGTAGCCTTTAAAGCCAAAAAGGAGGATTATTTTTCACTGAGTAATCCATCACAGTAAGACTCCAGGATTAGCAGGTATCTTAATAATTCAGAGTCAGTATCACTAGCCTTTGTGTCTCCTGTAATTTGTATTCTAATTTGTGTTGACCCTTCATTGTTATTCCACATACAAGGGGACAGGTAGACAGAGTTTATAGGGAAGATCTGGCCTGAGTTTTATGGGGAGCTGCAGGCAGAACTTCAGTGCTTTCCTGAGCAGAGTTCTTCACAGACATCTAAACCATCCTGTGCCTCCAGGCTGGGATGCCACATACACTTATAAATGGCATGGTGAGCACTGCCCCTTCCCGAATCTGTGTGAGTCTGACCTGCATGACTAGAACAGACTACTGGGAACATTTTTATAAAATCAGATTATTATGAGAGCAGTGTCCATTGATGAGGTCATAGAGACACTCTCGTAGATTGCTTGCGTGAATGCAAATTGGAAGTGTTATGGGTGAGAGAGAGAGTATACTTCCGTGTATGTGCTAGCTCTAGCTGCCACAACGGCAGCACCAACAGTTAGATGGTGAATTCTAAATACCACACTTAACTAAAAGAAATCAGTGCTCTTTGGAGAAATGAGACAGTGTATTTGCACTGAGACAGTAAATACAAGCCTGGAACATTTTTCCATGCCAGAAAGTGAAATACTCCTCAGAGGATGATGGGGAAACTTCAAAGAAGCCAGCTTGATAGGATTCCCACTAGCAAAATTTGGGAAAGTTTGAGCATTGAAATGAATAATGGTAGTAATGGAATGTAATTCAGAGAATAAGATTAGAATCCATGAATCTATCTTTTAGAAAGAAATAATTAAGATAGACTAAATAGGGGAAAAGGGCAAGTTCTTTCTTACAATAGAATGCCAGTTAAAAACTACAAAAGGAATGATCCATCCTTTGACAAATCATCATTTACCAAATATCATAATAGTATTTTTAGATACAAATCATTAGTAAAAGCTAAGTATAATGAGTTGAACTTTGAAGAGGAAGAGGATATTTACAGAGACTCAAGATATCGCCTCAAAAGGTTCCTATTAATTGCAAAGGGGAAAATAGTGACTTTACAGTGATGAAGGTAAGGCTCTTTGACATCTCTTTAATCAAGTGATTAAAGTTAACAGCACCAAGTGTAAGACAAACAGAAATCCCACAAATTCCCTAAGAGAATGCACTGGAAAGAACATTATCACTTCTGAAGTATTTCTCTATGACAATGACATTGCACTCTTGGCCTTTCCCTCCTTTTCTCTGGGTCCTAATATTCTAGCTTACATTTATATAAATCCTATTTCCTTCACCTAGTGAAATATTTACATTTGACTCTGTGCCCCAAGTTTAATTTCTATTTCTCCCAAGAATTTCTACCAGTTTTCCTAATTGTGCTGTGGGTATTCTATCTATGCTGAAATCCAGAATGCTTAAATGATAGATCTCTTTAGAGGAATCTATCATACTCTCCTCTGGAGAGTGGGCTAATAATAAATATGGAAATGCATAAAAGCTTTATATGTTGACTTTATCTTGCTTAAATCCGCCAAGATTTGTGGCACCATCAGGAGATACCATGTTTCTTTGCCTTTCAAGGTTCTGGAATAAACAGGGCCCTACAGATCAATGAAAAGTCCCTTCTCCTTCAGAATTTCTTTCTAAATGGTTGAATAAAGACATTCATATTCAGTTTAGAGCAAATGAGTAAAGCAGGAGCTAGAACAGCTATGAAATATAATTGTCTGTGTCACTCCCGAGGTCCTACTCCCTGATTCTCATATGACAAGAGAGCTCGGCTGAGTTTTTGAATGACTGGGGTATTATCACAGCCCTGTGCCTGGTCCAGCAACAATTTTCATTATTGACCAATTTTATGATGTAATTATTCTTGAAAGAAGTACAGTTCAAATATCATATTTAGCCTACCTTTATAAGGGTGTTTCAAGATAGTCAAATTCTTTTCTTCATTGAAGGATTTTTATGATTAATACAGTTCTTTTAACAGTTACAAGTATACTCAGTTTTTTATTTCATCTCATTTCTTTTTGATGAAATGTTTTTCATAATTTATTGTCTGAATGGTGTTCATAACATTTGTTATTCTTTTAATGCCTGTAGTGTCTACAGTGATATTACCTTTTCCATTCCTGATTGGCAATTTGTGTTCCCTATTATTATTCTTTTCATTAGTGTTCCAGGCGGTTATCAATGTGATTAACATTTTCAAAGAACAATTTTTCAGCTTTACCAGTTGTCTTTATTGTTTATTTTTATTTTACTGACATCTGCTCTTATCTTTATTATTTTGTACCTTACATTTACTTTGTATTAAATTTACTATCTTTTCTAGTTTTTTTAGCTGAAGATTTAGATAACTGAACTTTAACCTTTCATTTTTTTCTAATAAATGCTGTTTGTCTGTTTTATTTCCTTTTTTGAGGTAACGGTGGCTCACACCTCTTCAAATGTATGATATCATTGAAACTATAAATTTCCATCAAGCATTGCTTTATATGCGTCACAAAAATATTGATGTTGTATTTTCATCATTTAGTTCAAAATATTTTCTAATTTATCTTTATCTCTGGGATATTAATTGTATTGTGTAATTTCTAAATATTTGAGCAATTTCTTAAACATCTTATAACTGATTTTTAACATAATTTTAGTTCATAACATAATTTTAGTGAACAGGTTCACTAAACTTATTCTGTAATATTGTAAAAAAAAAAAAATCTTTGAAAACAGTGAACTCTGCCTTTTCCATGCTCCTTGCTCACAAGTCTCACTGTTTGGCATTGATGTGATTTTCTGATTGTTCTTTTGACAAGGAAATAGCTCAAGGCTGGAGCAGTGAGGATCTTTAGTATGTGTTCTAAGGAATGGAAGGGAGTTCCCTGAAGGAAACACTTGTGAAGGGAACCTCAGGTGAAAGGGGCCGTGAGAGTAAGACAATCAGAATATCCTGTTAAGCAAATGTGGTAAAATAAAGTTAAATATAAGGGAAAGGTTATCATAGGATCAAGATGCATCATGTAAAAAATGTCATACAAATCTTTAGAATGGTTCCTTTGAGTAAATATCTCTCATTAGTATTTCCATTTCTCATTTAGGCTTGAGATTCAGTATTTCTGATTTAAAAAAAAAAATTCATGCTTCAATACATGGATCATTCTTAAGTTTAAATGCCAAAAGTTAACAATTTTGCATGGTCTTAGTGACTTTACAAATACGTTTTTAATATAAAAGACCTGTGTGATCTGACATTAATACTAAAATAAACAATCAAATATATTTTCCATTGACTGTATTCTGAAAGTAACAGAAACACTGAATACCGGCTCCTTTGGTTACATATACTGAAAGGCAATTCTTGGCTCATCAATCATTCCTTCCCAGGCTTTGACTAAATAAATGAAGAGCTCTATCTTTAGAGAAGTGAATGCATCCAGTTTTCTGGAAACATCAATAAAAACAACCTTTTGTTTGCAACAAGGAGAACATACCCATTTAAATTATGCTGATCTGGGATATGCACGGACATGTCTTAAGCCTGGCTTGCCTGGGTCAACAGAGACTGTCAGCCAGAAATGTTGAGAAGTTGGGTCAGGTGAGTGCTTATGGTAACCTGGCACTTTGTAGAGGGAATGCTTAGTTGAAACAGAGAGAAGGCACTTATACCCACTGATGTGGGTATAAGCAGAGTCCCTGAAATCCTACTCCAATGCTTGATTGGTTTTTGCTCTGTCCCTTTCCGGCCAGTCTTGTTCTCAATGTCCCTTGTAACTGTGGTTCTTCTCTCACATTCAAAATGATCTCTGCCAGTTCAGAGAGCACAACTGGTCTCATTCAAAGCTAACTTCTTGAGGATGCTTAACTGCTTTCTTTAATGTGGAGGTGTCACTGAGATTCTCTGGTGTCCAAGGGGAATTAGGCAGGTGAAGATGTGGTGATTGTAAAATGGTAGAAATCAGAAATCAAGGAGGACAGAGGCAGCTTTTTCAATCTGATGCCCAACCTTTGATTTCCTTTTCAAGGAAGGAAAAAAGCAGCAGCCCCTGAAGTTCCCTTCATTGTGAAAGAATGTGTGGATAATTCCAAAGCAACCTCACTGACTGGTGTCAGGACCAAGCTGGGTATTTATCACAAAGAGCATGAGGTCTTCCTACTGAGTTTTCTGGGCTCTACAAGGAATTTCTTATTAGACAATACAGGGCTGTCAATGATCCACCATCAGAGTGAGGAGGGCATCCTTCTAGGGGATTTCACAATTTCCTCTTGTGCACACACTTTCTCATTGTTAAAAAAAAGTTCCAGAGGCCTATTTTTCCACAGCTCCTTGGGAACACCATGCAGTTGCAGTCCAGCCAATGGTATCTTGAGCAAGCAAGTTAAGGAGTCTTGTTCTCTCACCCAACCTTGGTCTCAGACTGCTTTATTGATACTCAAAGGCAGTAATTTACCCATTACTTAGAATAGACCAAATTACACCTCTGATGTACCTAACATTAAGCTCAGGACTTAAAATAATTAATACCAGTGTCTCTCAACTACATTTGATTGAAAATACTTCTGGCCTTTGACTTTTCAAATGTATGGAAGGAAAACACTCAGCACTTTCCAACAGCATCAGTTAATAAGCCTCCTCCTCCTAGTGAGGTGTGCAAATGCCCAATTTAGTTCTCATAGACACAGAGTGTAGAGATGATATGCTTTATTGTCTTGCAATACAATTCTAGATAAATATGGTAAAGACAGATGGTTAAAGGCTGGACCGGAGAAAAGTTATGCTGGGGCAAGATTTGGGAGAGTGTTGATAGTAAGGGTGTGAAAGTAGTAGGAAATCTAAGGCAGGGATATCTTTGAAAAGAGTGATAATCTTTTTCCATGAAGACACCTTGTTCTGATACTCAGGTATGTTTCCCCATGGCTGACATGTCCCCCAAGGAGGCATGCTCTCATTGCCATACACACTGGGGCTGGGGGTGGGGAAGGGTACACTCCAATTAGCACCTTAACAATTCCTCATTCAATGAGCATGCTTTCTTTTCCATGGACAATGGTTTTGTCTACTATTTCAGTATGCTCAGACTTGCATACATTGAATCAAAGTAGCTGGGAGCATCCGGGCTTAGAACTCTTTGCTTCATCAGACCTGTGGTCAGTAGCAATCCCCTAAAGGAGCCTGAGGAGTCAGAGAATATGGGCACTTATGCTTTTGGCCTCACAAGAAGCTCCCTATTAGCAGTAGCAGCTAAGGGTGGCATTAGGAGTATAGGCTCTGTAAATGAGGGGAAGGCAGCATCTTCTGCATTTTTCTTCCTTTCCAAGACTTGGTTATCTTCTCTGTAATGACTCATAGACCCACCGCACACTTTAACATTGTATCCCCTTCTCTTCCCTTTAGAGAGGCTTCTGCTTCAGAAGAGCAAAGGAGAGTGGTACTTCTTAGAATCCACTAACACAATAACATGTCTGGATAAAAATTGGTACTTCTTGTTCTCAGAAGTACCAATTTTTATCCAGACATGTTATTGTGTTAGTGGATTCTAAGAAGTGGTACATATATACCATGGAATATTACTCAGCATTCAAAAAAGATAAACACATGCAATTTGCAGCAACATGGATGACGCTGGAAGGGATCATGCTCAGTGAAATAAGCCAAAAAGAAAAAGAAAAATACCGGATGGTCTCACTCATAGCAGGGATCTAGAAAACTTAAATAAGGGACCAGGAAAATGAATAACTATAAGAAAGTGAAAATCAAAATCAACAAAAACTATGAACCAGAGACACTTTTTGGGGGGGGGGGGCAGGAGGGGAGGGATTGGGGTCAGAATGGGGGGATTGCAATTGTATGGGGAATATAAAAATAAAATTTATTAATTAAAAAAAATAAAAAAAATAAATAAAAATTGGTACTTCACCCTCAGCCTGGCCCAATAGCTTGCTTAGCCATCTTCAGAGCTTCCCAGGTTTATTTGTATCTTTTCTGCTATAAATGATTTATATATACATATACATATATGTGTATATATATATATATATATATATATATATAAATGAACAGCTAAGTTATTTAAATGATATTGGAGTTGCAGCTCTGCAGAGTTTGGAACTTCTATTTTTCATAGAACACAGTTCTTCTGAACATAGCAGAGGAATGTTCAATAGGTAATACAAAGTCTGGCAAATGAAGTTTTCAGTTATGGATACAGAGGTTGGCATAATGGACAACACTATTAGTGACCTTAACCATGGGAGGGAGATATTGAACTATGTCTCTCTGGGGTATATCTAGAGAGATGGGGATATATATATAGAGAGGCTGAGAGATCATGTGACAGAGGGAGACAGAGCGAGAGTGAGAGAGAGAGAGAGAGAAAAAGAGAGAAGTGTTGAAGTGGAGGATAAAGGAGAAAAGTAAACAGGAAATTCAAACCCCTTAGAGAAGTCAGTCACCTCTCCTATTGGTTTCAGTTTCTTAAACTCTAAAATCACTGAACTTATTTCATAAATAATTTATACATTGTAATTTACACAATCTCAATTCTTTGGACAACTTTATATTCATTATTTCATTTTATTTTATTTATTTATTTTTTTTTTATAGAGGCATGCTTTATTTATTTGTTTGCTGGTTTGTTTGTTTGTTTTGTTTATACATGCACTGGGTACAGTCAGAAGTGCGGGAGGGTGAGAGAATTCACCAGAGCCAGAGCGGGGAGCAGAGCAGGCAGAAGGACCGAAGTACACTGCTGAGAGGAGCAGCGGGCGCGGCAGGGGAGGTCTGCGCGCCATGCGGGACCCTCCTCCGGTGGCCGGGGAGCAGCCGGGGATCGAACCGGCGCCATAGAGGCCGCGGGCAGCTTCGCAACCCAGCGCTCAACCGCTGCGCCACCGGGGAGGCCCTCATTATTTCATTTTAAAGTACATGTTCCTTGAAAAATAATTTGAATTTCTCTAAGATCACATGACATTTTTCCACTATGCCACATTTTTTCTCTGGCTGAGATGATAAGCCCAGGCTTCCAGAGTTCCTGCCTAGGGTAGGAAATAGTGACTAAAAATTATTTATAATTTTGAAAATTTGATTTCTCACATATTTCATAAATCAGAGGTTCATGCCTGTATCAGTTAATGTCATGCCCAAGAATCAGGGAACTGGTCACAAGGGTTTTAGAATAGCTGAAGGAATAAAATAGAGGAAGGTGTTACCTGAAAACAACAAGCTGCTGTTGAACCAGGACTACAGACTCATGGCTCCTGCCAATTGCCTGCTAGAACTGCCATTGATGCTGAAACTACATCCTGAAATTGAGAAAGAGATTATAATCCTGCTGTTGCTGAATGCAAGGCTGCTCCTTCTATTGTTGGATTCATAATATAAAGCTGAGTAGGAATTCAGGAGGCTCCACTTCTAATGTTGCCGTCATTTCTAGATATACCACCAAAAGTCAAAAATAAAATGGTTTTCCTCTTCCTTTCTTTTTCTGTATGTCTTCCTTAACCTCATCTGTCAAGGAAACCTGGGGAATATTACAGAAACTGCATTTCCATTAGTTTCATAAATAAGAAATAGTGAAGAGTAGGGATAGACTGATAATGACAAGGAATCCAGACAGCCCAGCCCTTGGTTACTCAGTGTTCATTTACTTCTCGTCTACCCCTATTTACCTTCATCCAACTACAATACAGCAACATGGTGCTCTCACCTAACATGATTAGCTATTTTGCATGCAAACAGAAATGTGCTTACCCTGCGTATTCTGTAATTTAAATACTAAATTATAAAATTAGCTACCCTCTCATTTCTTATATAAAATAGGGTAAGAAAGGGAGAAAAGAAAAAAAGAATGATCAAAAAACATACATATTAAATAAAAAGGAAGAAATCACATATAACTGCCATAGTCATTTTTATAACTGGTTGTTCGAAGGTCATGAGTCTATGCTAAAAAATTTATAGTTTCTCTTTTTTCATTTTCCCTTTGACCAGGTGTCAGTAAGGCTGGAGCTCTGAGAAGGGGATTTGTGCCTTGCCTTTTTCAACTTTCAGTGGCCCATCTGTATTCTTGGACTTGTGATCCCTTTTTCCATCTTCAGAGTACACCACTCCAATCTCTACTTATGTCATCATATCACTTCTTCTCTTCCTCTGACCTTTGATGAAAGAGGTCATTTGTCCCTTTGACCTCAAATGGTACTCCATCTGGTTGAGCTCCTTTAGTTGGTGGGATAATTTAAATCTCAATTCTTGAAGGATCTGAGACCTTAGTTATTCTTTTTTGTTGGGATGCTGTAGTTTCACATTAGCTTTATTATGAATCAAAGAAGGACAGAGAAGCACATCAGAGTATCCCATGTTTCAGACATAATTCACCCCATTCCCATTGGGGATAGCATCCTATTTTCCCTCAATACTAGCAATCAATGACCCTGAAATGCTTTCTGTTTCAGGGATATGAAGATCCCTAAATAGCCAGCTGTTATTCTCACCTCCC